>NC_136059.1:1094500525-1095100525 GCF_964261635.1 Lissotriton helveticus
GTGAAGAACAAGTCTGGAGTCAGATTGAACGCCTGTGGTGATGACTTCCCAAACAAAAATTTCACAAATGTGTGGCATTTTTGTGAGGTTTGCCTGGTTTGTAGGATTGGAAGGTTATTATTTTGGTCGGCAATTTGAAAGAGTTATTTAGCTCTATTTTGTAACTTCTTTATGTTTTCTGTAAATACAGTCCTTTCGCCTACTTAACATTTACTTTGTTGTTCAGTACCTTGTTGGCGATAAAGGCACTCTATGGTCATTGCAATATTGAGCAGTACTATCATACTTTTTCCATGCACTAATTCCACCTAGCAAAACCTTGAAAATGCAATTCTACCCATTTCTAGTATTGCAGCTTAGAATGTCATAACAGGCAGAATTATCACACTGTCTCTTTCTAAGGTTTAGAGCTTGGGATGGGGAGGTGATATCACACCAGGCAAATACTGAACCTGAACTGAACATTATTTTCCAGGTGCTGTAAGACTCTTCGGGGGGGCTACTAGGCAGGAATGGACTATTGAGCCTCAAACGTGGGGATTTAGGTTGTTTGTCTTTCTTCTAGGCCTAAACTACTATGTCACTGCAAATTGGGTAATTTACGCCTGTATCTGTACTGAAATGTCATGGTAGCAAAGTCGAGCAGTCACAGGCTTCTTAAGAAGGTAATGTGGGGGTGCTCGAGCTCACAGTTCAACAATCAATAAACGCAACGAATGAAGTAAGTCCAGCCCAGTGCCTATCTTTTCAAGAAAGAAACCCCCACATACATCATTGTTCCATTTTGCGATTCCTTAATTGCGAAAATTAAGGAATCGCAATTAAGGAATTGCAAAATGCAATTCATTAAGAAATTCGCAAAAAAATTGCGATTTCTTAAAATTCCTTAATTGCGATTCTCTAATTGAGAATCGCAATTAAGGAATTTCTACCCATTCATTCCTATGGGCCTACTGCCAGATTCATGAAAGGGGCGTTTTGCAAGTCTTCAATAGCGATTCATAAGGAATCGCTATTAAGGACTTGCAAAACGGGATTCATGTAGGAATTGCTAAATAAATTGCGATTCCTACACATTCCTTATTTGCGATTAGCAAATTGCTAATCACAAATAAGGAATAAGTGTGTCACAAAAAGTGACGTACTGGCAGCCCAATGGGATGTAAATCTGCCACAAAGTGTGTTATCGGCTTCGTGATAAACTAGAAAAGGAGAGCTCTAGCAGGGGAAGCTTTTATACCCAAGCGCAGATCGAACAATGCCCTCAGCATTCTAGTAAAATAAATATTTTATCTAGCATCTAAATCTCACATACCTGCATCTAAGAAATATTTGAATATTTTTGCCTTTGTCATCGTTCTTTGTTTTTTTTTTTTTGTTTTTTTATAGCAAAGGATGGTGCACCAGAATTTAGTAGTCCAAACAGGCTGTTGAATTTTTCAAAAAAGTCCTTTATTATTTTCAATCTTTAAAAAGGTCATCAGCCAACGCGTTTCGTTCCCATACGAACTTCATCAGGGCTAGAGAAAAACCTGGTGACAAGTAAGGCTACCAAGCGCAGTTTATATGGATTAAGACCTCCACGTCATCAGAACGTCAAGATCTCCCAATATATGGATGAGACGTGTTATGAAAAATTCCTTAACGCTAATAAGCGTCACTGGGCAGGAGACTTTATGATCCGGACACGAAAGGTCCGTGTCTCCAAACCCGTACCGTTCGAAAGGAACGGGTTTGGAGACACGGACTCTGCAGTTACGGAGATTACGATCCGTCTTCTTGGGGAGATCATTATTAGTGGTTCAGGTTTTTATACATGTCTTTTACCACAGCGAGTGTTTAAAATTTGCAGTTTCTACCCCCTATTAATACCAGTTCTCTATGTACTATTCTAAAAGTTGATGAGGGATGACCTCCGATTTCAACTAGACACATGTCCTTACGGTGTGGTCCTTTCGTGTCTGGTGCACCATCCTTTGCTATAAAAATTTGATTTCTGTCTTGACAGTGGAGCTCTTTGTGGCCAGCTCCGGATGTTAATGTGCACAACGTCATACTGACTTCCCAAACATTGAAATTTATAGTGCGAAACCTTGGTCAGCCACAGTTGTGTTGTCAATATCATCGTTCTTTGTGTTGATAAACGAGCTTGTGATAGACATGGCGAAGACCATAAAAATATAAACACATCAGATTAATTTTTTTTTAACCAATGAGGGCAGAGTGAGTAATATCAAGACAACCATCACATAATAGCCAAGTACTGAAAAATCAATTCATTTGAAATTCTTAATTAGAAATTTGCGCAGCTAAATTTCAGGAACAGGATAATCACGAAAGGTAGAGGACCTCTGTCCGTTTTACAGTGCGACCTGTGTGTAATCAATTGAGCTTTTACATGAAATGGTGCTGTGCATTCAACAGAATGGTTGTCAAAGTGTTAATATCTGCCTACACGTTCCAGGGTTCCCAGATGATAAAGTAGTGGTGATTCCCTCAACAATGCTGGTGTGTGATTTGCGGGAGGGGGGAGGGGTGCAAAAACTACATACAACAATCGATCCTTCTGGTATCTTATCAGCCAAACACATCAGCTAACGGGGGCTTGTTCCAACGTCTGAGAGCGTATGAATTGAAACAAAACCTGTTATATGTTGTATATGCTTATCTATCAGAGGAGCATGGTGGTAATCTGCTTTCGGGCGCCATACCCCGGTTTTCCAGGTCAGTCCGTACAGACAGCACCGGGTAGTCCCACCAGTAGCATCGCCCAACTCACAGTTTAGAAAGCACAGACGATATGGTATCATAAGGCACTCCGGGACACACCTCCCTGCCCCTTAGTCAGCAGAAGGCAAAACTCCATATTAATACCATAGATGAGCTTTGGAGCACCAGAGCTTTCAGCCAAGTTTAGGAACTTCTTCCCATTCACCGATCACTGCCTAATATTACTGATTAAATAGTGCGCCGTTAGATCAGCCAGCCCATAGCATAGCCTGACTCAATGAATCCCTGCCAGACATGAAATGTACTCAATTTACCTGAGCGATCACTCCGACACACACTGCGTTGAAACCCACTGCCTATTCCGCTGGAACAAAACAAGTCAAAGCGTTAGAAATGTTCGGCTTCTTGCAAAGCTCTACTAGTTTTGAAAACCACTCTTCTGCACCAGGTGCCTAATCAGCAAGAATCCAATTGGAACAGCAAGGCATGATGGGAGTTAATTTAATAAAAACCGATCTCAGTGGTCCCAATATACAAAGAACAATAGACATAGGAAGAGGAAAAAGGATGCGTCGATGTACAGGCTGTCACAGCAGATTGTTTAGGAAGCGACCATCATAGAGAAGGCTGATGTCGGATTCCTCGAGTGTGATTTTCAATAAGACAATATATACTTTCCCTGGAAACAGTAGGAAAACTTCAAATATGTTTAAGAATTTTCTGCAACAATTGACTACTATGAAATAGTGCATTTGTCCATCAAAAATATCGCTCTTCCTGCCCCAGCCACACACATGAGTTGTAGAACGCACAGTGGGAACATTGTTCTCCACACGCCTGCTGCCCAGAAAAAGTGTGCATACTGAGTACAGAATATTTAATAGAGTATAAACCATCTTATTTTAAATGAAGACTGTTGTTGTGTGGGATACAGGAAGAAAAATAAGATGTGTGAGGGGAAGTGAATCTACCTGTGCCTACCAAAAACAATCACATCACTGGAAAAAATAAGCAAGCTGCGAGGAGAGAGTGGGACAAAATAAGTAGTACACTGAAACAAAGCATATGGGGGCTAGTGAAAGAGTCGATAAAGCAGGGTCAGTCGCCAGGGTGGTAACAAAATAAGGCGGGACAAATGTTCACTATTCACTAACAAAGGCAATGGCATTTTTAAAGGCAGCATCAGCAACAAATGGAAAAGCAGTGGGCGTGTGTGGGTGTGTTCAAACCCCACAGAGGGATTATAGCATGCCTCGAAGAGTAAGCATGCTAACTCTAGGCTCAAACTAATAATTTTAAAAGTTCATGTTGAATAACAGCTATAAAATAAAATTCAACTTTCGTAGTAGGTAATCATATCGAGATGTTGTAAGCATACAAGGGAAGTAACATCATCTCTTGATTTAAGTTAGCCTAACTTCCGATGCCATGTTAACAGAAATACACATTAGTATTAAAAGGCCTGTTTTCCCATTAAATTGTTGCTTTGCAATGGATGTTTTTCTCTTTTTGCTGCAGACTCTGTCGCTTTCCAGAAGCCTTCTGTTAGCTAGTGAATAGGCATTTGTTTTATATTAGACAACCGATAGGGAGGTTCTCACCGGAAGGAGAGGAGACAACAGGAAAGTTGATTCAACTGTCTGAACCGCAAAAGGTGGCTGAAGTACCTTTTCAAGGGCTTGTGTCTGTTGCCCACTGTGAAGATGTGAAAAACTGGGGAGTTTACCTACTCCCAACGGTTTACTGAAATTCTAGTGGATGCTGTGAATGAAGTAAGTGAAACTTGTTTTCATCTATAACATTGTGTGTTTATTTTAATAAGTGATCCTAAAGTAGAAGAGGCTTTTCTCACTCACATTTTCTGGAGATCTATCTCTGGGTTTCTTGAGACTACATCTCACTTCATGAGAGATTGCTTTTGGACCTATGTTCTATTTTATTAGCTGGGGGCTGACTTATAGCTGAGTATACTTTCCAGCTTCGTCTTTTCTTTACTGAAGTGCATAGGCTTTATGCTAATGCATTTATTCTCTCAACAGAACTCTTAAATGGGTTTCTGAACTGACACCTTATTTTATTTCATTCTAACTTAATTAGGAATAGGGAAATTCCTTCACTGTAACATGCTTGCTGTATTATTTCAATTTTAACTGTCATACTAGACATTATTGTATTTTTCATGTATTAAAATATTGATTACTGGATTATATTTGTTTCTAATTATGCTACTTAAAAGATTAATAGTTATTAAATAAATATTGAAACTAAAAAGATTGATAAATAAAAACCTTTCAACTCACACAAATTCTCTGTATTGACTTTACTAAAGTTTTAAAGATTATAACTTATATTGACATTGATGTAGATGATTGCTCCTTTTAACTTCTCCTTGTCAACGCACAACTAAGAACTTCATTTATAGATGGAAGAAAGGTAGGTCCATACAACCAATGGTGAGGGTTATTTAATGATTACACCCAAAAATTAAGATTTAGAATACCCATCACTACAAAAGTCACAAACAAGTCAGTGTTGCTATATGCTGCCTTTGCAGGTGCAGCACTCACCCTGCTCCTTCTCTGGTTCTTGGTTCATGGTTTAGGTTCTCGCTCATTAGATGGGGGTTTTCAGTAGCGTGAAACAGGTCCAGAAGCAGTACAATTGCCCCCGATGCATATGTGTGCTCAGTCTCAAGTCTTTTAGAGAAATTACCCTTTCACAAAACGAACAAGTAGTCTCGTGGTTTCTTCTGGGCCGTGCTGTACTCTGGTGGCTTAAACATACACTTAAAAGCAGTTATGCACTGGCAGTCATTTCCTGAGTATCTTTGGAGCCAGGCACAAGGCCACATTTGGTTGTGCACCATTTCATCCTTCACTTTGCAGATGTGCCACCCTGAATGGAGCAGCCTTGACATGAACTGCACAGCCAGTATCTTGAAGATCAGCAGTCTTGAAATAACAACCCCCATATGGAGTTTTGGTAGTTATGTCCCTCAAGGCCCTCTACAACCAGCAATTGTAGCAGATAGCCGGGCAGACGGGGTAGCAGGGCTTTTAGCAGCTTGTTATATTGCATTTCCACATGGGCAACTTAGCAAGCCAGCAAATGACTCCCCACAGGTCGGTCAGCAATTCAACAGTCAGCCTTGTGCTGGTTGGTCAGCACTGCAGCTGATGCAGCCCTCAGGGGCCAGTCAGCAGTTCAGCAGTTGCAGGCCTGCTTTGGCAATTAAAGATATGTGATCACTGCCCAATAGGGCCTTTGCATGCCCATCAACACTGAATGAGGTACCGACAGGAGAGCTTGAGGGGGATAGGGTGGCCTCTGGAACCAGAGTAATTCCAGAGCACTCTTGATTATGTTATGTTATGTTATGTTATGTTAATTGAGATTTTTATAGCGCGTTATCACCTACTGGTCTCTTAGCGCTTAGAGACGAAGCTCAGTTATGGCACCTCAGAGTGTGCACCCTGACTGGCCTAGATTACACCCCAGGCTTCGGTAAAAAGGAGAGTTTTTAGTTTTTTCCTGAATGGAAGGAGGTCAGGTTCTTTCCGGAGTCCCGTAGGTAGATCGTTCCAGAGTTTAGGAGCCATGGTAGAAAAGGCTCTACCTCCGATGGAGTAAGTCTGGAAACAAGGTCAGAATAACAGGCCTGCATCAGTGGACCGGAGTGACCGACCCGGGGTGTAATTTACCAGACGCTTCTTAATATAAGCTGGGGCCTGACCATAGATGGCTTTATGGGCTATACATAGTCCCTTAAACCTGATTCGCTGTTTAACTGGTAACCAGTGAAGCTGCTGCAACAGTGGAGTGGCATGGGCTCGCCTTGGGAGCCTAAAGGTCAGTCTGGCTGCATTGTTCATAACTATCTGAAATTTAGTCAATAGTTTACCTGGGAGACCCAGGTAGAGGGAATTCCCATAAACCAGGCGGGAAATGATCAAGGCTGACACTACCATCCGGAGTGCTGGGAACAAAAGTAGAGGGGCCAGTTTTCGCAGCAATCTAAGTAAGCCAACACAGATGCCGACCACAGTTGAGACCTGGTGGGACATGGAGAGCTTAGAGTCTATTTTTAACCCCAAGCTCTTTACAGCTGGGGCAGGTATGGGGGTAGGGCAAAGTTCTTGTGGCCAAAAAAGGGAGCTCCAGGGGTTAACATTTGTGGTGATCGCCACGACCTTGGTTTTGTCTGGGTTTATCTTGGTCTGGTTGACTGTCATCCAGTTGACAGTAAATTTTAAAATGTTCTGCAACCGAGCATGTGCCGTAAGGGAGTTATCAATCTGGATGAGGATCTGTGTGTCATCAGCATAATTGAAGACCTGGCACTCCATGCTGGACAGAGCGGTCACCAGAGGCTGAAGATATAAGTTAAAGAGAAGGGGAGACAATGCATATCCCTGGGGGACGCCACATGTTAGCTCACCAGCATCAGAGACCTAGTCAGACAGCTGGATCCTTTGAATTCGATCTGACAGGAAGGACACCAGCCATTGGAATGCCACCCCCTGGACTCCTAGCTCCCCGATCCGCGACAAGAGTAGGCTGTGATTAACCGTATCAAATGCCGCGGACAGGTACAGGAGAACCAGGGCGCAGGGTTTCTTCCTGTCTGCCATCAATCTCATTTCATACAGAACTGCTAGCATGACCAGTTCGGTGCTGTGGTGCGCCCGGAAGCCCGCCTGTTTCATAAGGAAAAGGTGGTTGCCTTCTAAGTGAAGGGATAAGGTTTTCAGCACATGCTGATCTAGCACCATTGCCAGAAAAGGTAGCTGAGAAATGGGCCTGTAATTTTTAAGATTAGTTATATCGGCCCCCGATTTTTTCAGCAGGGAAATAACTCTTGCCTCTTTAAAGTTAGCTGGGACTTGGCCAGCGTCAAGGGACCGATTTAGTAAATTCATAACCTCATTCTCCAATCCAGGAAGTGCCATGTGGAATATATAAGGGGGGCAAGGGTCCCCCGGAGATCCTGATTTGGTGCGGGCCAGAAGCGCACTCAGGGAATCATGGTTTAATTTTGGGAAAGTGGAAAGGGGTTTATCATAGGCGGGGGGCATAGGGGCCTCAACTGAGGGGATAGGAGTGGTAGGATTGTGGTGGATGATTGACAGGAGGTCATTGAATTTCTGCAGGAAGTAAGACTGAAACTTATTACAGTCTTCGGGGAGGGCTGAAGGTTTCTGTTCATGTGGCTGTCTGACTTCCGACAGAATCCGGAAGGTCTCTTTTTGTTTATTATCGGCCGCTAAGATCCTGGATTCATAAAAGTCCGCCTTCCTGTCTATATTAGCTTTTTTGTAGGTTGTGAGCATAGCTTTATATTCGGGGAGAGCACTGGGGTCATAAGCTTTGTGCCAGACTCTCTCCAATTGGCGCAGTGATTGTTTCAGTACTCCTAGGGTCTCGTTGAACCAGGGGGCCCCAGTACCTTTATACCTCACTCTTTCCCTACGTGGTAGGGCAACTTTGTCAATGGCATTCCTCAGCCTAAGCAGGAGGGACTCACTTTCTTGGTCAAGATCGCCTGGTGTTTGCCCTACTGGTGCTGAACTAGCAAACGTGCCTACAAGGTCACATTGCTTTATTTTCTTCCACCCACGTAGAATTTTCCATTCAGGAGGTGCGGGTGGGGCCAGGGCTTCAAGTGGGATCACACATCTGATCCAGAAGTGATCGGACCAGGCGCAAGGGCTAATATCTACCAAGTTAGCTGAGGGGTGGGTAGTCCAAATTAGGTCAAGGATGTGGCCTTTGTCATGTGTCGGTGCCTTAACCAATTGGTTAAACTCTAGAGTAGTAAAAGCATTATCCAATTGTTTTGTGTAAGTGTCTCTTGGGAACCTGGTCCCAGTGAAGGTTGAAGTCCCCCATCACCATGATACATTGGTAGCGTGAGCGGAGATCCGTCATTAATTCAGTAAACTATTCTATAAATTTGGGGGGAGTGCGGGGGTGCGGTAAACCACAACTAAAACAAGGCAGATCGTCTTGAGAGAGATCTTGGCTCCCAGAATATCTGCACCCTCGATGTTTTCGGAGAGGATCGTTTCAATTCCCATTTGTTGGTTGTAGATGATGGCTACCCCCCACCTCTTGAACTCCCTTGTCTATTATGCCAGATGGCCATGTAGTCTGGAGGCAGGGCTGCTACTATATCAGGTGTGGAGGAGTCCTCAAGCCAAGTTTCTGTACCCCCAGGACATCTAGTGAATTGTCCTGGAGGAGCGAGAAGACTTCCAAATTATGCTTCTGCAAGTAGAGTGTGTTCAAGGTAGCTACTCGGAGTCCCTGTTTACTGGCACACTTAGAAAGGGAGTCAGTGAAACCAGTTGGGTTTAAGCTTCTTAGCAGATTTTCTGCTCTAAGGATGTCTGCTGCATTGTTGTTCAGAGTGGCAGGGTCATGGGCTAGAGGTAAGAGTTCTTCTCCCGAGTAGTAGGCATGGGGACCAGGGGTCCTGGCCTCTGGTCCCGGCTGGGCGCGGACGGGTGCAGACCGGCTTGCCTTTGGCGCGCCTGCCTGCTCCAGCATGGCAGATATCGTGGTTGGCTCCTCCCCCCCACCAATCAGCCCTGCTGTGCAGCAGCTGATGGTCCCCGAGCACTAGACCGCTTAGAAGCAGCGGCTGTGCCGTTCGGGTTAGGGAAGTGAGGAGGGAGTGGTGCTCGTGAGGACAGAGGAGAAGTTCCCAATTCCCAGTTTCCATTTTTAAAAAGACAGAGTTTTAAAAGCAGCACCGCAGTACAGGTAAATTACACAGTAAAAAGTTTAAAATCATAATTTTACCGCGCTGTTTAGGCAGAACTACCATCCAGGAGGTTTGCGCGTGTCTCTCTATCTGCGCGCTTGCTCCAGCGTAGCAGATATCGTGGTTGGCTCCTCCCCCTCCAATCAGCCCTGCTGTGCAGCAGCTGATGGTCCCTGAGCGCTAGACCGCTTAGAAGCAGCGGAAGTGCCGTTCGGGTTAGGGAAGTGAGGATGGAGTGGTACTTGTGAGGACAGAGGAGAAGTTCCCAATTCCCAGTTTCCAATTTTAAATTAATCTGCTTCTTCTGGGTTCCCGACAACCACCAGGATGCACTGCCCTGGGCAGTCTCTCCTGCTGCAGGGCCAGACAGCCTCCTGCCCTCTCGCTGCAGACAGGCATCTAGGTGCTTTAAAGCTGGTACTCATCCCTCCAGCAAGAGATCCAGACTCATACTGATGTCCCCTCACATCCGGAAGAGTGGCTTTCATGCAGACACCAGTCCTGGTTACACAGCAACCCCCTGAATACCATGTGGACCACTACCTTCCTTGGTCATGGAGGACTTGGAATTTGAGCAAAAGTGGGGTAGTTGGGAACTCACTTTTACACACAACTGGAAGACAGCAGTTGTAGATACACTGATTCAAACTGCAGAACTGGTTTGAGGTGGTTCTTCTTTCAAGTGTCATTGTCAAGCTATTCTCTAGACACACCCATTGATGCTTCTCACATCAGAGTTGTCTCAATCCAGGAGCACTCATGCCAGTAGCACAAAGAGGTGTGAAGTGACTTTCATTAGCCCAACAGCAGGAGTAAACAGGAAAAGAACAAAAGAGCAGTACTCAGCTGAAGGGTAATCACCTTTCACAACAGAATATGCAATCACACCTCCCATCCTACATTCCACCAAATGGCAGTGTTGAGTAAGCGTATTAAGCTGCTACATACTAACCACAATGCCTCATAGAATACCTAAAGCCACTCCCTTACTTCAGTGTTTTCACTCTCCTAACTCCAGCTGCAGGAATATGAGCAATACTCTTCTACTGACTGGAAACACAATCTTCACACTCTATCTTGAGCAATGCCATGCCAGGGGTAGCCAAAATTGGATCTGTCATGCCTCCATTAATCTGGCTCACTCGCACAAACCATGCATGTACTACATCGATTAAAGTCTACAAAATACTTAACATGCACTCTGGATGTTAGCGCTAAGGACTTAAAAAGTTAATATAAGTGGCACTTTACACAGGCGGGCTAATAGACCTCCACTCCAATGACCCAGATAAAAGAGTCTGGTTATACATTTGGTCAGCAAAATACGGTATGCAGCCACCACTGCTTTATGTACTAAATCCAATGTCAGGGACACATTCCTCTGTCACAAATAAGGGCATGCATATGCCACTCCTCTGGGTTATAGGACGAATTGAGGACCTCTTATATTCAGAGACTGGCCTAGGCCTCAGTGCAAATGATTAATATGATGCCAGGGCTCAATAATACAAAGCAAGGATAGTCAGGCACTCAGGGCTGAGGAACAGGCCCATTCACCATGAAAGGAACATTACCCTCCTAGCAATTACCTTTCAAAATATTGAGCAACATGTAATGAGGCCCTCAGTGCTTTTGACCATCTTGCGACAAATTTTATTAGTCATTATTTTAACATTGATCTCCAGACATTTAACTGACAGGAGGATCTTATGGTTCTTGTTTAGGTGTTCTAAAATGATATTATTTTCTCCAACTTGAGCCCTCAGCTTTCAATGCTCAAAGCAAAAATATGTCATACTTTGTACTTGGCTGCTACCAGCATATTCAACCTCTGCACAATTTACTAGACTCTTATTGCATTCTCTGCCATAATATCATTCTGTTTCTACAGTTCTTTCTAATTTTTTAAGAATCTCAAACCTTAACTCACATAGTTCTGATCTAAGGTGCCTCTATTGTGCTTCTTCCCTAGAAATGTGTTACTCTTGTAGAACCCAGCTTCCTGGTAAGTATACCACATGCTAATGTAGAGTCAGACACAATGTCTGAGCTTCTCATTACCTGTTATCACAGGCCAGTATGAGGCAGAGGAGATGGATGTGCACCTTTCACACTCTGTGCATGGTCCCTTTTTTGCCTCCTCTATATCCCATGTTGCTATGGGGCAAGCTGCTGTTGCCTCACAGTAGATATTCTATTTATCTGCTGAAAAAGCAGAACCTGCCCCAAAAATTCCCTACCCACCCTCCCAGAAAGGCAGATCCACAAACGCTGATTCAGTATTGCCAAATTCATAGTTGGGTACTCCATCAGTACAGCACACAGGAAGGTCCTGTTCTCTGCAAAAAGCTCCCTTTTAGGGCATTAGTCATTGTGTGGGTAGTTTTCAGATTGGTTTGAAACTAGATCCAAGACACCGTCACTTGAACATCTTCATGACCAGCATTGGAGAAGCAAGAACCAGAGGAACTCCTACCGTCTTATTCAGTTGTTACATCATATAGCACAAATCACTCACAGCTAGATCATTCACACATCCTGCCCATCGGCATTGGATTTCAGCTATTAGTTGCATTGCATTTCAAGTATGCAAATACAATGCAGTTCCAGCAACTCATTCAGTGCCACTCACCTTCATACCCATAGGTAACATGGTTGATAAACAGAAGTAATATAAGCTGTACAAACTAAGAAGGAATAGGAGTGCTATCTCCTATATGCCTATATATGTGAATTAGTTAGAGTGGGTCAGAGGGATTTCCGACTATCCTTGTGTAATTCAAGCAATATTCAACAATATGCCACTACAAAATGTCACTATCTTTTTTTGCTGCAAAAGACTGTTTTGAGCAAATAGTGTCTCATGGATACAAGTTTGATCAGAAAATGTGTTGAAAAAGATATTTTCCATGCAAACCAGCCACTTTTCCTGTATCTTAAGTGAATTTTGAACATCAAGCATAGCCTCAAATTCAGTTTTTGTGTGAGATACCGCAAAGTTATTTTTGTATGCTTTCGATAATAACAACATTAGATCCCGAATCCCTTGTAAACTTTCTAAAGCCAACCAGACGAAAGATAAGGCCACTTGCTACACTCCAGGGCCAACTTTGTTAAAAAGAAAAGCTAAGAAGAGGGAGAGAGAATAGAGGAAAGAATATGATAATAACAGTAAAAATGACTACAGATCAGCTATAAGGAACAACTAACATGCCATAAAACAGGCCAGAATTGCACACTTTGCAGGAAAAATAGAGACTGCCTCTGATTCCTCCAAGGTATTATTTGAGTGAGTCAAGGACCTTATGAATCCTCCCTCAGGCTCCATAGGTCACCCACCTTCGAGGAAACGCTGTAGCATGCTTGCTAACGTTTTCTCAGAAAAGTTCATAACATTTTGAGCATGCTTCCGCTACCCACTGCACCTTATGTTTCTGCGTCAACTAGGCTGGAGTCTGTTCCCACCCTGTCATCTTTTCCTGCACTGGACCACGAAGCCTTGAGATCTACTTTAAAATCAATCAAATCAGGATCTCCCCTTGATCTGGCCCTTCTGATATTTTAGGTCTAGGCAGTAATGTCCTCCTATCTATCCTTATGGGCATTCTGAACCATTCCCTGGAAAGTTTTCATATTCCCCAGGTATGGAAACATGCAATGGTAAAGCCACTCCTAAACAAATCTACAGCAAATCGCCAGATAATTACAGACCCATCTCCTTGCTCTCAGTAGCAAGTAAACTCATTGAAAAGTATGTCAACAAACAACTGTCCTGTTTTCTGGAAACTCATGGTATTCTTCACCCCACCAAGACAGGCTTCAGATCAGGCTGTAGCACAGAGACCACACTACTGGTAGCAACGAAGGAAGTCAGTTCAATTTTAGATCACGGTGGCAATCATAATGTTGGACCTCAGCATAGCCTTTGACACTGTGTCACACACTACCCTCACCCTGAGGAAGATGGAAGCTGGAATATCAGGGGACACCATCAAGTGGATGGAAGCCTTCCTGTGAAACAGGAGTTTCCAGGTGACTGAATGCCTATTCTTTTCAACTGCCCATCCTTTACAATGAGGAGTGCCACATGGCCCATCTCTAAGCTCCATAATCTTTAATATGTACGTATAATCCCTAGCTGAAATTGTACGGTCAAGTAGAATTGTCTTAGAGTAATACACCAATGGCACTCAGATCATCATGGCCCTCACGCCTGATGTCAACAGAACCTCCACCCAACTCAATTTATGTTTCAAGGAGGTTACAAACTGGATGTCTGCAAGTAGTCTGGAACTCAATGGCGATAAACAGATTCTTTTGATAGGAAAAAACATGGCAAGATAGAGGGAACAGGCATGGTCAAAACGACTTGGAGAATTACCTAAACCTGCACAAGCAGTAAAAGGTCTAGGACTCTGGAGAGACGATAAGCACATGATTGAAACGCAGGCCATAGAGCTGGCGGGATCATGTTTTGGCATTCTGAGATCCCTCACAAAGTTCTAACATATATAGATCTTTTATATATACATATATATATATATATCAGTGCTCGAAGGTGTCCACCTTTGAGTAGCACGCGAACAGCAGCTTGGTTTATGTATAGGTGAGGACGGGGATCCACTCGTAGACGCCGCTCCGTACAGGATCTGCCCGACGCATTTCGAAGCTCCATATGCTTCTCTTCAGGGGCTTTAACGGAAGCGGAGTGCGCAACCGCCGACCCACTTCCCCATTTTATATATAACACACCCACCGATGGGAGGCTCAAATGAGACTGTGTATTCTGGGAAGTGTGGTCCGGGAAGCACACAATCAAGTCCTGTATGGACTCCACAAGTGTGCCCGTCCTCGATTCCAAGTACAACTGCTGCTTCACTTTCGTGACCCCCAGGGTACCGGGGTGGTGCATACTCCGCGGCTGGACGGCCGCGTATAAATCAATGCTCGAAGGTGTCCACCTTTGAGTAGCACGCGAACAGCAGCTTGGTTTATGTATAGGTGAGGACGGGGATCCACTCGTAGACGCGGCTCCGTACGGGATCTGCCCGACGCGTTTCGAAGCTCCATATGCTTCTCTTCAGGGGCTTTAACGGAAGCGGAGTGCGCAACCGCCGACCCACTTCCCCATTTTATATATAACACACCCACCGATCGATGGGAGGAGCTACGCTAGCAACCAAGATGGCCGCATAAGCTCCCGGCTCCGTCGACCTCCGTCGCTGGCGGATCTATCCTGAACTTAATCCTGACCTCCCGCCAGACTCCCGTGTGTATGAATCGTCTCTGAGTCCAGGGGCACAATCCCGGATTCTTTATCACCTTTTTTGACGAAGTTACACCGTCTGTCATTTTCGGGCCTCCTCCAGACTATAAGCCGGGGCCTCGAGTACTGACCCAGCCAGGTTTCAGTTGAACAACATCGGCCGCGGATACCTGGCAGGGTCCGGTCCCATTGGAGTGACACAAATTCTCGATCCTGGTGGTGTTCTCGCGTCCCTGCGTATACTGGCCAGACGGCGGCGAGACGTGGATGCCGCGGTGAGTGGGGGTCCGGTTCCTGGGACCCTGCTGCAGCCCTCGGGGTCCGCGGGGGGGGCCCCCCCCGCTCTCGGCAGCGGTGTAAAGAGCGCACAGCCTGAAAGTCGCCAGTCGCCTTCGCCCACCCGAATCCAGTTGGTTTCCCCGGAGTATCCGGCCTCCGGGGTTGATGACCTGCTTTGTCATCGATTAAGCGGAGATGGATCGGACGACGTGTGGACCGACACTGGGGACCGTAATGGCCGCCATCGGGGCTCTTCACTGGCAAATGGAGGCTGCTCTCCACTACTTGACCGTACGCATCGAGACTATTTGTTCGAGACCGGACCCTAGCCCAGAGTCAGACCCGCAACATATGGTGACCCCCACGAAGCTTGATTTTATCCGGGAGGAGAACCCCGAGCATCGTTATATTCTGACGCCTATTGTATCTGCGCAACTACAGCGGCCCGCGACTGGAGCCCCTGACCAGCCAGCAAGCTCGACAAAGTCATCGCCCTCACAGGAATTATTTCTTTCTTCGTTTCTGGAGACCTCCATCAATATTCTTTGGATTGACTTTCGTATTTCTGATAGACTTCGAGACTTGTCTCTTCTGACCCTTTCATGCTATATCGATCTTCTCCCGTTTCTACAACGTTTTGACTCTTTTGCTATTGTGCTGGTCCTATCGAAAAGGGTTTGTGTGATGGATCATAGAGGCCAGGGTTGAACTTGACTGTTTTAATTCTGTACAGAGACTTCCTTTGACACTGCTGGGTGGTATCGGTGGGAGTGAGGGCCATATGGGATTCTGCTTTTCTGGCTTTGGTGCACTGACTGTGTTCGACAATGGGATTTTGCTGCCTCAGTGATGTCTGGGGCTAGGCGGGATGGTCTTTTCTCTTTTGGTGATTTTCCTATCAGTTTGCTTATAAGCCTTCTTTACCTCTCTTAGTACCATGGTAGGGAACATCTGCTCGCGGCGGGGGGGAGGGGAGTCCGGGAGCCCGCATCGTGTCGTAAGATATTCCTCCTCCGTCTTTTCCCTTCCTTGGGGTGTAGTTTAGGGGGCGACAGGCACGCTGCTAGTGGGGTTAGGTCGTAGCCATCCGCAGGGGTGCAGGGTGGGGGGTTGAGGTTTTTTTTTTTTTTTCCTTTCTTTTGTTCTATGACCTATCTTTTTCCCTTTTCCCTTCTCCGCAAGAGATGTGGCATATTCTCCTGAGCCTGTTGTTATGCATATTCGGGTGTTGAGTGTCTATTTTTATATCCTGTATCCTTGGTGGGCAGATTCTGATAATGTTTGCTTATGATTATTTGTCTTGTATTGTTTTGACCCAGCTCCGGCTGGAATTGATACTTTATAGATGCTTACAATTGTATTGTATTTCTTCATTTCATCTGCCCGTTCGCCACTGTAATATGTTATACCAACGATACCCGAAATGTACATTTCTACTCTTGTGTTATAATTAATAAAAATATATATAAAAAAAAAAAAACACACCCACCGATGGGAGGCTCAAATGAGACTGTGTATTCTGGGAAGTGTGGTCCGGGAAGCACACAATCAAGTCCTGTATGGACTCCACAAGTGGGCCCGTCCTCGATTCCAAGTACAACTGCTGCTTCACTTTCGTGACCCCCAGGGTACCGGGGTGGTGCATACTCCGCGGCTGGACGGCCGCGTATAAATCAATGCTCGAAGGTGTCCACCTTTGAGTAGCACGCGAACAGCAGCTTGGTTTATGTATAGGTGAGGACGGGGATCCACTCGTAGACGCCGCTCCGTACGGGATCTGCCCGACGCGTTTAGAAGCTCCATATGCTTCTCTTCAGGGGCTTTAACGGAAGCGGAGTGCGCAACCGCCGACCCACTTCCCCATTTTATATATAACACACCCACCGATGGGAGGCTCAAATGAGACTGTGTATTCTGGGAAGTGTGGTCCGGGAAGCACACAATCAAGTCCTGTATGGACTCCACAAGTGGGCCCGTCCTCGATTCCAAGTACAACTGCTGCTTCACTTTCGTGACCCCCAGGGAACCGGGGTGGTGCATACTCCGCGGCTGGACGGCCGCGTATAAATCAATGCTCGAAGGTGTCCACCTTTGAGTAGCACGCGAACAGCAGCTTGGTTTATGTATAGGTGAGGACGGGGATCCACTCGTAGACGCCGCTCCGTACGGGATATGCCCGACGCGTTTCGAAGCTCCATATGCTTCTCTTCAGGGGCTTTAACGGAAGCGGAGTGCGCAACTATAGCCAGTAGGTATATATAGTTAGGACCTAGCTACCATAGGAAATCCGCAACATTCTATTGGGAATAACGTTGGCGCCGGTTGAGGAATTCGGGTGTAATTTTCCAAAATTTAGGCCAGCTCCGCTCCGCTTCTTACCTGGAAGTTTCGGGGGGGATTCGTCAAGCGGGGTCCGAGAAAAAAGATGTTTTCCCCATGTTAATTTCCATAGGACGAATAGACAAGGCTACAGCCCGAACCGCTGAATGGAATTACACTAAACTTTGCAAAATTGTAGGGACTGGTACGCAGCAGTGCCTTTTCTATATTTGGTGAAAGTTGCTCCAGTGGTTTTTACGAAAATTAACTTAAAATACACATATATATCTATAGGCACGCTCCGAGCGCTTACCCGTACGAGTACCGTACGCGTACGTACACGTACGTGCGCGTACCTCTCTGTGCACGACCTGCATGCTGATTGGCTGCCACTGTCTGTCAACACTCCAAAACAGAAATTGTGGGCAGCCATCTTGTGCCTCGGTAGACTGAGGTACAGGAAAGCAGAAAAACAAATGTGTAGAGCTCAAAAAGGGGGCAGGGTAGAAGCACCCTGACCCCCTAGGCCTGCTCAGGGGGTCCCACAAGGACCCCCAAGGCAAAAAAAAAAATGTCGCGGGGTGCGCGTACCCTGCGATTTAAAAAATATATATATTTTTTTTTTTTGGGCCTGGGGGGTCCTTGTGGGGCCCCCTGAGCAGGCCAAGGGGGTAAGGGTGCTTCTACCCTGCCCCCTTTGCGGGTTTTCCAGCTTTGTTTCACTGCTTTCTTGTGCCTTGGTTCTACCGAGGCACAAGATGGCTGCCAACACTTCCTGGTTTGGAGTGTCGACAGACAGTGGCAGACGATCAGCATGCCTTCCCCAGAAAGCTGCATGCTCATTGGCTGTCAACACTTCTAACCAGGAAGTGTTGGCATCCATCTTGTGCTAGTGTTGACAGACAGTGGCAGCCAATCAGCATGCCTTCCCGAGAAAGCTACATGCTCATTGGCTGTCAACACTTCTAACCAGGAAGTGTTGGCATCCATCTTGTGCTCGGTAGACTGAGGCTAAAGAAAGCAGAAAAACAAACGTGTAGAACACAAAAAGGGGCAGGGTAGAAACACCCTGACCCCCTAGGGCTGCGCAGGTGGTCCCACTAGGATATTAATATATTTAAACGTTATCCGCTAATAGAATAAGCATTTAAAAAACCTTGCAAATTCACTGAAAAAACTATAGGTTTAAGGCCTTATATAGTTAGAAATTAGCATTTAAAAAATCTTTGAAATTCACTGAAAAAACCATAGGTTTCAGGCCTTATATAGTTAGGAATTAGCATTTAAAAAACCTTTGAAATTCACTGACAAAAACATAGGTTTCAGGCCTTATATAGTTAGGAATTAGCATTTAAAAAACCTTGCAAATTCACTGAAAAAACCATAGGTTTCAGGCCTTATATAGTTAGGAATTAGCATTTAAAAACCTTTGAAATTCACTCAAAAAACTATAAGTTTTAGAGGTGTTATAGTTAGCTGGACATGTTTTTCGGAAAGACACACATTCACTGTATGGTGTCATCAGTGATGTCATGAGTGATGTCACTGACCATGTCATGAGTGATGTAATATGTGACGTCATCAGCAGTGCATTGCACGCGCAAGTTATAGTGAGTCCAACTAACTATAACGTGGGAATTTCAATGGTTTTATGCGAGTAAACTTTCCAGCAAACTATAACTGGTGTGAAACCTATGTTTTTTTCAGTGAATTTAATAGGTTTTTTAAATGCTAATTCCTAACTATAACTGGTGTGAAACCTATGTTTTTTCAGTGAATTTCATAGGTTTTTTAATAGCTAATTTCTATTTTATAATGAATCCTATATTGTATATTTATGTAATACTATTTTTTATATATATATATATTTTTTTGCCCTGGAGCGCTCCCGGTAAGCGCAGTCTCGCGGCGCGCCCTGGTGCGTGTACCGGTGAGCGTCCCGTTAGCGCTATTGCTGCGAACGAAAACATCATCGTGACGTATCGCGTAGCCGCAAGATGCGTCTTATGACGCACAGCGTAAGCGCACCCGGAAGCGCCCGAGCGCTTACGATCGCGCAATGTAAGCGCCGCCGGGCGCGCCCCGGGGTGCACACCCGGGCGCGCACCAGGGCGCGCAGCGTAAGCGCGTCGGGTCATGTGACCTGAACATAACACTTTTCATTGGTTGCTAACAGTTTTTTTTACAAAGAATGAAATCCCCACCCATTTCCTTCACTTCTTCTTTCACTTTTGTGACTGCAAGACCTGCCTTTTTGCTGTCGGATCTTTGTGGGACTAAAATCTTGGATTATCATGGCTGCCAGACCATCCAGCAGTGAAGATGACTCCAATGAATTTCTTGATGAAGAGGCTCCTCAGCCGAAAGTAAAAGAACACTTTATTTGGAAGTTTTTTTCTATTCCTGATGACAAGAAGAAAGTAAATGCTCCAAAAGTGGAGTGCAGGTGACCCCACTAAGAAATATTCATTTGGTAACTCCACAATGATTCGCCATGTGGAGAGGAGGCACCCCCAGAATTTTGCCCGGGAAAGTGTCAGTGCTCTGGCACGAGAGGCTCCCAGTGATGGGGCCTCTACTTCAACCGGAGGACAAACTGCATCAGGGAGGGAGCAATCACAAGAGCAGATTCCCAACATCCAGCCTGCTTTTAATAAAGGCGTTATTAAATGCAGATATTGCGATAAGTTACTTTGCTATGGGGAACAAAGTGTTCTGCTCATGGTTCGAGCATTGGATAACCATCGCTGCCGTTTCCAGCCCTAATTTTGTTGTGTTTTTTTCCTCCTGTTGAGCAGTTTCCCATTCCCTGTTTTTGTTTTTGTTGTAAAAAAAGAAAAAAAGAAGAAAAAAAAAGCTCTTTTCAGAACTACCTCCAATTCTCATCAAAGAGCTGTGTTCTTAAAAATATATATTTATTTAATCATGCAGACCCATGGTACGCTCCCCAGTATGCTCCCCGGTGCGCGTACCGGGCGCTCCCCCCGCGAAAATCGAAAAAACAACAAAAAAAAATTCCCCCCGCGGGGCCCTTTTATAGCCCCCACATCAAACCTAGGGGGTCAAGGGGGGTCTACCCTGCCCCCTTATGGTCATTTCCCCCTTTGGTTTTGCCACCTCTTGTGTCTCGATCCTACCGAGACACAAGATGGCAGCCGCTCCTGACTGTTTGGAATGTTGACAGACACCCGAGAGCCAATCAGCTTTCCGCTTGCGTACTCGCGTAGCGCGCCGGGTGCGCGCCCCGGTGCGCGTACCAGGGCGCGCATATAGATATATATATTTTTTGGAACCTAAATTACTCAAAATCCTCTGGAGCACATATCTTGAGACATAGCAAAGGCACATCGGGCTACCAGTCCATACAATTTTGCCAAGTTTGGTGGGAATCCATTCAGCCGTTCGGGCTAAAAGTGAGTCCAACCGCCCTATGGAAATTAACATGGAGAAAACACGTTTTAGGACCCCCTTTTTTCTCGGCCCCGCTTGACGAATCCCCCCCAAACTCTTAGGCAAGGAGCAGAGCGGAGCAGGCCATCTTCTTTGAGAAATTCGCGAAGATTCGTCCACCGGCGCCAAAGTTATTCCCAATAGAATGTTGCGGATTTCCTATGGAAAACAATCCTAACTATAACTAGGTAATATTATATATATATATATATATATATATATATATATATATATATATATACACATACACTCACATACTTACTTTGAATATACTTACCTTTCGCTGTAAAGGTAAGCGGTAAAGGCATATGCGTGGTAAAGGTATGCATCATTCAGACAATGCATGGTATATACACACACACACTTACCTTAAACATACTTAGCTTTTGCTGTAAAGGCATATACGCAGTAAAGGCACATGCATGGTAAAGGTATGTGTCATAAATGCATTGCATGGTAAAGACATTGTATGGTAAAGGATGCGTGGTAAATGCACTACATTGTAAAGGCTGTCTCCCAATAAAAATAGAAGATTCATAATTAATACCAAAAAACTAACGTTGCACAACTATGTTTAACACATTATACTAATAACTATTTGAATTGCAGTCTTAATGCTAACTATATTAAATATGATATTTAAATAAACTATTTTTTAAACATTGATAGTATCAAATACCGAAAACTGATATGCTCACCTTTGATGTTATGTCCTACAATATTTTAATTATCACGATGATAATCCCACAATATTATTACTGTTCAACAGTATTCCCAACTCTATATTCTGTAACCATACTGTTCTATTTGGGTTGATGAGCTGACTGCACTCCACACAGATGGTAGTGAAAGAGCAATCTAGTGATGTAGCTGCTGGTTGGTTTAAGGAAAATGCAACTGAAGTTTTTCAATTTTCAATGACCAAACCACTTGCTCATTGGTTGCAATTCAGTCAAGCCATTATTACCAATACAACGGCTCGCTTCTTATCCTACAGTAGCGTTGCTATCCAGACCCTAATATCTAACCAAAGGTGGTTCCAAAAGGAGACAAATGGAATGGACAGCACAAGGCAAGAAAGTAGAACAGGATAGACAAAGTACCAGGAAAGACCAAAAGCTGTTTTCAAAGTGTAACCAACCATGTTGAGTGTACAAACAAGGGGTCTCCAGAAAGTGCACCCCACCTCTTGAACACACATCTGAGTACATTATTCACAAAGTGCTTATGGGAAGTGAGTGATCACAGTTTGGAAAGACTAAATGTATCTTATTATGACAAATCAATAGTTTCCTCACACCAAAGGTCTCTGGATAAGAGATCCTGTGTGCCTGCAACAAGTTAAATTGTTGGGAAGCTTGGGCAGCAGTCTTGGAGGCATCGCCAAATGCGATGCAGTGCGCGCAACAAAATTCATTTTATTTATTTTTATGTTTACTTGCCTGTATTTGGCCGTATTCCGTAGTTTGCTACCCCCCGCCCTGCCCCTCCCCTGCCCCACGTCACCACCAGGCAGAACTCCCACCACCGACCTCTACGGTAAATCATGCTGTGCTCAGTGTGCTATTGGTTTAAAATGTTCAGTTATTGAGCCCATTGGTCGAATTCCAACCAATAGGCAGACTGCATAGTTGTTGCTCAATTTGTTATGGCCCCCAAGCATCCAAAACACCTGTGTCGGCGTTTCCATTTGATGTAATTCCATTATGGGCCTCAATGCCCCATAAGACATCCTGTCTCAATACGCCAGGAAGCATCGTTTACAGGTCTCACTCCAGAATTGCAACCTTATAATGTTGTATCAATCAATCAAATCAATCATGCCATTTGTATAGCGCACTACTCACCTGGGAGGGTCTCAAGGCGCTTGGGGGGAGGGGTATGCTACTGCTCGAACAGCCAGGTCTTGAGTTGTTTCCTGAAGGCGAGATGGTCCTGGGTCAGCCGAAGGTGGATGGGGAGGGAGTTCCAAGTCTTGGCAGCCAGGTAAGAGAAGGATCTTCCTCCGGCGGTGGCTCTTCGGATGCGTGGTACGGCTGCGAGGGCGAGGCTGGTGGACCGTAGCTGGCGGGTGGGCGTGTAGAAGGTCAGGCGGTCGTTGAGGTACTTGGGGCCCAGGTCGTGGAGAGACTTGTGTGCGTGGGTGAGGAGCCGGAACGTGATCCTCTTGTCGACGGGGAGCCAGTGCAGGTTCCTCAGGTGGCTGGAGATGTGGCTGCGTCGGGGGACATCCAGGATGAGTCGGGCGGAGGCGTTCTGGATGCGCTGGAGTCTTTTCTGTAGCTTGGCTGTGGTTCCGGCGTAGAGGGCGTTTCCGTAGTCCAATCGGCTGGTGACGAGTGCCTGGGTGACAGTCTTTCTGGTCTCGGTCGGGATCCAGCGGAAGATCTTGCGAAGCATACGCAGGGTGTTGAAGCACGATGAGGAGACGGCGTTGACTTGTCTGGTCATCGAGAGGGAGGGGTCCAGGATGAAGCCCAGGTTGCGTGCGTGGTCGGTTGGCTTGGGTGTGGTGCCCAGGGCTGGGGGCCACCAGGAGTCGTCCCAGGCAGAGGGCGAAGATCCCAGGATGAGGACTTCCGTCTTGTCCGAGTTCAGTTTCAGGCGGCTGTCCTTCATCCACTCAGCGACGTCTTTCATCCCTTCGTGTAGGCAGGTTCTGGCGGTGTCGGGGTCTCTGGTGAGGGAGAGGATCAGCTGGGTGTCGTCGGCATAAGAGATGATGTTGAGGTTGTGCTGGCGTGCGATGGCTGCGAGAGGTTTCATGTAGATGTTGAAGAGGGTGGGGCTGAGTGAAGATCCTTGCGGGACGCCGCAGATGACTTCGGTGGCCTCGGAGCGAAACGGGGGGAGGCGGACTCTTTGTGTTCTTCCGGCGAGGAACGAGATGATCCACTCCAGTGCCTTCTCTTGGATACCGATGTTGCTGAGGCGCTGGACTAGGGTGCGGTGGCAGACCGTGTCGAACGCAGCAGCGAGGTCCAGGAAGATGAGGGCCACTGTTTCCCCCTTGTCGAGCAGGGTCCGCATGTCGTTGGTGGCTGCGATGAGGGCGGTCTCGGTGCTGTGGTTGGCTCTGAAGCCGGACTGCGAGGGGTCGAGGGATCCGTTCGTCTCGAGGAAGGCGGTCAGCTGTCTGTTGACGATCTTCTCGATGACTTTAGCAGGAAAAGGGAGGAGCGAGATGGGCCGAAAGTTTTTGAGATCGGTGGGGTCCGCTGTAGGTTTCTTCAGGAGGGCGCTGATCTCGGCGTGCTTCCAGCTCTCCGGGAAGGTGGCGGTGTTGAAGGAGGCGTTGATGATGTTCCGGAGTTGGGGTGGGATGGTGGAGTCGGCCTTGTTGAAGACGTGGTGTGGGCAGGGGTCGGTCGGTGATCCGGAGTGGATGGTGTTCATCGTGCGGGCTGTGTCTTCAGTGGTCACCGTGGTCCAGGTGCGAAGGGTGGCGGTGGGGGGCGTTGGTTCGATGGTTGGGTGCGTGGGTGGGGCGCCGAAGCTGTTGTGGATGTCGGCGATCTTGCGGTGGAAGAACGAGGCGAGGGAGTCGCAGAAGTCTTGTGACGGAGTGATGTCGTTGGTGCCGGTGCTGGGGTTGGAGAACTCCTTGACGATAGTGAAGAGCTCTTTGCTGTCGTGGGCATTGTTGTCCAGTCGTTCCTTCAGGGATTTCTTCTTGGTGGTGCGGATGAGCTGGTGGTGCTTGCGGGTAGCGTGTTTGAGGGCGGTCATGTTGTCGGTGGTCCGGTCGAGGAGCCAGGCTTTCTCGAGGGTGCGGCAGGTCTTCTTGGAGTCCTTGAGGTCGTCGGTGAACCAGGATGCCTTCTTGCTTCTGGGTCTGCTGGGAGGGTTCTTTAGTGGCGCGAGGTCGTCGGCGCAGGCGGTCAGCCACTGTGTGAAGTTGCGGGCTGCTTTGTTGGGGTCCGTTGTGTTGGCGGGTGGGCTCTGGCTGAGGGAGGTGGTGAGCTGGTCTGCGGTGATCTTGCTCCAATTCCTGTGAGGTACCTGTTGCGGGTGGTGGTGGGTCGTGGATCTTTTGAAGCTGAAGTGGACGCAGCTGTGGTCGGTCCAGTGGAGTCCGGTGGCGTGGCTGAAGGTGATGTACTTGCTGGAAGAGAAGACGGGATCAAGCGTGTGGCCGGCGTAGTGGGTGGGGGTGTTGACCAGTTGCTTGAGTCCGCGGTTGGCGAGGTTTTCCAGCAGGGCGGTGGTGTTGCGGTCCTTGTTGTTCTCCAGGTGGAAGTTGAGGTCCCCGAGGAGGATGTAGTCGGTGGAGGGGAGGGCGTGCGGGCTGATGAAGTCTGTGATGTCTTCGCTGAATTGCGTGCGTGGTCCCGGGGGTCTGTAGACGAGGGTGCCTCTGAGGGTCGTCTTAGGGTCGGTGTGAATCTGGAAGTGGAGATGTTCGGCTGCGGCGAAGGAGTCGTTGGCGTCGGTCGTGATGCGGATGGTGTTCCTGTGGACGATGGCGATGCCACCTCCGGTCTGGTTGATGCGGTCCCTCCTGATGATCTTGTACCCGTCCGGGATGGCGATGGCGATGTCGGGTGCAGAGGAGGCGTTCATCCAGGTTTCCGTGAGGAAGGCGACGTCCGGTGATGTAGCGTCGAGGAGGTTCCAGAGTTCCACGGCGTGTCTGTGGACGGAGCGGGTGTTGATCAGGATGCACTTGAGGTGGTTGCTGCTGGTGTTTGTCTTGGCGGGTGCGGGGCAGGTTCGGAGGCAGGTGAACTTGCAGGTGCAGCAGGTGAAGGGTCCGTGGGTGCGTCTCGGGGTGGCTCGGCAGCAGGCGTGGGTCCGGCCGGCATTGAGTGCGTTGAGAGTGGCGGCGTCGTAGGTCAGTCGGGTCGTCTTGCCTCGGCGGGGAGGGCCAGGGGTCCTGGCGCTGGGCGCGGGCCAGGCGCGGACGGGCGCAGACGGGCTTACCTTTGGCGCACCTTCGGCGCTCAATCGACGCTCCCGCTGCGAGCGTCCGCTGCGCGGTCGCTCTGGGGGAGTCATAAGTAAGGAGCCGTGAGGGAGGAGCAGCTGGGTGGTGGGAGCGGGGCGGCGAATGGAATCACAGGGGGGCGGGGCCGCAGGGAGGCAGCGGCGGGAAATTCCAAGAAGCAGCGGCCAGCGGGAAATTCCCAGGAGCAGCGGGAAATTCCCAGGAGCAGCGGGAAATTCCCAGGAGCAGCGGGCAGCGAGCGAAGGAATCTGCAGGCAGGAGGCGGCAAAGGCAGGCAGGAGCGGCAGCAGTGAGTGGGGCGACCAAGCCCTGTGGAGGGCTGAGCGGTCACACTCTGTGGTCCCCTACGGTCCCCTTAAGTAAGGAGCCGGGAGGGAGGAGCAGCTGGGTGGCGGGAGCGGGGCGGCGAATGGAATCACAGGGGGGCGGGGCCGCAGGGAGGCAGCGACGGGAAATTCCAAGAAGCAGCGGGCAGCGGGAAATTCCCAGGAGCAGTGGGAAATTCCCAGGAGCAGCGGGAAATTCCCAGGAGCAGCGGGCAGCGAGCGAAGGAATCTGCAGGCAGGAGGCGGCAAAGGCAGGCAGGAGTGGCAGCAGTGAGTGGGGCGACCAAGCCCTGTGGAGGGCTGAGCGGTCACACTCTGTGGTCCCCAATCTCTTGCCTCTGTGTGTAAATCCCTCGCCTGCTGCTGGTTGTCATTCGCAGGAATATCGCAGATGTCCATCATATGGAAGGCATTTTGGATTTGTATAAACCACGACCTGTATGGGCGACGAGCTCTGACACAAGCGGTTCTGGCACGCTAAATAAATTCATTGACGATTTCACCCAGGATGCCGAACTCATGACGGGTGCCTCCAAAGACGGGGGTGAGATCCGTGATGTTACACAACAACTTGAAAAACAGTTAGGAGCACTTGTGATCAAGACAGCTTGTCTGTCAAAACGCTTTACTGGATCCATAAACCTGAACTTGGTAGTACTTCCTGAGCGTGCACTTCATTTGCTGAACTTTGTGTGATTTATACACCAGCAAGCTCCACCGGTTAAACGTACGACCTTCCGGTGGGCCGTGGGATCCAGAAGGAGCAACTTATTGTATGTATATATTCACTCACAATTTGCTGTTTCTTTCCCATCCTGCTGTTGCCGCCTCCGCCCCTGCTGACGAAACTTTGAGAACGCCGAGAACGCGACGACGTGCAATGATGCCACGCCCCCTGGAGCTTCACGGGGCGAGAAGCGCGGATACAGGCCAAGGAATACGGCCGAAAATCGCCAAATTTTTTCGCGAATTAAAACCGATCTACATTTAATTATAGAGCGCGCATGGATGGGGATCTGACAGGCACTCGGGATCCCTGAAGCGCCATAGGGAGCCTGCTGGTAATCTCCCGGTGGCACCTAGCGCATAGCGCTCATTGATTCCTGCCTGCTTCCAATCTGCCCCCGCCGGTAACCCCCTGCTTGCAGAAAAAACGCAGGAGGGTAAAATAAAAACAGGAACAGGAGCAGGAAGGGGCAACCAGCTCTGAGAACCCTGGGCAGCTGAAAGAGAGAGGAGAACCCGGAAGAAGCGCATGGTGGTTGGTGTGGTGGGCAAGGTGGGCTAAAGGCACAGCAGAGGTAAGCATGTGGATGGTGGTAGTGTTTTTACATCTTTAAAAGGAAAGTAACTTTGGTTAACGTTGGGTAAGGGGCTTTAAATCAGACCCGACCTGAGCAAGCGGTTTACTCAAAACCGGTTATATTCCCTATCAAAAGGCTAATGGCTCCAAAAAGGAAACTGCAAGGAGGCCATAAAGCAAAGCCCTGTGGGAGGAGAGCTCTCTATGGAGAATAGAACTTTAGAAGAAAGCCTGGAGAGCATGGAAAGCCCCAAAGAAGGGATAAAAGAAGCGGCCCAAAGGAGGAAAAACAAAAAAGGCTCTCAAATCACAAAAGGAGCAATGCAAAATAATAAAGGAAGTTTGTCACCCTCTAAATTAATAAAGGACTTTGTAGGGAAGCACTATAAAAAAGTAGTTCCTGCTACTAAGCCCATGGTAGGCGAAGAAGAGCAGCTGAACGAAAATGTTCTGATAGAATCCAGTGAAGAATCACTGGAGGCATCACAATTGAGGAACCAATTCAGCCCAAATGAAATAATAATAGGACTGCAGCTTTCTTCATCACCCAAGATGTTCTCATCACAGGGGCAGGAATTGGAGGATCTGGAAGTATCTGGCCTAGCGAAAACTGACAGTGTAGACCCGAGACCAGACCGGGGTGATGTATCGGTGCCAAAGGCGCTATGGCCACTTACGAATATAACCCAAGCGCACCAGCAGACTTTGAGAACTGAGGGAAGAGATAACTCCGAGAGGAACAGTTCACATGTTTTTGTCATTTCTGCAACTCCCTCTTCCTCAATGATGGACCTACTTTTGATGCTTCAAAAAACCCTGCAGGGGATACTTGAGGTTACAATGTTAAATAATGGGGTGCTGAAAACACAAAAGGCTCATTTACAAAAGATAGAGGAGGAATTACAAGGAATTAGTGGGCAATGCCTACCATGCTGAGACGTGTCCTAGACCCCCAGTCGACAGAAAAAGATGGGGGTATAGAAAAAAAAGAACAAACACATAGTGTATATGTATCCAAATGCCCGATGTTGATAAAAAGAAGATAAGGCAATTGGAGATACAGTCAATTAAGGCTGAGAGGTCTCTTAAAAAGAAAGATGTATAGAAAGAGTAAAGAAAAAGTAGGAAAAAGGAAAGTAAACAGAATAGGGTGGAAGTACCAAATCTAAAAACAACCCTTCGGAAGTTGACACCTCCAAAAAATGAGAGAGAAGTGAACAAGAGAAAGGGACAAAATACTAATAAAAGGGAATGTGTTACTAAGAGACCAAACAAGGACCCTCTAAAATTAAAATCAACTTTAAAATCAACCAATATGGGTAATAATATACAAAAATAGAAGCATCAAAACTATGATAGAGCAGGACAGGGGCAAGGGAAAATGGAAGTAATAGGTAATCAAGGGGGAACTGGATGGAAGAACAATAGGACAGGATTAGAATCCCCAAAGATAGAAACAGAAATAGGAGTTAATAGATGGCTGTATTTTGAACCGGAAAAAAACAAGAAAGCTGGTACCATTAAATAGATCCCAACTCCTATACTCATTCGCAAAATGTCCAAGCCTGTGGGGTATCGGAACAAAAGATCTGAGACGGGTAGGATTAATAAAAAATATACAAGAAAATCTCAAAAGAGTCTGTCTATTCAGATCTAGTAAGACTGGCAATTGAGAAGGCAGAGAGGGAAATTCTACAGGAGGGTATACGATTAGTATCTGAGGAAGAACTAGAGGTAAAAAGTAACCCAGGTACTGGCTTCCTAGAGGGCCATGCAGGGCTTGGTAAGAGACAGGTGAGGATATGGGAGGAGAATGAAGGGGGGGTAGAAAACCTGAATATAGTAGTAGCAGGTCCATCCCAGTGGCTTCAGGGAGGTATGGAAGAATATGGAGGTCTAAGTGGGGTCGAATAGGATGATGGGGTGTCGCATAGCCTTAAGTTTATATCGTGGAATATAAATGGACTCGGGGAGTTGACAAAACAAGAAGCTATAAATAAGTTAGCAAGAAATGTGGGAATCTTGTGTTTGCAAGAAACATGGCTTTGCGACGAAACCCCAACTTTTGATGGGTTCAATCAGTTAAATCGACAAGCTAATAAAAAAAGGTTTGGGCGCCCAGCAGGAGGAATCATGACCCTCTTTCTATGAAAGTTGAAAAGAATGTGTTCGTACTAAATGTAAAATGTAAATGGCTACTTGTATGCAGGGTATCCTTGTTGCTTTTGAACAAAACATACGAGAATGTTATTGTTATAAATGTGTACATGCAATGGGGGGACATCAAGGAATATGGAACTGAAATGGAATATTTTAAAGAAGACCTTGACTCTTTATGGGAAAAGTATGGGTCGGATATATTTTTTATCATGGGGGACTTTAATCATAAATTGTACCCAAAGAAGGTTGATCTTTGGCATAGTGAAATCCTGGAGGCATATGGAATAAAACAAGCATGCTTTTCATCTTGCGATCCCTCAAGCCAGGACTTGGCATTAGGAAATTACCTAGGGACTAAGAGTCTGTTCAGCCTGAATGGGAAACTAGAAAAGGATAGCCCCGCACAGAAAACTTTTAAAAAAGGTAATCAAAATTGTCCAATAGACTACATGTCATGTCTGCATGGAATTTCTCCCTCATAAGAGGATTTGAGGTACTCCACAGCGAAGAAAGTGATCATAACCCCTTGCAGTTGGTGCTGCAAGGGGGTATATTGTACCCCCGAGATAAAGTGATCCCACAGCAAATTGAGTTCCCCAGAAGAGTGTCCACAAGACTAACGCCTGAATACATAGAAAAATTAGAGAAGTTACAGCAGAAGGTAGTCCTGGGTACAATAGGGAGGAGAACCTTAGAATGGTATGAGGGAAAAATAGCCCAAGTGGTACAATGTCTTAGAATCGAATTAACAAAAGATAAAACAAATAAGCATATACCAATAGTGAGACAACATAAATGGTTTTCTGTGGAATGCTTAAGGAAAAAACGAGAAATAAGAAAAGTAACAAGAAGTATGAAAGCAAAATATGATGAGATAAGACAACTCTATCTCAATAAACTGAAAAGAGAATACAAAAGGCTAATTACCACGGGAAAAAGAGTGTATAAGGATAAATGCTGGGAAAATCTTCTGGAAGCTATAGAAACTAAGAATATACGTCAGTTCTGGAAGCTGGTACGAACTGGTTCTGACCATACGGAGGGGGTAATGAACTGCGTGGTAGAGGAGGCAGCATGGGAGAAATATCTGAAGGAACTCTATAGCCCTCGTAGAGAACCTGACGAAGGAATACCCCACCCCTGGCAAGGACTAATGGAAGAATTAAAGGCAGATTTTACAGAAAATTATGTAAGAAATATAATAGCGAACCTAAAGTTAACCAGAGCAGCGGGTCCAGATAACCTTCCAGAAATAATAATAAAAACCGAACTGAATTGGTGGGCTAGCTTTTTCTCTCACATGTTTATGGTGATCCTCGAGTTAGGTAAAATACCCAATAATTTGAAAGGGGCAGTAATAAGACCTGTGCATAACAGAGGTAATATGAATGCAAAACAAAATTATAGATTAATTAACCTATTGGATATAGGGAAAAAGTTGTTTTCAAAAATAGTGCTGCTTAGACTGAAGGACTGGGTGGAACAGTTTTCGATCGTACCGGTGGAACAGGGGGGTTTTAAAGAAGGTCACTCTACGATCGATCACTGCTTCGCCCTGTGGGCAGTGGCTCGTAAATCAGTGGAACAACTGTGCTGCTGTTTTGTTGACTTTCGAGCCTCATTTGATTCAGTTGATAGAAACTGCCTCTGGCAGACACTAACAAAGAAAAAGATCCCAGAGAATTTGCTGGCCATCATAAAAGAACTACATAGTGGAAACTGGGCACAGGTAATTAGAGATACAGGAGGTGAACTGACGCCAAAAATAGCAATTGGAAATGGGCTCAGACAGGGCTGTGTATTTGCAATCTTTTTGGCTGACTAACCAGCAATTCTAGAAGTTGATAGAAGCGCCAGTCCGAGAATGGGCGGTAAGAAAGTGCCCTGTCTCCTGTACGCAGATAACCTGGTGATAATGGACCAGACCGAAATTGGCCTTCAGAGGAAGTTAGACGCCTTTAGAGAGTATTGCAAAGGGAGATTTTCAACTATAAATATAGATAAAACTAAAATTCTGTGCTTTGGGAAAAAGGTTACTAGCTTCACAGGGTCCTTCAGAGACCTGCAATTGGAAACAGTCAAGGAATATCGGTACCTTGGACTGTGGTTTGATTGACCTCTTAAGTGGGGTATCCATCTTGAAGCACAGAAAGCTAAAGCCTTTGGATCAATCTGTGGGTTGACAAAATTTAATCGAGACTACGGAGACATGTCTCACAAACCGTTAGTAAAAGCCTTTAACACGATGATCCCGCCACAAGTTCTTTATGGAGCAGAAATTCTATTCTTAAGTGGGAAACGAGACTGGGATCTAGAGGAAGGGAAGTGTTTGAAAACATTGCTGTCCCTACCACGTTCATCAATGATCCAGGCAATAAGAACCGAGATAGGCTCAACTGCCTGGAGTATACAGTCTCAAATGCATTAATCCGCTTTTGGAAACTGCTAGACAGAGAATTAGTCCATAAGGTATCTCAATGGTGCAGAAAGGAGATAGAATCCAGCAGTCTAAAATGGGCTTGGGAGGCAAGAAAAAAAGTTTTGTTGGCCAGTGAGAATTTAAGGGTGCCAATTTGCCAGTCATCATTAAAGGTAGATTTTAGTAAAAGTGATCTAAGAAACCAAGGACAAGAAGTGTCTAAAAAAGCTGATTTAGAATATCTGAACAAGAAGAAATCTGTTACATTTTTGAGAGAATCATGGATAAAGGAAAACTGGTTTCCATATTTGGATATTCTACCCAATCCCGGTCTCAGACAGGAGATTCTAAGATTAAGAACTGGCATTAACCCATGGCTGATTAATGAAGAAGTAAAGGCACAAATGTTATCTAGTGATGGATTATGTAAATGTGCGCTAGGCACTAAAGGTGATATCACGCACATTTTACTAGACTACCGAACATTACTAGACCACCTTAAATGATACCTATGCCCAATATTTTTAAAAATTGATATAAGGCTACGGTCCCAAGCGGCAGCATTACTAACGGAACTACCTAATATAGAGATAGCAATTTCATTTGGTACTTACATGAAGGCAATTAAAAGTTCCCCATGAGTGGCTTAGCTAGTTTTTAAGAGTTTTACAATGTGTTTTTGGAGTTTTATGTCAGGTTTTATGGATTTTAGATACATGAATTAAATGGGTTTTAAAGCTGAATCAAGATAGATATAAACTGTATAAGGAGGGTGTTTGTTTTTATACGATAATTGGTATTTATTTAATTGTGGATAGTGTATTAAGCTCCTTGGTGTTCCGAAATGTATAATTTGTGCAGTTTTTTATAAGAGTAACAATATATATATGTATTTGTATAGTGTGAACACAAACAATCATAAAGTCAATGGTCAATGAATAGTAGGAGAGGTAGCCGTGTTGTCCACCTCTCATGGAGAAGGTGGGGCACAATAGCCTACCAACATGGAGATCGAATTCCAGAATAAAAAGTGCCCAGTAGAGCTTGATTTAATTGCTGTGCTGAGTTTTGCAAGTGCCTGTGCAGGGATTTGAATGTGCATGGCCTGCCTGTCTCTAACCCGGGAATGAGCTGGTAAGGAGTGGCAGTGGGCTTATCTCAAAGCTTTCTGAAAATTTCTCCAAGCGACTGTGAGCCACAGCCGCCACATTTTTTTTATTTCAATACATTTTTTATTGTTTTTACATACACATAAACATACACATAAAACATACATTCATCATGGAAATCTGGTTACAGGGTTTCGGCCAAGGTTCGCTGAATTGTGTAGCGCTACTTTACAGATTTTTCATGCTAGGTTTAAAGACAGTTTCGGCTGTACTCCTGAGATTTTATTTCATGTACAGATGGTTAATGGGAAATATACTGACGCCCCTTACTGTACAGATGGGTGATGGGAAATTGAACTGAAAACCATCAAAATCGTAGATGTATGTTTTTTCTATGCGACCCAAGCACAAAAGGCCCCCTCCCGGGCATGGAATATTAAATGAGAGGCAATGGTGCAGTTCCCGGTCAGATTCCAGCTTAAAGATTGGATGGACAGTGAAGGACAACATGTTCAATGACATTAAAACACAAACACCTTCAGTGACAGTGAAACTCAAACACTTTCAACTTCTATGGGCGTGATTATTGGTGTGCTGTAAAACTTGGGCACTATTATCAAACCACGAACACATTTAAAGGTTATGCAAATGAGTGAGTGCACCATTTGTAACTGATTACGGTTTGCATATCCATGAATGGGGAATTATATCAATTTGTGAAGCATCCTACTCATTACTAGGTGTGTTTCAGAATTTTCCTGCTGCAAATCATGAGTAGGAACTCAGTATCTGGTGAAATTTGCACATGTCTCATGATTCCCTTTTGAGCAAAGATGGGAGTTTGCACCCACAATCGGTTTTGCAGTCCAACCCAAATAAGGGCCTAAGTGATATACTTTCACCCCCTCCAGTTCAGAAGATATGACCAACATGCCCACTGTACTACCTCTACAAGGGTAAAATGTGGCACCCACGTCGTCACATGGGGTACTTGGAAACCCTGTTTCTTGCACACTGACACTATGAAAATAATGCCTTTTGAAGGCGTGCAAGAAAACTTCCCTCTCTGAGCAGGCATCCTTTTCGGAGGTCGTTAGTGGGTCTCCTGAAATTAACATGCTTTGTCATCATAGTTTTCAAGCATGAATAAGTTTGAGAGATACAGAGACTTCAGTTTCCGGCGCAGTCTCTCCCACAATTATTCCTGTCTGAGGTGCTGCAGTCTTATCCTTGCCTCTTTGGTTGACCCCAAATACAGGCAATCTTTCCTTGATGCTTTATCTCCCCAGGCACATAGTTACAGTATGAAAGCCATGCAGAATTGGTTGCTTTGGGATGAGAGATGATCTCCCACAAGCTTTTCTACTTTGGAATAACAGCAATATTCCCAGTCAGCTTAATCCTTTATTCTCTGCAGTTGTATAACAATGTATTTGATAAGCATCTGTTTTATATCATGAAAGGATATTGCAACAGTATGAGATTGCAACAGGATGTAGGATTCATGGCTTGCCTGAACATATGCTAGTACTTGTGTGTGTGATTTACTCAGTACCTTGTTATATTATGTTATATATTTTTGCAAAGCGCTCAAATACCCGTGGGCGTCTTGGCGCTTGCTAGTCGCAACCGGAGTGAAGCTTAACAGGAACATCTAATAGGACGAGAACAGTTATGTTTTATTTTTATTTTTATTTATTTTGAAAGTTTTATATAGCGCGAACAAGATCTTTGCAGATATCAGAGCGCTTTACAAAGCAGGGAATACCAAACCAGAGAGTGAATACGTGAGGGAGCATAATAGTACAGGTAAATCAATAATGCAAGTAAATAGTCAGGTAAGTGAAACAATAATACAGGTACAAACACATATTCGTAGGGATCTAGCAGAATAATACAGGAAAAACACATAGTCGTTGGGATCGAGCTGGGGAATATAGGTCGGTGCAGATACTTTACAGATCCAAGTTAAAAGCTCAAGTGTATTTGGCCATGAGAAGAGCTTTTACTTCTTTCTTAAAAAGTGTGATTGAGGGGATGAGCCTTGTTTCAGGAGGGAGTGAGTTCCAGATCCTGGGTGCCATTCCTGAGAAAGAGCGCTTATACGTTTTTTCCTTCCTGAATCTTCGAGGTTTTAGCAGCAGATTATTTGTGCCTCTAGTGTATCTAGAGCCGCCAGAGATTGACAGCTTCTGATTGAGGTATCCGGGAGAGCTCAGGTGTACAGCCTTGTGTGTCATGCAGGCGATTTTCAGATGTATTCTGGCTTCAAAAGGCAGCCAGTTCAGGGATTTCAAGTCAGGGGAGATATGCGAGTGTTTTTTTGACCCAGTGATGAGTCTCGCTGCAGCGTTTAGAGAGGCTCTTAGTGGTGCAGTAGTGGTTAACGGGAGACCGCAGAGGGCGATGCTACCGTATTCAATTCGCGGGATTACTAGTGCTTGTACTGCAGTTTGGAAGTCTTTGGCTGGAAGGAAGGGTTTAAGTTTCCTCAGGGTATTGATTTGGAAGTTCGCACCCTTAGTAGCCTTGCTGATATGATGCTGCATGTTGAGATTGGAGTCGAGAGTTATGCCTAGAGATTTTGCTGAGTCCACGATGGTGGGTAGGACTTTGAGTGCAGTTAGCTGTTTAAGCCACGTTTGAGTGATAGAGATCTTTGCGGGAGGTGAGATCAAAAGGAACTCTGTTTTCAGAGCATTGAGTTTGAGATGATTATTGGCAAGCCAGGCTTGGGTGCTTCTGATCGTTGAGTTCAGGAGTAAAAAGTCATTGGGAGATTGTAGTTTGAGATATAATTGGGTGTCATCTGCGTACATGTGAAAAAGTACATTGGATGCTTGTAACAAGGTGGTGAGGGGTTCCATAACTAGGTTGAACAAAGTTGGTGATAGGGAGGATCCTTGGGGACACCTAACGAAACAGGTATTGGCGAGGACATCAGGTTGTTACTCTTGAATTTCTGCGACCTGTTGTGTAAGAAGGACGTGAACCACTTGAGAACAGTCCCAGATAGACCCATTCTTGTGTTCGAAAGTTCGAGTAAGTTCTCATGTTTAACAGTGTCGAATGCTGATGAGAGATCAAGAAGGATGAGGAGGCAGGTATCATTTTGATCTAGCATTTGTAGAGCGTCATCAATTATGTGGGTCATCGCAGTTTCAGTACTGTGTCCTGCTCGGAAGCCTGATTGATGAGCGTTGAAGAGATCAAACTGATCAATGTGTTTAGCCAGCTGTAGTTGTGCGCATTTTTCCAATAGTTAGGCGAGAGTAGGAATATTGGTGAGTGGACGGTAGTTGTTTAGGTCGGATGGGTCGGCAGTAGGTTTCTTTAGTAAAGGTGTGACTTGTCCAACTTTGAGGGAGTCAGGGATGAATCCTTGTTGGAGCGAGCTGTTGATAATTTTAGTCCACAGTGGAAGGAGTCATGGGGTGAAGTCTTTGACAGCGTTGGCAGGGAGGGGATCCGTGAGGTGATTGGACGGTTTGAAGGTGCTGAGCAGTTTGCCTATTTCTTCTTCGGAGTAGGTGTCAAAGGATGACCATGTAGCATTGTTTTTTAGTTCGGTGGGTGTTATGCAGTTGGATGTGGTGTAGAGGCTTGCGTCAATGCTGAGATCACTCTTTATGTTGTCAGTTTTTTGTGTAAAGAAAGCGGCGAAGTCTTCACAGGAGGGTGCTTTGTCCAAAGAGCTGATAGGTTGGGGTTGTTCCTTGGCTTGTGTTCTGATTAGCTCAAACAGTTTTCTTGGTCGGTTTTTTGCTTGGTCGAGCTGAAGGCTGAAGAAGTTTGATTTTGAGCGCTTTATTTTGCTGAAGTAGGCGTTTCTCTTTTTCTTCAGGGTTTTCAGGTGCAGTTCAGAGGGAGCTGTTCTCCAGGTGCGCTCTGCCATTCGCATGGCTCGTCTATCTTCATTGAGACTCCCGTCGTACCACGGATTGGATATTTTAGCGGAGACTCTTTTTAGCTGCATGGGAGCAGCCTCATTAATTATTGAGGTCATGGTGTTGAGATAGTGGTCAGTTAAGGATTGGACATCTGTAGCGCACGTAGGAGGGAGCAGTAGGTTGCGGCTGTTCGGGGGTAGGGAGTCTGGGTTGAGTTTTTTCAGGTCTCTTTTCCATATTTTAGGTCTGGAGGATTGAGTCGTGTTGAGTTTGATTTTTTCATTGATAAAGAATGTGACGATATGATGGTCTGACCAGTCACAGGGTTGGATAGATTCAAGTTGAATAGCGTCCTCTTTGGCGATGATGAGGTCGAGGATAGACCCTTTCTCATGGGTCGGGCTGTTGCATAATTGTGTGAGGTCCAGGGCTTTGAGGAAATTTTTGAGACTATTTACCACCGCATCATTGTGATCGTTCCAATGGAGGTTGAAGTCACCAATGTATATTTGGGTGAGCTGTCGTCCGGCGTTAGTTGAAATCATGTCCATGATTTGTTGGGCGAAGGAGAGGTTGTCTCTGGGTGGGTGGTAAATGCCGTGAAGAGAGCATATCGGTTTGCCTTCACTGCTAATATCTAGGCAAATGTATTCGCAGGAAGTTGAGGAGGGTAGGGAAGGTGCGGAGACTTTCAGAACAGAGAGGTTGTTCCTGTATATGCATGCAATTCCACCACCTATCTTGCCAGACCTGTCAAGCCTAATGATGTGGTAGTTGGGGGGAACCAGAATGTCCATTATAGGTGTAGAAGATTCAGTTAGCCAGGTTTCAGTCAAGATGATTAGGTCAAGGTCCAATGATAGGATGAGATCGGCGATGGCGAAGGAGTGTCTAGAAGCCGATCTACAGTTGAGGAGAGTGCATTTGAGACGGGGTGTGTCAGGGGAGGTAGGGGGTACTAGAGAGAGGGGGACTTTTCTAAGGTTATTCGGGATGGAGATTCTGTTCTTTAGTGTGGGGGTCTACGGGGTTTTGAGTGTATCGTGGGAATGGGGAGGTACGTGGCGGTTGTGTGGTTTAGGGGAGCTGGGCCATAGGAGCGGAGGAGGGTGAGAATGTCGAGATCCGAAAGAGGGGTGCATGTGCGACGTGGATGGTTGTTGCGATTGTGGGCAGGTATCGTCGTCCAATGTGGGCGGCGGGTGCGGTTGTTGCGATTGTGGGCATGGATCGCGGTCCTGTGTGAGGGGTGTAGCTTGGGAGCGTCATCGGGACGGGTGGGGAGCCAGTTGAGAGGGCGGGTGTTGGTGAGTGGGGTGTGTCTGGGGGGTGTGATGAGTAGCTCTTTGATGGTGTGAATGTCTTCTTTGATGATGTGAAAGTCTTCTTTGAGCTGGAGGAGGGAGGACATAATCTTGACCAGCGTGGGATAGGTGTTAGTGCTGGGGGAGGGAGTCATGGGTGAGAGGCTGACCTGTGCATTAGCATGCGGGTGGGGTGGGTTGGTGTTCATGCAGTGGTCCGTGGTGCCGGCGTATGAGTTGGTGTTAGGGAGGAGAGAGGGTATGGGGGCGATGGGAGTGGATGAAGTACGGGGGAGGTTGGTGGCGTAGAGGAGGGCTTTGGTGGCAGGCGGGGAGAGCGGGGTGGAGGTGGAGTGTATGTTGGTGGTGATGGGGGAGCCTGAGGGGTAGTGAGGGCTGAGAGTGGGGGGAGGGGGGGAATGGTGTTGGAGATGGTCCTGTCGTGGGGAGGGGGAGTTATAATAATAGATGTGGCGTGCTCTGTATGGTTAATTAGCGGGTGGTAGTGGGGACTGAGAGTAGGGAGGGACAGAGGGTGTGAGTTGTCATTATGCGTGTCGCTCTGGTGCTGATCTATGTTAGCGGTATTGTGGGTGGGAGCTGTGGTGTCAGGGGAGAGAGTAGTGGGAGTGGCATGTGTGGGGGTCCAAGTGTTGAAATTAGGGGGGCGATTAGTGTGTGAGGGGGAAAGATTGTGACTGTGATTGAGGGATGTGTGGTGGTAGCAGCAGGTGGGTGATTGACTAGGGTGTTGGAGGTAGAGGTGAGGTGTGTGTCGTTCTGATGTTGAGCGAGGTTAGAGGGGTTGTGGGTGAGGGCTGAGATGTCAGGAGTGATAGTGCTGGAGGAGATATGGGTGGAGGTCCTGGGCTTGGAAAGGTGCTCTTTGAACTTGGGGAAAAGGTTGTCTAGTAGCTCCAGGTTCTTGTCTGTGGATTGAATTAGAACAATCCCGTTATTGTAGATAGTAATGGTGGTTCTGCCAGGGAAGAGTTGGGATGGAGTGATGGAGAGAGTTAGGCCATGAGCCGTTTTCCTGGTGGTGGAGACGGTGAGTAAGGTGAGGAACGCTTTTCTCCATTGAGCTCTACGTGAGGTGTGGAAGATGATATCGATGTTCAGGGATCCATTGACCGGTGAGAAGTATGTGTCGGCAAAGGGGGTTTCAGGGTGGGACCTCAGGAAGTTGTGTTTAAAGCGTTTAGCGGCTTTTTTGGTGAGTGTGGATGGGAAATTTATTCTATATGTGTGCTTGCCGATGAGATCCATGTTGGGATGGCTGTAGAGGTGTTTATGGGAGGGCGAACGATAATAATAAAATGTGCAAAAGATAACTGTCAGCCGTAGGTTACTTAGCACAAAAGTGACACTAGTGAATGGCCACAAATAACCAAAATATAAGAGGTAGCAATCGGTGCAGTCCAGAAGTAGCGGTGAGTGGATGCAGCTTACAAATAATTTTACAAGTATATGAAGTGGCAGCCACATAAATGGAGGCCAAGTGACACTAGTGAATAACCAAAAATACCCAGATTGTAGGAGGTAGCATCGGTGTAATCCAGTAGTAAAAGTGGAAGTGTGCCGCTTACAAGAATGAGCAAAATATATGAGGTAGCGATCAGTGCATAATAGGGATCGCAGTGAGCTGGGTGATATATATGAGGTAGCGATCAGTGCACTACAGGTGAGGAAGGAGTGACATAGTTATAGGGTACAAAAACTGTACAAAATACAGGTAGGAGTACAATACTGCAGTAAAAGGCAGACACTTAATCACACATATATGAGGTAGCGATCGGTGCATTACAGGTGAAGAAAAAGTGACATGTGTGCAGGGTACAAAAAAAAAAATGCAAAGCTCATTTTACACAAAATGTATAAAACACCAGTAGAAATATAGTACTGCAATAAAAGGCAGACAATTAATCACACGAATATTTAGATACAGAGCTATGTAAAGTCTGTGGAGGGTGAGATTGGTCTAAAAAGGCCAGTTCTTAGGGTATGTTTAGATAGTGGGAATGACTAGTCCATGATGGCCGCCAAAGCGAGTGAGAGACTAGCCCAAGATGGCCACCAAATAGGGGAGAACCAGGCGATAGTCCTCTTTTAGTTGTTGTTTCTTTTAGAGCAGGGGAGGACAGTTTCAGCTTCTATATGAGCAAGCCCAGTTCCAGCTTGCTGGGAGGGAGTCTTATCTCGGTTTCTGCTGATCCCTGACCGCGTTGGTATGAAGCCTCATGGTCATCTGTTGGAGGGCGATTTATGACTCCAGTTTATGGCCCCAGCCATATTAGCCAATGGTGAGTGAAGAGGCCGCAAAGCCCGCGAAAATGCAAAGCCTGCAGTGCATTCAGGGCATAAAATGAAAGATAGTCACGAGTGTTTGAATTAGTAGCTTTGCGTGCAAAAATTCCGGGCAGAAAGTGAGAAACCGGTATGAGTATATATAGAAAAAAAAAAAAGTTTTGAAATAGATTACCTTCTGGGTCGTCAGGCTGCACTAACGCTGCTTCGAGTCAGGCATCTTCAAAGCAGAGCTGCGTAGTGGCCGCCCAGACACGCAAACAGGGCACACCGGAGACGCTCTAACATCCGATTGTTTTTCGATGTTCAAACTGGGAGGGAGGAGGGAGGGGGGCCCTTTCCTGCAGATCCCCTGCCGTTTCAATTACCACGTCTCCTTTATTGGGGAATCCTCAGGCTTGGGGAGAGCTGGCAAGAACTGTTCTCCGCAAATGACCAGGCTTGCAAAAGAGGAAATGCAGGGTCGTCTCCGCCCGCCACCTACACAGCCCGCCTCCTCCGGCGTCGCCGTGATGCGCGGGACTCAACCCGCAGTGAACAGCCAGGCGCAGAGCCCAACGGGTGGGGAAGCCCTCGCTCGCCCGCGTTCGGCTAGTCCGCTATGTCTTTCACCTCTTCTGCCTCCATGACCGCTGGGCGCCTACTTCCTCTGATGTCGTCGTGAAGCGCAGGAATCAGTCCCGGAACGAGCAGCCAAGCACAGATATAGCAGCCAGGCACAGAGCCCAGCGGACGGGACAGGGCGCACAGCTCCCAGCGCGAGCAGGACACCGGGGGTCCCGGCAGTAATCATAGGCGGGTAGGACCATTCCGCAATGAAGTGTCCGTCGAACTTCAGGCGCCAGCAATGATCGAGGTCCAGGTCCACTTCAGCGACGTCCCGCAGGCAACCGCCAACCTCGCTAGGCACACCAGTCGTCCACAGCTGGCTCTAGGCAGCAGGCATCCGTATCGAGTTCCTCAAATTGGTCAGCGGGGAGCCCAAGGACCGAGGAGGAAGGCGGGAGTGGCTCGGTCTTCTCCTGCGGGTCTCAGTCTCCAGTCAGGTCGGGGATCCTCAGCAGGTTTCATCCAAGCAGGTAAGGAAATCCAGTTACTTGTATCAATCCTGTTACTTGTAGATCCAGTTACTTTTGTGTAGCGTTGCTCAAGACGGTGCAGCTCGGTGCTGACGGGGATAAAAACCAAAAAAACTGGATCCCCAGCACAGGAGCTCTTACCGAGAGCTCCTACCCGGTGGCCATCTTGCCTTTTTCAGAGACTTCCTGAAAAACATAAGGCTGGAGTCCAATGGACACATCTTCATTTGAAGCTGGCCTTGCCACACACAGTGGCCACTGCAGTTCCTCGCTTTGTATTTTCATTTTAGTGTGTTGATACTTGCTCATTAGTGAATGAAAAATAACAGCATGACGTACAGGTGAAGAATCAATAAAGGCCATTCTAATTTTCACCCCAGATAATGTAAGCGAAGGTCGGCGCATTATACTAAATAGAGGTTCTATATTGAAATTATCGCCACAGTGGCAGCGCTCAAATCAGCGAACATTGGCAATGAGGTGTTCATCCCTAGTGACACAACACCTCAGTATAATTTGTAACCAGCAGACGGAGGTAGCATGGACATCAACTGCCCCAAAGAATGGTCAGGGCCACAGCCAGACATTTGCTAAATGGGTTATTGCATTATACTCCTACCTCACTTTTGAGGGAGCTACCAACAAACCAAAGGTGGAGGACACCAATCGAGAAGCTGAAAAATTGTCATTACTATTAAATCCTCAAGAAGAAGGAGGCCCCATGTATTACCTTACTGCAGAGACCTGTTATATGCATTGCAGGTAGGAGACAGTGTTGCAAAATTCTGAACAACCCTGAAGACAATTATGAAAAGAAAATAGAGGACTGGACATGGATAGCAGGGGCACTTGCATCTTGGGGCAAGCATTTGTCCAAGGGATAATTGAACGACTAGCCCAATGATAAAAGCACAATGACTCCTAAATACATAGGTGCCGATTCACAGAACTAACTTAAGACAAAATCCTAAACTTTCTTCTTTTGGTATTCACAGGAGTTAGGATTTTGTCTTACGTTTGTCGTAAGACAAACTTAAGACATACTTACGACAGACTTACGACAGACTTAAGACAGACTTAAGACAAACTTAACACAAAATCCTAACCTAAGTCTGTCTTAAGTTTGTCTTAAGACAAACGTAAGACAAAATCCTAACTTCTGTGAATATCAAAAGTAGTAAGTTTAGGATTTTGTCTTAAGTTAGTTCTGCAAATCGGGCCCTCAGCACTCTAGATTTAATAGAGTATGGTGGGAAATCGGAAAATGTCACAACATTTTTACAAATTTTCAACATTTTATAAATACAGGAAAAATGGTCCAAAGAAAAAGTAACCCTTGCTCGTTGCAAACCCGCCGTAAGATTGTCAGAAAAATGACGCCATGCAGGAGGTCTAGTTACCTTTATTACCATACGATGGGACTGTGCTGTTACTACAGTGACTCTGTTTATGTTAAGTAATTAGAACTTAGTTTTAAGATGCATTGAGTGTCATATTATGAAATATTTATATTCCTCATGATAAAATAAGAACCATGGTGACACAGTTGCTAAGGAATCCAAAAACCTGTAATTTTAGAATCATTACAATATCTTGAACTTTTGAACATACCAAATATGATTTCATCTTTCAGAAAAAGAATGGGAACAACAAACGGTTCTGGGATCCATTAACATAAAATGCACTTATGTGCCACATTGGGAGAATATAACCGGATACCCCTGCTAGAGCCAGCCATTTCTTTGATACTATGGGCGACCTTTTAGATTACACTGTGACGACTCCGGCTGCATTTAAACAGGTTACTTCCTTCACCATGATCGATCAGTTGTACAGAGAACACAGGCCTCAAGTTACAGCTTTTGATTGGCACATAAATCAGCTTCTAGTTCTGGCTAGCGTAAGGGGTCAATAAATCGCTAAAATGTCTTAATTTTCTACTGCTACCAAATAACAAATGCAAATGATCAAGAGATATTCTGTAATCCTCCCAATTAACGAACGCAGGAGACAGTAGGACGAGGTAATTTTATTAAAGTAGAGCTGCATCTGCATTGGTTTGCTGACATTTTTAAAACGGAAAGGATCTTTCATCATAAAAGTAACAAACAGTTGTAAAAAAGGAAACCATAATCAGGCGGTATACAAGGTAAATAAGAGATATGACACCCATTATTATCAAACTGGCTAAAAAAGCATGCACTCTGTCAATGATGAACTCTCTGTGTCACTAACTGATATAAATAACCTGTATAAAAAGGACTTTCATTTCACTAAGAGTTTCATTTTGTAGATCGAAATTTTAATTATATATGGTGGCTGGGTTTCCCCATACAAGTACTCCTTGAACGAATGCAAATTTACTCTTTTTTTTAAATTCACAAACATTGGCATAGTAAGCTTGGGAACCAGCTTCTGCCTCAAAGGTGTTGGGCTGAATGCCTGAAATAGTCTAATCAGTGGCAATCACTTGTGGTAGCACTCCAATCTTCTGTTGTTCACCCACTGTGCCACTCTATACTAAGGCCCACTTAATGCATGTCAGTACTGACCCTGTTCTTCGCAGAAACAGTCCATCCCAAACCTTGGTCATCTCACCCCTCCACCCTGCAGCCCACTGCGTTTTTTCTTGGGAAATTTGAGATCCGCACGCCCCTAATCGCACTAACCAAGCTACACCCCTGGTTTTAAAACAAATTGTTCAGAATCTGAGTGTGGCACATCCATCTGGTGCACCAGACACAAACAGGATTCCAGTCAATTTATTTAAAGTGAACTCTGACTTCTGGTCCAGTCTACTTACCATCCTTTGTTCTGCACAATTTGAACAATGAGTAACCCAAGATTCATTGAGAGGATAACTTCTAGGCCCTATTTTATAATAACCCAAAGAGTTATCGGATAATTGCCCTGCTAGATACGTACTCTAAACAGTTTGGGAAATAATATTTGAAGAGTTAGAGGAGTTGGTGTGGAAATCCACTTATTGCCAATTTTCCAGGCAGGAGTTTGGGAGTGCTATGAACCCACCATTAATATAGTCCTGTTATATACTTTAGCTCTGTGGATGGGTCAAATAAGGTCTTATAGGCCCTAAGTATTTAGGTCACTTGAGCTTGTCTATTTAGGGCCACCCAATATCTACACAGGAACATATGCATAAGTGTAAATATGGCTGATGGTACAAGAGTAACTTACACAATAAGTACCAGCTGCAGTCTGAAGTAAGGATGTAATTGATGCTTAGCATGGCGCTACTCCTTTATCAATTATACACAGCAGTTATACACAGCAGATACGTGGGCAAGTTTGAGCACTGTGATAACATTCCATGTCAGTCCATAGAGCCAAATACATTCCTGGTGTTACATGAGGATCCTTTACCTCTGGGGCAAATTAACCACAGGTCTAAAAAAGGCAATGAGCAGGGCACTTAAATATAATTTCTTTTTTTAACCAAAGCTTTGCGCACTAGCTCAACTCATTCTGGAATTTGGACTCATTCATTTGTCTTATTGCATAGAAGTGAGGTTGTGAACTATTGTGGTCTCCTTAGGGTTTCCAACCTGGGTTCATTAGCAATGCTATTATGAAAGTAACTCACCCTTAAAATGTCTGGTGGATGCTCTAAATGGACATTAATACTCAATAGAATCTTATGCAGACTTGAAATCATGGAAGACTAGATCATCACCTCATATACTGAGTTTAAGAACTGGATAAAGGAAAAATGCAGACTTGTTTCCTACAAGAACAACTTAGAGAGATTTAGTAAAAGGACTCAATGTCCTCTAAAGTCAATTACAAAATAGGCATAATTGTTAGAGTTATGAGGCTTTACTTTGAATTGTTCTCTGTTCCAGATATCAGGGTACGTTGGAACAAGAGCAAAAGCATCCATGCATATGCTGCATTCCTTTTTGTGGCAAATTAGAGCCTATTTCCCATTTTATCTCAATTTGCTCCTGATTAATAACAGTCTAAGACTGACTTTTCAGACTTTGGATGCTCTGCTGTACTGAAGGGACTGTTGATCAACAAAATGTATTGATAAAACAATTCAGGCCTTAGTACATGCTGACCTCCATTTCATGTAATCTCCTGTGCAGCTCTGTTAGGCTTCCTTGGCAAAGTTCTACTCTAACCTTTTTGCCGTCAACCTTGCTGTTTTGCTGACATTGTTTTTGCTGACTTTAGGACTATGTGCACTTTGCCACTGCTAACCAGTATTAAAGGGATTGTACTGTCTCCTTAAAACATGGTAGAATTGGCTTACACCCAATTGGCACATTTGTAGGTAAGTCTCCAGTACAGTTGTATTCCATGTACCCAGTGTCTATAAATTAAATGCCACTACAGGGCCTGCATGTTCAAAGAAAAAGGGCTACCCTACTCACAAGGAACCCGGGTATCAATTATACAAGAAGGAACAGTGGTTCCTGTGGACAAAATACAAATATCTTCTCATGTTGGGGTGAGTAGCAACCTAGGTTACACAAGACATTTCACATCGATATATTTCAATCGACACTATACCAAATTTTTGTAACCTATTTTCTTCTTGTTAGTGCCCAACTGGACCCCATGTGAGTACACTATTCCATTACACTTTGTATTGAGCCACATTTTTATTGGTGTGCACTTTTCCACACTGTCAGTCAATCGTTCTCACCTCAGGTAAATCCCCCAGCTCCTTTACCTCTTATACAGAGTTTCTCTCTGATCTAGCAGACTTATTTACTATTTGTATTATTGTATTTCAGGTGTTCCACATTGTTATGGCCTGATGAGACCCCCTATTGCTTGTGGGGTCAAAACATAGTCGACACGTATTTTACACAAACCACTTTCCAGCCCCTAACATTGTGTTAGAAGGCTGTCAATATTCTGTTTATATGTACTCGTGGTAGTTTTGTACAAATTGAAACCTACTGTATGTCACAAATTGTCACTCTTGAAAAATAGGTTCTAGATCACTTGGGACAATGAGCAAATGTTTTATATACTTTGCTACATAAATTGCATAAAAGTATGTGCCATTGAGCCTAATAATCTATATATATAAAAACGAATATATGTCTCTCTGTCTGTCTGTTTGTCCTTTATGCATTACTACACCATTCATCCGATCGCCATGAAACTTTGGGAAGTTGTTGAGTACACTCCCGCGAAGGCTTTTGGCATACATTTTTTTAAAATATCAGCCCCCCAGGGCCCTCATAATCTTTCGAATACTGATGTACGCACCAGACGGAAAAACAAAAAATCGTGTATCCACAAGCACTCGAAAAAATAAATAGAATTAAAACAACACTTTGAAATGTTTTCCATATTAAAATGAATACGTTTCAATAAAAATGGCACAATGTAAATTGAATGTTATCATAACGAGTTTCCTTGAATTTCCTTTCTTCGTAGATCGCAGCAATGCGCGACGGGTAAGCTAGTTATCAAATATTTTGTACAATGTCCACAGGAACCACGGTTCCTTGTTGTACTAGAGGGCCTGCAGCACTGATTGTGACACCCACTTAAGTTGCCCTTCAAACATGTTTCAGGCCTGCAATTGCAGTCTGTATGTGCCATTTTTAAACTGCCATTTTGACCTGACAAAATAAACCTTTTGGTCCTTTAGTAACCGGCGGTCGAGATTAATCCGCTCTCTCCCGCCATCAAGGGAATGATGAAGGTGGGCTTAGTGTATAGGCTATAAATGCACCCTGTGGACCCTTCTGGATGACGGTATCATAGGATAGCCACCAGATGATTGAAAGTATAATTTTTATCTTTTCACTTTTACCACAAGTAGAGCAACTCATAACTTTGGTTCTGACCAATGCCATGAACCTGTCAGTCAATCTCGGCAGAAACATGTTGACCATAATATGAAGCAGGGGAATATCTATACCCCTATTTCACATAGCTTGTTTTTAATCCTATCTACTCGGGGTACTCGAATAAAATTAGTCTTTGCCCAAGAGATAGTTTTAATCCACACATTTTTGTTTGCACTCTGCCCCTCCCGCCCATACAAACTTGATATTAGGGTATGAGATACCTCGCCTACTGGGGGGGGGGGTTGTAGCCCTCACTGGGCACCTTTGGGTCCCAGTGTGAAAAAGGGTCCCAATGATGAAGCATGTCACCCTAGGGTGAGTGAGGGTTCTCGTCTTTAAACATCAGTGCTTCTTAGCCATCAGTGTCCTCACTTGTTCATGCTGTGTCACTTTGTCACCTACCCCATACATATTATTGTGAGAATAATAAAAAATAAACCTTTTGCCAGACCTAACTCTTCCTTTTTAATAGATATGTCACCTTTAGGGTGGACAGTGAACCACCCAGAGGGCAGGGTGCAGTGTATTTAAAAAGTAGGACGTATCCTTTTGGGTTTTACAAGTTCTGATACTAACAAACTCATAAAGGTGTTTTTCAATACTGCAAAGCAAACCTCTCCCCTAGGATAACAATGGAGGTATCTAATTACATTTATTAAACTGTAATTTCCAATTGGGAATAGGCAGACAAGTTGAATTTGGTGTCTAAATAATTGTAATTAGAAGCCCTCTTTCATGGTAAAGCAGTTTTTTTAATCACAAGTCTTAAAATGCTACTTTTAGAATAGAAAGTTGTCATTTTCTTGCCCTAACCACTTGGTGCCTGCACCTTGTACCTGCTCACAGGACTAGGTGTAGCTGGCAGTTGGTCTTTGTGCGTTGCTCCCAAACAGTGAGACAAATGGAAGATAAGTATTGGCAGGACGGGCCACTCTGAGTTAATGAGGGGAAGGAGCTGTCATTTACCATACTTGCACATCATTAAGGCAGTGCCTGAGCACTCTCATTAGTCTATTGTGACCCCAGACAAGTTAGGGCCAGGACAGGGAGGAAGGGGATTGCTGACACCTCAGGAGGGTGAAACCCTGTAGAAACTGCCTCCACGTGTTCCCCAGGTATAACTATTGGACCTCAGACATCAACTCTTCAGTACACTGCTGGAACTGTGGACTCAGCCAGGAAGAGGGCTTCCTGTGCTGCTGAAAGGACTGCCACCCTGCTAGACTGCTGTGCTGAAGGGCTGCTGCCCTGCTGTGTTGATCTGCTGCCCTCTTGCCAGGGTGAGAATGACTGGGCCTGTTTCTGTTAAACACAGGACACTAGAGTTACTCTAAGGGCTAGTTGGGTGGCTCCTGACTAGATCCTCAGGGACAGAATGCTCCAACAAGCTTGAATTCAGCACCTGGACTCTGCCATCTTTGAGTCCTACCCTGCCTGTACCCTTGGAAGCCGACCTCAGGTGCTCTGCCAGCCCATCTGTGGATACTGCAGAACTGGCGCATCTCCTCTGCTGCACGGTGCAACCCTGAGCAGATCCGATGTATCACCTATGCTGCACTGATTTTCCAGATGCAAGACATTTGCATCTCAGCCTGCAACCCCTTCGGAACCACCACTGCTCAACACATCCCTGAAACATCCCCTCACATCGCAAGTCTCTTGTTGAGGACAACTTCAATTACAAAGCAGGACTCTGCATTGCAAGCCATACAGCTTCTTGGGAACCAGCTGGTGTGCGACACATCCTCGGAGCAGGACTCTGCATCGCAAACCCCTCATCGAGGGCCTAACACTGCAGTGTTGCAGTTTCCTGGAACCTATGAGCATGAGGCATCTCTAACCAGGATCTCGCATCACCTTAACTTTGCAATGCATCCTTGACGCAGCACTCCGCATCGCAACCAAAATTAAAGCTACTTGTGTTCAATGGACTCAGCTGGGTCCTTGTAGCCAGCCCCTGCACCATAACATAGATATCGACACTTAGCGCCTTGTGCTTTTTGGCTCTATATTCACCGAAATCTTTAAAACTGCGGATCTCTGGTCCTACTGATTGAATTTTTGTCATTGTGCCCTTGATTTATTAATTAAAATGTACTCTATTTTCCTAAATTAGTGTGGGATTTTTCATATGTTGTGTTTTCACTATATTACTGTTTGAAGTGCTGCATAAATACTTGCCACACATTGCCTCTAAATGAAGCCTGACTGCTCTGTGCAAAACTACAAGAGGATTGAGCACAGGTTAATTTGGGGTTTACTTGTGCCTTTCCCTGATAAGGATTGTGGTTGCTGCTTAGGTAGGGTTCCACTTCCCACCACGAGTAACCCAATTTCTTACAAGCCCTTAGCAGGGAGCGGTGTATAGTAAAATGAAATACCATTAGGCATTCTATTGTGGGACACTATTTCTGTTTTGTGGAGGGAATGGTGGTGGGGCTATTATGTTTTACAATTGACTAACTAATTGACTAGCTTTTGGTTTGAGGAACCCTATGTTCATGGAGAGATCCACATACATTTTAAAAATGTTGGACCTAACTTCTTCTCTTTCAATAATGATTTTAATGATTCAACAACATAATTTTATATATGCTTCTTATCATGTTCAGTGACTTTTATCTACTTATATTTATGATCATATGTTTGTGAGGATTTTAATTAATCAACTTTAAACTGATCTGAACTGAATTAAAACACGCTATTTAATCCTAAAAAAATAGAAGTATACAAATGCATATTGAGAACCAGGACCAATAGACCATTGGAAGCCTGACAATGTCCATTTAGCGATCCTTGCCAAATCTATCTAGTTTTGGTTGGCTGCTTTATGTTTCAATTTTTGTAAATGTAATTACAATTCACCTTGCCTTTTGGATGTATGTGTTGGAAGTTGAAGTATTGTATTTAATCTTATATTTTTCTTAGTAGGCTGCTTCTGACAGTCCTCTGTTGACTTTCTTCTAGGCAATCTTAAGTTTTGTAGACAAATTACTTGGTTGTTACCAAAGACTTTGTGCTTGTTTTCCTTTTAGTTTCTGCTGACTCTTATTTGTTTTCATGTTGTTTATACTACCCTCAATTACACTGCAGTTCATTTTCACTTTCATCTCACACGAGAAGAAGACATGGCATCTTGCTGTTTGTTTGCTGTTCAGGCCTTAAGTCTAAAAACTGTGTAGAGCTTTGACGTTGGATCCAGATACTGAGACAGCGTTAGAGGGCCACTGTAAGAAATCAGAGTATTAGTTGATGGGGGGGAGAATCTCCTAAAATAATAATCACAGTCCTTGTCAGGGTGAACCACAAAAGACACAAAGAAAACCCGAGGCTTACCCTCTGGTAGCTTGGAACAAAAGCAGTCAGGGTTAACTTAGAGGCAATGTGTAAAGAATTTACTCAGCACTGTAGCAGTAATAAAGTGAAAACACAACACTCCTAAACCAATTTAGAAAAATAGGGAATGTGTTAATAAATAAAATGATACCAGAATGACAAAACTGAAAAAATCTATTTTTAAATTTGAAAAAAAAAGTACTGCCCAAAAGCAAAAGAGCCAACTGCGGTTCTTGGTTGTTCGAGGTCTAAGTCTCAGAGGCATCTGAGGACTATCCCAAACATTATAACATGTAGAGGAATAGGTTGGATTTTGCCAAATGTTGGCTGCATTTTTGACAGTCACACTGCTAGCCACACTGCCAGTCAAGCACAGTGAACACGCTAATGGCACAAGAATAAAAAGTCCTTCTGAGCCTATCCAGCCTTCCTTTGGGAGGTATTAATACATTTTATCATCTCATTCACACATGTTTCATCAGGTTTCACAGTGACAAAAGACTTGTAGTTGTAGGCTTTTCATGCCTAGGCAGAAGGCACAATTTTAGAGTAGGTGTGCCTCACAGATCCAACACCCAACTGTACTCACGCAGACCATATTACAACCACACTCCTCTCCAACAACACCTACAGGTCCGCCTGTAATCACTCCGCTGTAGTGGCAGTAGTGTGGTGGAAAAATGCCAGATAAGGCAAAAAAAAGTTAGATGGGAGGATCCAATGATGAGGAAGACTACACTCTGTGGGTGAATGTCTATCTTACTATAGAATATTGATGACAGTATCTATGACAGGATCTCCCTATTAAGCGCAGAGGACAGATATCTATTATCTATCAACTATCTCTAAAATGGCCAATATTGACAACAGTGAAGCAGCTTTCTTTTCTCTAGCGGCAGCTGACAATCACGCAATCAATGTTTTTTTTGATTTACCAGTCCCCGGGTCTGGCCACCAATTGTATTTTGAGTTTAGTGGAAACAGTGGGGCAACTAGCGCTGCGCCACAATAACTTGACGGTTCTAGGTGATCTTAACCTACACTTAGACGACCTTAGGAGCAATGAAGCTCAATTACTCTGAAAGGAACGAGCCACTCTACAGCTAGAGTTAAAATCTATGTGCCTTACCCATGAGCTGGGTCATACATTAGACCCCCATCTTCTCCAACTGTCCAGAGTTGGAGGTTGAAGCCCCGACAGCAGTCCCCTGGTCCGATCACCAACTCCTGGTGTTTTATATTCCACTAGCTAAACACCCCCCCCCCACCACCACAGCAAGAACCTGTCCTACCACTGTGGGCAGGAAAATGACTAAATTTTACACCTTGAGCTTCACTCAAGCTCCGCAGCAAAGTCGTACCTAACTGAGAGAGGATATGAATGTTGCCAACACAGCAGTAGATGAGTGGATTGTGGGAGCACCGGATATAGTTGCCCCCTGGACCAATAACACTCCTCAGAGACTAACCAAATCGGCACCGTGGTTCAATGAAGATCTCTTGATAGCAAAAAATCCTGAAATTCTGCATGAGCTTAGAGCGCCAATGTAAGAAAGACTTCTCTGATAGAAATAAGACTGCCTACACGTTAGAACTAAAGAACTATCATACACTTATCAAGAACACCTGTTCTGTGTATTACAACGACAGAATACAGCAAGCGGATCATTTTCCCAAAGAACTGTTCTCCATCCTTAAAGATTTATCCTCCTTAGAGAGAATGTGGCTCCTGCCACTAGTTCTCCAGAGTTGTGCAACCAGATTGCCGACTTCTTTGCCTCAAAGGTATCCAAAATATAGAACTCCTTTCCTCATGAGGCCCGTAATGGCACACTTCCTCAACTTGAGAGTATCCTGGCAGTCGAGGGCTATCCCCTTTCAGTGCTCTCCCCTCTAACATTGGAAGATATAAAAAGGCATAGCTATAAGCATCAAATCTGCCTCCCCAGTGGACCTAGCCCCTCCTAAAATCAGCATGGAACGTCTGGATGTACTATTACCTTATGTACAGCAACTCCTGGAGCTCTCTTTCAGCTGTTGGGAGGTCCTGTGTAAGAGGAAACAGGCAGTTGTCCTCTCCTTAAAGAAAAAACCTTCTGCTAATCCGGGCTCATTGGTTAACCTGCGCCCTATCTCACTCCTGCCCGACTTCTCTAAAATAGCAGAGAAGGCAGTGAACTCGCAATTCATTGCACACATTAATCAGCACAACCTCTACTATCCCACACAATCAGGATTTAGAGCCGGCTACTTTACGGAGTCAGCGCTACTTCTCGCCACGGAGACCCTACGTAGGTGTGCAGATGATGGTCAGACTACAGCTCTGGTCTTACTTGACATTAGTGCAGCCTTCGACACGGTATCTCACAGACTGCTCGTGCAGCATCTTAGGTTTTGTGGGGTTGAGGGAGCAGCCCTAAATTGGATGTCCTCCTTCCTCCAGGATTGCAGCTTCCAATTTGCACATTGTCCATGCATCTCCAAATGGATCCCACTCTCTCACCGGGTCCCATAGGGCTCAATTCTCAGCCCAACTCTTTTTAATATTTACATTGGACCCATGGCTCAGACCGTGGAAAGACACAATGTTACCATCATGTTTTTTGCGGACCACACACAGTTTGTCGTTACTTTGTTCCAGAATTCAGAAGTTGCCGCTACCCAGTTCTCCTCTTGCCTGAGCGACCTCGCTTCCTGGATGTCGAGTAACTGCCTCAAATTGAACTGCAGCAAAACCGAGGTCCTGGTCAGGGAGAAGTCTCCCTCCATCTGGTCCTCAGCTAGGTGGCTCCAGACTCTGGGCCCCATGCCCACCCCAAAGGAGGAATCCAAAAATCTAGGCATCTGGCTGGACCCCAAACTTTCCTTTGAAACTCACACTAGGAAGGTTACAGGGAAATGTTTTGGGGGTTTTCAAAATGTTGAGAAAAACCCTGGACATTCACCCTGTCTCGGGCAGGAAAACCCTCGTTCATGCTCTTGTAATGTCCCAGCTGGAGTATGGAAATGTCCTATATCTAGGAGCATCAACAACGTGTCTCCACAGTCTGCAATGTATCCAGAATGCGGCGGCATGCCTGGTTCTTAACTTACCTAGAAGAGCATAGTCCTCGAAAACCCTTGACGCCCTGAACTGGCTACCTATTGAGAAAATAATTATTTTCAAAGCCCTGTGCTTTTGCCAATAGAGTCTCCGGTGCATAAGCCCTAGCTATCTCAACCATCTTCTCATTCCTCATCGCCCTGCCTGCCATCTTGGGTCAACGGGCGCCGACCTTGTCAAAGTCCCTAAAGTCTTAAGAGCCAGAATGGGTGCGCACTTGTTTGGCTACCTGGCAGCCAAAACTTGAAGCGCACTACCCCTCTTTCTCTAAACTGTGCCATCGGAAAATATTTTCAGGAAATGATTGGAAACCTGGCTCTTTCAGTTGTGAGGTTTGCGCACATCATGACCCTGTTCTGTAGTACTTCTTTCCTTCCAGCCTTTCTGGAGAGTGGCTTTCAGTGTGGGGACACACTAGTTGGTGTAACCAGGCGCTTTATAAGTGGTTTTATTATTATTATTGTTTTATTATTATTATTATGACACAGGCAAGACAAGAAAAGAAAGCAGAATAAAGAAGTGGGGAAAATGAATGTGTCCATCCCGAGTGGAATTTCTGTGTCTCTGTCCGGAGTCTCAAATTATTTACCAATAAGCACTGTTTTACTATTTCACACCATCACACTTCCCCTAACTAAAATTATACCTGACGTAATGGTGTGCTTTTTGTATGGGAGAGAAAAGTTTGAAACTGCACTAATAAGCTGTCAAAGTTGACTTCACATTGGGTCTTGCTACAATATTTGAGTCCTTGCTCGGATGACATAAAGGGAAGCCTACCATGCTCAAATATTTCTGAAAACTAGTCATAGGGTAGGTCCATGGTGGTGTGGCTTTCATGGAACCCTTTATATTCTTTCCTAGAATGTACTACCAATCGCAGAATTATGTCAAAAAAACAAAACTCTTCTCACTTTCCTTGGGGGAAGGCTTGTGTATTTGGATCAATGGACTGCCAGCACCTATGGAAACCTACCATCCCCAAACATCTCTTAAAACTGGTCACCTAGGGAAAACAGGGTTGTGTGGTTGGCATTGTTTCCACAATGTTTCAATGTTTTCTTGTCCAGAATGCCCTGCCAACATAGAAATCATGTGTAATTAGCACAATTTTCTCCATTTCCATGTGAGATGGCTGCAATATATTATTGTCTGGTCAATCGGTACCTAGGGAAGTGTACTATACTGGGGCATTTCCGAAAAAGTGAGACACAATAGAATCCAGGGCGGTGTGATTTGAATTGATCCCTGCACATTATATTACCCAAATTGTCCTGCAAATGTCAAAGTATGGAATAAATATTACATTTTTTTACATTTCTTTCAGAAAAATTTGAGAACATAAAACAAGGCACAAGTCCTACCATGTAAAATGACCACCACTTCACTTATTGAAAACAGTAGCCCATGTGTTGCCCACAAGTAGGTAGACCTATGCTCTGTGACAAAAACAGGCCAAAACTGTGACCACATGAAAATATCATTGCCACTGCATTGACTGAACTCACTCACAGTTTTCATGAGTTCTTATCTGAAACGTTAGGTACTTTTAAATTCGGCAATGGGACAACAAAGAATGGTAGGTCTCCTGTAAATTCCTGCAGATTCCAGGCTTACCTCATAGAATGTTGAGGAATAACTGTGATTTTAGGCAAAGACTGATGTTTAAAGGCACACAAGACAAACCTCGAGCCAAACCACCCTGGACTCAACTGGGTATCTAGTTTTCAGAAATGTCTCGAATTGGTAGGTGTCCCAAAGTACAATCTGATCTCAGACTCAAATGCCACTTCTGAGTGCACCTTCAGAATAATTGAAATTCAAAGGAAAAATGTTGATGTTTCAATGTGTAAAATTAGGGACTTTTCTGGCCCCAGTGATAGACCCATACACACAAGTGCAGTACTAATATAGAAGTATAGGAATGATGGATGGTAGTGCCCTAAACTTCCTCTAATAGAAAAGTGAGGAAAAGCTGTACTTTTAGCTACATTTTGACTTTTGTAGGTTAGGATATTCTGGGTAAGAAAAAGTAGTGTGATCCATGCAAGCCATACCACCCTGAGTGTCTAGTTTTTAGAAATGTATAGGTTTATTATGTTTCCTTGAGTGCTGGCTGACTCCTGGACCAAATACAGCAGCTACCACATCCCCAGAATGATTGGAATTCTAAGTAAATATCTTGCTGTTTCTACATTACATTTAGTGGCCTTTCCTGTTGTTAGTGATAGGATCACTCATACATATTTGGTAAAATTGTTATCTAAGGAAGTGTGAGAATGCTGGGTGGTATAACTTTTGTCAATCCTCGCCAAAGATTGCCATTTACACGGCTTTTTGAGGAGCAAAAAATAGAGGGATCAATGCAAGCCATACCACCCTTGACTCCTCTAGATGCCTAGTTTTGAGAAATGTCGGGGTTTGGCAGCATTTGCTGGGTTCTGGCTGTTCCTGAACCATAATATCTGAGCTACAAATGAGGGGTTGTCACATGACATTGCACAATTATCCAATTATAGAAGTGTTGCTCTTGCACCACTCAATGCTGTGCAAGAGTGACACAAATGTGTCACACATAGAAAGAGGAAAAATCCTCTCAGGATTGTTTTAGCGCAGGAAGGTACCCCTTCCTGCACAAAAAACAACCCTGCATGCAATGCAGACATCCTTGCATCATGGTACAAGGCTGCCCGCACTGGGGCTAGGCAGCGCATTGTGTGCCAGCGCTGGGGAACGGACATTAATGCGCTGTATTGCCATATGGCGCATTCCTGCCCGTTTCTAGTGGCTCAGTGCAGCAAGGTGACTTGCTATGCTGAGCCACTTTTTCATAAATATGGCCCTAATGGTCTGTGGAATCTTACTTATATGGAAGTCTCATAGTGCAGAAAATGGGAAAACAAAAGTTCTTGGAGCCACTGGGGTCTTCTATAATCAATACCCTAAGTGGTCTCACAGAATCAATTTACACTGTTTGCTTGAGTGATTACTAGTTTGAATGGATGTTCCAATGAAGAAGGGACTTGCTATGGGTTACTCAATGTCTGTCTGGTTTAATTAATTGTGAATTGTGTGCCTGCTTTCGGTGTTCTGCTTAGGGGATGAGATTTGGTTGTCATTTTGCACGGAAGAGGTAATACTTGCCCTTGGTGCAAGAAGATTCTAAGTTTCTGGCTAAAGCTTTGGAATTGTGGATTTCTGCTCGCTAGACCTTTCTTGATTTGTTTCAGTTGCTACACTATTTATTTATTAAGAGTACTACGACACCTGGTAGATCAAGAAACAAGTGGATTAAAAGAAAATCTTCACTGGGAGCCGGGATCCTGAGGATCCCTCAATTAAGCCTGAGAAGTTTCTTCAACTTCTCTGATGAGTAATGGAACCTTTCTGACACTGGTGAACGGTCTTTCCAGCGGGCTAGGAGTGCAAGGTGCTAATAAAATGTATAGTGCCTAGAGAACGGTTTATTCTGTGTAGGTGTTGTTCTTTCATTCTGAGCAGGGCCGGCTCTAGGGTGGTGCGACTGGTGCAACTGCACCTGGTGCTGACCGGCTGAGGGGTGAGGGGTGCCGTGTTTAGAGATAACACAGGTTTAAAAAGCATCTACTGCCGAGTTTCTTTTGTTTAGGAGTTTTGACAATTAAAATGTCGAGATAATTCTGGTGATATATGTTCCTGTTGGAGAGAAATCGGGATTTTGTCTAGTGGCAGTTTCCGATCATGATAAAGAAGCACACAGTGTTTATATTCCTGCTGAAAAAAAGAGTACCATGCAAATAATCAAACTGCATTTTATGTGGAGCGCTTAGTAGGTTACTTCTTTTGTCAAAGACATCCTTTTGTTACTTGCAGTTGATAAGTTACAATCCTATTATAGCTCAGTGAGCTAAAAACTGTCATCAAAGAGCTGCGTGCTAACTGTATTATATAGGTTAGAAAAATATGTTTTCGCCTAATTTTTATTCTCTTAATGCTTCTAAAGAGGGTTTATTTCGATTTAAATGCATTCAGAGCCTAATTTTGTGCTTTGCCAGATCAAGCACACCGACGTGACTTCTACACCTTGTAATCCTCATTGTTTAAGTAACATTTCCTATAGATTGTTTTACACATGTATGATTTGTATGATAGGCTGGCTCTGTATAATGTCTGTGTGATGTAAAGTGCCCTGACACCGTATCCTGATAAGAGTACCACTATAAAACATATTAAATGAATGTGACAGAGGGGCTATGGAGAGATGAGGGGCACTGGTGGAGCGCCGTTGTGAGGGAATTCACGGGGAAGGTTTTTGGGGGGATGCCAACAAAGATTGTTGCACTGAGTGCCCCCAGTTCTAAAGCTGGACCTGATTCTGCGCACAAAGCAAAACACAAGCTCAGTGACAGTGACAGAAGTAGGTGCAAGGGGACGAGCACAACATTGTATGTAAGGATTACTGTTTAAACTGAATGCTTAAATCAACTTCTCCTCATAAGATTGTTATTCTAGGGGAGCTATTCATTGCATCAGTGAAAGAGAAAAGTATGATATAGCTGAAAGGGGACTAGAGGAATTACAGGAGCCCTATTACAGAAAGTGCCCCATGTTCACAACAGCCATTTTCATCTGCTTCTTATGACCCCAGGCCATCTAGGTATTACAGTTTTGGCCTCACATGCATGTGCAGCCCCTTCTATGATGTAGATCACTCTACCTCAAATTTTGTGTCAGTAGTATCACTAGAAGGTGTTCCTTCATTTGTAAGGCAGGCTAGCATCATGCACATGAGGAAGTGTTTTGTCTTTGCACAGGCAGTGTTTTACAGGTGTGGACACTGAGACAAAGAAGCTGCTGGGTGCGCACTGACTGTGTGACTCCATGGGCGGGTCCTCTGCAATGGCGGAGGAGCGTCGCCACACTGAATCAGAGCCAGCAGCTAAAAAATAAAATGATATTTCATTATCGATTTATTTTTAAGCCACTGACTCACCCAGCCTGTGCAGGAAGGGGCGGGCCAGAGCATGGGGGGGGGAGTAGGAGTGCTGTGTGCACTCTCTAAGTGCCCATGTGTTTTTGGCCGGCCATCTCTTGCCAGCCAAACACACATGTACACTTAGATTTCCCTAATCCGGCTGTATCGAACAGCCATTCTGGAGAAACCCCACAAACTCCCTGACCTGAGCGAAGTGTCTTTTCATCCCGCTCAGGCCAATCCTGGAGCTGCTCTCAAGAAGCAGTCCCAGTGTCTACTGGGACAACGAAGAACCAACATGGAGGTGCGACGCGGGAGGAGGCCGTCAGCAGGTAAATGTAACTTTAAAAAAAATGTTATTATTAAACTCCCCCCCCAATGCGCTCCCCCTTCCACGCTCCCACGCTCCGCCCCGTCCCACCCCATCACTTTTTTCAATGTGGCGTCCACCACTATGTGACACATATTTGCAATATGTAGCATTATAAAGTTCATATGTATTTTAAATGGGGAAAGCCATCAGTTCACAGCTAACCTTCAAACTAAATTTGGGATAATTTTTTTTGTAAAACTAGAGGAAGCAGGGAAAAAATGAAAATATTTTGATTCTGAAAAATCTTTTCCATTTCCTAAATCAAGAAAATTGCTAATATGTTTGATTAGATGGTGAAGTTGAGAATCTTCAGCCTTGATGAAAGCAGGCAAAGTTTCCTGACTTTGTCAAAATGCTAATGCTGCATATAATCGCTGGACATTGCATGACAATCATTAAAAAAAACTTCGCACATAACATTATGTTGAGGTGGATCCATCTGTATTTGAATATGTTTCACCAGGTCAACTGACTGATCAGTGGGATGTCATGATCACAGCTGAAGGCCATAAAGCAAAGCTCTCACACCCATGGAGGACAGAAAAGGCATGCTATGTTTCACAAAGCAGGTGTGTGGATTTATAAATTACAGCAGTCTCAGTGGTGTTATGAAACTAATTGAAGATCTGTATTTTCTGTTAGGAATCCTTATGTCTTGACGTGTCTCCCCTCCCAAGGAAAACATAGCCTACAGGTAAAAAATGAAGACAACAAATATGCTAAATGCTACTGCTTAATTACTGAGTAAATCATTTGTTTTTCTCAATCTGTTCAGCTTTGGAAAACAGTTGTTCCTTGTCAACACAAAATAATTTAGTAATTTGTGTCAGCAGATGAAAAATATAATTTCAACAGCTACAGGGCCATGCAGACATTCAGTTTTGGTTTATTAGGACACATGACTGCTTCTTTCATTCATAAAGCAAGCCCATTTGTTTATGAATTGCTGTTTACTGTATATTACAAGTGAATGTTATGGCAGCTTCGGGCTTGATATGGATATGATTTCCTATCTCTTATCAGTGATCTTCTGTATTGAGAAAAACACCCCCAGGCCTAAAGTTTCTTAAGCTGAATGGAGGTTCTGTAGGTCTGTTCTGTAGGTCTCTGAGTGAGACACCCTTTTAAAATTGCGACTCTGGATAGGTTTACTAAAGTTTGTTTGGTGTTGGTATGACTCAATGATACAATGGGAAACAATATGTCGCGCTCCTTTCTTGTACATTATAAATGTCCGCAAATACAGTGCAACAGTGTATTGCACCACGCCAGCAGTCACAGAGATGTTAGTAAATCAATCACAATTTTACTTAAGCAAACATTTTGGTTCTGTGCTATACAAAATGGTACTTGCAAAAGTACACAGAATATGACCTTATACAGGCGGATTGTACTTTCAATATAGTGAAATATGTACAAACAAGTGTGTTGGATCTGAACCCCAATAATCATCTGAACCGTAATATTCGATCACTCTTATGTTTTGCCAAAACTAATTGGGCTCCAGTATTTCCCAATGATCTATCGGCTATAGACTACACTACCCAACAGGAAAACACAATTTTGCAGTTAAACAGAAAAAATATTGGAAGAATTTAAAAACTGAGTATAAATGTGGCAAACACTGAATTTCTTACAGAATAGATGAAATGCGGTACAGAAAGAAATGCATGGAATGCCATGAAGGCTCAATTACAGAAGACATATAAATGCAAAATCATAAAACGTAATAATCCCTAGTTAAGCAGAACTGAGTAAATATACTCATAAAGAGTACTAACAGCATCCCATTAGTAGGTCTGAGTGGAAAACGGGAGCATGACAAGTCACCCTCAAGCAAAATAGTAAAAGAATCCCCAATAAAAATAATGAGAAACGGTGAGAAGCTGGCTTAGTATATGTTGCACACTTATGTAAGTGGGCACCCTGCACTAATCCAGACAACCTTGATGGTGATTTTAGACAACCTTAGAAAGCTCTCTAAGTGGGTGCTGTGGCGAGTAGCCTTCATGCTTAGTCCAGAAGGAGTATAAAGCAGCTTGTTTTACCAGAGCATATTGTTATTGGTATGGATTAAGTGAAAAAGTACCACACAGTGTATTTAAAAAAATGTATTTATTATAAGACACTCACTAACACATACAGATATCTCCATAACACAATGCACACAATAATTTGCATTAGAAACAGGTAAGGAGCACAGATACAGAGTGGTCGTCAGGGTAGACCAAAACATATACTAAAATAGTGGTATGCAAGCCACGACTTAAGTCAAGACTACACCCAAAAGACGTAGAAGTGCCCGGGACCCAAGGAACCACCTGAGGTAAGTAACCAGGAACACCACGGAGGCTGTGTGCAGAGTGGGAACATGACCGCAGGCTCAATACAACTCAATGGGTAAGTCGCGGTTGCAATTTTAAAGAAGAAGAACCCTTCGCACTGGACCCTGAAGAAATCCAGTGGAAGGCAGAAGTTTGGAGAGCCACCCCACCTGTGGATACCCTAGGAACCAGGATACTTACACCAGGGAAGCCGGGTGCATAGGTGTGAAGTGGCATCAGAAACCGTTGTCGAACTCAAAGGAGGACTTCAGGAAGATGCTGCTGCTGGAGAAGGTGAAAGTGTCCGGTGAAACCCAAAGATAGATTCAAGATGAGAAGTACCTGCAAGCAGAGGGGACAGAGGCTATGCCACTCAGGAGTGACCAGGATCCATGGAAGATGGATGCCCACCAATGTTGGGTGTTGCAGGCGAGCTGACAGTGACCTCGGAGCTGCAACTGTGTAGACCAGGCGATGCTGTGGAAGACCAGGAGCCATTCATGAGTTGTTCCACATCGGATGCCGAGAGTTGAGGGGCCAGTGTCTGTCGGGAGCACCAGCAAGCTTTGGCACCTCCAACCAATGTGGAAAGTGAAGAAGGTGCAATGTCGGGACCAGCAAGGTCCAGGGGACTCACCACAGGTAGGGGAGTCAGAGCAGGCCCCAAGAAATCAGAATAGCCCACTGAATTCAAAGAAAACCCTCAAAAGGACCCACAGGTAGGAGTCACTGGAGCCGCAAGCAAACTTCAAGCAGCTCACTAAAGATGCAGGCCCACGGTGCAAATGATGTGGTGAGGACAAAGATCCTGGTCACAGGAGATGTTTGAGGTTGGGGCTACTTGGAGCCCGAAGATCTTGGAGGAGAAAGCCAACAAGCCTTTGCAACAGCAAGTCGACACGGTGCACAGGAGTTCGGTTACTGTGGCTCTGACGAGGGATACTGGCCTCAATCTTGGTGACAGGACAGGACAGGCCTCATGCAATGTAAAGAACCACCACCTCTTTTGCAGAGCCTTTCGAGTCCGTGGGAGCCCAGTTCAGCAGACCGGTCAGCTTTGTTGTGGTGCCTGCAGATGCAGGGAAATGACTCCTTCACTTCAAGGGAGATTCCTTCAGGTGTCTTGGATGTTCACAGGCCTTGGAAGGTTCCGGTATGGAGCACATGCATGGACAGTACAGCAGATGAGCAGGGCAATGAGACCAGGAGCAGCAGGAGTCTTCCTTGTTGCAGTCTTGATGCCCAGAGTGAAGTCCAGCGAAGTCCAGAGTGCCCAGACGCTTGAGGAAGAAGTGGTGTCTTGAAATAAATCTTGTACCATACGAATCTAGGGACCCACCTTCAGGTAAGCCCTTAGGTACCCTAAGGAAAGGGTCAGGATGATTTAGAGTTTCCTCCCAGGGAAGGGGTCGGACAGTGGGGAGGATACTCCCATGTCCTTTGTCCAGTTTCGCACCAGAGTGAGGTACTGGGTTTTTCAGAACCGGTACAGAACCGGTAACCCAGCGGTGCCAGGGGATCAACACCCAGAGACCTCGGGTTCTCCTGAGTCAGACCTACAGAAACTTCAGAGTCTTCCAGGTGAAGTCAAAGATTAGTTTATTGGCTGCAACCAAGGTGACAGGGTCCTAGAAGTACGATACGAGTATATTCAGGAGACTGCACACTTTCACGAAGTTAGGCTTCTCTTCTTATACATAATATTCAGCCTTGGGCAAAACATTCCTTGGATTCGTGGTATTTCATTTATGGTTACTGATTACAAAAGAAAAGCAGAGTCATGATGACATGTACATATTTCACGTCGTGCTGCCCATAACAAATCATCCGGCAAGGCCCAACATTTCATCAGATATCGCTGGACCCCTAATAAAAATGGTCACCTCCCCATCATAAAGCAAGTGAAGAAAAGGAGTGGAGAAAGATGTGAGCGAGATATGGCAGGTGTGCGCGCTGAAATGGTTTTATGGCTGGTTGGGCCTAGATGCTATCTTGCTCGGCCACTGGGAGGGAACTGACCTAACGAGTTCGGCCTGGGGCAATGGTTCTAACTTGTACTGGGGTCAGGGAGAAGTCGATTAAGGAGTATGTGTCCTTGTGGAATCAAATTCAACTGGATTAAGGTCTATGTAAAGGGCAACATGCAGCTAAGGGTTTTAGAGGGGTAGTGACGATTTCGAGGTGAAATCGTCACTCGAATACGCTAAAAATACATGTACTTGATGTACTCGTCATTCTCGGTCTTTTAATACCAAATTCGTCCTATTTCGACGAAGTTTTTATTCTCGAGTCCAGTACTATTATGAATCTAGATTTTTCGGAACCACAGACCCTCCTTTTGCCCTTACATAGGCAATTAATCTATCCTCATGTTAATCTGAGTCCAGATCTATATTCCTAAAGTCATTGAGGTGTTGCTGCAACATCATTCTAGTGCTGAGCTCATGTCTTGACACAGGCTTCCTTACACATAATGTAGCACAGAGGCCACATATTGCAGGAGCACACTGTATGCATAGACAGAACAGGAAAAGAATGGCTAAGACCATCCCCAGGCAGATATCAGTTCCCAGAACCATCCCATTAACGACCAATCTCCTTTATCCACATGAATAGATTCGGAAATCTTATGTAGTTTGGAGATGGCCCCGTACACTGTCGGAGCATTATCTGGAATAAAATGCAACAACTGGACTGGATCAATTTGCATACTCCACCTCGGTCCGCAAGTATTACATCCAAAGCGACCCGGTTCTGAAGGGTCATCAGTCGATCCGACTGGAGCTCAGCAGTCAGGTTACTAAGGGCACCAGCAGTTTCAGTCACGGTGGATTCAACTACCCTTGTCAATTGCCTTATGTTCCTGCTGTTAGCCATGGCTCCCCAGAACGGCAGAAAACTCATTGCAAAGTCACCAAATTCTTGACCTGCAGTGTCTTCTTTACTCAAAACACCTCTAACTACCCTTGTCCGATGGTAATCCGCCGCTGCTGTGTAGGTGGGAGGTAACAGGAATGAAACAAAACATGAGCCCGAGAAGTCAGGGGGCAACCATGTATAGGCTTTATCATGGCAGATGAAATAAGTACCTTTAGCAGCTAAAAACGCAGGGGAAGTCTGAGATCCAAAAACATACGTTTCTGTACAGACACTCTTCCCTAACTGAGCTCTGGGATTCCTACCAATACCTTGCAGACACAGGTGACCTTGATGGGGTACGATCCAGATAGGGGACGATCTCTTGGCTTGCTGTTTCTCACTTAATGTAGTGCCATATCCGGTCACATTCCAACCTACATATGCAAGTATCTCATCATCCGGGGTATCTTCGTAAGAAGTTACTTCCTTGATCATGTCAACTATACCTTTGACTAGGGCGCTAGTCTTGAGGTTGTCTTTTACAGAACGTAGGGGTTGGATTTCTCGTGCATATATGAACATTGTCCTATATGCCCATACTGACCCATTGTGACTAAATGGCAGGACCAAATAGGGGATACCTCTATCCGTGGTGTGGGGCATGAGACCACACACCCAACAGTTAGTTGTGTTCATTACAAGTTGGTGTTGGGGTAATAACTGAACGAAGGAGTTATTAATGAACTCTAATCTCCTATTTGATTCGTGGTCAGGAAAAGGGTGGGAAGAATGAGAGGAAACAGTAGGAGGAGGTATGGGTGATGTAGTGGGCGCAAATGTCACATGAAAAGAGAATAAAACATAGCTTATCAAAAAGACCATTACGCTGAATAGCATAAAAATACACATTATTATAAAAAATTTCTTCGTCATTGTTTTCAAAAGTCTCTGCTTAGAGTTCATTTGTTTGGCAGGCCTCTCCACATCAGGAAACTCCATCCTCTCTAAGGTGCTGCCCGCGGCGGTAGGTTGTTTCTGCTAAAGAGTGCTTCCGTCAGTCTAGGGCAGCTCCCTTGGACCAACTGGAACCAGCGACCTATCGTCGTCAGCTGCACCCAAAAGTCTTTAATCAACCGCGACCCTAGCAGCGGAACCCGGATGGCGGTTCGAAAAAAACAAAAATAAGCAAGTTACCTAGATGGGAGAATCTGCACTTTCAAAAATAGGATTTGGGGAAAAACACACATTTTTATTAGTCCACAGGTTTCTCTCTCGGATCATAAAATAAATCACTTTTACTTTAGTCTGTTTTTCTTGGACGTAAATTGTAGCGTCTTTTCCCGGGTACTGTCTGGTCCAGAAATAGTAGCTCAGGTTCCACAGAGTTCAATTGTTCTGGTGGTGGCGCAGTTTCTTGAAAAATGTTCCCGTTTTCACAATCAGGATTGGCTTCTTTTACACGTTCATCAGTTGTGCGCTTTGAGTCAGTGCCTCCTTTCCGGACCCATTGGTCATGTGGCAGAGGGAAGGGTATCTTCTTACAATGGATCCCGTGGACCCAATTGGCCTTCCCCTCCACCCTAACAGTCGACCTTGTAGACAGGAGGACGAGGTGAGGCCCGGTCCATCTGGGCTGATCATTTCTTGTTCTTCGGAAATTTCGGACAAGCACCCAGGAACCGGGGTCAATGGAGTGACCCGGTGTCTCAGAGACCGGAGGCAAGGTGTTGTGGACCTGTTGATATAAAACACGCAATTTAGCCGTCAATTCATACAAATAGTCAAGCAAAATGGGGTGTTGCAGCTCGCTAAACTTCGTGGGCCTAGGCACTCCCCATATGTTGGCTGGCCGACCAAAGATTATTTCATAGGGGCTGAGTTTCACTCGCGAATGCACAGTCATTCTGGTGGATAGGAGTGCTAAGGGTAGAGCGTCAGGCCATTTAAGACCTGTGCTCGCTTGGATTTTGGCCAATTTAAGTTTAAGCGTGCCATTGTAACATTCCACTAATCCAGCTGATTGGGGGTGATTTGCAGCGTGGAACTTCTGCCTAATGCCTAGCCCTTCACACACTCTTTTCATCACACAACCCACAAATTCACTTCCGTTGTCCGACCAGACCATTCTAGGCATTCCGAACCTGGGGAAGAACTCTTTCACAAGGGCTTTCGCTGTGGACAAGGCAGTATTGTCCCTTAGGGGACAGGCTTCTACCCATCTTGAGAAGGCACAAACAACCACGAGCACATATTTTAAGTTGTTGCACCTCTCCATGTGTATGAAATCTAGCTGCAAAACCTCAAACGGATACGTAGGAATGACCAGCTGGAGTTGGGGTTCCCCTACCAGGATTGTGCTTCAGACATACCATGCAATTCTTGACAACATTCTCTGCACACTTGGGAATCCCAGAATTCTTCCACACTGGGGCCAACAACTCGCAAATCCCTTTCGCGCTGATATGGGCCATCCCATGAGCCATTGTAACCACTGCAGGCACATATGCATCGGGTAACAACCATCTCTGTTGCTCTGTCGATTCAATCCAACAACCATTTGCATCCATTCTCCCTGTACTTTCTCTCCACATGCCAACTCTTTCTCCGTGGCCTCAGCTTGGATGGACTTCACACTTTCTATCGTGTCTTCACATATTCCAACATCACCAGTCCATCTTTCTGGGCTCACAACATACATTCGGCTCATCATATTCTTTGCAGTTTCCTTAGCAGTTTCATCAGCGAATGCATTTCCACGACCAACATCATCAATCACTTTCTTGTGAGCACTACATTTCACGATCGCTACTTTCAGGGGCAACGTCAGTGATTCAAGAAGCTCATTCACCAACTGACCATGCTGAATCTTAGCTCCATGCGAAGTCAGGAACCCACGTTCTCTCCACAATCGTCCAAAACTGTGAGCCACTCCAAAAGCATACTGACTGTCGGTATAGACAGTCACTTTCATTCCTTTAGATAACACACATGCTCTCGTCAGAGCCACGAGTTCAGCGGCTTGAGCTGAACCATGTGGTATTCGCGCAGTTTCAACGACTGTGTGCAAAGTTGTGACAGCATATGCTGTAGTCACATTACCATTTGGGAGTTTAAAACAGGAACCATCCACCCATAATGTAACATCACATTCAGCAAGAGGAGTGTCGAACAAATCAACTCTCCCTTTCGTCTCTTCCTCTGTTCTGAGGACACAATCGTGCTGTTCTGAAGCATCTGATTCCTCTGTAATTGGTAACAATGTGGCTATGTTCAAGGTACTGCACCTTTTTATGTGCACATGGCTTGCTAGTAGCGTCAATTCATAACTGGACAGTCGAGCACTAGTTAAATGCTGTGTCTTGGTCCTATTTAACAACGTGTCTACTGCATGCGGGACCATCACGATTAGTGTATTATTCATTACTAGACCTGCAGACTGTCGAATAGAAACAGCTGCTGCTGCTGTGGCCCTCAAACAACTTGGCAATGCTCGTGCTACCGGATCCAAAGTTGACGAAAAATAGGCGCATGGCCGCTGTCTATCTCCGTATAACTGAGTCAGCACAGACAATGCACAGCCCTCCTTCTCGTGGACATATAATGTGAAAGGTTTACTGTAGTTGGGGTTACCTAACACAGGGTCCGAACATAATGCTGTGCGTAATTCGAGAAAACTTTTCTGACACTCATCAGACCAAGGAATGGGATTGGGTGTATTTGTACACGTTAGTGCCAATAAGGGTTTGGCTAATAACGAAAAATTTGGAATCCACTGTCTACAGTACGATGTAATGCCCAAGAAACCGCGTACTTCTCTCTGCGTTCTGGGCACATTCAATTTAGCTATTGCCTGAATTCTTTCTGGGGTCAGTTTCCTTCCCTCCTTCGATAAGAGATGACCTAAGTAGGTCACTTCTTGTCGGCAATATTGAAGCTTGTAAAGTGACACCTTGTGATGCAAATCACATAGATGGCGCAGTAATGTCAACGTGGCCATTTTACAAATTTTCTCAGTATCCGCAGCGATGAGCAAATCGTCCACGTACTGTACGAGAGTGGAACCTTTGGGCAAAACCATTGTGTCAAGCTGGCATTTCAGAGCTTGACTATATATTGAGGGGCTTTCACAGTAGCCTTGAGGAGCGCGCTTAAAGCGGAAGCTGCGACCACCTAAACTAAAGGAAAAAATATCCCTGCTTTCCTCAGCAATCGGGATACTGAAGAAAGCATTCTTCAGGTCAATCAGATGCAGAGGCTGGAATCATAGTCAATAATGTTGTAATGTCGGGGACAACTGGGAATTGTGGCACCACTATCTTATTTACTTCTCTAGGATCAATCACAAATCTATACACAGGTGGCTGAGAAGGGTCAGTTCGTTTTAAAACAGGCAGAACAGGACTATTGCAAACATTGCCTTGTGTTTCCTCAATTACGTCTTTTTCAATCAACTCGTAAACAATCGCTAGCAAAGCTTTTTCGCCCTCATTGGATATCCTGTATTGGGGAATTCGTGGCATTTTGACATTCGACTTCAATGTTACAACATACGGTGGTATTTCTAAAAGACCTACATCATTCGGACCAGTAGCCCAAAGAATATCTGGAAGAAGTGCCAATTCTGCTGGAAGCGCATTTCTCGACAAATACATGGGAGAAACCACTTTCTTACCTAAAGTAAGTTGTACTCCTGAGGGAGAACAGTACAAAGTCGCATACAATCTTTTTAGCAAATCTAATCCTAGCAAATTTTCACCACAACCTGTTGTCAAAATAAGGGGTGCTTCGAATTCACAAGGACCAACAGAAAGAGATAAAGGGTCAGAAATCGGATTTCTAACCGGGGCGCCAGAAAAACCTACGGAAACGTTCATTTCGCCAGACAAAGGTGCGCCAGGGAGTTTGGAGTGCATAATAGAACTATTTGTAGCACCAGTATCCAACAGAAAAGGTTCTGACACACCCGATGTAATCACCTCAACGTAAGGTCCACTCTGATCTACTGGAACTGAAACAACTCCCTCTCCTTGTCTAAGGCTGTCCTAGCAATCATTATTCTCCCATTGCTCATTTTCTGTGTAATACTCATCAACGTATTATTGAGCTGTCCTGTCAGATACGTTATTTTGCTGGTCAAACCTGTTCATGGAGTTTTGTGGTGGAAGGGGACGTGCGTCCTGAGGGGCGTTTCCACGCCCTCTACCTCTAGGCGCTTGCTGACTACCACGACCTCTTACGCCAGAAATTCCATTTGCACGTTGTGGTAGGGCAGGACAGTCATATTTGTAATGACCCTCTTGTTTGCAGTATAAACACTGGTTGGGACCTACGCGGTTTTGATTGTAATCGAATCTTTGCAAGTTTCTCTGAGGCTGCTGAAAAGTGTTCTGGTAGTTATTCTGACCATTATTATTTTTATTACCACCACCACGTGGCGGATAGGCTTGCTGTAGCAAAACCTTTGTTTTGAGTTCTCTAGTTTTCTTTTCTACTTTATCTTTCTCATCTTTGTCTCTATTCTCGTAGTACTGTGCGGTAGCTAATATCTGGGCTGAAGATGAGACTGCCCAAGAACTTTCAGAATCTTTCAATTTCCTACACAAATCTGGAAGTAGATTGTGCACAAATTTATCGACGAACAATCTCTGACCACCTTCTGTGGTCATATCTTGACCGCTGTGGTCAATGAATGTTTCTTCAAATCTGGTGAAGAAATCTGACACAGTTTCTTCTTTCTTTTGCTTGCATGCAGATAACTTATCCCAATTTACGCGTATTGCAGGCATTATCGTTTTCATGTAATCTACTATTCTACCAGGCAGTTCCGCTATCAGAGGCTCAGGCTTGGCACCACCAACTTGTCGTGCATCTGCAGCAGTAATATTAGCCCACGTATCACCTAATTCCTGGTCATGATCTACATGGCGAATTTTTCCCCATAAAGGCTGTGGAACAACGTTCCCGAATAACATATCGATATCGGCCAAATTCATTATACATGACCCAGCAGTTTGCGACAATTCTTTATAGTACCCTGCAGGATTTTTACGCGGATCTGGTAGTGTTTGTTTGAGTGCTAAAACTTCAGCTCGCTTCCATGGGACATGTACCCATACACGGTGGAAGTGGGGCAGGACAGGTGGGACAGCTGTCGCGTCACCCTCTCTCCATTGTGGGGGAACTTCTCTCATAGGGTATTGTTGTGCTTTTTTCCTACTAGATGCACTAAATTCCGATGGTGACCCAGAACTGCTTCCCTTACTCCGATATGATAATAGCATTTCAACTGCTTTTTCCACATCGGGACCTACAATCATACCCTCTCCAAACTTAAATCGTACACGACACATCTCTTGCGGGATGCATTCTTGATCATTGTCTTCTAAATCCTCGCCAAGAAAGACACACATCTGTTCGAACACATATCTCTGTGTCGCTGTTTCCCATTGATGGAAGACTTCCATGACAGACTGTAAATCATATTTTGCAGTGTCCATGACCCATTTCCGAGCTAAACTATTCAGGGAATCTCTCTCTTGATAATCAGGCAGTTGACTTCGCAACTGTCTTCTACCTATGTTAGGGGTCGTAGCAGGCGACCCGAAAAGAGGTAAAAGAAGATTAGTAACAGTGCTGGCCATTTTCTGCCGAAGGGAAGGTGAAACTGAAGGACAAACAGATGAAGAAACGGGGTGAGATAAGGCGGGGGTAGAGGTGGCAGAAGAGGTATCAGGAACAATAGATGTGGTACTAGGCAAAATCATAGAGGGGGCATTAGGAGATGTAGAAAGTACAGTAGGCAAAATCGTAGAAAACATAGGTGGAACAGAAGTGGTCGGTGGGCCTGGAGGAGGCTGCACCGAAGAAGTAGGAACCAGCTGAAGAACAGCTGGTGGGTGCTGTGGAAGAGCCAGAGGCGCAGCTTGTGCAACTAAAGGTTGCGGGGGTGCTGTAGCATTCTGCGCATAGGGGGGTGGCGAAGTTAATAATTGCGACATTAATGGATCTTTGTCATGCTCTTTTTCACGCTCTTTTGCTGTCCCTTGCTGAAGAGACGGCAAAACTGGATAACACTTATCTTTACGTTGCCTGTGCAACTGCTCATTTATCTGCTCTTCCTCATTATCTTTAAACTGCACGGCAGCTTGCATTACTGTAAGTCCCCCTTCTCTCTTATTTTTCTTAGCTAATTTAATTTCTTTTTGTTTGGCTTCTTTGCGCCATAAGCGGAAAGAGTCAAACATCGCCGGCCGGGCTTTCTTTTTGAAGAGCTTAACTTCAAGGTTGTCTAAGATTTCAGAATCGAAGCTACCATATTGGGGCCATTTTAAAACACCATCTTTCCTAGTGTATTTAATCCATACCTCGTTGTAAACGATGGGGCCTACCCCATGTTTAACGTATAGCTCGTAAGTCGGAGTTCCAACTGGAGGAACCGGACATGAGTCCTCCAATCGGGAGTCCCTATTATTACTACCAAGACAAAACCAATTCCCGAGTCTAAGACTAGGCATCCTCGCTCTCTAGTCTAGTTCCAAAACTTCAAAGGATTTATCGATTACGATATTTCTCGTGAATACACGAGTCCTTCGGTTATGGTGCTTGCAAGAACCAATAAAAACCTTATGTATCTCCAAGATACCACAAAGTAAGTCCAACTAAGGACTGGGAGACGCTCCACTTATACTTAACTGAAAATATCGATGGCTTCACCAGAAGACTCGTCTCAGCGTTTCGCTCTACCGAAAATTTCAAGGGTCCAACATCAGGGCGATAGCCAGGGCAGCAGTCCTTGTAGCCGTCGGGAAGCGGGGAACCTCGCAGTAAAGACCTTCGGACCACGTCGACATGCAGGGGTCGATGAGGTGGTGGGCCCTCCTCCGGAATTTTCACACGAAGCTCCTCACGATCTTCAGGCTGATTGGTACCACTGGAATCGCCCCAAACGCTGGGCGCCAAATGAGGTACTGGGTTTTTCAGAACCGGTACAGAACCGGTAACCCAGCGGTGCCAGGGGATCAACCCCCAGAGACCTCGGGTTCTCCTGAGTCAGACCTACAGAAACTTCAGAGTCTTCCAGGTGAAGTCAAAGATTAGTTTATTGGCTGCAACCAAGTTGACAGGGTCCTAGAAGTACGATACGAGTATATTCAGGAGACTGCACACTTTCACGAAGTTAGGCTTCTCTTCTTATACATAATATTCAGCCTTGGGCAAAACATTCCTTGGATTCGTGGTATTTCATTTATGGTTACTGATTACAAAAGAAAAGCAGAGTCATGATGACATGTACATATTTCACGTCGTGCTGCCCATAACAAATCATCCGGCAAGGCCCAACATTTCATCAGATATCGCTGGACCCCTAATAAAAATGGTCACCTCCCCATCATAAAGCAAGTGAAGAAAAGGAGTGGAGAAAGATGTGAGCGAGATATGGCAGGTGTGCGCGCTGAAATGGTTTTATGGCTGGTTGGGCCTAGATGCTATCTTGCTCGGCCACTGGGAGGGAACTGACCTAACGAGTTCGGCCTGGGGCAATGGTTCTAACTTGTACTGGGGTCAGGGAGAAGTCGATTAAGGAGTATGTGTCCTTGTGGAATCAAATTCAACTGGATTAAGGTCTATGTAAAGGGCAACATGCAGCTAAGGGTTTTAGAGGGGTAGTGACGATTTCGAGGTGAAATCGTCACTCGAATACGCTAAAAATACATGTACTTGATGTACTCGTCATTCTCGGTCTTTTAATACCAAATTCGTCCTATTTCGACGAAGTTTTTATTCTCGAGTCCAGTACTATTATGAATCTAGATTTTTTGGAACCACAAGAGCGGGAGCCAATGGCTCCCTGAGCTGGTTTGAACTGGACTATGCAAGAAGGGCACAACAGGTGCCCCTCAAGCAGACTGAAGTGGCGGTGGCAAGGCTCCCACCGGGCCCCAATACACTAAACCCGGTCTGGGAGGGGGTCACACCTCCCTGTGATAGGATACCTATTGTTCTGCCTTCCCCTGCTCAAGCTTGGCTCAGCAGCAAGAGGGCAGAATCGTGTCTCTGGTCAGCAGCAGTCAAGTTGTTCTGTCCAGGTCAAGAAGACTGGTACCAGGAACACTGAGGGCCTCCCAGAGGAGCTTTACAGTGCATGGAATCATACCTCCCACACTGTGTGGGGGTGTGATTCCAACATGTTTGATACCAAACATGACAGGGTTCATTACAGCCAGTTTAGAGATGGTCATCGCATAATGACGCATGGCCGCTCTATGTCTTATAATAGCTGATGGACTTTCAACCCAGGAAAATAGACTCTGAAGGTTGTAGGAGTGTCCTGCTTATGCAGGGGCACCCTCACACATAGAACCGAGCACCCTACCTTCAGGATTGAAAGGCCTGCTTTAGGTGTGACTTATAGGTTTTAATGCAGTGACCCTTAGATATAGTAAACCTATATCTTTAGTAAGTGGTGCATGCACCATCTTACAAAGGCTCGAATGGCAGGCCTGTAGTTCCATTTTGCATGGTCTCTCATGGGTGGCAGAATGCATGCTTCAGCCCATGGAGAACCCCCTGGGGTACCTACGCCCTGGGTACCTCAGCACCATATACTAGAGACTTTTAAGGGTACACCAATATCCAAGCTGGGAGGTGCCTAAGTACTAACCATAACCAATTTAGGGGAGAAAGCACAGAGACTGGGGTCCTGATTATCAGGATCCCAGTCAGACTAGTCAGAAGCAGCATAGCACCAGGCAAAAAGTGGGGGTAACCATAGAAGCAGATCCTACTTTCCTACAGAAACAAATACCACAAAAGACAGAAACCCAAAGGTTTTATAGACACATTACACATGATATTAATAGATCCTGCCAATTGAGCATAGTTCAGGTCGCAAAGGCAAATCAGTCATGCTCCAACTCTTTATCAACAATTGTTTTCCTGGCTTAACATTTGTCTGAAATCGGAAGAAGTTTTGCAGGGTTCGGGATATTACACCTATAAATTGAAATGTCCTCCTCTCCAAGTATTGCTTGTTCATAACAGGTAAACCTGCTGTTGGTAATGTGCTGTGTTTTTGTCTTTGTTAAAATGATTTCAACAATGTGTAACATAGTCAGTTAAAGTATGGCCCTTCACAATTCCTACACTTTAATTATTAGATTACAACAACTGGATCGAATACTTCTGAAAGATAAGTACTTGGGCTCATGAACCCTGCATGTTGCTAAGCAAGTACAGAAAGTGCACATCCATCTTTTTCATGGTAACACAAATAGAAGATAATTTTGTAATCAGGCATCCTGAATTTGGGTGTGTGATACAAACTCTCTTTTAGTTTCTTAAAGGATATAAGGCAATCGTCATCAAATGGTACCAGATTTTGCACATCATTATTGCCAGCTTTACTTAAGGCTTTGCAATCTGGGAAAAAAAAATTTGGGATATCACTGACAACACTAACCAACAATTCCCAGAAACATCTGAACTTCACTCTGGGGCTAAGGGAATTCAATTTCAAGAATGCAGAAACATGTTTCTTTGAGACTTTTCACAAACCCTTATCAGTATGGTGTCTGAGATAGATATATTCCTTCTCTCAATACTCCATTTTTATTGGAGAGACTTTATGCCAATTTTCCACCAAATGATTAAAAAATGCAATGGTATCAAGTTTGCAATCCTCTTTCATTTTGGATGCCAACAAAAGATATTCAACATGCTAGACCAAGACTGAGTTAGTGGCAATTTAATTTTTTCCATATCTTTTCAAGAATTTAGGGAAAAATCTGCGAGATTTCTGTATATACTTGTGGGATTCTACACCACACGAGAACTTTATGCAAAAATTGAAATGCGAAGAGGAACTGAAAATCCTCATGTAATGGTGTTGAAAAGAATGCTTGGAACAAGTCAATGACTGTGTACCATTCTACCTCTGATAGAATTTAGAAAAATATTATTGCGTGATTCAGTACAACAGGACAGCAAGGAAGCACAACCTCCATTTTCCACTCAGTTGCTTAACTCACATTACAGGAGAATTGCATGGACTGCCGAAGACCTGTAGAAGGATTCCCTGCTCAGTCATTTTCTCAATCACTGGTTTCATTCTCTCTTCAACTTCCTTAGTTAGTCTACACTGTGAAGTTCTGGGGAGTATTGCATCATGTTTCACCTTTATTTTCACTGATTCTGCTGTTTCAAACAATCCAGTATCTTTTCCTAAAAAATCTCATACCTCCTCTCTGAAGGTGAGTTTTAAATGTAGAAGAAGTTCTTCTTTTGTCAAAAGTAAGTAAATTTCAACTCTAGAGTCCTCTGCACTAGGTTAAAAAAGTTGATACCTCCAGACTCCTTTCTCGACATAGGGGAGAAATTCACTCTTCCTTCTACTCAAATTACTCACGGGGGGTGTCCAAAAGGTTCCCATGGCAGACTTCACAGGTGATCACTGACCCTTGGCGGGCGTTTTGTGATCCTTCACTGCACCCTGCTGGCCCAGCCCATGACACTCGCTGCTATGTACGGTCCCAACTGCGATGACCTGGACTTCTTTCCAAAAGTCTGGCACCACATCTCGGCCCTCTGCCCTGCTGCGCTCCTCTGGGGGGGTGATTTTAATGCAACACTGTCCACCACTTTAGATCAGTCCGGTCCCCATGCCCCTCACGTGCGCGCTGCTTCACTTCTCAGTTCTATTTTCTCCGGCAACTCCCTGTACAATGCATGGTGCCATGCTCACCCTGCTGCGCGGAAGGGTACCTGCGTCACTGACTCTCACGGCTGTTGTTCCCGCCTGGACCTATGGATCACTACTCCGGATGCCTAGGTCTGGCTCACCTCCGTTGATCATATGGCGCTCATCCTCTCAGATCATGCTCCGGTTCGCCTATGCCTCCGCCTCTCACATTCCCCCTGCTGTGCTTTCTCCTAGTGGCTTCCCCCCAATGCGTTACGCGACTCGGTCTTCTGTGATGAGATACAAACCGCAATCACAAACTATTTTGAGCTTAACAAGGGTTCCGTTGACTCCGCATCCATGCTTTGGGAAGGGTTTAAAGCCATAATAAAACAACCGATACAAGGAGGGTCCAAGGGAAATATTTAGAGACCATACACAGTTACATTCCCTCAATAACTATACACATACTGCTGAGTAACTGGAGGTCTATTCATAAAGTGTACAATGCATGTCTGACCACAGACCTAATAACTGTGCAAAGTACTTCTTCAGGTAAAAAAGTATCCATCAGTCAACTCTTGGTTCCGCCCTTGTCATCATTTGGGACTCCTTTCACCAAGGAGAAAACTCTTGCATCAGTTTTGAATGTACTGTATGCACAACAGTAACCCAATGTAACTTTATGGGTAGAAGATGTAACTTACTAGAGGTGACTGGAAAGCAGTGCGAGAAAGTGAATGAAAAGGTGAAAAAGTGTGAAGGGATTTAAAAGTTGGATAATGGAGAGCTAAATAACTTTATTAGGTGTCTCTCGCATTTCCAAATCTAAAAGCCAGTGCGGGATCATAGCAGTTTTAGCAAATATCTGCTATATTGGTGTAAAAGGCCAACATGTTTGAGCAGTTAGTGGACCTCAGTAAGTGTCCGCTGCTTTCTTCAGGACAGTATCATCGCTACTGCAAAGTAATCAACATACTACGTGTATTAGAATGAACCAAAAAGATGTCACCTGGACGTCTTTGTGAAGAAATCGTCCTACTGACGGAGATGGCATCCAGGTAGAACAGGTCAGTGTGTCAGACAAACGTAACAGCACGTGTAAAAGGAAACACAAACAAACAAATTGTAAGGTAACATTACATACACAATAGATAAATACATATATCTTTTTGTGCCACCAGTATCCTGAACAGGTATACCCTGCCTTACAATGAGGCTGTCATCCACTTACCAAATTCGTGGGACGTGAGAACTGTGCCTCACCTGGCTGCGGCTCAGGTAATTTAGAGCACCGCTCTATTAAAAACAAGCAACATTAATCAGGAACATGTTGGTATCTATTTGAATTGTCCCGTTTTAAAAGCTATTTACTGCTTTAGTGCCTCAGGAAGGGACAAGAAAGTCGGGAACCCCCGACTCAAGTCCCTCCCAATCAGTAACATCTCAAAGGACCACCAAAAATGGGACCACTTTTACAATCAAATCAGAACTTATCAGAACAAAGTTTAATCACATATAAGATGTAATGTGTCTGATAATAGCCTATTGGGTCGATATTTCAGATCATGTTGGTACCGTTCATGTATAATTCTCATCCTGAGAATATCGACGATGGCTTGTTTCATCTGTGATGTATTGTTTTCACATCCGTATCGCTGTAGCTCACATAGAGTTACAGCTACTCAAAAATGTACATAGGTGCCCCCAAGTATTTATGCCGCTGTCCTCTTTGCTGGAAGTATCAGACATTACGGGTACGGGTTTGGTCTAGTGCCATAGTATCCTGGTAGCGCCAGGGTTCTAAACATACTTAATTTTGATATGGCTCATCTTGAGTAATTAGTCACAACTAATAAACGTGATCGCATAACATACATTATTATCTACGCATCACTGAGACCATAATGATACACTTGTTGATTTGTCAACGTGTGCCCCGAGACGTTGTGACTCGAGCACACGAGACTGTTAATGCGCTCAAACGTTTCATCCTACTGCTTCAGACAGCGTACCAACAGTGGTAAACAAAGCCCGTTGGTCTCTTACCGTCCCGTCGGTACTCTGAGGGTCCCTCTGGGCCGTCTCGGGGAGGTACCGGATGGGTTCGCCACTTCCTTATTTCTGTATTTCCTTGTAACAACGCGTATCACGTGGGTCTGACAAGTGATACTGCGTGCATGCCGGGAGTGGTAGTCCGGAAACGGACACGGGTGGATTCCAATGTTACTGAAACCCAGAATTTGAAATTATTAATACGATGGCATAGATGGTACTAATTATGCACGACCAAGCTGGTATGTTAAAGATTGGATAATACTAATTTTGCAGGACCAATCTAAAATAAAAACCTATCTTGCGATGCAAGGTGTCCCTTGCTGCGAGAGGTCGACATAGTTTACAGCAATATATAATGTAGGATGGACCCAGTACTTATTTTGAGTATGTGAGTGGTCAATATCTAAAACAAAGAACTCTCCTTTGTGTACTCTGCCTCTGACTCCTCATTGGGAGTTAATTATCATATGGTTGTTATAACAGGCATTAGTTAGATTCTCGAATCTAATTAATAAACACCCATCTGTCTCTCGCTGGACCGATAACAGCCTATTTGATGGGGATAACTGATAACGATTATCTACAAAAAAGGAAGGAAATAAATCTCCTGTCCTCTTTTTTGTCTCAATACCCGAAGACGGTGAGAAAAGGGGGTTAAAAGTCATAGGCACATTTTAAGAGGCACATTATGAGTCTAGCCGTCTTCGTGCAGCTAGTAGTGACACCAATGACCTACTGAGATGACCCAAGCTTTGATACAAACAATGTAGCCCACATCTTCAGTCGAGTACAAGTGGTACTTCTTAAAAGGTGCCTATGACTTTCAAGCTTTATGCCCAAAGCGCTCAGGCCATGTTTCTTCACTTCTGGCTACACCCCACTCTGTTCCAGCTTCACTTTGTGGTGGAGGCCCTGTGGCCGCTCACGACTGCTTTATTCGCCCCAGGAAAACTCCTACATTCTAAAATTGACACCGTTGAGACCTTGCTTTGGGCCTGGGATGGGCTTCGTAAATTTTCAGGCTTTGATACGCTTTCTGCAAACACGATGCCAATCGCTCACCATCCAGCTTTTCCTCCCCTCCAGTCTTCTGGGATGGTTAAACACGGCACTCGCCTGGGGCTCTCCACAGTGTCAGACCTTTACCCTGGGAACACATTCTTCTCGTTTTCCGCTGACTCTTGCCCCGTGGTCACCTTGCTTTACTATCAACTCAGGGCTGTCTGTAGGAAGCTTCACCTCTCGTTTCCCCAACCCCCCTCATCAATGGCCACTCTCGATCTTCTCTACGCATCCCCCTCTCCTAAGAAATTGGTCACTAAAATCTACGCTTATACACTGGCAGCGTCTTCCACTTCCACTGACTGGCCCCGTGTTGCATGGGGCAAGGACCTGGGAGTCAAAATCTCTCAAGCCGACTGGCTGTATTGTTGTAATCAGATCAAACGTCTCTCCCCAAATTATCGTTTGCGCTTTATTCACTTTAAGTAGGCTATATTGGACCCCAGCCCAAATGCACAAGTTAGGAATTATTGCAAGTGACAAATGCCTGCGCTGCTCTGCGCCCGCGGCTGACTTCTCCCACCTCGCTTGGCTGTGCCTCCAGGTCTTCGCATACTGAGGCGAGGTCTGCACTGCCATTTCTGAAATCCCCTGTTCACTGGTCCAACCTGGACCCTCTGCTCTGCCCCTTAGGCTTTGTTACATTTTGCCCATATGCCTCCCGCCGCTTGATTGCCATGCTGCTGTTCCTCACGTGGCGCAGGGTCTCCATGTGTTGGGGTCGCAGGCCTGTGCCTAAGGTTGCCCTCTGGCTCGAGGATGCATCCCGCTGCCAGACCCTCATGTCCGAGTTCTGGGATCTTCTACCAGCCAGATCTTGCCCAATTGACATATGGGGTCCACTTGTGTTCTACCTCTCAAGTCATAATTGCCAGCGCCCTACGACCTCTCTAGTGCTCCCTGCTGACGTCCCGCCCGCGGCAGATACCGGTGAAGGTCAATGAGCAACTCCCTTTACGCTCTCGCCCCTCTTTGCTCCGTCTGCCTCCCTCCCCTGCTCATGGTGCTTCTTTCTGTTGTTCTCCTCACCTTCTCTGCGGCTGCACGACATCTCTCCTTGACATTGTTCCCAAGTGTCACATGCTCGAGGTAGATTTTGCTGTGATGTATTGTATGACTGTGTACAATGTCTTGAAACAGTGGAATCTTGTAACATTGCTGTGCAATTTTCTCAATAAAGTAAAAATCAAAAAGTTCAAAAAATTACTCCTCATCTAGTGTTCCTACTGCAACACCATCCATGTACAATAAATAATACAATTCATCTTGGAAAACAAATAAACTGGGCTTGAATCCCATATAATAAACTGATATTTATTCCGCATTTGTCCTATAACTGCTCATTGACTGAAACTTGATTAACAATTTATTTATTACTGATCCCCAAAACTTGGACTTTTCTTCTTGAGAGGGATAGGTTAGGAACGGTGAACAGTCACAGTATCGAAAAAAAAATATCGAGTGGACAGAATATCGAGTTTCTTATATAGAATGGACAGAATATCGATTTGCAAAAATATAGTGGTGCAGAATATCGAAATTCAGGTAAGAAATATTGATTTTCGAAATATCGAAGTTAGTAATATCGACAGTCATAATATAGTTGTTGAAAATATCGAATTTTTTTATAGTGTTTTAAGTGTTAGTATATGTGTTAAAAGTATGTATTATTTTTGTAATGAATTTTTTTAAAGTAATGAATTTTATGCTATTTAATTTGTGCGTAATTTTATTCCGTAGCGGGTTGTGGGTTTATAGGGGATAGGGTGGGAAGTAATTTAATGATAGTAAATTAAATATGATTTTTAGGAATTATTAATTATTTTTAATTTAATTTTGCGTTTTAGTTCTGTAGTGGGTTGTGGGTTTAGAGGAGAATAGGATGGGAAGTAATTTAATTGGTATTTAGTAATTATTTATTTTTATTTATTAGTATTGATAATTAATTTATTGTTAATTAATTATTAATTGGTCATTCATTTTTATTAATTGGCAATTCTTTTTTATTAATTGGTCATACATTTTTATTAATTGATTAATTGATAATTATAATACATTTATTATTCAGAGTGGGTTGTGGGTTTATAGGGGAATAGGGTGGGAAGTAATTTAATTGTAATTAAAATTATTATTGCAATTATTTTTGTGTATTGATGATTAATTAATTAATTAATTATTAATTGGTAATTTTTTTTATTACTAATGAATTTTTGGTGTTGAAAATTAATTGGTTGTTTATTAATTATTAATAGGTAATTATTTTCAATAAATAATATGTATTTGTATTTATAATTAATTAAATATTAAATATTTTGTAATTGGTGATTAATTGTAATTAATTTTGTATTGGTATTGATAATTAATGTCTTTTTATGTAAACATTAAGGGCCAGATGTAGGAAGCCTAATTCCGAATTTCAGCCGTTACCGACCGGAATTAGGCTTTTCGGATGTAGGTGGCCAAATAGTAGGATTCGGTAATTTACAGAATCGGTAATTTAAGGATCGGTAAATTACCAAATTCTTAACATACCGATTCGGTAAATTACCGAATCCTTAATGTAGAGAGCACTCAAGTGAGTGCTTTTTACATTTAAGGATTCGTAATTTACCAGCAACTATTAGTTGGTGGTAAATAACGAATACCTTTGAAAATGCAAATCTGTGCATTTTCAACAGTGACATGTGGCAGACATACATGCCCTTAGGGCATGTATGTCTGCCACATGTGCACACAAGCACTTTTCAGGGGCGCAACAGGGTGCCAATGTGACACCCTGCCACAATAGAATGTTTCCCTATTTTACCGAATCGGTATTTACCGATTCGGTAATTCACATTCATTCCTATGGGCCTCCAGGCCCACAGGAATGAATGGGAATTACCGAATCAGTAAATACTGATTCGGTAAATACCGAATCGTACCGATTCGGTAATACTTACCGAATTTTTATCTACATTACATTTACCGATTCTAAAATACAGAATCGGTAAAATTCAGTATTTTAGAATCGGTAAATTTTCATTACCTACATCTAGCCCTAAATCATTACTTTCCCTACTGTTGCACTCACCGGAGTGGGATTAGTAATTTTTACCCCTACGCTATCCAACACTTTCTCTACTGTTGCACTCACTGGAGTGGGAATAGTAATGTTTACCCCTACGCTATCCAACATTTTCTCTACTATTGCACTCACTGGAGTGGGAATAGTGATTTTTACCCCTACGCTATCTAACACTTTCCCTACTGTTGCACTCACTGGAGTGGGAATAGTAATTTTTACCCCTACGCTATCCAACACTTTCCCTACTGTTGCACTCACTGGAGTGCGAATAGTAATTTTTACCCTCCCACTATCCAACGCTTTCCCTACTGTTGCACTCACTGGAATGTGAATAGTAATTTTTACCCTCCCGCTATCCAACACTTTCCCTACTGTTGCACTCAATGGAGTGGCAATAGTAATTTTTACCCTTCCGCTATTCAACGCTTTACCCACTGTTGCACTCACTGGAGTGGGAATAGTAATTTTCACCCCCCGCTATCCAACGCTTTCCCTACTGTTGCACTCACTGGAGTGGGAATAGTAAATGTTACCCTCCCGCTATCCTACGCTAAAAATATTGAATATTTTTTATTAATATTAAGTTAATATATATATGTATTAAAAAAAATGCATGTTTATTTTTTTACGTACATTAATCATTTTTTAATTTTAAGGTTATTTAAGTATTTTTAAGTATGTTTTAGTTAATTATATTGATTATTTCATTAATTTTACATTACTTTTAAGACATTGAAAAAAATCGATATTTTAACAAAATATATTATTTACAACGATATTTTGGATTCAATATTTTTGTACTTACCTTTTGAAGAAAGGAATTCGATATTCTGGCATTCTATATTTTTTCCTCGATATTTTGGCAGGTCGATATTTGCTCCTCAATATTCTGTCAGTGATCCGTTAGGAACTTCCACAGAACGAACTCTAGAGTGGATAGCCCTCGTATCAATCAGAATTAAATGGGGTGGCCATTGACTTCTCCCTCAATGTATTGGTCACTTTGATCTACCTCTAAGAATGCTCCAAGTAAGGTATCCTCCTCCCTCCTCAGGTACCGTCATTGCAATCTAGTGTCTGCCATCTCAGCAATAATGGCTAAGGTATCCTGTTGATAACCTACATTATAAGGCATTTTATTTCTCATGTTTTACTTCATTGGCAGAGCTGAAGGTACTGGCATTCAAAAAGTTTTTTGACTCTGAATGTTTTGTCCCGTGTTCTGAATATCTGACCTTACAGTATTTCTGTGCACCTGCTTATTTTGTTGTAGGTTGTCCTGAAGTCTATCTGGATTCTGTCTACCTCTCCTCTTCCCAATGCCAATTTGCCCACTATCACTGTATTCCTTTTCAACATTCCCAACCATACTGTATTTTTTGTCTCCTTGCATCAATTGATTCATACCATTCATTCCATTTTTCACAAAGTTCATTTTTTTAAAGAAAATTTTACAACTTTTTATTTTCCAAACAAAAAATTACGATGCTGTAACTTTAATTTCCAGACCAAAAAAAAACCCCTCCCCTCACCCCCAGTCCAAAGAAACCGTTGTCAATAAGTATTACAAGCAGTGGAAATCAATTAACCCAATTAACTGATTATCAATTAGACAGATATATCAAAAAAGGTAAGGATGTAAGGAGTAGCCATGAAGCAAAAGATGGTCCGTAAGCCGAGGGCGAATGGGAAAGAAGAAAGCGAATGCCTCCAGATAGGTGGGGGTAGGGCAGGAGCGGAGAGAAGGGCTAAGATTTTATGTTAATCGTGTCGTTTAATCCTAACATTATGGTAACCGGTATCAATTGTATATCTTGTAGAAGAACTCTACTGATGCACACTTTCAAGTAATGGGGTCAGTTTTGAGCATGTGGCAAACATGTGCACTGAGTCTGCACTATATTCAGCACATCTCGGGCAGGTTGTTCCATTGCCGGAACCCCATTTGGCCACTCTACTTGGAGTAATATAAAGGAAAAAGACGGTTTTAAAGAATTGAGCTTGCAGCTTTGATGACAGTAAGTGCGTTTGTGCGAGGCTTAGGGCATAACAAAAGGTATTAGGTAGTACATTCAGTTTCTGCTGCCACTTTTCATCCATTCTGCTAATGTCATCTGGCCTCCGCGGATCACTGAAACAATATCGATGTCATAAATATAGAATTACCACAATATCGAGTAAAAAATATAGAATTCAAAAATATCGAATCTCTATTTCCAAACAGGTAAGTACAAAAATATAGAATCAAAAATATCGTTGTTATAAATATAGAGGCCTATTAGGATGGCGGACGGACTTGCGTCCGTCCGCCACCCCCGAGGTGGAGGGACCATCCGCAGGGGCAGCGGCGGTCCCTCCATTGCAATTAGGATGTGACCGCCACCCTGGCGGTCACATCCCGTATCTTTAACCTTGCGGCGGGTGCAGCTTGAAGCAGCAACCGCCGCAAGGTTAAAAATGCATGATATGCATTTTGCACAAAGCGGCAGGCACCGCGCGGTGCCTGCCGCTTTGTGCATGTACATGCAGGGGGGTACCATAGGTACCCCCCATGTGCACCCCCACCCCCCCAACACCCTGGGGCCCCCAAACACAAAAGACCACATGCTTTTCCACGGCGGAAAAGCCGCTGTGGAAAAGCATGTTACAACACACATCTTAATTTGGCTGACGGTGTCTTGCAGACACCGCCACCAAAAATAGCGCTCATCATCCCGCGGATCAGCGGCGGACGGACCTGCCGTCCGCCGCTGTTCCCACCGCCATCCCACCGCCATCCTAATCTGGCGGTGGGTGTTTTCTATCACCGCGGCAGTGAATCCGCATCCTCCGGGCCGGCGGTGGCTTCCACCGGGCCGGAGGTTGCAGATTCACCACTATCATAATCGACCCCTAAATTAGTCAAAATATCGAATTTTTTTAAATGCTTTAAAATAATTATAAATTAATTAAATAATAAATATAATTAACTTAAACATATTTAAAATACTTATATTACCTTAAAATTAATAAATGATTAATTTAAGTTACAAAAAATAAACATATATCTTAATTTTTTAATACATATATATATATGAACGTAATATTAGTAGAAAATATACAATATTTTTACCATAGGATAGCGGGAGGATAACATTTACTATTACCACTCCAGTGAGTGCAACAGTAGAGAAAATGTTGGATATAAAAGGGTAAAAATTACTATTCCCACTCCAGTGAGTGCAACAGTAGGGAAAGCGTTGGATAGCAAGGGGTAAAAATTACTATTCTCACTCCAGAGAGTGCAACAGTATGGAAAGCGTTGGATAGCGGGAGAGTAAAAATTACTATTCTTACTCCAGAGAGTGTAACAGTAAGGAAAGCGTTGGATAGCGTAGGGGAAAAAATTACTCTTCCCACTCCAGTGAGGGCAACATTAGGGAACGCGCTGGATAGCGTAGGGGAAAAAATTCCTATTTCCACTCCAGAGAGTGCAACAGTAGGGAAAGCTTTGGGTAGCGTAGGGGTAAAAATTACTATTCCCACTCCAGTGAGTGCAACATTAGGGATAGCGTTGGATAGCGTAGGGGAAAAAATGTATATTCCCATTCCAGTGAGTGCAACATTAGGGAAAGTGTTGGATAGCGTAGGGGAAAAAATTACTATTCCCACTCCAAAGAGTGCAACAGTAGGGAAAGTAAAGATTAAATATATTAATAACAATTAATTAAATACCAATACCAAGAAAATATTAATAAAAAAAAATTACCAATTTATTATTATATAATAATTAATCAATTACAAATACAAATTAATATTAATAATTAAAATGAATTACCTATTAATACAAATGAATTACCAATTAATTAATACATTAAAAATAAATACCAAATAATAAATAAAAATGATTTACTTAATTACAATTAAATTACTTCTCCCCTATTCCCCAAAAAACCCACAACACAAAATAAAATTTACTTAATTATCAAATAATCAATTAATAAAATTAAATTACCTATTAAAAATTAATTAATTATTAATTAATTAACAATTCAAACTCAATACCAATAAATGAATTAACATATTTAATTATTTACAATTAAATTACTTCCCACCCTATTCCCCTATAAACCCACAACCCGCTACAAAAAATAAATTAAATTAACATAATTATCAATTAATTCATTAATAAAAATTAATTACCAATTAAAAACGAATACATTACCAATTAATAAAAGATAATAATTAATTCAAAATAAATACCAATTAAAAAATTAACATACTTAATTATTTACAATAAAATTACTTCCCACCCTATTCCCCTATAAACCCACAACCCGCTACGGAAAATAAATTAATTACATTTAACATAATTATCAATTAATAAATTAATAAAAATACATTACCAATTAAAAATGAATTACCAATTAAAAATTAATTAAGTACCAATTACAAATTAATTAACAATTAATTCAAAATAAATACCAATAAATAAATTAAGATTTTTAATTAATTACAATTAAATTACTTCCCACCCTATTCCCCTATAAACCCACAACACGCTAAAGAATTGGATTACGCAAAAATTAAATAACAAAAAAACACTTTAAAAAATTAGATATTATTAAAAATTTGGTATATTTTAATATCTATATTATATACTTCGATATTTTGTCTTTCTATATTTTAAAAATCGATATTACTTACTTCGATATTTTAACTTTCTATATTCTAAAAATCGATATTACTTACATCGATATTTTGACTTTCTATATTTAAAAAATCGATATTACTTACCTTCTATTCGATATTTTAACCACTATATTCTGTCCATTCGATATTATGACCATTCTATATTTTTTACTCGATATTATGTCCATTCTATTTTTTTATTCGATATTATGTCTGTTTACCGGCCTCCACTCATTTAACATTATATAAATGCTTCCAATCCTTGCTATGCTGGACTCTAAGATTTTATCTATTAGGGCCATCTTAGCGAATCCTGCTGGACCGCCAGTTTTATGTGTTAAATATCCTGAAATTGCACTATACTGAATTAGCTGACTATTGTCCAAATTATACCGGGTTGTCAGGATACTGAAAGGCACATCTCTCAGTTTGGAGAAACCCGCTTGATACCACTGTGGAAGATATGCATTTTGAACAATGAGTGGTAGATTGCTGTTATTCCAAGTGGGAGTGTAGTCATTTAGGGGTCGATTAGGATGGCGGACGGAAACGGATACTGTCCGCCATGTTCGGGGAAATTTTACTCCCGGCCGCGCCGCGGAGAATCCGCGGTTGCGATTAGGATATTCATGTCACAAAAATCCGACCGCGGCGGACGGATCATAACAAACACCGTCTGCGGTGGACGGAACACATCTAACTCCGTCTGCGGCGGACGGAGCCTAATGAACAGCCACCGCCGCGGACGGCAATGACCGCGGAAAAAGACACATTTACCGCCATACCTGTGAAAACTCCGTGTCCGCAATTAGGATAAATCCGCCTGTACCACGGTACGCACAGCCATCAACGTCCGCGGCGGAAAGAATGCAACGATAAACAGTGCATCACTGCGGAAGGCCAACACGCACAACATCCCTAACGTCAAACAAATGTCAGAAAGTGTACCGCAAGTAATTAGCAAACACACGAAAATTGACAACCCCCCCACCTGATACACCAACACCAAGCACAAGCCACCATGACACCCCCCAAGTACCCAATAATGCACACTAGTCAACACGCCCACCTACCACCTGACTGCCAACAACCATTGAGACACGACTATAAAATGACACCCACCCACTACCACAATCCTTTGCATCACAGCATTGCTGCTAGCAAGAGGCCCTAATCGATATACAGCTTACTCAAATAGAAGACACACAACCACCACCCTACCACACCCACCACACAAACACCCACCACACCATTCCTACACATCACACACCACACACCTGCACCCCCCAACTCACTCAACCCACACACTGAGCCCCACACACCATGGCACCCAAAAAAAAAACCTAAATTCACGGAGACCGAGTTGAAGGTAATGGTAGATGAAATCATCCGTGTTGAGCCCCACATCTTCGGGACCCAAGTCCAGCAGACCTCCGTGGCGCAAAAGAATCACATGTGGGACAGAATCGTCAGTCGGGTGAATGCGTCAGGGACCGTGCCAAGGACGAAGCACGAAATTCAGAGGCGGTGGCATGACCTGAAGACCAGGGTGAAAGGCATCCGCGCCAAAAACTGTGCAAGAGCCAATCATACTGGCGGCGGAACACCCCCGGAGCCCATACCCTACACCGATTGGGAGGAGAAGGTACTGGTTATACTTCACGCAGAGAGCCTAGACGGACTTGAGGAAGGAGAAGAGGCTGGTAAGTACGAACCAAGCACCACGATCAGTACGACATGGTCAGGCTCACACAACTGAGAAGACACATCTCCTATGCCCCAACCCATGCACGTCGGACACATACTCACCAAAATGTACATGGCTACCAACAGGCCCCCATGTTCACAGGGAGGGTGGTGGTGGTGGGTGGGGTGTGTGAGAGCTCACAACTACAACTCCCAACAGGCCCCCATGTTCACGGGGAGGGTGGTGGTGGTGGGTGGGATGTGTGAGAGCTCACAACTACAACTCCCAACAGGCCCCCATGTTCACGGGGAGGGTGGTGGTGGTGGGTGGGGTGTGTGAGAGCTCATAACTACAACTCCCAACAGGCCCCCATGTTCACGGGGAGGGTGGTGGTGGTGGGTGGGGTGTGTGAGAGCTCACAACTACAACTCCCAACAGGCCCCCATGTTCACGGGGAGGGTGGTGGTGGTGGGTGGGGTGTGTGAGAGCTCACAACTACAACTCCCAACAGGCCCCCATGTTCACGGGGAGGGTGGTGGTGGTGGGTGGGGTGTATGAGAGCTCACAACTACAACTCCCAACAGGCCCCCATGTTCACGGGGAGGGTGGTGGTGGTGGGTGGGGTGTGTGAGAGCTCACAACTACAACTCCCAACAGGCCCCCATGTTCACGGGGAGGGTGGTGGTGGTGGGTGGGGTGTGTGAGAGCTCACAACTACAACTCCCAACAGGCCCCCAGGTTCACGGGGAGGGTGGTGGTGGTGGGTGGGGTGTGTGAGAGCTCACAACTACAACTCCCAACAGGCCCCCATGTTCACGGGGAGGGTGGTGGTGGTGGGTGGGGTGTGGAGAGCTCACAACTACAACTCCCAACAGGCCCCCATGTTCACGGGGAGGGTGGTGGTGGTGGGTGGGGTGTGTGAGAGCTCACAACTACAACTCCCAACAGGCCCCCATGTTCACGGGGAGGGTGGTGGTGGTGGGTGGGGTGTGTGAGAGCTCACAACTACAACTCCCAACAGGCCCCCATGTTCACGGGGAGGGTGGTGGTGGTGGGTGGGGTGTGTGAGAGCTCACAACTACAACTCCCAACAGGCCCCCATGTTCACGGGGAGGGTGGTGGTGGTGGGTGGGGTGTGTGAGAGCTCACAACTACAACTCCCAACAGGCCCCCATGTTCACGGGGAGGGTGGTGGTGGTGGGTGGGGTGTGTGAGAGCTCACAACTACAACTCCCAACAGGCCCCCATGTTCACGGGGAGGGTGGTGGTGGTGTGTGGGGTGTGGAGAGCTCACAACTACAACTCCCAACAGGCCCCCATGTTCACGGGGAGGGTGGTGGTGGTGGATGGGGTGTGTGAGAGCTCACAACTACAACTCCCAACAGGCCCCCATGTTCACGGGGAGGGTGGTGGTGGGTGGTGGAGGGTAGGGTGTGTGGGGTGTGTGCGACAGGACACAGAAATGTTTACAAATCGATATGAACATGTAATGTCCACATTACTGACCAGCTCAATCTTGTCCCTCAGGTGATTGTGAACTGACTTGGGAAACCAGCACCCGGCCGCAAGACTCACCTCCCACACATACTGGACTCTCTGGGGACGATGACACAGGCAGCTCCGGTGCGGAGGATGGTGCGGGCCCAAGCAGACAGCCAGGGCCATCTGGCTCACAGGGACTCCCGGGCCCGACAACCGTCGCATGTGTGACTCCAGCGACACCTGCCTCAGTGATCTGCAGAGTCCCCACCACCACCACCACCACTACCACCTGTACCACCACTCCTGCCTGTGCCACCCTGCCTAACCCAGCGCACGACGCAGGTCCATCGGCCTCACACCCAAGCAGGGTGAGTGGGCCACAAAGGAGAGAGGCGACGACACATCAGGCAATCAGGCGACCCACACTCCGCCGCACTGAGGAAGGTCACCTACCCCATCCTGTGGCAGAGTCCCTTGAAGCCCTAGCCAGGTGCCAGGCTTCATACGACCGTTCCCAGGAACATGCAGATCGTGCACACCAGGACTCGGTGGACAACACGAACATGTTGCGTGAAATTTCGGGGTACCTTGGCCAGATAGTGCACATCATGGGCCAGCAGACAACAATGTGGAGGGAATGGATTGGCCGGAACAACCCCACCCCCCTCCACCAATTGTCGTTGCGCCACCGTCACCTCCACCTCCACCGCCACCGCCACCACCACTACCACCTGTGCCCCTGGCGACGGATGTGGCCCATGAACAACCTGCACCCCCAGCTGACTCAGTTCCACCTCAAAGACGGAGGGGCCGCCCGAGGCTGGAAGTGGGTGAGAGCAGTGTGGGTGCGCCATCCACACGCTCCAAGAGGGGCCGCCAATGACTTTGTCACTGCCTGAGCCAGACATTCACCCTGCAAAGTATCCTGTCCCACATAGACAATCATTGGCACTGGTCTGCTGGACTAGCCTGACACCCCCCAATGTGGTGTCAGCACGGACATTTCATCTGCCATTACCTTCAACTCCAACTCCCTCCCCCCCACTTACTTGTAAATATTCACCAGCACAAATGCACAACCTGTAAATAAATGTCACTTACACACTCAATGATGTTTTGCCTCCATGTTTATTCACATGATTGCCTTCAGAAACAGACGTAAACAGGTGCAGGGATCCTAGTCATACATAATCATGGCGCTGCGGGAGTGACCTAGGGAAAATCAGAGACAGCAAACACACGTCAGGAAACAGATTCACACACATCACAACACACTGCACAGCAACATTCCACAAACTACACTCATCACAAAAGCATGGGATGAGAGGAAACACATCATGGAGACTTGTATGTCCAAAGAAATGAAGACACACATATGCAACCATCACAAACCAGAACACACAGCTGATGCACCCCACATCCACACAACACCAGCAAACATACATAAGGCATTGTCAGCCGGCACAAGAGGTAGTTACTCACATTCAAGGGAAGTAGCGATAAATGAGCTGGCGCCTCTGGTCCACACCTTCCTCCTCACCACTATCCTCATCAGTCGACATGGGTGGGATGTGAGGCCGAGGAACTTGTTGGTCTTCAGGGTCCAAGAGAAGTTCAATGTCATTGCGCACGGCCAGGTTGTGGAGCATGCAGCAGGCAATCACGATCCTGCATACTTTGCCTGGTGAGTAAGGCAGGGCCCCTCCGGTCTTATCCAGGCACCGAAACCTAGACTTTAGCAGTCCAAAGGTATGTTCAATCACTCTCCGTGTCCTTCCATGTGCATCATTGTAGCGCATTTCACCCGCTGTTGTAGGATTAGGTATGGGACTCAGGAGCCAGGGCCGGTTTGGGTACGCCGAGTCGCCTATGTAGGGGGATGACAGACACAAATATCACAACAAGATATGGTGGGTACCCCATGCCACACAGAGATCACAAAAGTCCCCACTGCACACTCACCAACAAGCCACGCTTGACCGGGTCGCAGATTTGCCATCAGTTGGGGGACAATGCTGCTCCGCATGATGTGGGCGTCATGTGCGGAGCCTGGAAATCTTGCACACACATGGGAGATGATGTTGTTTGCCAGGCACACCACCTGCACGTTCAGCGAATGGAAGTGCTTGCGATTCCTAAAAACCTGCGCACGTGCCCGTGGTGGAATGATAGCGATATGTGTGCCATCAATTGAACCCACTACGTGTGGTATCTGGCCCAGTGTATAGAAGTCTGCTTTGACTGCTGGCAACTCTTCCAGCCGTGGGAAATGGATGTAGTCATTCTTGTACAGCATCATAGCTCTTAAAACATCCCGAAGTACCGTGCTGAACATGGACTGTGACATCCCCCCGGCATGTCCAACTGTGTACTGAAAGGTGCCAGTAGCAAAGAAATGTAGTGCCGCCATAACCTTTGCTGTGGGTGTAATAGAACCAGGATACGTCCTTCGTGGCTGAAGATGAGGAGACAATTGGGCAACAAGCTCCATCAACCGACGTCGATCCAGCCGGAATTTCCTAATCACCTCCTCGTCAACCATATCCTCCAGCACAGTGTATGGCCGATGCACATTTGGAGCCCTCCTGTGTGGGAGAGAGATTTAACTTGAGTCAACTTACAAACGACGCATACGTGTGCAACTCCATCACATGTAAGCCAACATTAGCAAGAACAAAAATGTTTTGGAGAATGGTCATATGTGTGACATCTCTGATAGTTAATACAATACGGAGTGGCCCTTTAACAATGTGCAGCCACTTGCAACAGGAAGTGTGTCAACACATACAACACAACTTAGTCACATGTGAACATTACTGACAATACGTGTGTCTTGACCCTAATGTTTAGAAGCCACATCACAGACACACATGCAAGTGCATGCACACAAACGATAATGATACACACACACCATGTCATCATGCACCAATGCCAACACCAATAATGTTGAGCATACGGTAATTACATGCATGGTGACACAACATCCAAGACACATACACTGAATGCATGTGTACCACCACCATTGTAGTCACCTCGCCAGAACCACACACTGACAACAGATTCATAATTTGGCCATTCAGCCGTGATGTACTGTGTAGTTGTGAAGATGTAATAACGCCTGTAGGGTCACACCCGACGTCAACACGTCAAAATGCACATCTGTTGCACATTGTGTGCCCACCGATGGGCATAGTATGGACACACATGGAATAGTGAATGACATATGAAGTTTCCCTATCACGCTCACAACCCTCATGATGCAACTGCAGACAACACATCACGGTGCAGCGTCTGACAAGATAAAATCATTGGCGCCGCCATGGCGGTGCACAGCTTCCTCTACTTTCCAATGGCCATACGCGGCCAGCGTCCCTCTTCCCATTGGCTGCATGTGCATGACCGTCACGGGCACACATCGGCAACCGCACGTGCAAGCTTCCTGCACGGAAGCTTCAGTTGCAACAATGTTCTATCACTGGCGCCACCATGGCGGTGCACGTTCTCAGCGGGGGAGGTGCAGGCCTATACACCCTTTAGATGTACTCAATGGACATGGCAGTTCATGTCCCCTCTTACAGTCACATTGCATCATCCACCGTACACTGGCCAGAGCGGCCGCGCCTAGGACGGCCGTGCCGGCCATGTCCACAACCGCCGTGCCAGCCATGTCCACAACCGCCGTGCTAGCCATGTCCACAACCGCCGTGCCAGGCCGGGCCTAGGACGGCCGTGCCGGCCATGTCCACAACCGCCGTGCCAGCCATGTCCACAACCGCCGTGCCAGGCCGGGCCTAGGACGGCGGTTGTGGACATGGCTGGCACGGCGGTTGTGGACATGGCTGGCACGGCGGTTGTGGACATGGCCGGCACGGCCGGCCCAGGCCCGGCCTGGCACGGCGGTTGTGGACATGGCTGGCACGGCCGTCCTAGGCCCGGCCTGGCACGGCGGTTGTGGACATGGCTGGCACGGCGGTTGTGGACATGGCTGGCACGGCGGTTGTGGACATGGCCGGCACGGCGGTTGTGGACATGGCTGGCACGGCGGTTGTGGACATGGCCGGCTCGGCCGTCCTAGGCCCGGCCTGGCACGGCGGTTGTGGACATGGCTGGCACGGCGGTTGTGGACATGGCCGGCACGGCCGTCCTAGGCGCGGCCGCTCCGGCCGGTGTACGGTGGATGATGCAATGTGACTGTAAGAGGGAACATGAACTGCCATGTCCATTGAGTACATCTCCTCAGCTGAGTACGTGAGTACGTGCACCATGGTGGCGCCAGTGATAGAACATTGTTGCAACAGAAGCATCCGTGCCTGAAGCTTGCACGTGCGGTTGCCGATGTGTGACCGTGACGGTCCGTGCACATGCAGCCAATGGGAAGAGGGACGCTGGCCGCGTATGCCCAATCGAAAGTAGCGGAAGCAGTGCACCGCAACACCAGGGCCAGTCATTGGCCCTTTTACGAACACGCATCCAGGGCTGACCAATTGCTGGTGACGTATGCCACTGACACGTGCTGAGGGCCCTATATATGTGTGTTGTCCAAAAGCACACATCCTACCCTGGGAACCAGTGCTGCCTGTTCACCTCGACCTGCTGCTGCTGCTGAGCTGACCACCGACTGCTGCCTGTTACCATCACCTCGACCTGCTGCTGAGCTGACCACCGACTGCTGCCTGTGACCATCACCTCGACCTGCTGCTGAGCTGACCACCGACTGCTGCCTGTGACCATCACCTCGACCTGCTGCTGAGCTGACCACCGACTGCTGCCTGTGACCATCACCCCGACCTGCTGCTGAGCTGACCACCGACTGCTGCCTGTGACCATCACCTCGACCTGCTGCTGAGCTGACCACCAACTGCTGCTCTAGTGCCATACTCCGTGATCTTGCCATGTCGAGAGCCAAAGAGATCCGGTCTCGTCCCTTCACCGCCGCGGAGCTTGATGTCCTCGTGGACGGTGTGCTCCGCAACTATGGACGGCTCTACGGCGCACCCGGACAGGTGGTAAGTGCAGTGTGGGACATGTTGGTGTGCATGAGGGGGCCAATGACTCCTGGCTACTGCAATCTTAGCTGTGTAGTGTGGGCTCGACATATTTTCTGGATTGTGCATGGCGGATGACAGATACGTGTTGCCCCTATCTGTGTGACAGGCCAACTGTCCACTGACTTACACCCTTTTGTCTCCCATCATGGTAGGTCAAGCTGCACCTTCGCAAGGACGTGTGGAGGAGCATTGCACGTGAAGTACGGGCATTGGAGGTGTGCAACAGACGACATACACACTGCCACAAACGCTGGGACGACATTTCCAGGCTGAGCAAGAATGTAGCGGAAGTGACACTGGGGATGATTCCAAGGACGCCACGTCTGGCCCGACGCTCCATGACCCCTCTCATGCACCGTATTATTGCTGTGACGCATCCTGACCTGTCCGAACGGCTGAGTGTCGATCAACAGCAAACTAGCGGTGAGCATACTGTCTGTGTAGGATACTTGGGAGTGCAATGCATGTATTGGTGCACAGACACAGTATTGAGTTCCGTGGTGCGTATGTATCTCTGCGATGCCATGTTGGTCCCATTGGGTGGGTGTAATTTGACATCCAGGTCCGGCATGTTGACACGCCACTTGCTTAGTAGTTGAGTGTTGAAGCACATGCCGTAGTGGTCCGTGGCCCCATGGCAAGACATGTGTGCAGATGTACGTGCTCCTGCCCTCTCCGCATGCTGTACATGTGTCACGGCCACCAACGCTTATGTAATGTGAGGATGACTGGTAGAGGTGGGCCGTGTGCAGGATGGGGGCTACAAGAACTTTGTCAGCTATGGAATTAGGGAATCCTTGTCCTTCTGTACGTGAGTGTGCCCATGACTTACACCTCTATTATGTGCATTTCAGCTATGACAGAGGACACTCAGCCACAGACGAGGAGATTAGTGGAGGCAATGAGTCCGGGTCAGACTTCGCACACATGCAGACTGACACAGAGGAGGGCAGCGCCGAAGAGGGGGACAGGACCGTCCCTGAGGACTCGCATGTGGAGACACCATCGTCCTCATCTTCGGAAAATCTTGGTGAGCCAGCACTGTTGTCACAGACTGGGAGTGGGCAATCAACACCTTCTGTCGGAACACAGCACACAGGGCCCACACTTCCGCCAACTGCACCATGTACTGTTCGTGCACGCAGGAGTAGGGGGAGCAGAGTGGCGTTCGGTGCAGGCACCGCTGCCCCTGCCACGGTGAGCCAAAATGCACTGTGTGCTGAGGCCGTTGATCTGCTGCGACAGCTGTGTGTGGGGCAGACCAATATGACAAATGCTTTACAAGACCATGATAGGAAGTTGGGGCAGGTGGTGGCATTCATGGAAGGGATGCATGGCGATCTTGCTGGTCTACACAGGACAGTGCAGTCATTGGCAAGCAGTGTGTCGTCTGCAATAGTACAGTCGCATGGACAGGGTGCTACTTCTGTTTCCCCATCTACACCACTGGATGTCTCAGGGGGTAGTGAATATTCTGAGCAGGACTCTAATACAGGTTATTGCACTAGAAGCAGCGTCAGACAGCACGTCAGGGCACAGAGGGCACAGACACCATCCCCTAGGTCAGCAAAATCTGTTCACGAAGACAACGTCAGATACACTGGAGTACACACACAGGATCCACAAGTGTTGTTGGGGGACATGCCTTCACATGCTACACAGGCACTCAACACAAAAGGTACTCCCAAGCCAAGGGATACTCACAAGTCCATGGACAGTCCCTTGGACAAGGCCACTCAAAAGACAAAGGCACCTCAAAAGAGCAGGGAAAGTCCCAAGGGCAGGCCCACAACAGAGGAAAGGGCCACTCCCAAGGACAGGGACAGGGACAGTCAAAAGACAAAGGCACCTCCTAAGAGCAGGGAGAGTCCCAAGGGCAGGCCCACAACAGAGGAAAGGGCCACTCCCAAGGACAGGGACGGGGACAGTCTAAAGACAAAGGCACATCCTAAGAGCATGGAGAGTCCCAAGGGCAGGTCCACAACAGAGGAAAGGGCCACTCCCAAGGACAGGGACAGGGACAGTCATAAGATAAAGGCACCTCCTAAGAGCAGGGAGAGTCCCAAGGGCAGGCCCACAACAGAGGAAAGGGCCACTCCCAAGGACAGGGATAGGGACAGTCAAAAGACAAAGGCACCTCCTAAGAGCAGGGAGAGTCCCAAGGGCAGGCCCACAACAGAGGAAAGGGCCACTCCCAAGGACAGGGACAGTCAAAAGACAAAGGCACATCCTAAGAGCAGGGAGAGTCCCAAGGACAGACACACAACAGAGCAAGGTCCATCTCCCAAGGGCAGGGACACACACAGAGAGCAGGTGTCTACTGGAGACAGGTACACCACAGACGACAAGTCTGCTGGCAGGAACAGGGCACCGACTAAGGCACAGGCAAAATCCAGAGACAACAGTCCACCTACGGATAAGGCACTTCCTACGGACAAGGCTTCTACCATGGACAATGGCGCAGTCAAGGACAGGCATACATCACCCCTGGCTGCACTGCGGCTGATGTTTTCGAATGAACGCCAAACAGATGTCTCCGCGGCGGAGTCCCCCCATACCTCCACTCCCATCCAGGCCAGTCAGAAGCAGAGGAGGGAGTCCCCTGTTGTTGCATCCCCCATTACACAGGAATCTGAGTCCAGGCGGCAGGCACACAGCAAACGACAAGCAGGCTCCAGCACGTCCCCAGAAACCCGATCCCCGGCTGCAGATGCTCCACCTATGGTGGGTGATATTTGTTTAGAGTCACCACCACTTGCCAGTTCTGTCCTGTCCAGGGTGCACTCACATATCCCTAAGAAACGCAGACACACACCATTGACACCTGCCCATCCCGATGTCGCTCAAGGTCAGCTATCCCCAGCTCCCAGGGCCACCCTGCCTCCTGGCCCATACAGCCCTGTGGCTCATCATTTCAGTGGTCCCAGTGGCGCAGGTGCAGTTGACTCTCATGTATCAGATAGTGCCACTGTGTCTGTTGTTTGCTGTCATGCATCATGTAGTAGCACAGTCTCAGTTGTGCCCTCTCCTGTTGCAGGTCCTGGCAGTGTATCTGGGTCTATGGCTCATGTGTCAGTGAGTAGATCTGTGGCTGTGTCGCACACTCCTGTTTCTGGTGCTGGCAGTCTGTCAGTGGCTCACGTGTCAGTCACTACATCTGTGGCTGTGTCTCACATTCCTGTTGCTGGTGCTGGCAGTGTGTCTGGGTCTGTGGCCCATGTGTCTGTCACTCGGGCTGTGGCTGTGTCTCACATTCCTGTTTCTGGTGCTGGCAGTGTGTCTGGGTCTGTCAGTCAGTCAGTCAAAATTTACTTTATTTGGTTTATCATAACCATAAAGCATACATACAAAATTCAAATATAAATAACAGCGAGTTAAAAGTTCATTTAGTTAAAAAGTATTTTCTTATTGATTAATTAAACACTTTATCTCAGGCCTTATCTGTGGTCTGTTTCTACTTTTTGAAGCTGAGACTCTACAAAGTTCATGAATTTTACCCCGCGGCATAATAGGATGTTTGAACCTGCTCCCATCCAGCTGGTCACAGCTTGCCTGCAGGTACGAATCTGTAGGATGTTCAAAATTGGTTTCAATAAGATTTTCCTCTTTTCTTTTAAGGGCTCACATGTGCACAGGGGATGGCACAAGGTCTCACTGTGGTAATCACATAGTCTACATCTTAGTCCCTGATGTGTGTCCTTCCATGACGGGATCAAGTCTTTGGAGAAATGGTCACCCATTCTGAGGGCCAAGAATTTTGTTTTTAGGGATAGCCTGAAGTGCGCCATGAGGTACGGTTGAGGTTTTAAAAGTTTGTACGAATTTAAAATGGTCCATGCATGCCGCCGTTTGGCCAGAGTCTTTTTATCTTCTACCAAAGATAGGGCTTTTGCATTTAGCTTGCAGATCTTTTTAAAGGATAATTCTTCCGGTGGGTTCTTCCAGATCTCCTCTAATTTGAGGGTTTCTAATGCTGCTCGCAGATCGTTCCCCCATGAATTTGATTCCTGTCGGTCATATTGCTTTTTAATTTCTTGCCAACATAGATTGTTTAAAGATCCTGTTTCCGCCGATCTCAATTTCCAACACCATTTCACTAGGGCTGCTTTCCTTTGGTATATTTGATTTTGCAAGCCAAATTCCAGCCTTATTTGCGCCGGGGCTGATCCTTTGTGTAGATGAAACACGGATTTGTATATTTTTGTCACGAGGTTGTTTAAGATGGCTGCTTCTTTCCCATGCCATATTTCCATTCCATATGAGAGGGAGGGTAGGATTTGGGCTGCCATTACTTTTAGCAGATGGTCATATGATGGGCATTGCAGTTTCTTTTGGAGAACTTTATACGCGAAGCTTAATGATTGTGCTTTTGTAGCGATGATTCTTTTTTGGGTTGAAAGGGCCATGTTTTTACTTGTTGTGACCCCCAAATATTTGTAAGCCGTTACTTCCTCGATGTGTCTGCCTTTTGTGTACCACTTGAAAGATCTTCTACTGGTGCCCGCCAGTCTCACCACTTTTGTTTTTTTGATGTTTAATTCCAGGCCTTCTCTCTCAAAGTAATCTGTTAATTCGGATATTGTTCTTTGTAGGCCTATCGGGGTTTGACTTAAAATTACAATATCGTCCGCATATTGGAGGAATTGAATGCTTTCATTAGCCAATTTAGGCGGGTTTCGATTCACGTTCTTGAGTTGGTCTTTCAAATCGGCCAGATATATGTTGAAAAGGCTTGGGGAAAGCACGCAGCCCTGTTTGAGGCCGTTGGTTATTTTTTGTTCTGCGGATATTCTTCTTCCGTCTCCCAGTTTTACTTTTGCCCATGTTCCACTATATAGTGCCATTATTGTTTCCATTAATGCATTTGGAAGGCCCCACTGGTCCAGTTTTTTCCATAGGCGTCTTCTGGGGACTCGGTCGAAGGCCGATTTCAGGTCTATGTAGCAGGCTATTAATCCGCTCTTCCTTTTCCCTGCTCCTTCGACTAGTAATGACAGAGCAGACAGATTGGTTAAACAGCCCATGCCTTCCCTGAACCGGTTTGGAATTTGGGTATTATTTTGTTATCCTTTATCCATTGTCGAAGTAGAGACAATATACAAGATGAAAAGAGCTTAGCCTCCACGTCGATTAAGGCTATTAGTCTATAATTCCCGGGTTCCCTCCTGCAACCACTTTTGTATATTGGGTGGAATATGTTTCCTTGCCAGGACAGTGGGATCTTTTTTTCCTTATGAATGTAATTAAATAGTGGAGTTAGGTATTTTGCCCAAAAGTCGGTGTCATATTTGAATAGGGCACTTGGCATTCCGTTTGGGCCAGTTGCTCCTTCCGCTTTCATTTTCCTTATTAGGTCGGTTAGATGTTTGATAGTTGTCAAAGGCATTTGTTCATCTCGGTCTGAACCGTCCTGGTGGTCATTTGTCCTTTGTCCCAGAACTGTTTCTTTTTGTTCTTGACTATTTTTTGGGTTATTAAATGCTTCTATGTTAATTGGGTAGCTCTGGATGTTATACAGACTGTTAATATAAGCGGCCCATGTTGTTTCACTTATTCCTATGTTAAGTTGGCCACCAGCTCCTTTCGAAAGTTTATTTATTATATTCCGAAATTCTCCACTATTTGGTAATTTACTTGCTCTTAGCAGATCTTCCCAGATATCCTCTGTGTAAGATTTTTTGGCGTTTCTGCAGTCCTCTTTGTATTCTTTCCTCATTTTTTGTATATCGTTGTTATCTACTTCTTTTCCTAACCTTTTTTCTGCGGCCTTTATTCTTAATTTTTTTGCAATTTCCCTTTTCTTGTCTCTTAGTTTAGTATTATACCACGGCTCTTTGTTTTCTTTGTATCCATGGGTCACTGGTGTGTTTACCGCGAATTTTCCTAGCACAAATTTGTTTAACTTCTCCCATTTTGTTATGGGTGATTGATTTTCAAAGGCCTTCGTAGAGTTTCCGTGTTCCAATACTGCATCCATTATCTCCTTTTTTACTGGGCCCTTGCTTTTGATCTTCTTCAGTTTGTAAATTTCCGGAATTGCTGTAAGAAATTCTAATTGAGTTTTCTCCTCTATGCTTTTCTTCATTATTGTCTCTTGTGGGAAGTGATCGCTCTCTGGTCGGATTTGTATTCCAAAGTGATCTATGTTCTTTTTTAGTTCGTTGCTTATTAGGGTGAAATCAATTGTAGAGTTCTTTTTACCGCTGGTGAAAGTGGTCTTAGCGGGTATGTCACCCTCCATGTTTCCATTTAGAATTGTTAAACCTAGTGGGTCTAGGTCGCTCCAGATTTTCTGAATTTTATCCTTGGTCCGATTGGTTTTTATTAGATTACAGTTGAAGTCACCAGAGATAAGTAAATCATGGGATTGATAAGTTCTGTGTAAAGTTTTTATCAAATTTATTAGAGTTTGAGCTTTTTTCGCTTTTGTGGCCTTATCTGGGTGGATATATAGGTTTATAATTAGTAAATTCCATCCGGGGCTCTTTTTGCTAACTTTTGATTCTACTTTGATCACTTGTAACCAATTCTCCCCTGATTCGAGCAGTTCGGTTTTCCAGTCTAATTTATTCGTGATAAAGATGGACAGACCTCCCCTTGGGTGTCCGTACTTTGCAAATTTTTCTGCCATTATGTGATGTTCCTCATATCCCATAATTTGTCTCGGGGTTACATTCCATGTTTCTTGGAGTAAAATTATTTCAAATTTGCTCAGGTATTCTATTGTTTCTTGCTCTTGGGACATTTCTTTAAAACCGTGTACGTTCCATGAGCAGATCCTTATTTTTGTTTCTGGTTTTAATGTTAAATTGGTGTTTTGTCTTTGATTTTTTTGTGCTGCTTTGCCTACATCAGGATCGATGGGTGTTTAGGGCCTGTGCCAACCAAGACCAATCTTTGTGTTCCTTCAAACCCTGGTATTGCTGCTTTGCTTTTGTGCTACTCAGATCTTGTTCAGAAATTGATTTGTTTCTTGCTCCCCTCAAGATTGTTTGGTTTATTTCCTTTACGTTGTTGGGTTGGGGAATCTTGTTGTTTAATAAGGGGAATGGATATTTTATTGGGGTTTGACGTTCTAAAGTTATTCCCCATTCTGAAAAGTATGTCCTGGTTGAGAATATAAGCTCTGCTATTTCTTTAGATGCCCAGGTGGTACTGCTTATTTCCGAATTCATATCTTTGTTTCTTTGTATGAATTCTACAGCTTTCAGGTCGCTTGTTGTAATTCCCCTTAGTTTTGGTATCTCTTTGATTAGTCGCAGGATGTTTCCCCTGTTCAGTGTATCTGAATTTCCCTTTGTTTGAAATTCCGGCTTGAATAATAATTTACATTCTGTTACCATACTTGCTGTTTCGAGATGTCGGGTTTGATAAACTCTCCTTTTTCCTTCAGTTGGATCAAATCGAATTTGAGATGTGTTGTCATTCTTGCAGACCGTGATTGTTAAATCCGGTCGAGTATAATCTACCGTGGATTCTTCTTTTGGGGGATGCATTTCTCCTTGACCTATTTGTATATTACTTGAGTTTTGTCTTATTTTATCATTTGACTCCGTTTCATGGTGGTATCTGAAAGTTCTTCCTTTATTTCCTGCCGTGATTATCAGACCAATATTTGGTTCCCTCACTTGGTCTACCTGTGTTTTTTGGCTTAGCTCTTTTACCATTTTTTCCTGGATAAGTGATAAATTTCCTCCAGTGTGCCAATTTAATCCTTTATGAGTCAAAGTTTCACATTCGCTCTTTGACTTGATTTCCTGTGTTTTTTGTTGTTCTATGGCCTCTCTATGATTTGATTTTAGTGTTTCACTTTTGTCATTGGCTTTGTTTGTACTTGACTTATCCTCGTCTTTTGGTTTTCCTTGTTTACTTGCTATTATTTTGATCTGATCTGGAGATTTTGTTTGGTCTTCTACATCGTCTGTGTTATTTCCTTTGTTTCCGTCTTCTTTGGAAGAGGTGTCTATGATCTGATTAATTGGGGCCTCTTTTGTCTTTTGTTCGAAAATGGCAAAGAGTTGTTTTGCCTGCTTACTTTTTGTAGCATTTTTTCTTGCCTTCCTTGCCCGTTTCCGCTGTCTTTTGGTTAGGGGTTCTGACATACCCGATGAACCCATTGTTTTGTTTTCTTCCAGACCTCTCTTTAATGGTTTATTATCATCTGAGTCGTTTAGAGTTTTTTCTTCTTCTGTGATGTGAATAGTTCTATTTTGATTTCCAATTTTCTTGGCCTCAGTGTTGGGATTGTCACCTTTGTTGGTTTTCCCGCAGGTTACTGCTAATATGTCTTTCAAGATGTCTGGTAATGAAGCTAATGTATCTATTATGTCCTTACAGACGCAGTTTTGTTCTATTAGTTTCTCTTTCCATTGTTTTTCTTCTTCCTTTTCTTTTGTGAGATGTAACAAAATTTTTTCCAGTTTCGAATTTATTCCCGATATATGTGTAGCAATTATGTTCATCAGGTCTACCTGAACGTCGAGTTTGTTTGATTGGAAGTTCAGCGCATTAATTGCTTGTTGTAAGCTTTTTAAGAGCACATCCCCCCATAGTGTGGATTTTCCTTCAATTCCTCCGGTTTGTAGCGGCTGTGCCCCTGTTGACCTATTTAGACTTTCTCAGGAAGAGATCGTTATATGGTGTTCTTCTTTTGTTGTATTCTTTGCTGTGTTAGAGACTTGGCTCTTATTTACCGGTTGTCTAATTGGGCTGGAAGTGAGGATTATTAGAGAGGATGTTGACTTCCTTTTTTGTTCATTTGCATTCCTTTTACCGATGTTATCGAGATCTTCCAATTTTCTCAAATTTTCGAGACTCTGTTGCAGTGGATCAGCTTCCTTGTGTGTGTTCTCTTCGAGCATTCTCCGCAATTCTGATTCTTCGAAGATCGAGAATGATTTGGACCACTCAATCTTTTGTACGCTTTTCTGCGGATTTATATGGGATCCTAAATTGTTCTGATTAATGATCACTGGGCTATTTTCGTTAACCTCAATTGTTGTTAAATTTGGTGTTAACTTTATTTGATTGCAGGTTGCATGAACTTGTGCCGTGGTTTTGATCAGCCAATTCTTTATTGTTGATTTTTCTTTGAGGTTGGGACTCATACTTATTTCTGAGTCATTTCTCATCTTACGTTTTTTACGTGATGAGGTCAAGCAGGTTGTTTTTTTTGTGGACTTTTTTGAGATTTTGCACCCTTGCTGTTACCTGGTGTTGCTGCCCCTTGTTCTTTTGAAAACTGAAATTTGTACTTCAATTGATCACCCCCAAACTTGAACGGTTCGGCAATGGGGATGTCTGTCTGGTCAGGTTGTTCATTCCCGGTTGGCTCTTCTAAGTTGCTTTTATTCCCTTGTTCTCTTTTCCCTTTTACTGCCACTCTTCTTTTTGTTTTCTGTATTCGGGACTGTCGAATTTTTCCTGACCGCATCTTCCAACTGCTATTTTCCGGAATTCCCTTCCGGCTTGTATACTGCTTGTATACTGCTTGTCCTTTTCCAAAAACTCCCCAAGCCCGTCTGCCGCACAGCGACAGCTGCCGTCAAGTGAGTGCACTTGAAGTTAGGTCAGAGGTTGGGTGATTGAGTGGAAGACTTTTTGGCTAGGACAGTGAAGATTGTGGATTTTGAATTTTATATTACTACAAGTGGGCTCAGTTTGAGTGGATAGTTCTACTATCTCGACCTCCCTTTAAATCTTGTTGGCCGATCAAAAAGTCCCTGTTCTCGTAGATACCGCTCTCCAGCCCCTTTTTCTCTGGACCCAAAAAACTGGTTCGACTCTTTCCGCAAGCCCCGCTAGCCTAATACCGGGCCTGTATCGGAAGTTTCTGATTTCCCTCTTTTTCCTATTGTCCCATTAGACCCATGCCCCTTGCCCCTTGCCCCTGATCCTAGTCTACCCCTTACTGGTTTTCTGCAGAGTTCGTCGCTCGCCTTCTGGGACTTTGCCTCAGACTCTTATGCTGGCTCTGGCTTGCCTCGGCTCTCTCAAGGTTTCTCCTGGTTGGTGCTCTTGTGTCTCGAGATCCCTCGTGTCACCTCGTGTCTCCTCCAATTCTTTCAGCTCCTTTATATGATGCCTTGAGCTGTATTGCTGTTTTGTTTATTATTTCCCCGAACAGCGTCTCCGGCTCCTTCAGTTCCCCCTGTGACCCTCTTAGTCCCTTAGTCTTAGTCTTATGGGGTCAGAGGGTCAGAGAGCTCAATAGGGCTCCCGGTGTCAAATGCCCAATACCCTCGGTATCCAAACGTTTTCAAAACGTTTTCCGAGTTCCGAGTTCTCAGTTGGCTGCTTCTTGCTCCTTGCAGCCCAACATCACCGCGCCGCAACGCTGATAGCACCGGCTCTCAAATCTCTTCAGCCGGCGGCTTTGCAGTTAGCGGCTTTGGCGGCTCCACTTTTGCTTCCGCTTCGGCAGTGTCGGTAGTGCAGCACTACTCCGCGATGCTCCGCTATGCTCCACTGCACCGCTGCGGCTGCCTCACTCTATCTCGCTCTGCGGCACACCTTACGTCTTTGTGGCGGCTTGGGATCGGCTTGGGATCGGCTTTCAGATCAGCTTCGTCTCCCGGTAAAACTCCGCCGCCGCCGCCGCCACTGCAGCTCCACACCGCACCTCTACTCCTCTACTCCTCTCGATTGCACTCTAGCGCCACCTCAGTTCAGCTTGACTCAAAGCAGACTCATGAATCTCATGTGTCTGGGTCTGTGGCCCATGTGTCTGTCACTCGGGCTGTGGCTGTGTCTCACATTCTTGTTTCTGGTGCTGGCAGTGTGTCTGGGTCTGTGGCCCATGTGTCTGTCACTCGGGCTGTGGCTGTGTCTCACACTCCTGTTTCTGGTGCTGGCAGTGTGTCCGAGGCAGGTAGTTCACGCAGTCCACCTGATTCTGTGATGTGAGGTGCTGATCACTTCACTCACATGTTATTTCACATGGTGTGTCCATTGTCCATTGAGAACAGCCTTGCACTGTTGTGGTCCCTGGGACGAGTTGGTTGGGACACGTACTTGTGCTGCCTCTGATGTACCTGCTCTGTAGTCCACAATGCCCTGTTGCTGTTCTGATACTGCATTCTGCCCTCTCGTTTACTGCCAATGATGTACCTGCTCTGTTGGGCACAATGCCCTGTTGCTGTTCTGATACTGCATTCTGCCCTCTCGTTTACTGCCAATGATGTACCTGCTCTGTTGGGCACAATGCCCTGTTGCTGTTCTGATACTGCATTCTGCCCTCTCGTTTACTGCCAATGATGTACCTGCTCTGTTGGGCACAATGCCCTGTTGCTGTTCTGATACTGCATTCTGCCCTCTCGTTTACTGCCAATGATGTACCTGCTCTGTTAAGCACAATGCCCTGTTGCTGTTCTGATACTGCATTCTGCCCTCTGATGTGCTGCCTCTGATGGACATGTTCAGTGCTATGGACTGTTCATGCACTTAGCCCCTCTCACGTGCTGCCTCTGATGGACATGTTCAGTGCTATGGACTGTTGATGCACTTAGCCCCTCTCACGTGCTGCCTCTGATGGACATGTTCAGTGCTATGGACTGTTGATGCACTTAGCCCCTCTCACGTACTGCCTCTGATGGACATGTTCAGTGCTATGGACTGATGATGCACTTAGCCCCTCTGATGTGCTGCCTCTGATGTACCTGCTCTGTAGTCCACAATGCCCTGTTGCTGTTCTGATACTGCATTCTGCCCTCTCGTTTACTGCCAATGATGTACCTGCTCTGTTGGGAACAATGCCCTGTTGCTGTTCTGATACTGCATTCTGCCCTCTCGTTTACTGCCAATGATGTACCTGCTCTGTTGGGCACAATGCCCTGTTGCTGTTCTGATACTGCATTCTGCCCTCTCGTTTACTGCCAATGATGTACCTGCTCTGTTGGGCACAATGCCCTGTTGCTGTTCTGATACTGCATTCTTCCCTCTCGTTTACTGCCAGTGATGTACCTGCTCTGTTGGGCACAATGCCCTGTTGATGCTGTGATACTGCATTCCTCCCTCTCACGTGCTGCCTCTGACGTACCTGCTCTGTTGGGCACATTGCCCTGTTGATGCTGTGATACTGCATTCTGCCCTCTCACGTGCTGCCTCTGATGTACCTGCTCTGTTGGGCACAATGCCCTGTTGATGCTGTGATACTGCATTCTGCACTCTCACGTGCTGCCTCTGATGTACCTGCTCTGTTGGGCACAATGCCCTGTTGATGCTGTGATACTGCATTCTGCCCTCTCACGTGCTGCCTCTGATGTTCATGCTCTGGTGCCCACTTTGCCCATGCTCACGCATACACTGTGATTATACCCCTATTATGTGCAATAAAGGTAGTCAATCATGTCTCGTGGTTTGTCGTTGTCATTCATGCTTGCGTACTACAAATGTGTATTTCTATTTGCTTCTCATCAGTGGTTTCGGTAACATGACACTCCCCCTCCCTACGTCACGACCCTTGCAGGTATTCCCCTCCATGCAGCCAATGGTTTGTGCCTTACCTGCGTCGGCGTCCATGGTGGGCCAAGACTAGGACATGGTGGATCGCGAAGAGCATCGGGAAAGCGTGTAGCGCTGGGTCCATGGTGGCGAGCAGCTTGTAGTGGGTATCTCTGCTATGTATCTTTTCTTCGCTGTGGGGAATCAGCCGTGTTCAGACAGGTTGTTTTTCCGCTGCGGTTTTATGTGTAATTTCCGCCGTCTTGATTTGGGGGACGGTCTTAGACGTCAGTACGTACGGCGGAGTCTCAGGATGTGTGCCGTCCGCCGCGTGGTCGGGTGTAGTTGGGCGGCGGTGCGTGCTTTTCCGTCGCGGACGGAAATTTGACACTGTTTCCTATCCTGATATGGCGGACGGAGTGTCCGCGGCAGGCGGACACGGAAAAGGCATTTTCCGCGTACTCCAGGGCCGCGATAGCTCCTCCGTCCGCCATCCTAATGAGCCCCTTAATTTGGACAGACCGAGTAATTTACGTATATTGGAGAATACTCTATAAGCATTCATAAGAATCTTAAATCTGATCCGTTTGAAATAGCAGTAAGCTAGCTGACACCAAAGGCATCCCCTTAACCTTTCCCGTAGAAGTATTGTATAGGGGGATGGAAGGCCTGAGAGGGTTTTCAGTAGGAGAGTCTTGCAAAGGCTCAGAACTATATTGCAGAACAGTGGCCCAGTAATAAAATTTAATATTAGGGAGAGCCCACCATCCTCTCTCTCTGGGCAATGTTATTGATTTCTAGCGGGATGGTCCGAAAGAAATATAACAATGTGGGAAAAAAAGTAATCTTTAAAACATTGCATCTCCCCACTATTGTCAAGTGCATGCTGTTAATCCTTTTAAGTGACTTTTTCATGTCGGCTGCCAGCGGGGTCAGATTTTCCTTAACAATTAAATCCAAATTAGAGACTATATTGATCCCAAGGTATTTATTTTTCTTGGTTACTCTAGCATCATCCCAGCTTATATATTCATTTAGCACACTCTGAGTTTTAGATTTATTAAGGGCATAGCCGGATATCTCCCCAAATTCTTGGGCCTCTAGTTCCATAGCCTTAATGGCCCTTTCGGGTTCTGGAGTTACCAAGGCTAGATCATCGGCGTATGCCATAATCTGCATATCAATGCCAAACCTGCTCACCGCTACTATTTCAGAATTAGATTCGATTTTCTTTAATCAAAGGATCAATATATAAAGCAAACAGCAGCGGTGAACAGGGGTATCCTTGTCTTATTCCGCGTGTTATCCCTATCTGCCTTGTCAGATGCCCATTGATCGAAATTCTAGCAATGGGGGCCTGATATAAAACCTGTTAAGCCTGTAAAATCCTGGGACCAAAGCCAATCCGTCTCAGGACCCCCCACAGGTATTGCCAGGAGACCCGAACAAAGGCTTTTTCAGCGTCTGAGAGTATTAGTGTGATCGGGTCTCCTGTTACCTTAGCAGCATCGAATAGGGTGATAGTCCAGCAAACGTGTTCCGTGGTACCCTTTTTCTGTATGAAACCGTGCTGCCAGTTTGAAACCAGAGAATCAATATTTGATGACAATCTAGATGTAAGACTTTTAGAGAATATCTTAGAGTCGGTATTAATAAGGGTTATCGGTCTGTAAGAGGACATTTCCAGAGCAGGTTTATCTTTTCGGAGAAATATTAAAATTTTTGCCGAGGACCAAGACTGAGGAGGAGATGACCCATTAAAAATGTAAGAGACTACATTTGTAAATAAGTATTTTATTTGTTGCCAAAGATTTTATCAAATTCAACTGGGATATTGTCATCTCCTGTAGCCTTGCCATCAGGGAGACTTGCTAAAGCAGTTGCGATTTCCTCCCAGGCTGGGGAGATTTCTAATTGGCCGCTAATCTCTCTGTTAAGCTCCGCAACCGAAATAGCATCTAAATAGTTATTAATCTTCAATTCTCTGAGCTCTCTAGACTTAGTGATCTCTTCTGTGTATAATTTCTCATAAAAATCTCTGAAAGCCTCCTCTATTTTTACCGGATCATTAATTATCCCTTCCAAATTCATTTGGAATGAAGAAATTAAATTGGCAGTAATCTGTTGCCTGGTAAATATAGCCAATTGATAGCCAATAAATTCACTGCATTCGTAAAGTCTTGCTCGGGACGAGGCCCGTTTTGCCGCAGTTCTTTCTGCTAAAATGGTCCCCATTTCTGCCTTAGCAACAGCAACGTTGGTCTGTGCTTCTTCAATTCCGAATCCCGACTGGAGAGCCTGTATTCGTTTACTTTCAGCTTCTATCATTTGATTGAGTAAAACGCCAGCCTGTGCTTTCTCTTTTTTGTTTCTTCTAATGGAAAATCTGAGCGTCTCCCCCCTTATCCCTGCCTTTAGTGTGTCCCAGACAACCATTACCGAGGCTGACCCAGAGTTTACCTCTAAGAACTCATGTATCCACCTTTTCATGTGTTCTCGGTAGTCATTGTCATAGAGGAGGGCTTTTTCAAAGGTCCAGTTAGAACCTGGCCCCCTATTTACCAATCCCTTTATATTAATAATAAGAGGGTTGTGATCTGAAAGAAGTCGAGGAGCAACATCAATAGCGCAATCATGGATCAGGGATGGAGAAAGTAGAAAGTAGTCCAGCCGAGCAAATGACGTATGAGGACCTGAGAAGATGGTATACCCGTCCTGATTAGGTCTCAGCTTAGCCCACACATCTTTCAGGCAATGAGTTCTATTCAAATCGCCTTAGGTTTCGTGCCTCTATAATCCCAGGTCCCTTCTGAGTTCCAGGTACTGGGCAAATTTAAATTTAAATCACCGCACAGTATGCTGGCCAGTGGCCAGTGTGCTAGTTTCTCATTTACTCCAGGAATTACCCCTGGATCGTCAAGATTGCTTCCATAGACATAGCAATTGTAAAAATAAAATTGGAGGGAAGAGAAGGAATAGAACATCCTGCTATCACCCACCGTCCTAGAAAGTCAGCTTGTACCTGTTAAAAAGAACAGAGGTAATCCTTTTGAGACTAAAATTCCAACTCCTTTGACCCGGGCCCCTTGCGAGGTCGCCCCAATAGCCTTGTAACCCAGAGTTTTCAGCAGAGATTTCTGGGCTCCTTCTACATGCGTCTCCTGAAGGCAGACAATGTCTGCCCCCATTGTTTGCGGGATTGTTTAGGCTGCAAATATTGAGCGAGACAATTCTAAGTTTATTCAACATATTAATTGTTAGATTTTAAATACATTAACCCGATAGCTTCGTCAGCAGATATCATCCTCTTGCCAGCCGCTAACGATGAATGTAATTAAATAGACTTTTCCCGTCCTCCCCGCCCTTCACCCACCCCTCCCCCTTTCCCTCCCTGGTCTCACCTCCTGGCTCATTCATCCCCTTATTATCCTTATCCTTCTTCATACCTAAAACTTTTCCTGAATCCTTTCCAGACATAATTGGCAAAAGATTTAAACCAATACCACAATTCTCCTACCCCTGCTTGTATTCCAGACTCCTTAGCCCACCCCCCACCCGCCCCCAAAAACAGGCAGTCAGGAAAAGCCTGAATGGTGGTGAACTTGTGTGAGCTCTGGTCGCCAGACCACACCTAATTTAAACAATTGGTCAGCGGTGTCTTTCTTATCCCCCTTTTTTCCCTTTTTTTCCCCTTTCCCCTTTCCCCTGTTCCTAGCTGCTTTTACCCACCTTTGTTTTTGGGTAGTACAAGCAGACAAGATTACGCAGGAACCATAATTTTCCAAGAAAGAGAGAGACAGAAAAATAAGTCAGTGGGTGCAATATTTCATGTAGAGCGTAGCACATCTATATGAATTATAAGAGAATAAAGGCAAGTAACAATTAAAGCCCATATAGGGATGGTTCAACTAGTTCCCGAGGATCAAATGAACTTAATTCAGTCTTTTTCCTCCCACAATGTCTTTCAGATACTCTCCGGCTTTGATCGTAGACAGAAAAACCTGTGTGGTGCCTTCAAATATTACTTTTAGCCTTGCCGGATTCATGAGATATACTTGGGCACCTTGCTGTTGAAAAGGTGTGATCAATTGACATAACCTCCACCTACGTTCAACTGTTGCATGGCCAAAGTCAGGCTTAGAAAATAATTTTATACCGTTGACTTCCTTTTGAGAATTCGGTCTGGCTTGGTCATATACCATTTGCCTCAAAAGAAAGTTTCCAAAGAAAACCAAAACCACCCTGAGTTTCTCGTTTCCGGGTCGGCTGCCATCTCTTCGCAACTTTAAATTGAACGGAAAATGGTGTGCCCTCTGGACCTCTTGGTCCCAATTCTAGCTGGACTCTGAGGGATCGGAGTAGCTTAACGATGTACCCTCTGGGATCATCTTCCTCGACACCTTCCGGGATCCTAAGCAGCCTTAGATTATTTCTCCGCATTCTGTTTTCCTGCGTCTCCATCTTGGTCATCAGGTCAGTAAGATAAGCCGCATGAGATGAGCGTTGCTCTTTCACATTAGCCATGTCAGTTTCCAGAGACTCTGTCTGGGCTTCAACTACTGTGACTCGATCACCAATATCGGTACAAATTTCATTCAGTTTCCTGATCCCACCCTGGAGTTTTTTAGAGGCCCCTTAGCAGCATGGCTGTCAGATCTTGCTTCGTCACAAAGTTGTTTAAAAGACTCCAGAATGGAAGCCGGGAAAGGTTCGGCCGGACTTCCAGTGATCGTCTGTTGACTCTCCTCGGTCAACAGATTGGGGGGTCCCCCATGGGAAATGGTCTGTGAGAGTCTGAATAGTCCCATTTCAGCTGACTCCGTCTTCTACTCCTAGCTTTCTTTTTTTGCTGAATGGTTCTGGATTTTGAAACAGATTCATTGTCCTCCTGTTGACTACTCTCAGAAGAGCTGGCCAGAACATCTTCATTCTCTGTACCGGACAATGACCCATCCGAGACTGAAAAATGTTTCAGTAGCTAGATCCGGAGACTGAGGGCCTATTATGCCAGGGCGGCCACCCTCCTTAAGATAATCACTGCCCTGGGTTTCATTATCCTCCTGTGAAGGGTTTACTGAGTTGGTAACGGTATCTGGAATGACAGGGGTGCAGCTAGTTGCTTCTGTTCCAACCGGGACACTTTTTGATGCCTCTGGAGCTTGCATGGGCGTTGACGGCCTCTCCCCAGTCCCATCATTCCCGGGATTATTTGCAACTTTGTCTGAGGAATTGCCTGAGGAATTAACTGAGGCAGTTTGCAGAGTTAGCAGTGTTAGTGGCGTAGGATCCGGCTCCTCAACCCCCTCGGCCATCAAATGAGCCCGATTTGGGTTGATGTGCCCCCTCCCATCAGGTGTGCTAAAGTCTGTGAGAGTGTGGGGGGGCTTAGTTATAGCAGGGAAGTGTTTGGTAATGGAGGGTGAAATTGCAGAACCTGCCACTGAACTGTCTTTTAACACATTATGCCCTGCTGTCTTCCCAGCATTCTTTTTAGTATTCCCCCACCTTGTTTACCTTTAGGGAGGGGATCCGTTTTTTCAGGCAGTCTCTATGCATTATCTCTTTCTGTGGCATCTTGGTTCAGGGCCATTTTCAGCTTAATGGTTTTCTGCCCCTGGGTCGTCATGTTGAGCTTCCTCCTGCAATGGCGTGTTGCAAGCGATATCCAAGCAAACTGCTTCGAGCCCGGTTTGCTACATTAGCCGTCGCGTGTCCTTTGATCGTGATATTAAAAATGTAGCACTTTAAATGCAGTAAAGCAGAGTTTCCAGCCCATGTCCATTTGCTGGTTAGCGATAAAACAAAGCAACCGGGCGTTTTGGCTTCACAATAAGCAGACATCCGCCTCGATCCACCTCGGTCAGCCTCAGTCTACTGCGGGATAATTGCAGGTCAACTCATCGAGCACTGACCGGCAGAGCTCCGACATGCAGCTCATAGTGTGGCAGCTGGCTCACAGAAAACTCACACTAGCGCCATCTGCTGCCCTCCTGATGTGGGGTGTTTTTCACAAAGTTCGTATTCAAACCCAGCTGACCTCTTTCAGATCACTTTGCCTGAGCAATCATCAGTTTCTCTTTGATATATTTGCTTCTTTTCAAGATAATCTCTACTATACTAGCTAATTTAAAAATCTCATCAATTCCCTTTGCTGGACAAAACAATTTATTTTTCTCAATGTGATTTCAAATCTCTGACCTCGTACCATTCACAAAAGCAGAACCAAAACCTCCAACAGTATCTTTCTCTGTATGTCTGACTCCGCTACGCTTTTTGAATATCTTCATTAACCTCTCATAATAAGGATAGACTGGCTGTTTAGGCTCCTGTGTTGTCCTAATAATCTTTTCCCAGTTTATATCCTTTTCTATAATTAATTTCTAAAAATGCTCAATCACTGACTGATATTTTTACAGCCACATTTGTTGAAGGTACATTGTAAAGACACTGTCTAGTTGGTTCCAGCATCTACCACCCTGCAGCCACCTTACACTCCTGAAACAACAATTTCAAACAGCAAATTCTAATCTGTCTAGGGCATTGGAAAAAGATGTGTCAATGTATGACCCTTATCATCCAAGGAACATGCACCAAATTCCCTTTGTGCACTTCAAATAATGGAAACTCTGTCACTATAGTAGTTACCACATCTGAATTACTTAATATAATTGTCCTCACTTTTGCCTCACTATTCACCATCTTCTTTTATTTACAGTTTCATTTTTCCATTTTTCTTGATATTTCTTTAAATCACTCTAGTCTTGTGTTTTCTAAATCAAATCCTTAATATGAGCTCTCAATGTAATGAGACCCATCTCCTTGATTTCATGTGTTAAATCCATTTTGCAACTTCATTTATTTTTAATTTTTCTTATTTCTACATCTAATTCATCAGCCAATTCTTTTAATTTGCCATGTGCTTCATTGGCACACCTCTTTGATCAAGTATCTCATCTATTCAGCATTATACATCTGTAGTCTATTCAAATCCAAAATATCCTGAAGCAGCTCTGTAAATTCTATCCTAAGGATCCCAATACAGACCTCTTTAGGCGGTGGCTCTAACAGCACTGTCTCTGCACTGTGATCTGTCACACTTGCACTAGGCATTGGCATTGTAGTTGGTACTTCTGACGAAGCACTTGGTACAACTCCAGTAGAAGCTTGCACTGCTGCCTTATCTCCCCCATCAACCAATTTTGACAGTAGTCTGGGTTGGTTCTGCTTGTATATTTGTGTATAGAGGAGCTCTTGAATTTAGTGACTCATTAAATAATTTATCATCATTTGATTCCTCATTCTCTTTTGTTTAATCTGCTTTGATCTGTACTGTTTCCGTGACTATAGCAGGGAATGTTTTAAAACTTTCCATTTCGTCTAATTTCCATGACTTCTTGTCATCATCTACTCTGGCTTCGAACCAGTCCCTAAAGGGCTTCTTAATAGATTTATCTTTTTTTTTCTATCTCCCTTTCTCTGTTGCCATCTGACTCCATTTATTGAGTGCTTCAAACTGTGTAGTTCTATGCACCAGACACGAATATGGCTCATTACATCGCGATGTATTACATTGCGTGCTTTTACAACACGGTCGTTACTACGAACGCATTGTTAGTACGCAATGCATTTTTATCGCAAGTCATTACAACGACTTGCACTAGAAGGCGTGTTGGACTTAGGACTAGTATTAATTACTATTCCTACTCCAGTTTGCGCAACAGTAGGGAAGGTGTTGGAATTCATTTCCAATACCTCAGCACCCCCTAGTGCAAGTCATTGTTATGACTTGCAATGTAAATGCATCGCGTACTAACAATGAGGTTGTTGTAACAACTGCGTTGTAATAGTAATGCAATGTAATGACAGAGTTGTAAACGCTGTTCCCATCAGACACATATCGTACATAGTCTACCTCAAATTGTCTAATTACCCAAAGTTAAATGTGCCTTCCATAAGAAACTATACTTTCTCATCATGTGCTCGACATTTGTTCTATTCGGCAATCCAAACACCTGCCTAATACTCAACCTCTTCCATCATTCAAATGCTGGTGGCCCCTCCATTACCATTATTCTTAAAATGGATGCACTTTCTGGTGGTCTGCTCAACTTGCTACTGCTCATTCCTCCTCCCAAACAGTGTCCCGCTGCAAAGCCATCTCACTACTCTGTGGAAACAAGGGGTGAGATGAATTTGCAGCAGGAACAAACTTAAACAGTTTTCTAGAACTACTGACATGCTTACAATTTAGGCTTGCAAAATTCCCACCAGTGGGCAATCCTGCTTTTGGAAATCTGACACAAATGTGCCTTTGTATGTGGCATTTATATGGCAGAAATATAGCCAAGATACAGATGTATGTTACAGATCCAGGACATGTAGATAGAAATGGCCTTTTGTTCAGTATTTTCTTTCTTACGATTCTTATTCTTGATTCTGATGGTATCTTATCTTGACTGTGGATGTGCCGAGAGTCATAGGCAGAGTGCTGCTCATGATGACTTTATAGATAATGAAACTAGCTTTAAAGGTAGTGAGATTCAGCAAGTGGAGTCTGTTGAGTTCCATTACTAGTGAGGTTTTCTTGTCTTGTTTTATCAGGTCATGGATGTTATCTGCTGTGGTGTATAGGAGAACCCATAAGAGACCAGAGTGGTGTCTGGGAGACTGCAAAGAAGGTCTTGCCATCAACCAGTGGCAAAAGTACAAATGGCTTTAAGAACAGTGGGAAGTTGCTTTCTGGAAGGAACTATTCCACTTTCTTCAGTAGAGAGATGTGGTGACACAGTTTGCTGCTGCTTCGTCGTTTTAGGTAAATGTAGCTCTGGTCCACGCCAGTACTTGGTGACATTCCCTGGACGGGTGACCGCTGCTGCGATACCCGGCTGGAACCTCTGATGTGGGTTGTTAAAAAGCCCAAAGTTTTTTTTAATCCGATACAATGAAAAACATTTTTTTTAATATGGAAATAACCATCTTTTTTTATAGTGTACCATCGAATTTTTTTGATGTGCTCGCCTACGTTAAAAGGTTTTATCAGCACAAAGCCGTTCGTTGCCTTTCATTCTTATTTCTTTTAAACTGTTCTTTTTACCCTGGTGCAACAATGTAAGCCGCTCACACTATATATACTAGTAAAGACTGTAGCAAGGGCTTGGATAGATTAGGGGTTAAAATTACTATCCAGAGGGTGCAACAGTAGGGAAAGTCTTGGATAGCATAGGGGTAACATATACTCTTCCAACTCCAGAGGGTGCAACAGTAGGGAAACTGTTGGATAGCGTAGGGGTAAAAATTACTATTCCAACTCCAGAGGGTGCAACAGTAGGGAAAGCGTTGGATAGCGTAGGGGTTAAAATTACTATTCCAACTCCAGAAGGTCCATCAGTAGAGAAACTGTTGGATAGCGTAGGGGTAAAAATTACTATTCCAACTCCGGAGGGTGCAACAGTAGGGAAAGTGTTGGATAGCGTAGGGGTAACAATTACTATTCCAACTCCAGAGGGTGCAATAGTAGGGAAAGTGTTGGATAGCGTAGGGGTATAAATTGCTATTCCAACTCCAGAGGGTGCAACAGTAGGAAAAGTGTTGGATAGCGTAGGGGTAAAAATTACTATTTCAACTCCAGAGGGTGCAACAGTAGGGAAAGTGTTGGATAGCGGAGGGGTTAAAATTACTATTCCAACTCCAGAGGGTGCAAAAGTAGGGAAAGTGTTGGATAGCGTAGGGGTAAAAATTACTATTCCAACTCCAGAGGGTGCAACAGTAGGGAAAGTGTTGGATAGCGTAGGGGTTAAAATTACTATTCCCACTCCAGAAGGTGCATCAGTAGAGAAAGTGTTGGATAGCATAGGGATTAAAATTACTCTTCCAACTCCAGAGGGTGCAACAGTAGGGAAAGTATTGGATAGTGTAGGGGTAAAAATTACTATTCCAACTCCAGAAGGTGCAACAGTAGGGAAAGTGTTGGATAGCATGGGGGTAAAAAGTTACTATTCCAACTCCAGAGGGTGCAACAGTAGGGAAAGTGTTGGATAGTCTAGGGGTAAAAATTACTATTCCAACTCCAGAGGGTGCAACAGTAGGGAAAGTGTTGGATAGTGTAGGGGTAAAAATTACTATTCCAACTCCAGAGGGTGCAATAGTAGGGAAAGTGTTGGATAACGTAGGGGTAAGAATTACTATTCCAACTCCAGAGGGTGCATCAGTAGGGAAAGTGTTGGACAGCATAGAGGTCAAAACAACTTACTAAATAATATTTTTTTGTAAAATATAACAATTTAATTATTAATTTACAACAAATTAATTAACAATACCAAGAAATAATTAAAAACATGTATTACCAAGTAATATTTATTCAACAATTAAAATAAATATAATTAAATAATAATTATTAAAAATATCCTAACAAATCAAAATAAAACAAATATTAACAAATATAAATAGCAAAAAACAATAATTATTAAAAAACATTTAGCAATTAATAATTAATTTGCAAAAATGTATTTATTAACACAAATAAATTATAAAAAAGAAAATGCAATTACCAATTGATCATTAATTACCAATTCATTTAAAAAAATCAAATAATTATTAAACATGTATTACCAATTACTAATTGATTAACAATAATTTATTAAGAAATACTCAACACTAATTTTCTTCTTTACTTTATTACAATTAAATTACTTCCAACCCTATTACCCTATAACCTCACAACAGATATCATTAATACATTAATGCACTTAATATAATTACCAATTAATCAGTTAATCAAAATATATTACCAATTAAAAGAATGTATTACCAATAAAAAATAATTACCAATTAAAATTGCCTATTAATAATTAATTAAAAATTAAATAACTATCAATATCAATACATGAAAATAAATCATTACATAATTACAATTAAATTACTTCCCACCCGATTTCCCCATAAACTCACAACCCGCTACAGAATTTAAACGCAAAAATATCTTAAAATTAATTTATAATTCCTAAAAATGTATAATTAATTTAGCATAATTAAATTACTTCCCACCCTATTCCCCTATAAACCCTGCAACCCGCTCGGATACTAAAACATAAAATTGACTTAAAAAAACATTATTAACATATAAAACATATAAAAATAGTATACATATAATTTAAAACAAGTAGAATACTTAACAAAAAACATATAACACATACATATTAAATACATAATAAAATACATAACTATAATATACATATTGATATTAGTACCATTGATATCGATATTACTAACTTACTTACTTTGATATAAAAAAAATCGATATTACTTACCATAGGGTCGATATTCTGTCCAACGATATTCTTGACCTCGATATTCTTTACCTTCAATATTTCCAACTCGATATTTCTGTAGGTTGATATTTAGGATTCGATATTTAGACTGTGCACTGTGTAATTGCTGCTTACTTTTTAAAACATTACCGCAAACTTGTGTGCTGCTTTTTTTGTAATCTCAGGGTGTGATGTTCTTCATTTAGACCCCCACTAATCAAATGATTACATGTGATCTGCATTTCCTGTCTAACTCCCGAGAGTGTCGCAGGAAGATTTCGTTTAATACTATGTGCACTTATTAATGTATTGCTTTCAGATGTCATTTCATTGTACGCAACCGTAATCAATATGTCCGTAGGGAGTTAGATACTGTTCTTCCTGGCAGCGATATGCATCGGCGCTTTTGTACTTCAATTTCACAATTTCCTCTCGCTTTCAGCAGACGTTCAATGTTTTTGGTTATTGTCTCGATGAGGTAACTTCTAACTCGTTCCCTTTCGTGTAACATGGTCCTGTGGGATGTGTGTTCTACATCGCGACTCCCCTCTCTCGCCTCCTGAGTGCAGCTGGGTGTTCCCCAAGAGTCTGCGTGTTCCTGGAGACCATAGCCCCGCTGGTTTGTACGTCAAGCAGGCTTTTCGCGATTTTGAGACTGGTGCCTCCCGGGAAATCTGAAGAAGCACACAACGAGCGTTATATATTTTTTACTCACCTGTAATGAGAAGCAGCCCTCTCCCGCCCCTTCTTGAGGCTGCAGTGCTTGTAAGCGAGGCCTCCTGTGTGTCTCTAAGAGCCTGGACTCCAGGCCTGTCCTATGTGTGCAGCATATGAGCTGCTCAGCTAAAACGAAACATCCTTTGCTCCGATTTTATGCCAAGAATTAATGTCAAAGTATTAACCTTTGATGCGAAATAGAAGGATACCCTATTAGTTGGTGAATTGCATAAATAATCCGGAAAATTTGGGATCAATCCCTGCTTCCCAAAAGTGTGTGATCCTAGGAAAATATTTAATTTAAGCAAGCTCCTTTTACTTCATTACCACAAATGACAGCGAGTTTAAATGCATGAGCGCGGGATGTGCTCTGCACAAAAACCTCTTGTAGTAGATGTTGTACTTTTCATAGGTTATAATGTTGCTCCATGTTTTAAAATAATCTCGGTCATGTGCAGGGTACACATGACCACTAACTTGCCTCTTAGTTCACACGTGGCATTGTCACCAGGGTGGGAAAGTGGGGACAAGGATGTCAGGTTAAACAAGCATTTGCATAGCCAATATGTCTCGCCTTTGGAACCTTATAAGTGTTTATCCATGCAGCATTTGATGTTGCTGCACCAAGGATATTGTGCTGCATAATTAAATACTTATAAGGTCCCAAAAGCGAGACCTATTGGCTATGCCAATGCTTGTTTGTTTATGTGCTCCTGCGGTAGGATGTTTGCCCCAAATTACACTTAATTACTCTAGCTGGCATAATTGCAGAATTTCATATCACAAGAGTAATGCATAATTACTGAAGTTACTCTTATTACTCTGGCATAATTAACATTTCTACCAGGCCTAAATTTGACCCTAATGCAAGAGTCAGAACACATAAACTTCGAAAGAAGGAGAAAAAGAGAGACAGAAAACTAGTGACAAAGGGAGAAATCAGGGCCGAAAAAGAGCCTGCAAGAGTTAAATAAAGAGGCAGGGAATGTCTAGCAATGTATGAAAGAGGTATGCGTGTAATCAAGACTATGACGCGTTGGTATTCGGCACGCTAAACTTCCATAGCGCCAGCCCCAAGTTTATGAGCTGAATTTAGGGCCACAAACATTATTTTACAAATTAAACAGTAGTTGTGCTATGAGACGCTAATGGTCCTTTAATTTTCCCAAAAGCTATTAATAGCAAACGTACTTTTTCACATTGATGCGAGTGAAATTATATCAAGCTTTAAATATCCCTGCAAAGAGATGGAAACATATAGGTTCATTTTACGTAAAATGTCCGGCTGGTGCTTATTTGCACCAATAAGCTATTTGGCACCACATTGTACTGATGCGTTATGTTGCTCCATTTCTTTTTTTTTACTGCAGTCAGTGATGTTTTACAGAAGCACATAGTGTTGTAATTTTGTACATGGAGGAAAAATATAAACAGTTTTTTGCATAGCAAAACAGCATTGGCGCCTGCATGAATGGAGTAACGCACCATTTGAATATGTAATCTGCTGTCAAAAAGCACTTGAGTGGGTAACATAAACACCAAGCAGTGAATAAAACAGGCCCTAAATGAGCAGTTAAGGCTCTTCATCCACACTCTCCTCTTGTGACCGAGCAATATCAAGCAATCTAAATTAAAATATTAATACTAGCCAGGGATCCATTCCCACTTTCCTGTAACTTTTATACAAACATTGCACGTATCAGACAGGATTTTCAAACATCTGCAAAAGCACTCTCCTCACAAAGCCTGCACAGAGTTTAAGGAAGCTCGGGCCTGCACATCTGTAAAGTACATTACACGAGTTTCAGCAGTAAAGGGCCCCTTGTACTCGGTAGCGCTGCGGCATCTAATCCTTCGTGTCCGTGCTCTTCTCTGAAACTTTCATACAACGGACTAACTATACTCCAAGGGAGACTGGAATACCTACCTACCGCTAGCACTTGGCCTACTGTACATTTTTCGCGGTTTGAACACAATAAAACGGATGTTACCTAAATAAATCTAAGTTCAGCAGACATGAGCTAGCTTCAGATTTCTTGTTTCTGTTTTTATCGATCAAATTATACTCTTCAGCTGGAAAGAGACCTCGTACGTACTCTCTGCTCTGGTCACAAATGAAATTGCTGCTCACTTCATGAGCAGTGCGTTTCCGTTTCCTGTTGCAATGGGGCTTTGCGGGGGGGGGGCCGACGGATCTTCTGCGAGACGATGTGCGGGTAAGGCCCCCGCGGCGCGCTGCAGATGGCGCCGCGGCGGCGGTAGCGGCTTGCGAGCTGCCGCGTTCTCGCGCACGGAAGGAGGAGGGGGTGGGGGCGGTTGGAGGAGCAGCACCCGGTGGCGGCCAGCTGGCGGTTGGTGCGCCGAAGCGAGGAGCGGGACCGGGACGGAGGCGCGGCGGCCGGAGGAAGGCACCGCTTCAGTTTGTGGAGGGAGCGGGGGGGCTGGGGGGGGCGGGTGGAGGCGAGCGGGAGGCCAAAGGGGGGCGCAATGGGAGGGAAGGGGCCTGCCAAGGAACGGAGGGTTGGGGGGGTTCACGGAAGGCGTGGAGAAGTGCCCGGCTGGGAGGGGGTGGCGGGGGGGGAGGGGGACCAAGTGCAAGGAGATCGGGAAGGGGGGGTGCCCGGGGGAGGGGGGGATGCTGTGGGAGCATCGATATGCCAGGAGGTGGAGAGTGGAGGGGGAGGGGGGGCAGCTGGGGGTGTAGATGGGGAGGGGGGAGCAGGGGGCCAGGGGGGGTGTGGGGGGTTCGCCGCTACTGATTGATGAATCGGAGGAGGAGTTGGGGGCGAGTGGGGGGGGTGAGAGTGGGCTGGACTGGGGGTCTTTGTCGGAGGGGGACATGGTGGGTCCTAGCAGGCCGTTGACGCCGCAGGGGCAAGGAGGGGTGCGGGGCAGGGAGGGGGTCCGGCGGGACTGGGTGGGGGGCGGGGATGGGGAGAGGAGAGGCCACGGGGGCTGGGGGCGGACGGGGGTTGGGGGAGGGGAGGGGGAAGGGGGGGGATCGGTGAGTGGGGCCACTGGGAGGGGGGTAGCGGGGGTGGGTCGCGGGGGGGTGGGGCTTGTGGGGGTTCGGGGGTGGGCACGTGGGGCGACCTGGGAGATGCGGGGAGCTGGGGGTGGGGGGAGGGTGGGTGGGGGGGCGACCGGCACGGTGAGGAGGGCATTCGGCGGTGTGGGGGAGAGGTGCGCTAGGAGTGTGGGGGGGCGAAGGGGGTGAATTTTCCTCGGCATGCTGGACTTCCTGCTTTTTTCTTGGCAGGAGCAGTCGGCAAGGGGCTCGGGTGAGCAGCATGCGGCTCCAACCCGCCGAGAGGATGGGCCGGCTCTGCCTGGTACGGGCGGTCGCGCTCCAACGAGGGACCATGTACGTGCTGACGGCGGATGGCAGGGACGTAGGTCTCCGACGCCCCCCTCCCGATGGATGGATCCGGCCGCCGGGGGACGGGGATGGAGCAGCAATTTGGCAGGCTACTCAGATTACCAAGCGGCGGGTAGGAGGAGGGGGAGTGTGGATTTAGGGACACTGATGATGGCGTGCAGGGACAAGGCAGGTCTGAGCAGGGTGCACACAGGAGGGGTCCTGGCGGAAGGAGGTGGAGAGATGGAGTCAGAGGAAGAAGGGGAGCTTCGGGAGGGGGAGGGGGAGGCGAGTAATGTTGTTGGCAGTGTTTTACAGGTACGCCCCCGGCAGACGGTGCCCCGATTGACGGCCCCCCCAGCGGAACTGGTTAGGCGGCGGGATCCGGTGAGGACGCCAGCCTTGACGCCAGGTAAGACCGGTGCATGGTTGGGGAGTGGCTTGGGTGGGCCTCATGGAGGCCAGGCGGCTGGGGGTGTGGATGGCGGATGCCAGGTGTCGGTGGGGACGGATGCTGGGGGAGAGGATGAGGTGAGATTGGTGAAGGGCAGGTATGTGATGGATGCCGGGGTGTGTACGGAGGCGACGGGTGACGCGGCGTCGGTGGGCATGGGGACGGGAGAGGCGGAAAAGTCCGGAGGGTCGGCGGCGTCCAGCGTCGGGCGAAGGAGAGCTGTGAGGTGCCGGTCAGGAAGCTTCCGTACATGGGGGTGGCGAAGCCACTGGGGGCGCATTTGTCACTGGCAACTAGAGAGAAGATCTGGAAGGGGGAGTATGTGGCGATTTGGAAGTTGCTCCACAGGGAGTTGATGGCCAAGGAGGGGTCGAAGGAGGAGGAGCAGGAGTTGGCCAGGCGACCTAAGGGGCCGGTTACCATTGAAAATTGGTCGGCGGCTTTCCTGATATACGCCAGTGTGTACTGCGAAAAGTACCCTGACAGGGCGGTCGCACTGTTCAAGTATATGGACGTGGTGCGGCGGGCGCAAGTGACGTACGGAGGAAATGCTTGGTTCCATTACGATGAAGAGTTTCGGGCGCGCATGGCATCTGATCCGGAGGCAAAGTGGGGAGAGTTGGATGCAGACTTATACCAGCAGACGATGAGTGGGGCAAAGTTTGGCCGCACCATCTACACGGCCAGTGGGTTGCCGCTGGCGCCGCCCCCCTTTTCAGCCCGCCCCACCCATGGGGGGGTGGGGCGGGGGGAGCCGGGAGTATTCACAGCGTCGGGGCCTGCTGGGACTTCAACAAAGGTTCCTGTCTCCAGCAGCCGTGCCGTTTCCGGCACGAGTGCTCCACGTGCGGGCGGCGCCACCCGGTGGTGCGCTGCTGGGGGTTTGGGGGAGGCCCCGCACAGGGCCAGCATCCGGCGTCCGCGCCCAGCGGTGGGAGGGGGGGCAGCAGGGGGGGAGTACCTTGGGAAAATGATCGTACACCGGTTAGGCTGGACCGACTGGAGCCCCTTTTGGCGGCTTATCCGCGGGCGGACGATGCGGCCGTGCTGCGTCGGGGTTTCAGGGAGGGTTTCCGGTTGGGATACGAGGGTCCGCGGATCGCTCGATGGGCAGAGAACCTGAAGTCCGTGAACGCGCACAGAGGTATCGTCCGGGAGAAGCTCTTCAAGGAGGTGAAGGAAGGGAGGATGGCGGGGCCTTTTGAGGAGGCGCCATTGCCGGATTTGATCATTTCACCAATTGGGGTGGTCCCGAAAAAGGAGCCGGGTCAATTCCGGCTGATTCAGCATCTCTCATGGCCAGAGGGCACGTCGGTGAACGACTTTATATCAGCGGAGTTGGCGTCGGTGTCGTACTCGTCCGTATATGTCGCGAGGAGGTTGGTGACGACGGCAGGTCGGGGGGCGCTCATGGCAAAATGCGAAAAATCGGCGTTTCGGTTGCTGCCGGTACATCCGGCGGATCATCAGTTGCTGGGGATCCAGTTTGACGGCTTCATTTTTGTCGATAGAGCACTTCCCGTGGGGTGCTCCGTGTCGTGTGCCTTGTTTGAGAGATTCAGCTCCTTCTTGCAGTGGGTTTTTTCCTGGCGCACAGGCTCTGAGGCGATAACGCATTACCTGGACGACTTCTTCCTGGTGGGTCGGCCCGGTTCAACGGACTGCCAGCAGTGACTGGACAGTTTTACGGACCTGATGGGTTACCTAGGGGTTCCTTTGGCGCCAGAGAAGACGCAAGGTCCCAGCACGGTGCTGTCATTCCTCGGGATAGAGCTCGACTCAGCGGCCATGGAAGCACGTCTACCAGAGGAAAAGCGGGTGGTGATGATGGACTTGGTGAAGGGCATGTTGGCCAGGCGAAAGGTGACGGTGCGAGAGGTGCAGGTGTTGCTGGGGCATTTGAACTTCGCGTGCTGAGTGGTGCGGGCGGGGCGGACCTTTTGTCGGTGACTGGGGTTGGCCTTGTCCGGGTTGACGCTGCCCCATCATCATGTACGCCTATCGGCGGGCTCGAGGGAGGACCTGACCATGTGGCTGGCTTTTCTGGGGCGTTTCAATGGAGTGCCCGTGGCGCCCCCGGAAGACTGGGAGTGGGACGTGACAATGTCATCGGACGCGGCGGGAGTCGGAGGTTTTGGCCTCTACTGGGCAGGCAGATGGTGCGCGGAGCAATGGCCAGAACAGTGGCAGGCGGGGGTAGGAGCATCGCGTTTTTGGAGTTGTTCCCGTTGGTGGTGGCTGTGACAGTGTGGGCGCAGGAGTTGGCACACAAGCGTGTCTTGTTCAGGGTGGACAATATGTTGGTGGTGCAGGTGGTGAACCGGCAGTCCGCGAGGGAGCCCCAAGTGCTGAAGTTGATGCGCGTTTTCGTCTTGAGGTGTTTGGAGCACGATATTTTGTTCCAGGCTCAACATGTGCCGGGAGTGGACAATGACATTGCAGATGCTTTGTCTTGTTCACAGTGGCAGAGGTTCCATGGGCTAGCCACGGAGGCAGCGGCGGACAAGACGCAGGTGCCGGAGGAGCTGTGGTTGGTGGGTGAGCGCGGGTCGTTCAGCTGGTGAGGTCGTCCCTGGCAGCGTCCACGTGAAGGAGTTATGAGCAGGCTTGGCTGGAGTTTCTACATTTTGGAGCGGTAAGGCAGAGCGGCAAGTGGCGTCGGGAGGAGCAGGTGGTGCAGTTCATGCTGGGTTTAATGGACAAAGGACTGGCGAGAGTGATGATCGCAGGAAAACTGGCAGGGGTGGCCCTCATGGGCAAGCTCTGGTGGGGTTATGCACCTTCGGCGGGAGAGTTGGGGGGGCGTCTTCTGGAGGGTTGGGAGCGGGAGAAAGGGGCTTGGGCGCGGCAGAGACGGCAAATTACGGAGGCGATGTTGGAGGGTTTGGTGTGCCTGCTACCGGTAGTGTGCAGGGACCAGGCAGAGACGGTGTTGTTTTCCACGCTGATGTCATGGATGTTTTTTGGAGCCTTTCGGGTGTCGGAGTTGGTAGGGTTGAAAGGACGTCCGGGTTTGACCTGGGGGGAGGTGGAGTTGCGCGAACGGGAGGTTGCGGTGCGGCTGCGACGGTCCAAGACAGATCAGCATGGAGAGGGTACTTGGGTGGTGTTGGGTCCTGGGGGATCGGAGGCAGTGTGTCCGGCGGAATGGGGGAGAAGGCTGGTGGCCGGACGGGTGCAGGAGGGGGCGGAGGTCTTTGGCAGGGGAGAGGTTGGTCGGGTGACAGCTGCACAGTTGCTGTGGGTCCTGCGGCACGCCCTGCGGTCTATGGGTGAGGACCCGAAGGAATTCGGGACGCATTCCTTTTGCATTGGGGCGGCGACGGAGGCGGCGCGGAAGGGTTGGGGAAAGGAGGAGATTAAGAAGCTGGGACGCTGGAAATCAGACTGCTATAAGACATATGTCAGGATGCGGGGGGAAAAGGTGGAGTAGAATTGAAGTTTGGGCTCGCTGCTTACATATGTATCTTTGCAGGTGCGGTGGTGGGGCCTACTGCGGCAGCGATGAGCATATACGTGGTGGGCCATTCCTTTGTAAAGAGAGCGGAGAGGGCCGAATGGTAGAAACACAGGAACCTCAATCTGGAATTGGATGAGCAGTTGTTTAGGTATCATTGGAGGGGAAAAGGGGGCATGCGTTGGCACGAGTTGGTGCCGGTTCTGAACAATGTTGTGCGGGGGGGGTCTGTCCGGATGTGGTAGTCATCCACTTGGGTGAAAATGATTTGGTGCAGTGTAAGGGACTGGCACTGGTGAAACAAATGAAGAGGGATTTGCTGGAGATCAGGAGACAGTGGGCGGGGTGTTATGTCATTTGGTCGGAATTCATACCAAGGAGGTGTTGGAGAGGGGCGGAGAGACCAGGGGCTATTGACAAGACTCGGAGGAAGATTAACAGGGAGATGCAGGCTTTTTGTGAGAAGGAAGGTTTGGGTAGAATGGAGCACCCGGAGCTGAGGTATGGGGCGGTCTACTTTTTCATGGAGGATGGAGTGCATTTATCAAGATATGGGATGGAGCTCTATATTGTGCAGCTGAAGGAGGCAGTAGATCGGGCGGTAGGGGTGCGCAGGTATCCGAAGGTGCAGGGACCCTACGGGGGGGTCGAAAGCCGTTGGGGCTTTCGAGTGGTGCTTTTTCCTAGTTAAAAGGGGGGGGGTAGGATAGGAGGAATGAGTTTTCCTGGCAGAGGGGGAGGGAGTGTACATATGGCAGGTGTTTAAAACAGTTGAGGCAGGCGTTTGGGTAATTGGTACTGATGTTTATGTTGTTGGCGGGGAACTGTTTAGGGGTGGGGGTGAGGGGTTTGGTCAGGTATATGTATATTTAGTTAGGCCTAGTTTTGTACGGCAAAGGTCAAGGATGTGGTATATTTTCAGGATGCACCTGTTTCCCAATAAAGCGGCCTTTATCACACTTTACATCTGTCTCCGGTCGGTTCTTCCCCTCCCCGTCTCCCGATGGGCCCCAAATTAGCCAATGCGAGAGAAGTACCAACCCTTTTACCGACCGATTCCAACTGCGCCACGAAGACGTATCTAATCATATATGTATAAACTCTGAGGGACTGTATACTGACAAAATAGCTTTATGAGAGGCCAACTCTGAACTCTTATTTAGCATGGAAGCCATGTTTAAGATAATTGAATAGTCAACCTATGGACAAACATCTACAAACACTAGGAAGCACCTACATAAGCCTCACCATTGAATCCCAGACAACATCACCGAATCACAAAGCAATTGTCCCAGGGCTAAAGTCTGTTAAGTGACAGCTTCCGAACTGGGAAGAACTTAGCAGGCATGTCCCCGATCCATATAAGGAACTTGCGAATTATGAATGAGCTTGGAAGTGAGGTAACGATCAATGCCATTGCTAATCAGTTAGGTTCGCGCTTTAGAAATACCAAAGCATACATACATTGCTGCACCCTCCATGAAGAGCAAAGTGTTGGACAAGCACAATTAGTTTTTTTTCAACTGCAAACTGGACACAACACAAGACAACACTGTCACTGCATGTTGCTACCACACCATGAAGATGCTAAGAAGTTTTTTCATATGGCTCCCGAGCAGCACCAGGAAAACTGCCACTAACACCCTAGTAAACAGCAAGTTGGATTATGGTAATACCCTCTACACCGGGATCATCATGCAACTCACTAGAACACTACTAACCATCAAGAACTCAACAGGCAGACTCATCCTCAACCTCCCACACAGAATTCACATCCCACCACAGCCAGCTCCACTGGCTTCCGATACACAAATGTGTTCAATTCAAACTCTTCACACACATTCAAGGCACTACACAACTCAGGCCCCACCTACCTGAACAGTTGCATCTCTTTCCACAAACAACCTAGACACCTTCACTCCTCTGGACTCTTTCTGGCATACACAGAACCAGATCAGGGTGGTGGGCATTCTCTTACATCACTCCCAAAGCATTGAACGGGCTCCCACTCCATAGCTGACCCTCCCCCTCTCTTTTTGAGTTCCCCAAAAAACTGAAGGCCTGGATTTTCAATTAATCAACCTACCATAGACAAGGTTAGGCACACGCACCGTCTCAGTGTGAGAATACCATCATGGGTGATAGTGCACATTACAAATACACATAACATAACCATGGCCCTCATCAACTTCATGGGTCCATGGCAAGGGTCTGCTGATAACAGCATGGCAGATGTTGTCCACCAATATAAGTGACTGGAGCATGTCAGAAGAACGCAATTAGCCATTTTGTATGATCATACTTACGTAGAGATATGGGGTATGCCATGCTGGTTAGGCCTAATTAGAACCCTCTCTAGCTTTTGGATATTTCAGCACCACTTCAGTTCAAGATCATGAAATCCTAGTGTTTAAGATTTGTCAGGACATCACTGTAGATTTTGGATGTATTCACAGATGGAAACACCCATCCAACCACCCATCTCTTCCCCGAGTAATGTGCAAGGCTCATACATAAGGTACCTGCCTGTATTTTTATACACTTTATGATACACTTGGTACTTTGTTCAGGGGTGCATCATAGGGGGTGTCGCATTTTAAGGTTGGTAGTCGATTCTGGGTCTTGCAGTGGGTTTGCCTGTGGGTTTCACTCAGTATAAGCAGTGAGACACCCAGGCATGTGCCTGGGATTCTTGGAAGTCTTGGTTCAAAGTAAGCCCTCCTTCTCCCTCCCACAGACCGAGCAGTGATTAACATTTTTCAGTCCTGCAGACTTTCTAGTGTACTTCCAGAGAAACATTTCACGCTGTAAAACCATGCTTTCTGCATTTTCTGCTCTGTTATTTATTTTCAGCTACTTATTTGGTCACCTGCAACTGACACAATCTCAACATATATTTGTTCTGATTTTAAGGGCAGGATAGTATTTTCTGTTCAGCAGCTTGACTCTTTTTTCAAAGGGCAGAAGGGAAAATGAGATTATGAAAACAAAACATGACTCATAGTGCAATTTTTTTGAGGGAAGGGAGGAATGTGCATAGTCCCTTAACATGGCTGTTCATGCTTCTCAGCAATGTTATGCCTGTTTAGCAAGGCGATTGTGACCAACATTTGGCAAATGTGAAAATATTTTATGTCTTTTGCTAATTTTACATAAGCTTTTACAACATAACACTTTGAGAAAAATGTTCTATTATTATAATATTTTGCTGTTGGTTACAGCAGCAGACACTCACATTGAAATTCATAAGTCTTTATTCGATGTGTTAAAAAACATCCATAAAACCAGTATCAGTAATATGATCAAGCGTAGTTAAAATTAAAAAATATAAACAACAGCAATGACAATTGAATATAATTAAGACTCCCTGTTTTCCGTTTTTACTGATTTTTACAGATATATACAGACAGAAAACAATTTATTTTCCTGTCTGTATTTATTTTTAAATGTGGATAAAAACGGAAATTGGGTTGTTTTTGAGTGATTCTGAATACTGCCAATCATGACTGCTAGGCCAAAACCTGTGCGGGTTAACAGACAGGCAAGGTGATTACAAAAAGAAAGGAATTTTAGTAAAGAGCCTTAAACAGCAGTAGATTTGCACAACCTTGATGCTAAATTGTGCATGTTTTCTTATAAGTGCATATTTTATCATCTGAGTGTGTATATATATCATTGAAACCTGTCAGGCGTTCAGGCACGAGTGTTCATTAACGGTGAAATAGATGCAGAAATATACACATTTCAGCTTCACTTTTTCACAAAACCTAAAATAAATATGGATAAATACAGGTAAAATTAGCAAAACATAAATATGGATAAATACTGACGGAAATGACAACAACATAAATACCATAAAACCTGGAGCTCTAATTATAATAAAAGATGTCTCTACCAGAGGAACATACTTAAAATTACTAAAAGGCTGCCAACCAGTCTCCGTAGGGTTCATTACAGCATCAAGGAGCGATACTTTTACGTATGTTAATTGCTTTCGAGATAAAAAGTGCAACATTAAGGCATGCCCTAGAGTCATTCAACTCAAGCAAATGTTTCAAAGCAACAATATGCGATCTGATATCTTGTGCAAGCAAAAGAAGTTTTAAATCTTAACACCTAAAATTGGAATAAAAAACACAAAACATCATGAAGTGCATAGTGCTTTGCTTACTCTGGCCGTCACATGAACATGGAATCGTATCTAATGGGAAAGTTTTCATAAGGGGAAAGGCAACTAAATGGTGGACAATCCCTAATCTAAATCTCAGTACAAATCGGTGCAATAAATTTGATACGAGTTAAATAACTTTGATAGCCCTTCAGTGCAAGTGAGAAATAAAGTGCAGCAGTTGGTGTCATAACATAAAGTTATCTTTGATAGTCCATTTAGAAAGTATTATTATCGATCGGGGTTTAGGCTGAATTGGCATCTTAAACAGCTCAATGTAGATGGAATTGATGTAATTTAACCTGGGGATGCACAGTGCTTTATCCAGAGATAAACAATCTTCAATAATTGGCTTAGTAAAACAGGTTTCTTCTTTAGTCTAGATAGCTTGCCAGAGCAACACAGGGCGAAGTGCCGTTATATCTGCTAAGTACTGCAGCCCAACCTCGCTAAGTAGGACCTCTGTAGAGGCGGAGGTAGGTAGACACAACAAGCATTTGAGGAAGCTATTTTCCTCAGTTTGTATAATCTTACTCTTATAGTGGCCCCATACCCCCTCCCAAATGTGGTGTTAGCTAATACCCTAGCATTATAGATTGCAAGCATGTCTTCTATGGGTTGGGTGCCCAACTTTGCTGCGAACCTGAAAATTCTGTGGGCCCTCCTACTCATCTTACTCCTAACATTGCTAATATCATGTGACCATGAGCCATTTCCTCCAAAGGTAGAGCCCAACTAGCAAAAAGTGTTGACTGTGGCTACTGGAGTATTATCCATAAAAAATGTTCGACACTTTTTTTGCTTGGACCGCAGATCATAGTATAGGTTTTGTTCTTGTGGACTACTAATTTTCTTCTTGCAGCTATGAAATTGTCAAAAGTATTCATTAGATGTTGTAAGCCCACCGGGTTCCTGGCCAGCAAAATACCATCGTCTGCATACAATAAGGCTGGTTGAAGACTCCTGGCGACTTGGGGGCATCTGCATTTATAGCTTTTAGGCCCTTTTCCACCCCATTATTGAACAGAGAAAACAACAAAAAGGCAAGAACAGAGCCCTGTTGAATACCTCTCTCAACCTTGAAATTTTCACTGCACTCACCTAGTGGGCCTAAGCAGATGGTACTCGATAATTTCTCATATAGCCTAGAAAGAAAATTAATAATCGGTCTAGGAGCACCAATGGGGAGCAGGGTTGACCACAGGATAGTGTGGTCGACTAAGTCAAATGCACTGCTCAAGTCTGCAAAGCAAAGATACAGTCTACCACCTTTGACCCGAGTATATTTACCTGTCAATAAATCTAGGTTCACACATTGCTATATGGTTCCCACTTCTTTTCTAAACGCAAACTGTGCCGGGTAAAGTATCAAGAGTTCACTAGCCCAATCTTCCAGTCTCATGAGTATCACTTTACTCATCACTTTTACAGAGGAATCTAAAAGCGATATTGAATGGTAGTTTTTTGCTTCAGATTTGTTGCCCTTCTTATAGATTGGAATTATAATAGATCTTCCGCATGATGATGGGATCTCTGTAATAGCAGCCATATCAAAAACTCTAGTTAAAATTGGATGCCATAAGTCGACAACGGTTTTATAAACATCCACAGGTACCCCATCAGGTCCTGGTGCTTTTCCTTCTGCACTTCCATTTACTGATAGAAGGACTTCTTCAATGGTGATATTCAGTGGAAGAGTAGACCAAGGGTTGTCTATCTCCCATAATCTAACCTCCTCCCTTATAACAGATAACCTAAAGATTTTGGTGAAGTGAGAGACACAGGGATCAAATGTAACGTGATATAGCAGCTCGGGGTAAGAATCACTCTTTAATAAGGGTGAATTAACAGTGTCCCAGAAAAGTTTATTATTACCTGTATCAGCAGACCGAGATAAATTACACCAAGCCTCGTCTTGTAGCTCTTTTCTTCTGACAGAGAGGGCTTTTTAAAAATTAAATCTAAGATATTTAATCAACTTGGGATGTCTTGGTTGACAATGAAGGGCCAATTTCAATTCTCTGGAGGCTAAGGTACAGGTATGATTAAACCAGCCGCACGGTTGTCCATGGCCTGAGCTACTCGGGCGAGTCAGGAGGGTATTAGCTGTATTAGCTGACACTTAAAATAGACATGTAAACTACAGTGAAAATAGAAAATATTAAGCGTGGAAGAGCTGCCAGCTGGCTTGTTTGCAGGACACCTTCACATATTGTGTTCACACGTGCTGGAGTCCATCTTCTAATTTCATCCACAATCGCTGGACCCTAATTGGGCATTGTCAGTATTGTGCAGCTTGAGCCATGTGGCATAGTGAGCCCAGTACCCACACCTGACCATACCCATTGCACTTCTGGTCTCATACAGAAGAAAACAAAAACGTGCTAGGTGGATTGCGTCAATCACTCTTTATCAATGGTAACTAATCTGGGCCGCAAACCCAGCTATTCGGTGCTGGACTGGTCGTTTTGGAACAGGACAAAGGCTGATCTGCAAATGGCTGGCTTCCCTTACCACAAGCCCAACACCTTCTCCCGTAACATTTTTCAGCTAGGATGAAATGTGCTTCATTATCTTTACTTTCAATGGATACCAGTGGTTAATTTGCAAAACTAAGTGTGGGGCTCTCATCAGGAGGCAGCTTGCACAAGCCCACTTCTCGTTAGCACCTCCTAAAACAGAACCAACTACTGACCATGAAATTGGGTAGAGGATGTGGTGTAATGGCCAGAGCTTCTGACTTCAGAGCTCGAGAACCAGTTTCAAATCTCAGTCTTAGATCAAAATCCTGTGATTCTGGGCAAGTCACTCAATCTCTCCGTAAATGAATGTGTCCTTCACTGGTGCTCCTGAACAGCATGTGTCTATGATTAAGTGCCGGTGCTGAGTCCTGAAAACCACCGGCTCAAATTAAACACTGATGGATACTCTCAGAGTAAAAAAAAACCATAACAAAGAGCAAACACAAGCTGCCAGGTTTTGTGCAGCTTTCTCTCTGACTCCATGAAAAATCCAGAACAGAAATGTCTATAATTTTGAGATCAGGAAGGGCTCATTAGAATAATCAACGCATGACCCTGAAAACATAAATATCTATATAACATCATGGGATCAAGCCTGTGGATACAGGCGAAACGTGGCATGGCGGACATGCTGGGCGTTAAAAGGCACGAACAAAGCACCTTTGTTTGGCACCAGACCGGGTTTGCACTCTTAGTCATTCCTTACCAGCGGGAACGTTGGTGGCGCCGTTGGCGTCTGGCGAGATTCTGTTTATATATATATATATATATATATATATATATATATATATATGTTTCCAAAAGCCTCCGAGCTTTAAAAAAACGCACTCCGTGGGGAAGTTGTTCACAGAACTTTATTAGCAATGCAGTGGCGTCACGGGCCCGCAATTTATGTCCCTGACGCGTTTTGGTGCACACCTGCACCTTATTCCTAGGGAAAGGCAAGTTGTAACATCCGGTCTGGACTGTCGCCTCTTCTACCCTTCCAAATGCATGTGTGCTCCAGTACACAGCATGCTGGGAGCAGCAGTCCTCAATTCCTCCCCCTCGATGGGTCCCATGTTCAACTTTAATACTTCGCCATGATTCTCCTTTCATTCACATCTTGGCCCTCCAGTGAGCCCCAGGTCCGTGCTGCCACTGCCACAATATCAAAATTCCTCACGCCGGAAACAGGCTGCCCTCATCTGCAGCCACACAGAAAGCCTCCCGGTGTCAGCAGCGGTGCGTTTTTCCACGGCCGGAGTTGCCGTGTTTGTTCATGTTTCCAAAAGCCTCCGAGCTTTAAAAAAACGCACTCCGTGGGGAAGTTGTTCACAGAACTTTATTAGCAATGCAGTGGCGTCACGGGCCCGCAATTTATGTCCCTGACGCGTTTCGGTGCACACCTGCACCTTATTCCTAGGGAAAGGCAAGTTGTAACATCCGGGCTGGACTGTCGCCTCTTCTACCCTTCCAAATGCATGTGTGCTCCAGTACACAGCATGCTGGGAGCGGCAGTCCTCAATTCCGAAAATCAGGTCACCTTTAATATGGCAAAAAGTGACGCACCAGCGGCGCAAGAGGCTTGTAAATAAGCCCCACTGTTGCTAAGTTTAATGGAACTTGACTGCCAAGACAGACAGGCACGTCTTCCTTCTCCAGAGATTAAAGTTCTTCCTAAAGAAAGTAAAAAATGAATGCTCTCGGTATAAAGAAAGCAGCACGGAAATATGTCGGTTTCATGTTTTTTTAGTATTTTTTTTCTTGAATGACTCATAGTTCCACAGTACTGACAATAGATCTTCATAAGACATACGGAAAAAATAGTTAGCAGATTAGTTCTATTTTACAAGGTCATTGAAAATTGGCTCATGCTTCCTCCTCTGAAAAATAATTTCACTCTGTTTTTGCAAAATATTGGCGGATCCCCTTCAATGATTCAGAAAACAAACTACTGCAGTCATGAGAGCAATGTGTTCCAGAACATTCTTAACCAACCGAAACAACTTTAATTCAAATGTTTTCAATGAAAATGAAACTTTTCGTGGTTTATTTTCTGTTAGAAGTGATCAATTTCATAGCCATGGATGTACACGGGGTTTGCATAACAGTTCACTCATAATTTCCCCTGTGAACCAAACAGATTGTTTTATGGTGCCAAACAATAAAAAAAGAAAACACAGGAAGGCAGGTTCGGCGTGGTGAGGTTTCATTATTACAGTGGAGGAAGCCAAATTCTAGTAAATAAGGAAGGGGTCTGCATGTTTTTAGCATGAGAAGAAGTTCTGATCGAGAAATTTCATTTTATTCCAGCTTATTCAGACCTCCCACATATTACGATTAGCTCACAAAATCACGAATCTTCACTTTTGTTAAGATCTCACAATTTTTACAAAACTTTCCGCAGAAAATGTAATTCAAAACAAAAAGGCTGATCCTCCTTTTGTTGGTGATGCACTGTGCTGAGCCAATAAAAAGAGGGCGAGCAACAGGCTAGCTGGCACAGTTTACTCAACAATAATTTGATAGCAAATGTTGCAGTAATGTTATCAATGATGTCAAAGAAGATGTGGTGAATGATGTAATATGTGGGCTAATTATCAGTGCATGGTGAGGGCATGATTTATAGCTACCTTAGGGCACAAGTTATAGTTACTTGAGGTACCTTTAACTATAACTTCTATGGTTTAGTGTGTGTAAAATCTGAAATTTACTAAAACATCATTGTAACTTAGATTTTTTAGTGAATTTCTAAGGATTTTTTAATTATATTTCCCAACTTTAAAGTCCCTGCAAACATTGTTTTTTTCAATGAAATTCTATGGTTTTCAATGCTATTTCCAAACTCTAACATTCCTGTAAACTTTGTTTTTTCAGTGAATTTCATTTTTTTCTCATAAATTAATATTTAATTACCATACGTTAATCCAACCGCTGCAGTGCATGTCCTTCCCACATGCAGCCAACTCCACTTCATGCATGGCCAGCCTTGAAGCCAAACACACAAAGGCAGCCAACCTGTGGGCCCCCTTCCCAGGGCGCTTTCGGCCCTGGGGACCTCATCCCTGGGGAACCAGCACATTTTGTACAGGAGGGATGGCACGTGTCCCCCTCCCTGGGCTGATTATAGCCCCACGGACCCCATTCCCACGCCCTAGTGCATTCTTTTAGGGGAAGGAGTATGTGACCCTCCCTCCCCAGGACACAGGACATTTTTGGCACTGGTAATCCCATTCCCTTAATACGGCCATATTCAAAAGGCCGAGGCAGGCCTGCAGTCAGTCCCTCTGGGCTGATTTTGGCCCTGGGAACCCCATACCCCAGTACCCAGCCAATTAGTAAATGGGACTGGGGGCCGTGTATCCCCTTCCTCCCTGGGCCGATTTCAACCCCCGAAGACCCCATCACCCGTGGGGCCTGGCCAATTACAAAAGGGATAGGGGAGCTGCTAGGTGCCCCTTCCTGGGCCAATTTTGATCCCAGGGACCCGATCCCCTGGGGTCCGACCAACAAAGTTTGGGTGCCCAGCTGACCAGTCTTTCATATCTTGGGTGGAGTTTCAAGGTCCCCGTGGCCTCAGCCGGCTCCGCGCATCCAGTGGTAGCCCCCATTGCTTCCGCCCGGGAGGAGCTAAAAATGTTGCTCCCTCTAGGTGGGATCAATATTCAAATCTGTTTCCCTGCCTTCATCAAAGCAGACAGGGCAATAGATCGGAAGTCCGCACCCTGCTGGTATTTTTCAAGCTCCTTCCAGCTGGTAGAGGACTTTGTCTTTGCTCTCACTTGGCAGAAGCTTTGAAATTGCTCCCGCCAAATGAGAGCACAGGATTCCCTACCAGCGCAGTGACCCGTCCTCTTTCTTATTGCAGCCAGGATGCAGGGTAGGGGGTCCCCTGGGCCAAATGCTGTGCTGTGAGGGGGCTTACTGGTTGGCCACAGTGCCTGGTCTGCAGCCAGGTCCCACAGCCAACCACCAAAAGGCAGCTTTCCCATGGGCCTCCTCCCTGTGCTGCTTTGGTAGGAGGTACGTGACTCTCCTCCCCAGGCTATTTTTGGCCCCAGGCACCCCATCTTCCTGGGTCCATCACAATATTTATGGGGAAGGGAACATGCAGCTCTCTTCCTTGCCTGATTCAGGCTCCGGAGGCCCCATCTCCAAGGGCCTGACCATATTCTAAAGGAGAGGGGGTCTGCAGCCCCCCTACTCTTTGTTGTTTTTGGGTCTGGGGCCCCCCATCCCTGGGGCCCAGAACATTTTTTAAATGAAGAAGCACTCAGCCCCCTTCCCCGGGCTGATTTTGGCCCCGGGGACCCCATCTTCAAGGGCCCGGGAAACTCCTAAAGGGGGAGTGGTGCTGCACGTCCCACCTCACCTGGCCGATTTTGGCCACAGTTATCCGATCTCCCAGGGCCCAGCAATCAAAGTGTGGGCGCCCACCCAGAGTACCCACCATATCCTGGTATGGGGTGGAAGGGAGCCCCAAGGCCCCAGGGGCCCCAGCCTGCTCCCTGCATCCTTCTGGGAGCTGGCATTGCTCAAACCTGCAGGGACCAGCTAAACATCTGCTGCTTCTTGGGGCAGGAACAATATTCAGATCTGTTTTCTGGCCGCATCACTGCAGACAGGGAAATAGATCTGAAGTCCACTCCCAGCTGGCAGGAGCATTTTCAAAACTCCCCCCAGCTGGGAGTGGAACTCATGTTTACTCACGCTAGCCAGGAGCTATGAAATTGCTACTGCCTAGAGCAAACACAGGTTTCCCTGCCTGCTCCTCTGTCAGCAGAGAAACCGCTACCACGGGACATAACACGAGCCAGCCCAGGGGGATGGGGTCCCTATAGCTAGGAGGGAGGCTCCAGAGGATGGGATCCCCAGGTCTGAAATCAGTTCTGGGAGGGAGGCCATGTGGTCCCCTCCCCGTTATTAACACATCCGCATGCTGGGAGATGGGTCCCCAGGGCCAAAATTGGCCTGGAGAGGAGGGCAGCATGCCCACTCCCAGTTTATTAGAAAGGCCATGCCCCAGGGAATGGGGTTTCCAGGGCAAAATTTGCCCCTGGTAGGGGTTGTGTTATGTTATAATGTTATGTTATAATATGTTTATATAGCGCATGGCTACCCCAGCAATAGGGCGTCCCAGCGCTTGCGGACATGCCTAATTACAGAACGACTAGAATGGAGGCGGCAGAGTGTCAGCTCACAGGGGAACCCTAAATAGAAGAAATCAGCCAGGTTTTAATGTGTTTTCGAAAGAGTAGATGGTTAGTAGTAGTACGCACACTTAAAGGGATAGACTTCCAGAGTTTTGGGGCCAGATACCCAAATGACCGGACCCCGGCTCTGCACCTCTGGATCTGGATGGTACGGGCAAGAGAAAGGTCCGCAGAGCGGAGGGCACGCGACGGGACATAGAAGGAGCAAAGTCCCTGCAAGATTTGGGGGCCAAGGCAATAAAGAATTTTATGAATGACACAAAGGGTTTTAAATTGAATGCGTTGTTTGACAGGCAACCAATGCAGCCTACGCAGAACCTGGGAGGTATGGCAGCGTTTCGGCAATCCGAACAGAATGCGGGCAGCAGCGTTCTGAGCCCTTTGCAGTCTGTTAGTGACTGTCAAGTTGGAACCAAGCATAAGGGCATTACAATATTTTCGAGAGGGACAGGTTTTTCTTTGTTACTGTGTATTTAAGCCGAATGGAGTTTGGGAAGTTGACAATAGTAGACCCATGTTTGGTGCACCTTTTTTAGCGTTGATGTTGAACATGCTGGGGAATTGCTCCATTTGAGACTAACTATGGGCATGAAACTGCCCGAGATCCATGATGAAAGGGCTGACTGTCTCAACAGGAAATAGCACATTGCAAAGCAGGTTCCCATAAAATAACATGATTAACATGAACGGTTTTCACAATAAATAACAAATTGATCGACGCTGTTTCTTTTTAGAACAAATTCCCTTTCTCAACAATGTTCATATGTTGTTTTAACTGCAGCATCAACAGGAACATTTACAAAAAAAATATTTTCTTCAATGAAGCAGCTGCTTTCGCGAGCAGTCGGGATTGCTACCCTCTTTGACATAAACATTTGAGTCTTTTAGGTAGGACGTTTGCAGAAGGACCCTCTGACTTCAAAAGCGGATCTTCTAAGAACCTGAGCCTAAACAATCTTGTTAAAGTTATTTGAGCAATACTTTATGTATAGAGTAGCAGGTGAATTTCATCATTTCTGGTTGCTCAGCAGATGAATGAAGGATTTTGGCTGGCAAACTCCACAGGAGTTAGCACCTTATGCAAATCAATATTGTTGAGTGACAGCCCAGGTAAGCCAAAAGGACAAGTATCAGTTTAACAATGTTCCCTTGTCGCCCTAACCCAACAAAACTCTTTATCTTGTCTTCCTCGTAGCGCAGCTTCAGATCATTACTCTACTTTTATCCTCTGTGCAGTTTAGCACTCTTTATCCATCAATGTTCTTTATCGGAATAGACTTTATCATTTCCAGTAGCCATGTTGTGTTGACAGTTAAAATTGTATTTCTTAAATGACAATGATCCGCAGCCAGGCTGTGAATCATTGTCGTTTAAGAAATAAAAGTGACTACATATGATGTGCACTGGTGGGTTGTTGTTGTTGTTGTGTGCCAACTCCCCGATTTATTAGAGAGGCCAGGCCCCAGGTATAGGGGGACTGAGGCTGAAATCAGACTGTGGAGAAAGGCCACGCGTGCCCCTGTCTCCTAAATGCATATTAATGTTTCTTTGGGATCTGACCCATCCGGGCGGCTTAACCCCTTCGGTGCGGGGGTAATTCCTCCACGGTGCGGGGGGACGAGGGGGGTGAGCACGGCGACGCGGTACTCATGATGAGCCCAGCTCGTCATGAGTCACAGTGGAGCCGTGCTCATGACGAGCTGGGCTCGTTACAAATCCACCCACCGATTAATTCTCCCGCACAGGCGGGGAATCAATTGTGCGTGGGCAAAGCGCAGCCGTTATGACAAGCCCAGCTCGTCATGAGCACAGCTCCAATGTGACTCATGACGAGCTGGGCTCGTCATGAGCCCTGAAAGAGTTTAAAAAAATGAATTCAGGAAATCATGCTTATTTTTTTTTAAATGTTGCCGTAGATCCTCTGCGAATTCACAGCAAAATAGAAACTTTTCTGGTCCTTGTGGGACCCCACCACTAAACCTAGGGGTCAGGGTATTCCTACCCTGCCATGTTGTGTTTTATTTTTAATTTTTCTTGGGGCTCGGGTGAGTCCAGAGTCCCAAGATGGCTGCCACCACTTCCTGGTTGAAGTGGTGACAGCAAATCAGAACTCACCAGGAGATTTGTCAGATCCACAGAGGATTTACATCCCTAGATATATATGAATAAATATTTTTTTTTAATAACTCTAAAACTACTGAATCGATTGACACCAAATTACAAAAAGCACTCGTTCTGGACTAAGATCTAGATTTCTGCCAAATTTGGTGTAATTCCAGCCAGCAGTTCAGGCTTTAGTCATGTCTACAATTGCTATGGGAAATTGCATGGGGAATACAGATTTTGGGACCCCTTCTTTTTCTCAGCCTTCGCTAGACAAATCACCCTGAATTGTCCCAGACAGCCGCTGAAGTGACTGGCACACTAGTCTTGAAAATTCAGTGAAGATTCGTCAAACACCGGCAAAATTATTAGCAAAACAAAAATGTGTTTTCTATGGAAACTAGGTTCAAACTATAACTTCCTACTTCCTACTGGCAAGCACCAGTTGGTAACAAACACACATACATACATACACACACATATATATATATATATATATATACACACACACATATATATATATATATATATATATATATATATATATATATATATATATATATATATATATATATATATATATATATATATATATATATATATATATATATATATATATATATATATATATATATATATATATATATATATATATATATATATATATTTCTCCAACACAGCAACTCAATCTTGTGGAGAAGCGTGGCTCAGTGGTTAGAGGCGGCAGACCCAGAAGCTGAGATCGGCCGTGGACCAGGGTTCGATTCCCCGCCTCGGCGGGTCTCGGGCTCAAAAATTCCACGGTCTCGACAATTCTCGCTCCGGTGCCTACTTGACTCACGGGGTCACACTCTGCGACTCTGGGCAATAGCTTGCTTAATCTCCACTACGGCCCCTCGTGGCGGGATGCCTGGCTTTCACCTTGTGGATACCCTGCTGGGGTATCTCACAGGGGAATACCAGGACGGGTTCCCTAAGCAAGCGCCTTGATGCCTTCGGGTGATACGTGCGCTATATAAGTCGCAATACATCTGGTGCAAGAATGGAAAGCACACGCGAAAATCTTGAAGCTGATGCTTTATTTGTGCAGACCCCCTCTGACAAATGCTTTTCTCCTCATGGCTTCGTCAATGTCAGTTTGTTTGTGCAAACAAGCAAGTATTTAAAATTATCATACATCACCTAGGTAAGTAATCTTTATTGTATGATTAATTAAAATCTTTACCAAAAATGGCAGTAAGTACATGTTAGAAAAGGTGATAATAAAATGCATAAAATCTGAATAAAACGGCATGTTTAAAATACAGAGATAAGATAAAAAAAACGCGTCACAGACAATGGTTGTCAAACGAGGAAAGTGCAAAAACTGCTCTTAGGCATCATATTCCTACCGAAGATAAGTGTAAACATATGTATGATTGAAAATACAGGTGTAAATGGTACCGACTGTCAATAGTGCAAGAAGCCTAATTCATACTACTGTCATACTACTGTCATCATCATCATCATCTTATAGTGTGTTAAATCTACTAAAGGGAATATGGTGCAAAGAAACAAAAGTGCAAAGTGCTTGTGCAACATTTATAAAAGAATCTCACTTAGTGATAGGACTTTGAGTGATTTCGCAATTTGAGCAAAAATTCAAATTATTATCGATTCCTTTTCACCCAAATGTCCTCCATAATTCCCTTCCCTGCGCATGCCCCCTCCCACCAGCGCAACGAACCCAAGCCAGGCGGCCACCAACCTCGCGAAGTGGATCAGCAACTGCGCAGACGACCTCGCCTCTCTGAAGACCCCGCCTAGCAGACCCGGTAGCAAGAAAGCCCCATGATTCACCGACGAACTCAAGAGCTCCAAGAAGAACTGCCAAGCCCTCGAGAAAGCCTGGCGCAGAGACCCAACGCCAAACAACATGACTGCCCTCAAGCTCGCCACCCGAAAACACCACCAACTGATCCACACCACCAAGAAAACTGCATTCAAGGAACGACTGGACAACAATGCCCACAACAGCAAGGAACTCTTCAACATCGTCAAAGAGCTCTCCAACCCCAACGCCGGAAACAACGACATCACCCCTTCGCAAGACCTCTGCAACTCCCTCGCCTCCTACTTCCACAACAAGATCACGGACACACACAACAGCTTCAGCTCCCAACCGACGCAAGCCATGACCGAACCACCGCCCCCCACCACCACCTTCCGCGCCTGGACCCCGATCAGCACCGAAGACACCATCCGCACGATGAACTCCATCCACTCCGGATCTCCGACCGACCCCTGCCCTCACCACGTCTTCAACAAGGCCGACGTCGTCATCGCACCCCACCTGCGGGACATTATCAACACCTCCTTCGACACCGCTACCTTCCCGCCAAACTCAGGGCTCTACTCAAGAAGCCATCAGCCGACCCCACCGACCTCAAGAACTACCGCCCCATCTCGCTGCTCCCGTTTCCTGCAAAAGTCATCGAGAAGACCGTCAACAAGCAGCTGGCCGCCTTCCTCGAGACGAACGGATCCCTCGACATCTCGCAGTCTGGCTTCCGGGCCAACCACAGCACCGAGACCGCCCTGATCGCAGCTACCGATGACATCCGAGCCCTGCTCGACAATGGAGAAACAGCGGCCCTCATCCTCCTAGACCTCTCCGCGGCCTTCGACACTGTCTGCCACCGTACCCTAGCGCAGCGCCTCAGCAACGTCGGAATCCAGGAGAAGGCACTGGAATGGATCATCTCGTTCCTCGCCGGAAGGACACAGAGAGTCCGCCTCCCCCCGTTCACTTCAGAAGCCACCGAAGTCATCTGCGGCGTTCCTCAAGGCTCCTCGCTCAGCCCAACCCTCTTCAACGTCTACATGAGCCCCCTCACAGCCATCGCATGCCAACACAACCTCAACATCATCTCCTACGCCGATGACACCCAGCTGATCCTCTCCCTCACCAACGACCCCGCCACCGCCAGAGCCAACCTACACGAAGGGATGAAAGACGTAGCCGAATGGATGACGACCAGCCGCCTGAAACTGAACTCAGACAAGACGGAAGTTCTCATCCTGGGATCCTCACCCTCCACCTGGGATGACTCCTGGTGGCCCCCCGCCCTAGGCAGCGCACCCAAACCAACAGACCACGCACGCAACCTGGGATTCATCCTGGACTCCTCCCTCTCCATGACCAGACAAGTCAACGCCGTCTCCTCGTCATGCTTCAACATCCTGCGCATGCTACGTAAGATCTTCCGATGGATCCCCACCAAGACCAGGAAGACGGTCACCCAGGCCCTCGTCACCAGCCGCCTGGACTACGGCAACTCCCTCTACGCCGGAACCACCGCCAAACTCCAGAAGAGACTCCAGCGGATCCAGAACGCCTCAGCACGACTCATCCTGGACATCCCCCGTCGCAGTCACATCTCCGGACACCTGAAAGATCTGCACTGGCTACCGGTCAACAAGAGAATCACCTTCCGTCTCCTCACCCACGCACACAAGGCCCTACACAACCAAGGCCCAGGATACCTCAACAGCCGCCTCAACTTCTACGCTCCCACACGCCAACTTCGCTCAACCGGCCACGCCCTCGCCGCCGTCCCCCGCATCCGAAGAGCCACCACAGGAGGAAGGTCCTTCTCCTACCTGGCCGCCAAGACCTGGAACTCCCTCCCGAACCACCTCCGACTGACCCAGGACCACCTCGCCTTCAGGAAACAGCTCAAGACCTGGCTGTTCGAACAGTAGCGGATCTCCCCTCCCACAGCGCCTTGAGACCCACCGGGTGAGTAGTGCGCTTTATAAATGCTGTGATTGATTGATTGATTGATAATTGTGCCCTGAATGGGCCATCACATTGTCAAGCTCCCTAAATATCTTAACTGGTTCTTAGGTAGGGATGATTGGAGGAAAAGAGGAGAGATGTTAAAGGGGGCACAGTATTTTAGTTAAATTTTCCTTTTTATGCTAGTTATGATGTTATTCGCCCTTCTTCTTTTTAATATATATATATTTTTTATATATGTATGGTCTCACGTATAACTGTGTCCCAAAAAATGAAAATTTATTCTAAGTGGTTCCACAGTTCCTCGTCGTTGTTCAATCCTGTTGGGGTTTTGCTCTGAAGGTCAATGATGTATCTTGACTCTAGTACTGGGAGTTTTCTCACCCTGTCCCCACCTCTTTTATGCCTCTCTACCCTGTCTATGCAATAGAATTTCAACAGTTCCCTATTGCTCTGATGATGTGTTTTGAAATGACGGGCAACAGGGTATGCAGCATCCTTATTGGCAATTGCGTGCATATGTTCTAAAATGCGCTTCTTTGTTTGATTGATGGTGCTACCAACATATCTTTTTTGGCAGGGGCATGTCAGACAGTACACTGTAAAGTTAGAATTACAGTTTAAAAACTGTTTGATTTCTCGGACAGGCCTAGGATCCCCTGGCCTGCCCTTAAAAGTGGTCATTTTGCTACTGTGTTTGCATGCTTTGCAGTTCTTACAGGAAAAGAAACCATTAATTCCCAGTATACTCTTTACTGATGGTGTATGGTTGAAATGGCTGTGTATTAAGTGATCCCCTATTGAGTGGCATCTCTTATAAGTGATAAGTGGACGCTCTGGAAGATGGTGTTTCAGAATGCAGTCAGTCTGTAGAATGTGCCAGTTTTTCTTGAACATTTGTACAATTTTAGCAGATTTTTCATTGTGTTTTGTAATCATTCTAGCTGGGGCCTGAGCTGGCAGTGATTTCTGTTTTGTGGTCACTAAGAGATCTTTCCTGTTGGTTTGCTGGACCTTAGTTTCTGCCTGTTTAAGATCTGCATAAGTATACCCTCTTTCCCTGAATCGTTTAGTAGCTTCTTCTTTAGCTATTTTGAAGCTAGTCAGTGGTGTAGTTGCGCCTAAGGTGCAAAAGCTCCCCATAGGGTATACTTTTTATAATCTCTCTATATATATATCCAAAAAATAGTTGCTCATCGCTTGAGGAGACCCACACAGCGTTTCTTTTAGCCTTTTAATTGGTTGACATGGACAAGCTGGTAAAGGATATATATATATATATAATACTTATTTAAATATCGAAGCAAACCACATTCACTGGATGATGTCATCAGTGATGTCATCAGTGATGTCATTTGAGATGTCATCAGTGATGTCATTTGAGATGTCATCAGTGATGTCATCAGTGATGTCACTGATCATGTCCTAAATAATGTAATATGTGACATTATCAGCAGTGGATTGCGGGCGTGTGAGTTATAGTTAGTACAACTAACTATAACGTGGGAATTTCAATGGTTTTGTACAAGTGAAATGTCCAACTAACTATAAGACCCCTAAAACCTATGTTTTTTTCAGTGAATTTCCAAGGTTTTTTAAATACTAATTCCTAACGATAACGTCTGAAACCTATGTTTTTTTTCAGTGAATACATACTGGCGGTCACCAGTAGGTAGATATAGTTAGGACCTATTATCCATAGGAAATCTGCAACATTCTATTTGGAATAACTTTAGCGCCGATTGACGAATCTTTGCGAAATTTTCTAAACTTTTGGCCAGCTCAGGTCTGCCCCTTCCCTGAAAGTTTGGGAGTGATTGGTCAAGCAGAGGCCAAAAAAAAAAGGGGTCCAAAACGTGTTTTCCCTATGCAATTTCTCATAGGACCTTTAGACACAACTACAGCCTGAACGGCTGAACAGAATTACACCAAATTTGGCAAAGAGGTAGTCCTCAGTTCAGATTTGTGCCTTTTGGTTATTTGGTGTAAATCCGTTCAGTAGTTCCTGAGAAAATGCAGTTCGAAGTCATTTATATATCTATGGGCGCGGTGGATCCGCGTACCTATCCGGGTACCCAACGCACAGCCTACAAGTATCCTGCCGTGCACGAGCTGAATGTCAAAATCAGGAAGTGTTGGCAGCCATCTTGTGCCTCGGTAGAACCGAGGAACAAGAAACCCAAAAGAAACGGCTCAAAACGCGAAAAGGGGGCAGGTTAGACACGCCCTGACCCCCTAGACCTGCTCAGGGGGTCCCACAAGGACCCCCAGGGTCAACAATAATTATTATTTTTTTTTTTTATCACGGGATGCGCGTAGGATCCACGCATCCTAGCGATATTAAAAAAACAAGAAACGCGGTCTCCTGCGGAAAAATGGTAATTTGCCCCCGGGGGAGCCAAATCCCAGGGACATTATTAAAAAATAAGTGGGGGGTCCCAATCCCCCCCACACTGCCCCCGGGACCGCCACCCCCTGGGGCTTGTTCTAAATGGGTGAGGGGGCTCTGAGACCTCCCCAGCCCCAGGGACCACCACACCCCAGGGCTTTAAAACACTAGCAGGGGGGCTCTGAGGCACCCCCAGTCCCGGGGACTGCCAGCCCCTGGGGCTCAAATATAATTTATGCGGGGGGGCTCACGGGGCCCCCCGCAGCCCTGGGGACTGCCACCCCCCAGGGCTTCTAACAAATGAGTGGTTGGGCTCGGAGGCCCCCCAGCCCTGGGGACCGTCACCTCTGCGGCTCTAATGTAATATATGTGGGTGGCTCATGGGGCCCCCCCACAGCCCCGGGGACCGCCACTCCCTGGGGCTTGAAATGGATGGGGGGGCTCTGAGGCCCCCCCAGCCCCGGGGACTGCCACCCCTGGCGCTTAGGAAAATTGGGTGGGGGGCTCTGAGGCCCCCCAGCCCTGGGGACCGCCACCCCCCGAGGCTTCTCAAAAATGTGGGAGGGAGCTATGCAGCCCCCTCCTGGAGCCCTTGATGGCCCTGAGGACCAACACCCCCAAGGTCCGGCTCCTGCAGTGTCCCGGGGTGCCCATCCCCAGAATACTGCTGTTTGAAATGGCAGGGCGGGAGCCACGCGGCTACCACCCTGCCATTGCAAACTGCTTTGGTTCATTACATCGAGAGCAGGGAAACCTGCTCTTGCTTCAATGAAGCAAAGCAGATTGCTTTTCCATATGGGGAGCAGCACGTTAGCTGCTCCCCATATGGAAAAGCAATGCCAGCTCCCGCAGGAGGCAGGGAGCCGGCGGGACCATGCGGGGGATTGGGGACCCCCTCACGGTCCCCAACGGTGAGGGCCAGCCTCGGGGGAAGGGGTCCCCGGGGCTATTATTGTCCTGGGAGGGGGGCCACGTGGCCACCCTCCCCATTAAAAAAACTTACAAAATGTTAAAAAAAATAAAAGGCCGGCCCCGGGGAATGGGGTCCCCTGGGCCTTGAAGTGGCCTGAGGAGGGGGGCTATGCAGCCCCCCTCCATAAAAAAAATAAAGGCAATTGGCCATGCCTCGGGGATGTGGTCCCCAGGGCACGTAATTGGCCACGGGAGGGGGTCCTCGTGGCCCCCTTGCCATTAAAAATATTATATTTGGGGGTCAGGCCCTGGGGGATAGGGTCCCCAGTGCCCAAAAAAGTAAAAGGAAGGGGGGGGGTCACACAGCCCCTCTTTCAATTTTTTTATTTTTTTTTAAAAGACGCGATCGCCCCTAGGCCCCGCCCCCTCCTTCCACCTCTTTGCAAAGGTGCCTCCTGGCACGTTTGCAGAGGGGAACAAATTCCCCTTGAATACTGGGGTTCCCTGGGGGCCAACTAGCCCACTAGGAACTTCCAGTATGCGCCAGGGGGCTGCGTTTTAGAGAGGTGTTCTGAAGCCATGCCCCTTTTTACACCTCTCTCCAATGCAGCTCTGTGGCGCTTACTGGAGGTACCTGGTGGATTAGTTGGCCGCCAGGGGACCTCAGGATTCAAGGCGACTTAATCCCCCAGCTTAAAACACGCCACAGGGTGCGTTTGCACAGTGGTGAAGGCAGGTAGCGGGGATTGAGGTGATATGTGTGCAAACACGCCCTGTGGCACGTTTTAAGTTGGGGAATTAATTCCTCTTCAATCCAGAGGTCCCCTGGGGGCCAATTAGCCCACCAGGTACCTCCACTAAGCGCTATGGAGCTGCGTTGCTGAGTGTTGTAAAAAGGGGCATGGCCTCTGAATACCTATCTGCAACGCAGTTCCCTGGTGCTTACTGGAGGTACCTGGTGGGCTAGTTGGCCCCCAGGGGACCGCAGGATTGAAGAGGAATTAATTCCCCAACTTACAATGTGCCACAGGGCGTGTTTGCACACATGTCACCGCACGCCCCGCCCCCTTCCTTCACCATTGTACAAATATTCCTCTAAAATCAGTAGAACTACAAATTCCGATTTACACACCTGTTATCAGGAGAGCACCCAGTGCGGCATCTTTTAGCCAAAGGACTGACCCTGAAAAGTAATTGTAAGCGTACTTACCAGTAACTTGTATTTCCTTCCATAGGAATCCATTGTGTGGTTTTCAGCAGAAAAGTTTCTGTCGATTTTTGAAACGTACAAATATTGCTCTAAAATCAGCCGAACTCGATTTCCGATTTACTCACCTGTTATCAGGAGAGAACCCAGTGCTGCATCTTTTAGCCCAGCACTGACCCTGAAAAGTAATTCTAAGCATGCTTACCAGTAACTTGTATTTCCTTCCATAGGAATCCATTGTGTGGTTTTCACCACAAAAGTTTCGTTTTCACCAGAAAAGTTTCTAAGTGTCTATTTTCACAAAGTAAAAATATTCCTTAAAAATCTCCTGTATGACTTAAACGCATTCTTTCAACTGTTTACAAGAGATGCACCAGTGCTGGATCCAGGATCCACCACTGAGTAAGAAAAAGTAACGATAACACTACTTACCTGCTAAGTGAATTTCCTTCCATAGTGTAACATTGACTGGTTTCACTTGGAAATTCTTCTAAGTGTGGAGTTTTGGAACTTTAAAATATTCACCTATGATCATCCGAACAACGAATTCTGATTTACTCACCTGTTATCAAGAGAGAACCCAGTGCTGCTTTCCAGTCCGGGGAGGACCTGGCTTGGCAGTTCGGGCTGGACTGTTCCCATGGGGCACAGGGTCAAGACTGATTTGTATATGGCTGGGTTCAAACTGGAATGGCATGGTGAGCAAAAAAACGATGGATTTAAGCCCAGATCTCTGTACTGGGGAGAATGTATGACATTGTTCTGCATTCTGTCCATCAACTGTTATTTTTGCAACTTTTAGCCCAGCACTGACCCTGAAAAGTAATTCTAATCATATTTACCAGTAACTTGTATTTCCTTCCATAGGAATCCATTGTCTGGTTTTCACCAGAAAAGTTTCTAAGTGTCTATTTTCACAAACTAAAAATATTCCTTAAAGATCGCCTGTATGACTTAAACGCATTCTTTCAACAGTCTATAGGAGATGCACCTGTGCTGGATCCAGGATCCACCACTGAGTAAGAAAAAGTGACGATAGCACTACTTACCTGCTAAAGGAATTTCCTGCTATAGGATAACATTGGTGATTCTATGTGAAAAAAATTATGTGTCAACTTTTAAAATACAATAATATTCCTTAAAAATCACTACTGTAACTAAAAAAAGTTTACTCAACCATTTACAGGAGATGTCCAAGGACTGAATCTAGGATCCAGTCCTGTGGTTAGAAAAGTAATCCATAGAGTAACTAATTGCATTTAACTAGAAATTCACATTGAGGTCAATGTTGCATTGTGTTTGAAATTGTGTTGCCCATTGCAACACCTGTAACTACTGTACTTAAAAGTCTATTGACTATTTGAAAATTGTTTAAACTAAAGTAATTCATTCTAAGAAAGTATATTTTGTAATGTAATGTATAATGTAATTTAAAAAAATAAATATCTAAAACTAAATAGCATAAAAAATGTAGTAAATCAGTATCAAAAAAATAAATATAACAATTTACACATTTAAAAATTGTCATTTACAAAACCTTCAAAATTCACTGAAAAAAACATAGGTTTCAGGCCTGATATAGTTAGGAATTAGCACTTAAAAAACCTTAGAAATTCACTGAAGAAACCATAGATTTTAGGGGTGTTATAGTTAGCTGTACATTTCACTCGTACAAACCATTGAAATTCCTCCGATATAGTTAGTTGTACTCACTATATCTCGCGCGCCCGAAATCCACTGCTGATGATGTCACATATTACATCATTCATGACATGGTCAGTGACATCTCAAATGACATCACTGATGACATCACTGATGACATCATCCACGTGACAATCAGATACACCTTATCATACACTAGTATAATCTTTCATCACTCACTGTAAAATACAGAGTACCATATTTGAATCCATTGACACACCAATACAAGTTTCTAAAAACCCACTCAGTGATTCCTACATCTATACACACATCTAATCATTTACCTATAGATTCACTCATACATGCAGTCAATGATCAATAGAACACGATCAAATATACTTATACACCTATCTCGACATTACACACCAGCACACATCCTATTCATTTATGAAGTCATCCTATTCACTTATGCAAACAATGGATCATACTTACATTTACTTAGCTATACACTTATATAAACACCTCTTTATCTATTCATTTAGATAGTAACTTATACTTAGTGTGTTATAAAATCACTATTACAAGTATACAGTTATCCATACAGTCACGCATACAATCACTGAGTCTTATGTTTACTTATTTATAAACAACAACTGACACATACACTGCCTTTTATTTCTCGACTTTCTTGGACATGTACCATTGAGAGAGATATTTGCTCATCACTACACCCATAAAGATATTCACTCACCCAAACAACTGTTCTAACATGTAGTTTTAACTTCATATACCTACTGAATCAACTATTCACACATCTTTGGGCAGTCACACACCCCCCACCGAACCACACACACATTCACTCTCCCATACAAATACTCAGTTAACTAATCAATAACTAATATAGACTTTCAAATAGCTATTAACCAACTGGAGAAGCAGTTTACACAACAACTGACAAAGTGATACAGATGTTCACACAGTTTAGTCACTATCCAATATATTTAGTGAGAGACTTTCAATTAGTCAAGTAAACAGTCAATCACACTGTTACTAAATCCTCCATCCAGATATTTATATTTATATATCCACTCATTATTCAATGCACATTGCTATATATATAATACATATTTAAATAACTAACCAAACCACATTCACTGGATGATGTCATCAGTGATGTCATTTGAGATGTCATCAGTGATGTAATCAGTGATGTCACTGACCATGTCATGAATGTTGTAACATGTGACATCATCAGCTGTGGATTGCGGGCCCGCGAATTATAGTTAGCAGAACTAACTATAACGGAGGACCAGTGAAATGTCCAGCTAACTATAACAGTCCTGAAACCTATGGTTTTTTCAGTGAATTTATATATATATATATTCACTGAAAAAACCATAGGTTTGACACCAGTTATAGTTAGCTGGAAATTTTACTGACATAAAACCATTGAAATTCCCACGTTATAGTTAGTTGGACTCACTATAACTTGCGCGCCTGCAATGCACTGCTGATGACGTCACATATTACATCACTCATGACATGGTCAGTGACATCACTCATGACATCACTGATGACACCATCCTTGTGACAGAGTGACAGACCTCCTTTCAGTGTAACTTCAAAAAGAAACCTTAATTTTTTCCCGATTTTTTTTGCTCCAGTTGAGCCGTTTACAATTCCCTGTTTTTTGTTTGTCCCCATAAAAATTACAAAAAAAATATAAAATTGTTCATAAAAGCCAAAAAAAAGTAAAAAATGTTAAAAAAAAATAAAAAAATATAAAACTACCTCCAATTTATAAAAAAAATGCTACATTTAAAAAAAACTCTGGCATTCTTTTTTCTCCAGGGTACGCGTACCGGTACGCTCCCCGGTGCGCGTACCGGACGCTCCCCCGTGAAAATTGGAAAAAAAATGGCCCCCACATCAAACCTAGGGGGTCAGGGGGGGTCTACCCTGCCTCCTTTTGGTCATTTCCCCCTTTGTTTTTGCCACCTCTTGTGTCTCGATCCTACCGGGACACAAGATGGCGGCCGCTCCGGACTGTTTGGAATGTTGACAGACACCCGAGAGCCAATCAGCTTTCCGCTCGCGAAATCGCGTAGCGCCCTGCAGCGCACCCCGGTGCGCGTACCAGGGCGCGCATATAGATATATATATTTTTTTTAACCTAAATTACTCAAAATCCACTGGAGCACATATCTTGAGACATAGCAAAGGCACATCGGGCTACCAGTCCCTACAAATTTGCCAAGTTTGGTGGAAATCCATTCAGCCGTTCGGGCTAAAAGTGAGTCCAACCAACCTATGGAAATTAACATGGGGAAAACACGTTTTGGGACCCCCCTTCTATCTCGGCCCCCGCTTGACGAATCCCCCCCAAACTTTCAGGGAAGGAGCGGAGCGGAGCTGGCCATTTCTTGGAGAAATTCAGCCAATTCCGTCCTTCAACGCCAAAGTTATTCCCAATAGATTGTTGCGGATTTCCTATGGAAAACGATCCTAACTGTAACTACCTACTGGCGACCGCCAGTAGGTAATATATATATATATATATATATATATATATTTAGATAGATAGATAGATAGATAGATAGATAGATAGATAGATAGATAGATAGATAAATAGATAGATAGATAGATAGATAGATAGATAGATAGATAGATAGATAGATAGATAGATAGATAGATAGATAGATAGATAGATAGATAGATAGATAGATAGATAGATAGATAGATAGATAGATAGATAGATAGATAGATAGATAGATAGATAGATAGATAGATAGATAGATAGATAGATAGATAGATAGATAGATAGATATTCAAACAAACCCTGTAATACGTGATGGATTACAGAACGGCACTCCAATCAGTGTTGTGATTTTTAATCAGCACAGCAGAGAAAACGTATACCGCGTCAGACTTGTTACGGCTTCCCTAGCCTTTGTCCTCACATATTACATCACTCATGACATGGTCGGTGACATCACTGATAACATCTCAAATTATATCACTGATGACATCATCCAGAGAAGCACTGACACACCCACTTATACCTGCACAAAACATGTCATACACCCACTCCCACACAATCACTAACAAACTCATTCGTCAAACCCATACAAACACTCACACATCTTGTCACTCATCCATACAGCCAAGTCACATCAACTCACCCATACAGCCACTAGCAGAACCACCAACTAACATATACAGCCACTCATGCACCTACTCACTTATCAATACAGCCAGTAACAGATCTAGTCATAGAGACATAGACACACTTACACACCCACTCATACACCCATACAGCTACTGACTCAGTAAATGAGTAAATGAGTATACACCTACTCACACACTTACTCACTCACCCATACAGTCACTCACATAGCCACTAGGTCACCCATACATTACTCACACAGCCACTCAGTTACTTACATATAATAACACATATACTCACTCACCTATACAGCGACTGAGAGGACCACATACTCTCCAATACAACCTCTCCAACACTCACTTACTCAGTCATACAACCCCTTAAACACCCATTTGGTCCCACATACAGCCAACCCATTCATCCAGGTACACACCCATTGATGCACTGAGACATCCACTCATGTATCCTGTCACTAGCCCATACTGACACGTATTTATCTGCTCAAACACCCATTCAGCCACTCATGCACCCTCTCATTCACCATTTACAACCACTGATACACCAACTCATTCAACTATACAGATACTCACACAGCCACTCACTTTCTCATAACTGCACTAACATATCCACTCACTCACCTATACAAAAACTCACATACCCTCTATATCTATCTCATGTATATGGTCTTTATATACCTAGTCACTCTTCTATACACCAGATACACACCCATTCACTTAACCATACAGGCACTTCCACAGCTAGTTACCTTAGTATATATATTTAACACTCGGCAACTTTTAGAAAAAACTCACAATCACTGGATGATGTCATCAGGGATGTCATTTGAGATGTCATCAGTGGTATCATCAGTGATGTCGCTGGCCATGTCATGAGTGATATGATATGTGAGGTCATAAGCATTGCATCGCAGGGGTGAGTTATAGTAAGCTCAGGTAACTATAACTGCTGAATTTCTCTGGTTTTGTGCAAGTGAAATGTTATCCTAAATATACCGTCTCTATAACCTTTGGTATTTTCAGTGAATTTATAATTTTCTTAAAATTCTATTTCCTAATTATAACATCTCTGTAACCTTTGTTTTTTTCAGAGACTTTCTAAGGTTTTTATATGATAATTCCTAACTATAATGTCCCTGTAACCTTTGTTTTTTTCTTTGACTTTCTAAGGTTTTTTAAATTCTATTTCCTAACTATAGTGACCCTGTAACTTTTGGCTTTTTCAGTGAATTTCTAAAGTTTTAAAATGCTAAGTCCTAGCTATAACTTCCCTGTAACCTTTGTTTTTTTCAGTGAAATTGTAAACATTTTTAGTTTAATTTATTAACTATAATGTCCAAGTATTTCTTTTTATAATTAGATATTGAACATTACATATGTGTGCTGCACCACATATTGTTATATGTGTCATCTATTTATCTAAAAAGTACATTAATCAACTTAATTCAAGATATTTTTGAATTTCACATTGATGTCATGATTGCTGAGGACACACTGTGAATCCCTCTCTTCCGGCATACAGGCAGCCGGTAACTTCACTTCATTATGTTGCCGTACTCGGTCGACATGGAGTGGCGTCTGGTCAGATAGTGGATGAAGCACACGGATGTAAGAATTTTGGCTTGCCTGGGGCATGGCTTACACGAGCAATTAGTTTGGTTAAGACGATTGATTGAACATGGAACGCATTAGCACTAGAGGGATATAATTTAATTTTGAAATTAACAATAGTTGGGGAGTGTGGCTTCAAAGCTTTTTTTACATGGTTTTCAGATTTTACAGACATTACTTAGATGAGACTCAGTAGAGACTTATTGATAGATGCGGTATTACTTACTCCCAATTGAGGAATGTGTGGGTGTAAATGACGATGGTGCCGTTAGATTCACATAACAGGATTTACCTTACTAAAGTTCATATTGTGAACTAATTAACCTATTGGAATGTAGAATTTATAAAGTGTAGATCTTTGTTAGAGCGCTAATTGTCAGACAAAAGGGACTGGCTTTCCGTGTGAGATATGAAGAGATTTTGCATGCTCCATAAAAAAAGAAAAATTCAAATGCAGACACATTTTACAACTTGGTGACTACTAAAACAAAGAGGAGCTTTGAGAATGACACAGGAGCTTTAAAGTGTGACACCGCTCGCAATAGAAACCCTTTGTGGTCCGGAATTATCACCACAAATCAAGTAGGTTTTGGCAAGCCTGGTGGGGGATATATAACACTTGTGGATATTGAGGAGGAAGGTTACTTTTAAATTTGACTTTTCGCTCTCCATCCCTCTTTCTTGCATTACAGAGACGTGCTACACGGATTATTTAGGTATTTGGAGTTTTGTACACGGTTTTGGTGTGTCTTCCAAGTGTCTTCACGAATGTCACTTTTCTGATTAAAATAGCACTTTTGGATGGTCTTATATTTCATAAACTCGTATCGGGGTTTGATGTCATATGTCAATAGGCTTTGGTTTTGAGGGTTTGGTGCTACCACCCACTCGTCACATTTGGGCAATATGATTGCACTATGGTGTATCCAATGAGACCACTCCTTTTCTTCTCTCCATCAATTTTGGTTATAGCCTACATCTGTTTGTAACTATTGGTATTGCGCTGGGCGCAACCTGACTTTATGATATATGTCAGACTGAAGCGTTGAAGTCATTCACCTTGTGCATGAATACACAGTATCCTGATTGACTTTTATAATAATCTTTTACAATCATTATACAATTTTCATGCTTGAATGAATACAATGGTATTTATATGTTTACATTTATACAACTTTGAGAAAGTCGCGGGACAACATCCCTTGCGCGACGCAACACATGTTGGCTGTCGGGAGCTGTTGTGGAAACCTACATGAATAAAATACCGAAAAGAAGAAAATTAATGTTTATACATGAATCTGACTGTGTGATACACTGCTGATTGTTTGTTTTGCTACATTGGGAAACCTTACTGACAATAGACGTGTGCTGGGGAGTGAATTCTTTTTTCATACTAGCTGAGGCTTCTGTTTGTGGAGGTTGTTGGTTCTCCACACCCTGCAGCACTGTCAGAGTAAATTGAAAGACTGAGATTAACTGTGTGATTCTTCCCATGGCGCCATATACCTATACCTAATACCACTTATCGGAGCATTGTACACCGTGAATCCTGCCTGTTTTTGACAAAGTGTAAAACAGATATATAGATATATTTTACATAAGGTTTCAGTGTAGCCGTTCAGTAAGATACTAATAACAGATATATAGATTTATTTTGCATAAGGTTTCAGTGTAGCCGTTCAGTAAGATACTAATTTAACTTTACCTTTGTATTCATTTGTCAAACAAAATACAACAAAAATGCATTTTCTTTCTTCACTGCAACACCGGAGGTCGCACTTATGTCATTAGTCATGAATACAAATGACAAAGTGTAAACAGATATGTAGACATATTTTACACGAAGATTGAGTCTAGCTGTTTAGTAGCATATTGGTTTAACTTTATTTTCACAACAAATGTGTCAAAAACAAGAATTTCCCCAAAATTTTTTTTGCATCAGAACTCATGAATAGAACATGACTACCAAACAAAGAAATGTCATTGGTTTGCACAGTTTCCTTTATGAAATGAAGTACACACCTATTTCTCCCTTCTAGGTACTGGATAGTTTCTTATAGGAGCTGTCCCAAACGAATTAAAAAATTGTGCTGGTTTTTAACTTTTTTGGGCTATATCTGCAAAAATAAACTGGCATCAAAGAACCAGAAGAGGACCTGCAACTGGTTGAATTTGTTGTAAAACAGAAGGACTTAACTGCACATGAACAGTCTTCTGATGAAGAGCCACCAATGAACAAACAAAGCATAGCTTAAAATTGTTTCACTATTCCATCTGGTGAATCCAAGACCACAACTAAATTGGTGAGGTACAGCATATGTGAGAAGGCGTTATCTAGGGCACAGCAAAACATTATTTATGTGGTACAACACACACAGGAAGCAACTTTTTTTGCAAAAAGAAAAAAAGGAGAGTGATCACCATTCTACAGACCTCCAGCCCCTGTTCCTGGCGACAAAGTTCCAGCTGAATTGGAGAGAAGGTGCAGTGAAATTTCACCAGGAAAAAAATGTTTTGCTACCTTCTGCATATACTGTAACACCATTATAATAGCAGGGGAGCAATCCGTGGATGTGTAATTATTTTACTTTTTTTATTTCAGCAGTACAACCACTGTGAAAATATAAACAAAGAAAAATGTATCATGATTTCATTTTGAACATTAAGCAACCAAAACAAGATACAATGGTGAATTAGTGAAGAGACTTATTAGATGCAACTTAAGGCTGCTAGTATTATAGTACCTCCATTTAGTACTTATCTTTAGTAACAGAAGGTAGTCCTGTAATTTTGTATAAATTCCTTTCTTGCAGTTAAAAAGAGTCTTTCATTTCTAAAAACTTGCTGTCCACAATACCCCATATAAGCCAAATAATGTCTGAGGAACACATAATTCATATACATGTCAACACAATACCACATTTTTTTAAATCCTAAATTGTTCTTAGAACTAGGGTTCTACAAATAGCAAATATTAGTTTGGTAACTTTTTAGGTACTCTTGATTTGATTGTCATTTCTATGCCATTGCACTCTGTCCACCCTCTTTAACAACTTAAATGTATTGTGTTGTGTGTAGAGTTTATATTAACTCCTTCATGAAATATGATTGCTATAGTCGTGAAAGTTCCTTTTTTAAATAGACGTTTGTCCAGCTGCAAAAATTGTAATTTCAGTTTCTAATTTAGTACCATCCAGTCTGCATCATTGTAGCATGACTATGACATATCTATCCTTACCTTTGTAGTAACAACTTAGACCTAAGTTCTGATGTGCAGTTCGGACAGGTCATATCTTGATGGGCATTTTTGGGTAAAGGTTCAAAGACCATAGCTTTAAAATCTTGTAAAGGCAAGTAGAGGAATCATTCCAAATTGATTTCAGTGCTAGAGGTGAATTAACAATGTTCACATTTATGGTTCCATTTATAAGTTAAACTAAATAATTCATTGATATTCACATCCTTTTCCTCTAATAGTCCTAGCATTACCATTAAAATGTCTTGAGGATGCTGCTGAGCATTTTGAGAAAACACTACTAAACCAGTACACTGCTCTACCTTTTAGACCTTTCTGCGGCTCTGTTAGTGTTAACTTGCTTGTCTGTGGCTCCATACGATCTAAAGCCTGAAGTGGATGTATGCTTTGGATAAGAATTAACTCATAAACCTATAAACCTTGAAGTGGGTCTTGAATGGGAACCAGTACTAACTTGTTATCCACAGTAGGCATTTTGTTATCCTCTAATTTATTGTAACAGTACTTACATATAACTTGCTGTGTGTACAAGGCAAATTGCTCCTCTACAAATAAGTACATAACAAATGTTTGCAGTTATCATTATTTTCTTTTTCACTTTTTAAATACAAGTCAACAGTCTGTGTTTGAATTTTGTAGTGAGTGTGTCAACGGCATATACAAACACACTCTGGTTTTTCAGAGCACACTGTGTTAATATTTGTAATCTCTTCTTCAAAACAGCCAACTATAATAGCTGTGTCCTGTTCTGCAACTCCTCCTGTTATCAACTCTTTATTTTCCCTAGAGTCCTGTTCTGGGCCAAAGAAATAAATCTGCACGTCATCCCACAAAACTTTTCTACCTCTGCCACATTACCATGCAAAAGTGCTCTATTCATTTCTCCTAAACATAAAGCAAGAGTTTTCACACAGTACAGCCTCCTAACTAAAGATTGCATTGTTGAGTATTTTACAACTTACATCCTGAAATGATGAAAGGTGGTTTGGCACACTTCTTTAATAAACAAGCTAGGGAGTGTCCCTCCCAAATTGAATGCTTTCTAACCTTGCAAGGATCCAATCCTACAAGGTAAGTACTTATTTTGTGTTTTAAACTTCACCTTGTAAAGATATATATATTTTCTTAATATATCAATAGATTGCCATTGAACACTACAAACACTACAACAATTCCATTTGTATACAGGGCCTTACTACACCTTCCTTGTACCTCTTCTGCAATAACTTATTTTACAGTTCTAGGTACCATCACCTCTTTCACATTCTTCATTAAAGAAAGGCTCTGTAGTAGAAGTATGTATCAATTCTCCAGTAACAACTGTACAAATGTTACTTCTATTCACTAATCTTTTCTTCTGGTTTTGCCTCCTCATGTACAACACCATTTTGTCAAGAGTTTTTATTCTATTCATATTCAAAACGAAAAGCTTCCTATTCAAAGCAAAGGCCTTATCAACTACTCTCTCAACTCGTTCTTTCAGTTTCAATGCCTCTCTCCACTTCTTCTATACTTCTTCATATTTCTTAGCAGATTTACAACCACTCTACTACAAAACATCCTGGCTCTGATTTCCTCAAACTGCTTCTGTCTCCAGGTTAAGGTGTGTCTATCTTTGTTAAATTCTTTTATGTTCTTGTAATATACATTTTGTCAACTCTTATTCTTTCTTATGGTTTGCTTTTTATTTTCATTATTTTGTAATCTTTGCAGGTGTCTAAATATATATTTGAAAGAAATGACTTCGTCCTCTTACCAAATAGCTCTTTTTTCTTTCACCACTTTTTCTGCATTTTGCTCATTTTGTGTCTCAGTACTGCAAAGATAATGTAGGTGCTACTGTTGCTTTTTCCTCCGAGCTTTTGCCGGCATTCTTACTGACTGTAGTTATGTAGAAAAACTGTTTTTATGTTATGTTGCAATTTTAAATCTGCAGATAAACCTAGCTATATAACTGCATGCACTTACTTCAATATACATACATTGGTAGTGAGTATGTGATTGTTGAAGTGCATGCGTAGCACCCGGCAGATTGGATGAGTACATGAGTAGTGTTTCAGTGATTGAATGAGTACATGGCGGCTGCCCATGTGTTTTTGGTTGCGAGAAAATGTAGTGTCTGGGTGATTTGATAAGTACATGGAGTGCCTGGACAACTGAATGAGAGCATCAGTAGTGCCTGGGTGATTAAATGGGTGTGTGACTAGTGTCTGAGTTATTGCATGAGTCCATTGTTGATGGTTGAGTGATTGGATGAAAGCAACTGTACTGCTGGGGTGATTATATTAGTGCAGAAGTATTGCCTCAGTAATTGAATGAGTGCATAGGTACTGGATGGGTGATAGGTTCACTGCAATCAAGCAATAAATCAATCAGGAGAATTGTAAGCACGCTACTCACCCGTAGGGGGCTCAAGTCGCTGGGGGGGCAGGATTTGCAGCTCCGTTCAGTTGAAGAGTCAGGTATTGAGTGTCTTCCTGAAAATGTTCAGGGTGGGGGCATGTCTGACTTCAACCAGGAGCTCATTCCAGGTCTTGGCCGCAATTTAGGAGAACGCTCTTGCTCCTGTCCTGAGTCTCGGATGCGTGGGGTTTCGGCGAGGGCGAGGTTGGCGGATTGGAGGTTTCTATTGGGTGCATGGAAGGAAATCATCTCGTTGAGATATTTCGGTCCGGTGTAGTGGAGGCACTTGTAGGCGTGGATGAGTATCTTGAAGGTGACTCTTTTCTCAATGGGGAGCCAGTGGAGGCTGCACAGGTGTTGGGTCATGTGTTTGTGTCGAGGGATGCCAAGGACTTGTCTGGCAGCAGTGTTCTGTATTATTGGGTGTTTCTGTAGTCCAGTCTGCTGGGTACGAGCATGTGTGTGACGGTCTTCCTTGATTCTGGGGGATTCATTTGAAGGTCGTTTGGAGGATGCATAGGGTATGGAAGCAGCTGGGAGGCATCGGCGTTGACCTGTCGGGTCATGGAGAGGGATGAGTAGAGTATGATGCTGAGATTTTGGGCGTGGTCCGTGGGGGTTGGAGGGCTGCCAAGGGAGGTGGGCCACCAGGTATTGTCCCATGTGGAGGGGGAGGGTCTGAGGACGAGGACCTCTGTCTTCTCTGAGTTGAGCTTTGGGCAGTTGCTGCTCATCCAGGATGAGACGTCCTTCATTCCTTCCTGGAAGTTGAGTCTGGTGGTGACAGTGTCCTTGGTGAGGGTGAGGATGAGCTGGGTGTCATCGGCATAGGATACTATGCTGAGTCTGTGCTCTATGACAATGGCAGCAAGCGGACCTTGTAGATTTTGAAGAGTGTGGGGCTCACCGACGATCCTTGGGGCACTCCACAGTTGGTACTCCATGTGTAATTGGATGAGTGCATGAGTTGTGCTCCAGTATTATGATGAGTGCATGCATTGTAAGTGGGTGTTTGAATAAGAGCATGGGTTGTGCCTGGGTGCTTGAGTCACTGCATAGGTGCAGCCTTGGTGATTGTATACGTGAATGGTTAGTGTCTGGGTGACTAAATGAATGCATGGGTAGTGCCTTCATAGTTAAATGACTACATTATTAGTGCCTGTGTGACTGGAACAGAGCATGTGTAGTACCTGGGTGATTGAAGAAGTGCGTGGATAGTGCGTAAGTGATTCAATGACTGCCTGAGTAGTGGCTGGGTGATTGGATGAGTGCCTGAGTGGTGCCTGGCTGACCGTGAAAGTACCTCCATTGCTGTTAGATACATAACAGTTGTGACTATATCTGTGACTCATTGTTTAAGTCCTCCTGTCAGTATCAAACTACCTGTTTTAGTGTATCTTTCCTTTTCTACTGAGCTATGTGTGAGTGAAGTCTAGATATCACACTTGATATATAATTGGATACCTGGCTCTCTGGGAGCATACATTGCTCTGTTACTCAGCATGCACATGCATCAGTAAGTTTCTAAAACTGAAAAGAAAAAATTCTCACTTTTCTTAATTGCATACCTGCATCATTTCCCAAATATTTCTTTTGTGTGTTTAAAACATATATTCAGCATTTCTCAAAGAAAAGTTACACACCGAGCGAAGTTAGCACAAGAACTCTCAAGAGACATGCTGCACTATTAACCCTCCTCAATTTTAAACACAGCATGTTTAAAGAAATACACCACCCTCACCATATACATGAAATTTTCAACAGCCGTAAAGAACATGGATCACCATGTAAACATTTGTGTCATTTCCTAATAGATATACACCTTGAGGCCATCTTTCCAAAAATATATAGATCACTACGGGCTAGATGTAGGTAATTCTAATTTACCGATTCATAAATACCGAATTTTACCGATTCGGTATTTATGAATCGGTAAATTAGAAGGAGGGAGATGTAGGTAATTTTCTATTTTGAATTACCGATTCTGTAACATTCGGTATTTACCGAATCGGTAAATACCGATTCGGTATTGCCCATTGATTCCTATGGGCCTTGAAGCCCATAGGAATCAATGGGCAATACCGATTCGGTATTTACCGAATCTGTAAATACCGAATCCTGCAAGGGTGCAGGGGGTGTCACTTTGACACCCTCTAGCACCCCAAGTACAGGCATGTGTGACATGTGGCACACATATATGCCCTAAGGGCATGTCTGTGTGTCACATTGCACAGGTGTGCATGCACAGATGTAGATGCACACCTGAATTCGGTATTTTACCACCCAATAGGATTGGGTGGTTAAATACCGACTCTTAAGGGCCTGTGGCACTCTCAGGAGTGTCACCTACATATGGATTTACCAAATCGGTAAATATACTGATTCGGTATTTTACCGATTCTGTAAATTTATCGATTTGGTAAATTTACAGAATCGGTAAAATATAAGCCCCCTACATCAGAAAACCCTAATACCGGTCGGTAACGGCTGAATTCGGCCATTACCGACCGGTATTATGGCTCCTACATCTGGCCCTACATCTTTAAGTAAACTCAAGAGTCTCATCATACATATAACTATCTGCAACCAGAAAAACCATATCTCACTATCTAAACATATGCAAACTGGTCGTATAAGTTAAAAATCACATTGGCAAACACTTCCTAATACATACCTAACATGTATCACTACTTTGTAATTCATATACAGAGGCTGCACATTTTCTTATCTTTTATTTGTGACTACACTACTCCTGTTTAATAATGTGCCAAAAAGTACTACAATTCCCAGAATGCAGATAACATAGATGCACATAATGCTCAGACATTTAAAACATTCATAGTTTTAAATACATTCCTCATTGTAACTTTAAACAATACTATACTGTTGTTTTTCTATAAAGTACATAAAGGGGCACTTACTAATGTTCCTCTAACTTCCAAAACATCTTGTTCTAACATCTGTGCCACATACAGTTCATCTGATATATATTTTTTCGAATGTATGACATTACAATGCATGCATTTACAACGCATGCACTTACAACACAGTTTTTACATCGCAACATCCACTACAACACATTCCATTACATTGCATGACACTACATCGCATATTAAAAAACTACCTTTACAATGCATTCCATTACATTGCATTTAAGGTAAGTATTGGATAGTATGGGGTAAAAAATACTATTCTAACTCCAAGGGGTGCAACAGTAGGTCTTGGGCTCAATGTCCACGGACTTGATAATTCTCGCCTCGGTGCCTACTCTAATATGGGTCCCACTCTGCAACTCTGGGCAATAGCTTGCTTAATCTCCACAACGGCCCCGAAAGTGCTGGGATGCCTGGATTCACCCTGGGGGTGCCTAGTAGGGGGCATCTCACAGGCAAAGCCAGGAAGGGTTCCACAGCGGTATACAGCGCCAGGATGCCTGAAAGGTGAAAGTGCGCTTTACAAGTATACATACATTTACACATTTACACATAACAGTAGGGTAAGGGTAAGTGTTGGATAGTGTAGGGGTTAAAATTACTATTCTAACTCCAGGGGGTGTAGCAGTAGGGTAAGTGTTGGATAGTGTAGGGGTACTATGCCTTGTAATGGTATGCGTTGTAATGGTATGCGTTTTAATGCCTGCATTGTAGTGACATGCGTTTTAAGGGATGTTGCGATGTAATGACTGCGTTGTCAGTGTAATGTGATGTAATGACTGCGTTGTAAAGGTTGTTTCCAAATTTTTCATATCACTGCGATGCGTTTTTGATCAGACTCCCATATACATCTTCATTTCAAATGTAAATTTTTTTAATAATTAAAAAGTTATGTACATACCAGTGAAGTGAGTTTGTAGAATACCGTGTTGTTTTAGCTCGTTTTGGATAGTTTTGACACTGTTAGAATTTGTCAAAACTAATCACAAGAATGGTACACCACTCTCATGCAAAGCAACTATGAATTGGCAACCACTTCAACTTTGCACGCTGTGATCATGAGAAAGGCAGCAAATTAAATCATGTCTTTCATTTTTGACTACTCTATCGCACTTGTGAATGGTTAGTGGGCCAGATGTATGATGGTTTTTGCATGCGCAAACGGGTTTGCAAACCCATTTGCGCGTGCAAAAACCAATAGGGGTATGTATCATACCAAAAATAGCGAGTCGCAATTTATTTGCAACTGGCTATTTTGGAATTGCGTTCCCTTCCTAATAGCGAGCGCAACCCCATGTACAAATGTTTTGCGACCGAAATTGCGGTGAGAACACTCGCACATTAACACCCTCTTTCCCTCTCTTTCAAAAAGAGAGTCCTGTCTATCGCAAAAAAAACGAGAGTCCAAACCTATATTTAGCTTCAGTTTCTTTTAATTTAAATAATGCACAACAGTTTATTATATAGTCCTGAATTGGAAATTGAGTTTATCATTACTTAAATTGTGTCATAACTCCTCAACTTTTACAAAATATTCTGTCTCTTTAACACCCTTCCCCCCCAATACACTCTTAGCTTAATGTGTCTAGCAACCTAGTGGAACCAGTATGTCACAAGTTCACAGCACATTCTAGAAGGACCATGCTACTTCCAAATTATACACATTAGGTGTGGTTTACTCCACAGATTCAAAAGCATATCCATGTCTCTATTACATTTCCTATGTAAAACAACAGCCAATAATAGGACTTCTTGCTAATGTATCCAACACATTACCCAATTTTATTCACTTACATGCTAACAGCATCCAATGAAATATATCTTTTTAAAAAACACCTCTATTTTAATTGCTTTTCATTTGGAAAACTAGTGTTATGATTCGTAAAAGTAACCCTATATAGGCTTAGGGAGTCACCCAACTTTCCACCTATTTCTCCTGCCATTACACCACGTAACGGGTTTGGTATTGACCTTTTACCTAGGTAAGGTGCTGCATAAATATTGCGTAGTTTTCCCAGAAAGCTAGCCTCATTTATTATGCATGAGGATTCGCGGAATCACAGCAGGACTACCATCTTCTGCATAATAACTATGTATTTGGGTCATCCCTTTTGTCATCCTCGATCGACATGACACAGCAAGGTAGAACCCCTGAGGGTACCTGTTTGGTATATATATATATACCATATCTTTGCTGAGGCAGGCAGAGGAGAAAGACTTCCATGATGACACACTGACGTGAGACCCTGAGGTTCCTACACCAGACACTCTAGCTCGCAGTGGTCTGACATCCCTCATGGGGTGTCCATCTTGAGACCAAGACGGGGTCCCAAAGTCTCTCACTTCAGGTAATGGGGGTGGCTCCAGCCTAGAGGGATTCTTGGCTCTACACCTACATACATGCAAGGTACACTAAGGTACATCTAGGTAGGGTTGTATTGTAGGACTACACATTTTTTATTGTCATGTATTCATTATTTTAGCACTATGGTAGGAACCTGCCATCCAGTTATTCTATTGGTGCTTATAATCATTTATAATTGTTTCTGTCTTATGGTTGGATCAGCACACCTATTTTACACTATAATGTCCCTGGTTCAATGAATGCTTATTGAGAAACGTCCCCACCGTTTATACTGTGTATTCCTTTGAGACAAAGGGAGTGATTACGATGGCATAACGATCGCCACCGCTGTGCTGGCAGTGGCGACAGTCACGCCATCGTAACCTGAATTACCCACAGCCACATTACGATGGTGGTGGGTAACGCGGTGGACGGAAAGTCTGTCTGCTACTTTTCCGCCAGTCGGCAATCCTTGCGAATGCCAGCCGGGCGGAACTGGGGCCCATATATGGTGGCTGTGCCTAGCAGGCACCACCATCCATAATTTGATGGTTGGAATTTAAGACCTTTCCATGGAGGCGATGCCGTCATGGAAATGCTGGCGGGGACTTGCTTCGAGGGCCCGTTGTGGGCCCCCGGGGGGATGCACTTGGGTGGTACCTATGGTAACCCCCTACATGTTACCTGCCACGTTGTGTATGGAAATGCACAAAATTGCATTTTACCATTGCAGTGGGTGCTGCAGCCCGTAGCACCCGCTACAATGGTAAAATGCCGGATGTGACTGCCGCGGTGGCAGTCGCATCATGATCAGGGGTGCGGGACCGCTGCATGGCAGGCGGGCAGTCCTAATCAGCCACAAAGTGAGCACGAGTGGCTGAGTGAAAAGTACTGTACTGTTTCCACGATCCTTGATGGGACAGAGTTGTCATGTTCGATAGTTGCAAGAAGTATTCTCTCCTTGGTAAGAGGAGTTTTTAGTTGCACTGTGAGCTAGCTGGTATACAGGCAAACGTACCCCATGGGGGTTTCTGGAATCAGTATGAACACCAATCCCACAGTCTATGTTGTTTAAACATGCAGATCCTATACAGGTTTATAGGAATTACGCGACATGGCCCTGCCAACGTTGGTTTGTTTTTTATTTAACGGTCAAATCTGAGTAGTTTAGTCTTGCCTTTCTCAGAGACCCCTACTCACATTTACCCAGAGACGTCTGGAGTGAGAAGGGATCAATCAGCCGCAGCTAAGTAGGAATGTCCAATGTATTGGCTGTAGGTTTATTCAAACTTGAAGGACAAATAGTTCCTATTTGTGCATAAAATCTTATCTCAGTTTCCTTGAATTTTTTTCAACAATGGCTGACGAAGACAACCCTGCACCAGCATAATGTGCGGATGTAGTGGGGATAGGAGAACAAGAAGGCGAAACAGTGGCATAACGAAAGTTGAAGGGGCCCCCCTCCAAGGTAGACAGAGGAGCCCCCACTTCAGATTTAATCTGGAGCTTTCAGGCCTTAGTGCTGTGCAGAGGGGGTACCCTGCAGCTCAGGGGCTCCCTGCACTGCGGGGGCTACGGGGGCCTGTGTTACACCCCTGAGACAAAAAAAATTCATAAAATATCAGATGGCAAAGACGGAGCGAATTGGCCGGTCCTAGTGGCTTATACACCGCATTCAGACATTGACATTATGCCAGTAGCAGACTTATGTCCACTACACAAAGAAATAATAAAACTTTACAGAAACCTGACACAGTTCGTGATGAGAACACTCACACTTCAGCCAAGAAGGGCTACACCAGCAGGACAAATTCAGGGGTCCATACCTAAAATAACTCCATAAACACTACACTTAGTTATGGGTAAAATGGCCACTAGACGTGAACAAATGCCATTCTAGATAGCTCAGAAAAAAACACAGCTAGAGGCAGTGTTTCCACACACAAGCCCTCAAGAAAGAATTCTAACAATCTGCCTACCAATGGGAATGGCTCTCCAGATAGAGGATTGTACAGTTTTCTCTGCCATAAATACCAGAACTCATGGTATCCCTTCAATAGCAGTAATACTAGATAGTATGGAGCAGAACCTGCTCTGAACTTAGAGATGAAATTGTTAGGAAAGTTTACCCAGGTATCAACTATTATATTGGCAAACATAAAAGGGGAGGCTGCAGCATTGGCGATACACCAACGCCTGAGGGATTTCACTCCTATACAACAGGAGTGTGAATTACCTAAAATAATCGAAGATACCTATGTTGAATTAGGTAGAGATAGTTTGGGAGCTAGAGCAAAAAAAACTCAACTAACGGGTGGACCTGAAAAGGATAACAGCAAGCAATCACCTGATTCTTCCACGAAGAAATGGGATAGTAAAAACCAAAAGAATAGAGAGAATAGATCGCAATCAAGGGGTGGGTCTCCTCAACAGGTGCCCCCAGAAAGGAGGTACAACCTTAGGAATCATGATAACATTAAAAGACCTGACAGATATCAGGATATTGATACGCTTTCTTCTCGTTCCTTTCAGGGTTCATCAAAAAAATCACAGAGGGACGGAAGGTCAGAACACAGATAAGAAGAACAGACAAAGTCCAGAGACACACATCATACTTTGGACTATAATATAAAACAAAGAAGATAAACCAAAATCAAAACCTCAATTTAAGACGAAGAAGGTAGCAGGTCTTAAAGTAAGACATGCCAAGGATACTGAGGATTCAACTTCTGAATGGGGAATGGGCTTTGAAGATGCTAGACAGCGCAGCAGAAGTAACAATAGCTCGCCAGAACCTGATGCAATTTCTGGTGACATCGGAGTTGAATGAACACATCATGGTGGAAACACCTGATACAAGGGTAAGTGTCCCACATTGGTTCCATGAAATTAACACTCCAAATGGAGGAGGACAAACCTAGATAAATTAAAGGTCTCTTTTGGGAGAACCTGACTTTTGGCTATGACATCCTTGTGGCTGAAAAAGATTGGCCACCTGAGATTGTTATGGATTGCCCAAAGGGGGAAACAATAATTTTAACAGCATTTTCAAACCTCGTTCCAGTATGCTTAAAACCTTCATATGCGCAGGAGTGGGTGGTAGCACTTGCTCCAGCAATATATCGCAACCATGTAGGGTGGGATACTGAATCATCTCACCATGAAGTTCCAGTAAAAAATACCCCAACTCCACAGAGACAGTACCCTATTAAGAAGTGAAGAAGCAAGTCAGGTGTAGTAAACATAAGTTACTTGAGTCGTGGGAATTTCCAGGCAAATATTAGTGTTTAATCACAACACAGAAAACGAGTGGACAAGCCACCATCTGACCAAGCTCCAACTGTCTGACTCAGAACGTTGCACAGAACATCAGTAGATAATACATAGTTAAGATTCTATGTGGGAGACACAAAGGAAAGACGAACCCATAAATGAGATAAAACATATTTACAACACATCTCCCTCCCTTGAGTCCCAAAGGTAAATGCAAAGAAACAAAGATAAATAAATTGATTAACATACATAATCACCCAAATAGGCAGGTGGATGTCGGGAGCGAGAACTCCTCACATTAGACCTCACATTAGTAGTAACAGCATAGTCATTGTTGGTAACATTATCATGAGTAGGGAAAGTAATAGCTTGGGGATTTTCACAACCACAACCAGAAGCATCACCACTACCCACCTCCCTCCTTGCACCAGACTGTAAAGATTCATTGGAAGCAATTTGAGTAGAGAGCATATAACCATTATTGCCCAAATTGGGGTTAGAAATTGAGTTTCCAGATACATCGGAATGTCTTCGATATAAAGCAACCCTGCGTAAGTTCCATTTCTCCCCATTCTCAAGGACAATAAATTGGGGAAATACTTGCTTGACACTAAAAGGACCCCGAAACTTTTTGAGACCTTTAGAAAATCTACCGGGTTTAACCTTGACTAGATCCCCCACACCAATTGGCAAAGAAACATCGTTGCAAGGAACTTTAGAGGTCGATTTCACGCCAAGATTAGTTAACCACGAAGGGATCAATTTCGTGACAGGTGGACGTCCTCGCATCAATTCAAAAGGGGATTTATCACCCTGTTTGTGAGGAGTAGACCGATAGGCCCACACGAGTTCTTGAACTCTCTCATCCGAAAAACATCCAAACTCACACGACATCTGAATAATGCCCTTCACAAGTCTATTAACTCTCTCGCACATACCATTCCCTCTTGGGTTGTATAAACTAGTTCTTCGATGAGTCACACCACATCTCTGCAAAAACACACTCATTTTGTGCGAAGTCAATGTGCCATTATCGGTAATAATAAATGAAGGAAAACCCTCATCAAGAAATACACTCTTGAGAAAATCAATTGTGGCATCAGTAGTTATCTCTCTTACAAAACGAACTGTCAACCATTTGGAATAACAATCTATAACCACAACTGCAAATCGTTGGTTATAAGGTAATTCGTCCATGGGACCAATAAAATCCAAACTGATTGTATGCCAAGGTTGATTGAGAAAGGAAATTCCACTGCTCTCTTTGGAGCCCACAATCTTTAACCTTTTTTCCCCCTCCTTACAAAACTCGCACTGCGCTACACATTTTGCAGCATCAGAATCAATAGATGGCCACCAAAAATTCTCTTTTACCCTGCGTTGGGTAAGAGTCTGGCCTAGGTGTCCCTCATGTGCCAAGGAAAGTATCTTGAGTCTTAATGAACAAGGAGGAATGAACCGATCCCCTCTCATCAACACTATACCGTTAGAGAGAGATAACTCATCCACTATCTTGATGAAAGGACGAACGGAAGGTTCAACGGTGCTTTCTCTCCTTGTGCCTTTATTGATAAGATCCACAACACTCTTGAGAACAACATCCTTTTCCATGCCCATTGACCACTCGTCCCAAGAAAATGAACCAGAACTCAGAAAGAGAACATCCTCCATAAAGGCTATGGCACAATCATCTTGAGACTCAACCTTTTCATCGGACTGAACAGGAAGACGAGACAAACAATCAGCTTGCACATTTTTTCACCCTTGTACAAACTGCAACTCAAACTGAAAATCCTGAAGACGTGAAGCTAGTCTAGCTAATCTGGGCGACCCTTTTCCCGTACCACCAGGAGCCAGAACATTAACTAAAGGTTTATGATCTGACCGTATTAGAAATGTATTTCCCCACAAAAAGGTCCTAAAGTAATACGTGCCCCAGACAGCCGCTAATGCTTCCCGCTCAATTACGGAATAGTTCCGTTCTGAAGATGTTAAAGGTCTGTAAGCAAAGGCTATTGTTTTCTCCTCTGAGCCATGCCTCTGTAATAAAACAGCACCCAGACCGATGCTGCTTGCATCCACCATCAAGATAGAAGAACATTTTATGTCAAAAGGAGTAAGAATCTTAGCGGAAACTAGTTCTTTTTTAATCATCAGAAAACAAGTTTCTTGTTCTGAAGTCCAAGAAAATTTGACCCCTTTCTTAAGTAAACTCCTCAAAGGAGCAGTTTTACTGGAAAAGTCTTTCACAAATTTCGAATACAATTCAATAAGGCCCATAAATGACCGTAGCTGGTCCTTATCAACAGGAGATGGAGCCATTTCAATTGCTTCTAGTAAGTTTTTCTTTGGTTTGACTCCATCAGCCGAGAGAGTAAACCCTAAATACTCAATTTCTCGCGACAAAAATGAACATTTTTCCTTCCGTAGTGTAAGGCCAGCCTCATCAATCCTACATAAAACAGACTGGAGAACATTATTATGTTCTTCTAAGGAATCTCCAAAAATTAATATGTCATCCTGAAAATAAATGACTTTATCAATGCCCTTAAAAACCTCTGACACCGCTGAAAGACACTAGCGGCAGAGATGAGTCCAAAAGGTAATCTATTGAACTGGAATGTCCCTTCAGCAGTAATAAAAGCTGTAAAGTGCTTAGACTCGTCATGTAGACGAATCTGGTGATAGGCATGTTTCAAATCCAGCTTACTGAAGAATTTAGCCCCTTTCAAAGTAGAGATTAACTCCCCTATGTTTGGTAACGGGAACACATCTGCTACAACACACTTGTTGAGGGATCTCAGATCTACACAAAATCTGATTTTCTTGTCAGATTTCTGAGAAATGACTACTGGCGAAATCCATGACGATGCCTCGACAGGTTCAATGATCCCGCCTTGAAGCATCTCTTCCAAAACTTCTTTAACCTCGTTCCTAACAGCAAATGGAACTCTTCTAGCTTTATGCTGGACAGGGATGGAACCTTCCTTTAATAAAATTTTGTGATGATACCCTTGTAATTCTCCCAATTCGTCTCTGAACACGTTTCGATAACTGTGAAGGATATCATCAGTACTAAGATCATCAACAACCAAAACAGGTTCTATTGCTCTCGGATCGATTATAATATGAAGATCAAATTGATGCATCCAACCTAAAATGGCTGAATCATCAGTTGAAACATAGACCTTACCATGAATCAATCTGTTTTTGAATTGAATTTCTCCTTCAAAATACCCAACTAAATCGATCTTTCCGCCCTGATAGCCTTTTGGATGAATATCAGGAGTCACTAAGGTCCTATCACCCCACACGTGTTTCAACAAAGACATAGGAATAATAGTCCATTTAGAACCACAATCGACCATTAAACTAATGTCTTTGCCATCAATGACAAAATCAGCTTTAGGACGTCTCTCTCTATTTTCTAGATTCATTACTGTATCATCCACAACAAGAATTTTGTTTGCATCACGTTTTAACTCATGTTGCTCACTAACCACAGTTACTCTTGAACTCGTCTTACTTTTGCACATTTTAGCAAAATGACCGAGTTTGCCGCACTTCAAGCAATCTTTATTATTTGCAAAGCAAAACTTTGCATCAGAACTATGGGTGTTGCTACCACACCTCGAACATACCTTGGTTTGCCATTTGTTATTACTTTGACTCATATTTTTCTTTTGCAAAACATACCCTTTTTTTCTTACCATTGCAACAGCTCCACTCTCACTATCACTATTGTCACTATTAAATACAGATTTGTGAGATACTTCTGTTACGCTCTGGTCTAAGCCACTTTTCTGTAATTCTAACATACATTTTTCTGATTCTTCAACAATTTTAGCAAGTTTTATAGCAACTTTTAAGGCTGGGTTTTTCGCTGCCCATAGTCTCTCTTGTATTTTGAGATTGTTACTCTGAACAATAAGTTGGTCACGTATATGTTCATCAGTCATCTGCCCGAAGTTACACTTCACTGACAATTCTCGTAAGCGAGCTACAAATTCATCGACAGTTTCTGATTCACGTTGTCTATTTTTGTAGAACTTGTATCTGTTTAAAACTAGATTTTCTTCTTTTGCGAATCTTGTCTCAAGCCTAGCTATCGCTTCTTTGAATTCATCCAAAGGTGATTGCGAACCAGAAGGTAAAACTTGAGGTAAGTACTTAAATAGCCTTTGTCCTTCCTTCCCTAAGGTGGTCATTAACAATGCTTTCTTCCTTTTGGGGGAAAAGTCTTCTCCATCTAAAGCCTCTATGTAGTTATTGAACATGACAACCCAATCTTCCCACGCGATACTCGGACTGCCAGGCTCAGAGAGAAAAGGAGGAGGTAAGGCAACATTAACTTGTTGAGACATTGTGGATTAAAATGCTTAGTTAGGAATTAAATTCAGAATAAGTTGTCTCAAATGGTCGCTTTGATAAATGTAAAACACACTCAATCTGAAACATTGAACAATAACGCTTACTTTTCTGTTTCTCCTTCTTAGATTTCAGAATGTTAGTGACACTGCTAATTGTTTCCCTCGCTTCGGTTTTCGAGAAGTATCGATGCGCTGTGTAGTGCGCCGATATAAAATGATGATAAGCTGGGAGTGGAGCAAGTGTTATGAATAATTTCCTTCGCTTCGTTTTTTTACCGGGAGTAAACAAAACTTAAGATGGCCGCCGACGTCTTGCGTCACAACGTCAAGGTCAATTGTGCGTGAAGGCAATGCTGTCGTCAGTGCGTCTTCGACTTTGTTGACGTGGTAACTAATGTTGCATACATCAGGCACTCTGATTGTTGCTGAGTAACGAGCGTGACGTACTGCTGTAAAGGCACGATGCTCGAGCGAGCGCGTGAAGTAAGTTTTAAACGCTCACCTTCAGTCTTTTTTACAATTTTGACCTTTTCTTCTGATTTCTTTGTAACCGGGTCGGTTATAAACAGGAAAATTACCGCACAGTGTAGCACGCCGTGGATTCTTTCTTGGTGGCTGTTTTCCTCGTTTTCTGTTTTATTCGTTTTCTGTTTTTCTTCCGTTGTGAATTTGGTTCAGCTTGGTAGATGCACTGTTAGTTTCTCGTTGCCAAAATGTAGTAAACATAGGTTACTTGAGTTGTGGGAATTTCCAGGCAAATATTAGTGTTTAATCACAACACAGAAAACGAGTGGACAAGCCACCGTCTGACCAAGCTCCAACTGTCTGACTCAGAACGTTGCACAGAACATCAGTAGATAATACATAGTTAAGATTCTATGTGGGAGACACAAAGGAAAGACCAACCCATAAATGAGATAAAACATATTTACAACATCAGGCATATCTTAGATCACCTTGAATACCAGGGTGATATAGAAACTTGCACATCGTCAATGAATAATCCTTTGTTTCCTGTAATGAAACCCGATAATTCATACCAACTAATTTTAGACTACAGACATCTGAACACATGCACACAGACATTTACACAGAGACCTCACGTGGCAAGCATAGCGTGTGGTGGACTCCCCTATCTGGCAACAGAAGCTGATACACAGATAAATGTGTGCATCTATGGATATACCTATTATCTTATACTATCTGGATGCCAAACCTGTCCGTAATCAGGGACACAAAGTTAGAAAATAGAAATCGCAGAATAATACCTTGCTCCAGCATATTTACAACGCAGTATATTTTTTTTAGCTTCCACTATCAGGCAAGAAGTGCCTCACAGCCATCCACATCTAAAAGGATCGGCCAGGCAGGGGAGGTGGTAGAAACACAGGTAAATCCCTTCTTTACATCTTTTTAAAGCATTTGGGAGGGGGGAGGGAGCGGCTAACTGCGCTCCGCCAGGGAGGTGGAATTTGTGCCTACTCCGCATTCGCCACGGAGCGCTGAGTAGGCAAATCTCTGCAAACTCCGCTGGTGGAGCGGGTTACCCACCCAGGGCTAGTAAATACCACAAATCTGGTGATCCCGGTAATAGCGGGTCAATCAGGGTACACTTACCTAACCTTCAATGAAGGGGAAATGGTACTCATAGCATACAAATCACACTTGTACACAAGCACTCAAATGTGGTTTGCTTCTGAAGAAAAAATTATGACTGCAGTACAAACTGCTGTAGTGAGAGAAAGAGCACTGGTACGAAAGAAACTAATAATTGTCATAACTACCCTACTGGCATTAAAGGACGTTACAAAGGCAAGCATTCCAAATTCTAAAGCTTTACATCCAAGATGGATACAATTGGCTTATTCTCTCACTGCAACAGATGTAGACTACAAATTTGATTCTACACTAAAAACTCAAGCATTCCTGCAATACAAACACGAATAACATCTTCCAAATGAAATACTGCCTCTAGCTCAGTATGAATACATGATTTACACTGACAGTTCTACTCAGCCTGCCAAAGGAAGTTAACAGCAATACAGCGCAGCTTGTGCAATTGTAAAAGGACGTCTGCAGGATGGCAAGTTCCATCCTAGCAGTACAAAGACACAGTCTCTAGGAGACTGCACAGCAGGCAGAATAAAAGACCTATTACTGGCACTAATACAAATTGATCGAGAATTACCCACACTTATAGTGTGCAATTTGTTTTACTGTGTCCAGTCTTACAATGAATATCTTCACTACTGGCTTCAGAATGGGTTTAAAGACTCAAAAGGGTGCACAATATAGCACAAAATGCTTTGGGAGCAAGTGGCAGAGTTGAAAAAAGACGTGCCAACCGCTCACATGATACACACGCTGAGTCATCAACGTGATGGCGTTCACGTTGAGGGATATTCATTGGCTGATGAAGCAGCAAAGGGGGCAGGGTGAACTGCTGCCATAGGTGCAATCACTCGTTCTAGCATGAGAATAGATGGAGCACAATGGTGGCTGTCATTGCTTCCGCAAAAACAGCACAGCCTTACCGAAAGGCTTTTCACTCAAGTACTCCTACAATTTAGATGCAAAGAACATTCTATATGCTCAAATTCCAGGAGTGGGGATAGAGTAATACTGAACATGATTCGGCAGATTAGGTTTAATTCTAGCTGCACACGAGGGTCTGTGTTTTGCATACGCAGGGGTTAGAGCAACAGTTTCTCTACTCAAACAATGCTATTGGTGGCCAGGATTAACAAAACAAACGAAAATATTAGTCCTTAAGTGTGACATCTGCCAGCAGATGGAGGGTTCTACTGTAGCACGTCCGGCACAAACACCATTACTAATATTAGACGGACCTCTCGCATGTGTCTATTTGGACCACTGCGGCCCCTTGCATGGGGCTTACAAGTACATCTCGGTGACAGTGGATTCATGCTCTCAATTCCTTTGGCCCCAGCGCTAGGCTGACACTCGAACTGTTATAAAAGATTTGCAAGTCTTCATAGGGACATACGCATTTGGCACACTACATTCAGACCGTGGCCCCACGTTTAGCTCTAGGGCTAACAGGGAAGCCATGGGAAGTTTGGGTAGAGCAGTGTGGTACTCCTCAACGTACCATCCTGAGGGAAATTTGGTCATGGAGAGGAGAAACTGGAACTTATAGCAATCTTTAATAGCAAGGGTATTAGGCTCGGTGGTAGTTGGGTCAATCACCTATATGGGGTGCAGAGGGCACACAATAATATGTATCAAGCAACAAGAAGCTACCCTGGTGAGATGTCTGATTCTTAAAGAAGGTAGTTGCACACTATGCCAATCACCTATTTTCTGTTGGGCATCTCAAAAAAATGTAAGGACTGTCCTCACATTTTTCTGAGAAGCCCAACAGCACATAGGTGATTGGCATAGTGTGCCTCTACCTTCTTTAAGAATCAGACATCTCACCAGGGTAGCTTCTTGTTGTGTAATACATGTTATTTGGAGGCCAGCTTACCCTGACTGCCCTGTAACCTCTTGTTCCCTCCCCTTTTGAATATTAGAGTTTTGTGCGTATACAGGCGCTCAATAATATGCCAAGAAGTTCCCTAGGCGGTGTCAAACCTTACAAAGACATATTTAGAACAAGAATGTGGGTACCTGATATCGATTATGAAAGCACAGTGGCGGATAAAAAAACCTTTTGACATAAATAAACGTTTGGCAGTTTTACAGGATCCTAATGAATTCCGGGCACTACAAAGCAACATGCAAGTAAAATGCTCTGCCACTGGGGAAGTCAAATCAGTTACAGCTAGAACTGTCTGGATCCCAAAAGTCTGGGATCTGGTCAGAGAAAAGATTATAGACAAAAAGGAATTTGGGCTATCCTACAGAAAGCCTGTAACTGTCCTGGCTGTTGAAGGAAGAAGAACAGTACTTCTTCCGCCTCTTGCCGGCAAGAAAGAAAAGAGATTTGTCTCAATAGATCTGATCAAACCACACTATGTGGCAGTTTCTGAATAGAAGGCAAGGTGAGCTCCTGGGTAGCTGCCGCTCTCCTCTCGCTACCATACAGGAAGTTCAGACAGAAAGACTGATAACATTTGAAGAGTCTTCTATCCGTAGTATTGGAGTTACCAACAACAAAATGGAACTCGTTCCTATTGAAATTGAACGTCAAAACTCAAATCAAACACAGATATCAATTTGGCCTACCACAGACATGTACATCAATATGCCTCTACAGGAGACATCTGCCAGTTCAACAAAACCTGCTGAGCTACCATAAATAGATTGAACTGCATTTGGCTTATTCATCCATTTTGACACATTTTCTTTGGAACTAAGTGAACATGAGTCACCCCAGCTCCAGTTTCCCACAAAAAACAACTTCATGATTTCTACATTTTTCTGAAAAAGACATACCTAGTGTCACCATTGCTGCAGCTCTGGATAACAACTGACCTACTTTTCCTACTGTTTTGGATAGGTTTAGTGACTGTCTTCTTCTTACTCGTGAATGGACACTATCTTCCAGAACGCTCTGCAGCATAACATGTGAACTTGGTACTGAACCCTCATATGTCATCGCAATGTGAACAAAGAGACCTGTCCTATATGGACATTACAGCAGTTCCAGTTCCTGATGGAATAGTTTGGGATACGGTTTCATATGATGTATTTGGTCACACTGAACTTTTGAAAATACTACATATATTCAACATTTCTTTAAATTATATCATCACCTCCAGTACATACTGTCACGATTGGGATTTTGAGACTATAAATAATATGTTGTCTGATTTAGAACTGTCTTCAGCAGTGTTTCCCAAACTGTGGTCCGCGGACCCCCAGGGGTCCGTGACACATTCCCAGAGGGTCCGCAGGCAACAGTTTTAAAAGCACAGAAAGGTTTCTTGTATATTTAGCAGCTTTCCAGCAGCAATAAAAGTGTCAAGATAAAGCCAGTGATGAATGTACCTGCTGGAGCGTGAGGAGAGTTCTGTTTAGTGGCAGCTTTGACTTAACTAATGTAGCACAGAGGGTTAATGTGCCTACTGCAAAGTACGTGTAACATGCATTTTAAAAAGCAGCATTTTATGTGAATAGGTTCGTGGTTACTGCTTTTGTAACAGAGATTCTTTCATTACTGTGCACTTCATAAGTGAAAATCGGTATGTAGCAGAGGGACGTATAAACGGTCATCAAAGAGCTGCTTGCAAACTGCATGGTACCAGTTAGTAACTTTTGTTTTTTCCCAGTTATTCATTATCCTGATGCTGCTAAAAAGATTTATTTGGGTGGAAATACATTTTTAATGTTAAAGTCAGTGCTAGCCACTGTGTTATGTTCTGAATCCTGAGTTTGTGCTTTTCCAGACCAAGCACTCTTTAAACATTTTATATACACACTGTTTTACATGTACGATTCAATGTCTCTATATGTGTGTGATGTAAAGTGCTCTGACATCCTACAATGGTATGAGAGATGCTATAAAACATGAAATACATGTGACAGAGGGGCTATTATTTCAATATAAAATACTAAGGGCAGATGTACGATCCGTTTTTATATGTGTGAACGGGTTCGTGAACCCGCTTTCACAGGCAAAAACGTATTGGGCCATGTACATTGCTAAATAGATTTTGCAACTTGCTATTTGGAAGGGGCATTCCCTTCCAAATAGCGAGTCTTAAAACCATGTACAAATGTTTTGCGGTCGCAAAACACTCGCAATTACCACTTACTTCAAGTAGACTTGCACTATAGCCTTCCCCTTTGCAAATGCATGCAAAATTATTTTTTAAGGACAGGCAGTGGTCCCAGGGACATCTGGCTGCCCTTAGAAAATGAATCGAAAACGTTTCATTTTCTTTTCTTTTTTTAAATGCATGGTAAATGGGCTGAATTTTTTTTTCTTTAACTGCTTTATTTAAAAAAAAGTCCCAGACATGGTGGACTGCAGAGCCCAGCAGGCACCATACCTAGGAGGGCTGGCATTCCTAATAGGCTCGCAAATTGCGAGAGGCTCATTAATAATAATGAACCTCGCAATTTGCGACCCCATTGGGAATCCAAAACAGTGTTAAACACACTGTTGTACATTTCATTTAGCGACTCGCATTTTGCCACTCGCAATGTGTCGCCAATTGCGAGGCGCTAAATGAAATGGTCGTACATCTGGCCCCAAAATCCTTAGGGGCAGATTTACAAGCCCCTTGCTCCTCTTTTACGCCACTGTTGCTTCACTTTCGTGATACAGCGGCGATGCAAAAGATGCGCCATGGTGCAGGGTATTTACAACATGACGCATCTGAGAGATGCGCAACGTTGTAAAGCTGCGTCAAAACCCTGCACCTGCTTGAAGCAGGTGTAAGGATTGACGCAGCATTAACAAGATTTGGCCCCCCAGAGCATTGCTGGAGCTGTGTCGCGCTTGCGACGCAACTCCAGCAATGCACCACCTTTACGGCACAGATGCGTCATGCATCTGTGCTTTTTTGCCCCATGAGGCGCAGCATTGTAAATGCGGCGCATCAATGGTGGCGGAGGCATGGCGCACAATAAGTGGCGCATCCCTGCTGATATGCATGGATGCGTCACTTATTGTAAATCTGCCCTTAAGTACTTTGAGTATTTGTTTTGTGTGCACACGTGTGTATTTTTTTCAAAATACTGTTTTAATATTTGAAATGTAACTCGTACAAATTGCTTGGGGGTCCCCAGCTTCCAGTGGTGACTGAATGGGGGTCCTCAGGAGTCAAAAGTTTGGGAACCACTGGTCTACAGCATTTACAAAGAATGAAATGTTTGATGGCAATATTGATTTTGACACAATCTACTGTTATCAACATTAGGGTCATCACTTTCTGCATAAAACCAGTGCACTATGTAATGTTTTCACATATCACCAATGGGAACATAGCCGGACAATACAGAAAGGTAGTTCACAAATGTTTGCGCACAAGTTTGCTTATTTTTCTGGGTTTAATATATTAGATCCACACTCATAATATTATAAGCTTGCACCGACATCTGTAAATAAAAGTATGCTCACTAACACGAAACAGATATACTCTGCATCCTTTATTGCCCAACTGTCTAAACAGGGTTTCGATTTATGGAAGGACACTATAGACATAAAATCTGTCTGGGGTACTACGGACTGGCTAGTTCAGGGAACTGAGGCACTATTTAGAACATGCCCCATACCACAACAAATCATCTTCCTGAATTCCTGTCTTGCGTTGGCCAAGATTAAGGATTTGAATACACCAAGTATTCCCTCATGTTCACACTTTGAGGGTTGGCAATATTACACAGAAATGGGAGAGGGTTCACTAGATAACATTATGCAGGGCATTTCATACAATTCAACAGACCTCAATTGGAAGGGATGGTTCGTTTGTCCAGTCCACACAAATAGGTGTCAGTTTAGATTCAGGTGTACCACCGATGGGTTTAGTATCCAACCGCCTGACTTAAGCTATGTACAATGAGAACATCCAGGGGTGGTGAAATCATAGTGTTGGGAAGTTATGCCTAGATTGACTAAAAACCTCGACTCTTTCTCAGGTGAAATAACACTTGTCTCTACTGTCAGATGACATGGATTTAAGTTTGTTTTGTAGGGTCCCCGTAAGCCACGCTGTACCAAATGCTTCTTATATGCCACTTACAATAAAATTTGGAAACACCCTCAACAAGAACAAGAAACTGCGGGGAGATTGTGTGAAATTGACAGAATTAACCTAGAAAAGTCCTTAGCAGTGGTTGGTAATGGTATGACCACTTTAACCTCCAGGATTTATTCACTGAGCAAGATTGTATCTTCTGCCATAGATATATTGGAGCAGGATCTGTCCATTTTACAACAGGGACAATCACAGTTACGTTTCATTATGTCATTAAGCTGGACTCTACAATCCTTGCGCTCTGACTATGTGCCCTGGCGATATATATCAACCGTACGTCTCTGTTCTCTGTGTATAATGTATCTGAAAAGCAGATATAAAAGGCACAAATGGTTATGAAATATTCAATGCTGCGCATTGAAAAATTAGACTGATTACCTTTCACCGCAGCAGAGTCACCATCCACCGAATGGTTAATTCATGGCCATATAACACCGCCAGTAACAACTTTCCAGTTTCAGTATTGCCTAGAACACCACCAGGTAGACACATATGAGGTAATGGTTAGGGAATTCATCCATGAATCTTGGGAATTACTGTATAGATTTAGATGCAGGAAAGGGGACACTGAAGTGTTTTTCAGTAGTACAGACTGCGAGAATTCTTTGAGTGGCTCTCTCATTTGCCAGGATATTATGCTTCACGGGGGCTGTAATTGTTCTGTTGCTAACGTATCCTGTCATTTGAAAGGCTCCCCAGCAGCCGTGATTAATTTGGTGTTCAGGCTGCTCTCAAAGGGGAGTTACTTAATGCTGAATGATGAAGGTTGTTGTGGGATGCTTTCAGGCATCTCATATCTTGTCACTGTAATTCCCAGGGTTACTTGTTGAATGCAAGTATTGGTTACACAGTCAGAGAGGCACCGTTATGGCCTTTCTTGAATGTTTCCATTATACGGTTTGATACTCTGAGCCGAATGAAAGCCATGCTCTTACAGAAAGATGTGCCCTTAACCTCAGCCCGAGAGACTTTTGATCTACAGGTTGCAAGGTCCTCAGACGAGATACAGGCACTTGTATGAACTAACTGCCCTTTCCATTTTGGAGAAATGGTACAGCATATCTTTAACATGTCTGATACGAAGGGTATAGTACATCTATTTAAGACCATAGGTTTTGGACTGTTAAGCACCTTTCAGACAGTCTTCGGAGTGATTCCAGCTTTCATACACTCTGTAGTCTGTAGCATTTTTGAAGGACTTGTGCTCCTCTTGCTACTGATAGCGGGAAACCTGATTTAAAAGTTTCTGGTACACAATGGACTTCGCGACCACCAAGGAGATGGAAAAACCAGTCTTAGGGCGACGTTACCCTGATCGCATGGTACTCCACCAGGGCACACCTCGACTTCAGAAATTAAGCGAGTCTTGGTTCCTATCATTTCAAACAGTTTGGATTGACAGTTTTTTGCCTGTCCTCCGCTGCCTATTCTGCGAACAAGAATGTGTGTTGGACCTCTGTCTAACACTTCCATCGGTTGCGCCACAAGATTTGGATATATTGCTGGCCCCTTTAACGGCCCACGTACTGTAGTGTCTTCAGCTTATTCTCATGTTGATGTCGGCATTCCTAGGGCCACCTCTGGATGCTTCAACTCCTGTTGGATCGGATACCGGCTTCTCTACAGGCACACAGGCTCTGGATAGTTCAAAGGCTTCCCCAGCATCGGCTGTGGGAACTGAAGATCATCTTTGCTTGATTGACCTGATCTGTGAGGTGTTACAGGGACCTTCATCTGCGATGGCAAGCAACAGTGATGAGCATTTGGCTCTCCGTGTGCTGGGAAGAATTCAGCTTTTTTTCTAAAACAACTAAAATTTGAATTTTAAATAAAACAATTTTTCTACTGCTTTTCTCTTGCTGAGCGCCATGGCTTTCAGACATTCTCTGTTGCTAAAACCATATATATGAACATATGTTTATGGTCTAAGAGAGCTTTTATAATATTTAAAGGACTTTTTTAGCATTTTTTATGAACTTTTTAGAAAATATTGCAAACTATTTTTTGCTTGAAGGACATTTTCTTTTCTAGTATGTTGTCCGGTCGGATGAGGAGTGGGTGTTATGATTAGTAAATGTACCCCAATATAGGCTTAGGTAGTCACCCAGCCTTTCACCTATGTTTCTCCTGCCATTACACTACATAACAGGTTTGGTATTGACCTTTTACCTAGTTAAGGTGCTGTATAAATTCTGTGTGGTTTTCCCAGAAAGCTAGCCTTATTTATTATGCATGAGGATTCTTGGAATCCCAGCAGGACTACCATCTACTGCACAGTAACTTTGTACAAGGGTCCTCCCTTTCTATTCTTTGATCGACATGACAGAGCAAGGTAGAACCCCTGGGGGTACCTTTGTGGTATATATACACCATATCTTTGCTGAGGCAGGCAGAGGAGAAAGACTTCCATGCAGACACACTGACGCAAGACGCTGAGGTTCCGGCACACAGACACTCCAGCTCACAGTGGTCTGAATTCCCTCTAGTGGTGTCCAACCCGAGACCAAGACGGGGTCCCACAGTCTCTCACTTCAGGTAGTGGGGTTGACTTCAGCCTAGGGGGATTCTAGGCTCTACACCTACATACATGCTACGTACCGTTAGGTACATCTAGTTAGGGTTGCACTGTAGGAGTACGCATTTTTTATTGCCATGTCTTTATCAACCTGCCTGTATTCGTTATTTTAGCACTATGGTAGGAATCTACCATCCATTTACTCTATTGGTGCTTATAATCATTTATATCTGTTTCTGTCTTATGGTTGTTTGAGCACACCTATTTTACACTAGAATTATGCTGGTTCAATAAATGCTTATTGAAAACCATCCACACCATTTATTCTGTGTATTCCACTAAATCAAAGTGAACACATGTGACTGAGCAAAAAGTACTGTACTGTTTCCATGATCCCTGATGAGACAGAGTTGTCATGTTCGATAGTTGCCAATAACTATTCTCTTGTTGTTAAGAGGAGTTTATAGTGGCAATGTGAGTTAGCTGGTATACAGGCAAACATACCCAGTGGGTGCGTCTGAAATCAGTCTGAACACCAATCCCACAGTCTATGTTGTCTATACGCGCAGATCCTATATAGGTTTATAGGAACTACACAACACTACCTCATTCAGCTCCAGCCTTCTTCTGACTGCTATTGCTCCTTCACTTCAAAATGCTTAGAGGTTGGCCACAGCTATATCTACTGGGGTAAAGAGGCTGAAAAAAGAGGTATTTATAGGGATTTGGGTTTGCCAAATGTGGAGATGACTTGGTTTGGCCAGAGAGGGTTAACGTTTCATAAGTTGCTGGCTTTCTGTAAAACCATTGTGGATTGCCAAACTCCTTACCTCATGATTGTGCACTGTGGTGGAACTGATCTAAACACACTAACTGGGGTAGGGCTGGAAATCCTAATGAAGGATACCTTTGCAGAACTGATGTCACTTTTCCCTCACACTGTCTTTGTGTACTCTAATATATGCCAAAGACGGAAATGGAAGAGGTCAATCAATTCTGTCCACAGATTGACAGAGCTAGGAAACATGTTAATAAAATGGTTTCTGCATTCCTCAGAGGACCATTGCATGGGCTGTATCTATAACAACAACTTGCGTTTTGACACACATGGAATTTACAGAAATGATGGAGTGCACTTTACAGACGAAGGCAATAGGGTGATTCTAAGTAACCTGAAACTCTGCATTTGGTTTCATGTGTAGCTATCATATAAATTGTTTTCTAAAGATCTTTTTTTTTGTTTTTGTGACTCTTCGTGACAACGTTGTGATGGTTGCAAATACATCGTGAAATCGCAAAACAAAATCAGACATTCAATGGCCACCAGCACATGCAGAAATAATAACGAAAAAAAATACATTCGAAAATTTCCACTACACATATACATGCTGCCTTTTAAAACATGTTTAAACACATGGTTTTGTACTAAGTTTATTTAAAAAACATTTTTAAATCCTATTTTCCGTTTTTTCGCGGTTATTCAGGGCATTGTGACGATGTTGTTAACCGCAGTGATCACTCCTTTTTCATAAAGTGTAAAACACATATATGCATACATATAGCATTATTTTACATACTAACGGGTTATTACTGTATTGTCTAAAGTCATGTTTTTCTAGTGAGTTTCTATAAAAACCATCTCTAAACCCTATTTTCGTGTTCACGGTGACGCCTGGAGTTGCGATGATGTCAGCAACCACAACGATCGCGCCTTTTTTACAGACTGAAAAACACACATATGCACACATATTAAAGCATTTTCGGCACAAGGTTTCTATAAAAACCATATCAAAAACATATTTTCCGTTTTCACGATGACGCCGGGAGTCGCGATGATGTCAGTAACCTCAATGGATGTGCCTTTTTTACAGACTTACAAACACATACATGCACACATATTATAGTATTTTTGGCAATATGAGTTTATTACTGTAGAGTCCAAACTCATGTTTTTCTAGTGATTTTCTGAAACCAATTTTCAATTTTCGTGGTGATGCCTGGAGTTGGGGATTCGTTGGTACTCGCAATCACCGTGAATATGTCGAGAAAACACAAAGCAAAAGCAGGAATTCAATAGCCACCACCACATTCAAAAACGATAACCATATAATTCATTCTAACCATCACACTAGATAAATCGCTATATAAATAACTCTATTAAAACAAATATCAGTCTCTCAATATCTCTATAACACTGTGTGTTAATCATTCACTGGGTTATGTGAGTGGGTGCATAAGTCTCCAAGTGGGTCTGTGGCTGGCTGCACAAGTCCATCGGTAAGTCTATAAGTGGGTGCATAAGTCTGAGTGGGTATATGAATGGATGCATGAGTCTTTGAGTGAGTTTGTGAGTGAGTGCATAAGTCTATGACTGGGTATGTAAGTGAGTGTGTGAGTGTTTGAGTGGATATGTAAATGGGTGTTTGAGTTTTCTGAGAGGGTATGTAAATGGGTACTTGAGTCTGTGACTAGATCTATGAGTGGGTGCATAAGTGTCTTCTATCTATCAGTGGGTTAGTGAGTGGAATTATAAGTGTCTCAGTTGGTCTGCAAGTCTGTGACTGGATGCACGAGTCTCTGAATGGGTCTGTGAGTGGGTGTATACGTCTCAGACAATGTATGTGAATAGGTGCATGAGTCTCTGAGTGCATCTGTAAGTGGGTGTATGAGCCTCTAAATGTTTCTGTGAGTACACACATGGCTCTCTGAGTGATCCTGTGAGTGGGTGCATTAGTGTCAGAGTCTGTGACTGTGATCAGTGAGGGTGTGTATATAGATATAGAATTATAGATACTTTTTGTTTTATGTTTCCACTGCTATTTGAGGTGTCGCTGCAGAACTTGCGAAGTCCCCACAATCGTATACTGGGGCCATGCTGCTAGTCGCGTCGACATCGTGAATACCGCGTGTGATAAGAAAAAGCAATTTTGGACACATAACTTGTGTCACTAATACCCTCATTCCTCAAACATGGAGTCAGAGTACCTCCACTCTGACCCCTTATGCTGGATTTTATTTTGAGCCCCGACAATGTGAATAGATTGGTCATGGTCCCTGAGTTGGCCTTAAAGCCTGTTTGGTTCATTGGTATCAGTTCGCGAAGGTCCGCCCATGCCCTCAGCTCCTTCAGTAGAATTCCTGCATAATGCTTGGCCTCGATGACTTAAGACAAACTTAAGACAAAATCCTAACTAAAGTCTGTCTTAAGTCTGTCTTAAGTCTGTCTTAAGTCTGTCTTAAGTTTGTCTTAAGTCTGTCTTAAGTACGTCTTAAGTCTGTCTTAAGTTTGTCTTAAGTTTGTCTTAAGTCAAACTTAAGAAAAAATCCTAACTTAACTACTGCTAAATGCCTTCTGTGAATACCAAAAGTAGTAAGTTTAGGATTTTGTCTTGAGTTAGTTCTGGTGAACACCAGTAGGTAACACAAATATATGTCTCTATGGGCGTCCTGTTCCACGAGCACCTCAAGCAGCGGCACAGTCAAATGACGACAATGTCCATGTCCAAATAAAATTCTCAGTTCTTTATTTTTCATATTCCCCATGTACACGGAGACTTTCTCGCTCCATACTGGAGCAGACCAACGTGTTTCGGCGGTTTACCTTCTACTGGGTCACATAGGGTTCTACATTGTAGCCTATTTAATATTGTGTCCCTTCTCTATTTTGCTGACCCTTGAAAACAGCTATTGCAACTCGTTCTATACAAATTAGCAGCAATATTCTTCCCCCATTTTGGTAGTCCAAACACCATGTTCTAAAGTTCATTTATATGTTTTTTACCCATTTTGTTGTTTTCGTTATGTTTTTTATATATACTTTATGTGTTTTATTGAAATTTCCTTCCGTATCGGTACTTCTATCATCGTACATATTTTGATTCCATCTTTTCTCGTATTGCATTTCATCAGAATACCTCAGAGTACTCTTGAGTAGTTTATGGTTTTGACTGCATTCTATAATTTTCTAATGCATTAAAAATAAATTAATTACCTCGCGATAATCTTGTAGCAATATCTCTCTGAAAATTCACAAACAACCAAAAGCAATATTTTGAATAAAGTGTATAGTAATTAAAGCAAAAAGTGATGGACTGAATGTGGATCAATGTCACACACTCCCCCAGTCAAAAGATCTGGGCCCAAATCCATCGTTTTTTTGCACTCCACACCACCCTGGGTTAGACAATGGCGATATGCAAATCAGCTCTGACCCTGTTGCCCCATGGGAACAGTCCAGTCCGAACTACAAAAGCCATGTCCTTCCCAGAACGGAATCAAGCATCCGAGGACCGGACCGGTTTCGAGGTAACACCTCTCTTCAGCCCGGCTAGCTTGACTCCAAGTGGTGTGGAGTGCCTGGGACCCACGTCTGGGCATCCCCAGCGCACTTAGGGCGGCAATTGCAAAAACAACAAGTGATGGACTGAATGTGGATCAATGTCACACACTCCCCCAGTCAAAAGATCTGGGCCCAAATCCATCGTTTTTTTGCACTCCACACCACCCTGGGTTAGACAATGGCGATATGCAAATCAGCTCTGACCCTGTTGCCCCATGGGAACAGTCCAGTCCGAACTACAAAAGCCATGTCGAGGTGTTACCTCGAAACCGGTCCGGTCCTCGGATGCTTGATTCCGTTCTGGGAAGGACATGGCTTTTGTAGTTCGGACTGGACTGTTCCCATGGGGCAACAGGGTCAGAGCTGATTTGCATATCGCCATTGTCTAACCCAGGGTGGTGTGGAGTGCAAAAAAACGATGGATTTGGGCCCAGATCTTTTGACTGGGGGAGTGTGTGACATTGATCCACATTCAGTCCATCACTTGTTGTTTTTGCAATTGCCGCCCTAAGTGCGCTGGGGATGCCCAGACGTGGGTCCCAGGCACTCCACACCACTTGGAGTCAAGCTAGCCGGGCTGAAGAGAGGTGTTACCTCGAAACCGGTCCGGTCCTCGGATGCTTGATTCCGTTCTGGGAAGGACATGGCTTTTGTAGTTCGGACTGGACTGTTCCCATGGGGCAACAGGGTCAGAGCTGATTTGCATATCGCCATTGTCTAACCCAGGGTGGTGTGGAGTGCAAAAAAACGATGGATTTGGGCCCAGATCTTTTGACTGGGGGAGTGTGTGACATTGATCCACATTCAGTCCATCACTTGTTGTTTTTGCAATTGCCGCCCTAAGTGCGCTGGGGATGCCCAGACGTGGGTCCCAGGCACTCCACACCACTTGGAGTCAAGCTAGCCAGGCTGAAGAGAGGTGTTACCTCGAAACCGGTCCGGTCCTCGGATGCTTGATTCCGTTCTGGGAAGGACATGGCTTTTGTAGTTCGGACTGGACTGTTCCCATGGGGCAACAGGGTCAGAGCTGATTTGCATATCGCCATTGTCTAACCCAGGGTGGTGTGGAGTGCAAAAAAACGATGGATTTGGGCCCAGATCTTTTGACTGGGGGAGTGTGTGACATTGATCCACATTCAGTCCATCACTTGTTGTTTTTGCTATAGTAATTAAAGTGCAAAGTGATGAATGTACCTGATGTTGCGCAAATTCCATAATTTATGCTAATACATTTTAATGCTACGCTTCCTATCCAGGTACTTAAAATTATTTCCCTAAAGATTATTCCTCCTCGCTTTCAAACCTTCTCTTTTCTAGGGGTTCATAATCTGGCAATAGCAGCATGATAAGGAAAGTGCAAGATATTTAAACTGCAAAGTGCAATATGGGTTTCCTAATCCTAACCCCTTTTGTCTAAATAACCTTATGTTCATTTATAAATATCAAACCAATTAAATTCCTCCATGTCCATTACTGTTATAAAAAGGCATTTTCTCATTCTTCAAATACATATTGTTTTGCCAATATTTCGTAAAAACTATGGATGTGAATACAATTAATACTATATCCACTCTATTAGGGAGAGAGTGCAGTTTAAAGCCCTGTGTGTTAGTCATCGGATTCTACATAGGAAGGACCCCTCCTACCTTCATGACATTCTAATTCCTTATGCACCGACCAGATACTTGAGATCTGTTGGGACAGGAAAGGTGTGTGTCCCTCATATTAAGAGAGCCAGGGTGGGAGGCTGATCTTTCCGTTTTAGGGCTGCACAGAGGAGGAATTCTCTTCCTCAGAGCGTCCTGCTGGAGTGCTCTGAGTCTATTTTTCGTAAAGGCTTGAAGACCCATTTATTTCCCACTGCATAGGGGTAGCCCTGTCTCAGATCATGAGTTGCTGCTGTTTTGAGCCTGTTACCTTAGCGCGGGGACACACTGGCCCAGTGTAACCATGCGCTCTATAAATGCAATTATTATTAATATTACTATTATTATTATTATTATTATTATTATTATTATTATTATTTGGGTGGCCACTATTCACATGTAGAATGGAATTGGTTGCTTTAGGTTTCCTATGGATTTTGGTTATTAGTATATTGTCCTTAACTTCCAAGTCTACATCCAAGCAGTTACAACATTGGCAGCTTTGTGTATATGTGAATTGTAGATTACAATCATTGTTCCTCAGTTTCATCAAGAAAGGTTCTAATTCATTTTCACTTCCTTCCCACAAAATAAATAAGTCATCAATGAATCTAGTCCAAAGTGCCACTTTCTCCATATGTATATTGTTTTCTTCAGCCCAGGCTACCTCCTTCTCCCACCAACCCATGAACAAGTTCGCGTGGGTGGGGGCAAAGGAGATGCCCATCGTTGTTCCTTGTACCTGCTGATAGAATTTGCCATCAAATGTAAAAATATTGTGTGTTAGGCATTAGTTTAACATGTCCATCAGGATTCGCATATGATCCAACCACTCCACTGGTTGATCCTTCAGAAAGCTTTCACAGGCATGTATTCCTTTCCCATGTTCAATGGAAGTGTACAATGACACAACGTCCATGGTTATCATTATATACTCTGTCTTCCAGGGAACATTGTCTAATTTCTTTGAGAAGTCTGTGCTGTCTTTTAGGTATGATGGAAGCACCATTACATATTTTTGCAGGAATACATCAAGGAATCTAGAGCTGTTCTCCAGTAATGACCCTACTGAGCTCACTATCGGTCTTCTGGGTAGATTTACCACACACTTATGCATTTTTGGCAAGAGATAAATTGTAAACACAAGGAGATGATGGACGGAGCACTGAAACTTTTCGGACACTCACCCCCAGTCACAGATCTGGGTTGAATCCATCATCGTTCTTTAGCTCACTTCGCCACCCCAATTGTTGGATTGTTGTTTTAGTTCATTGATGTCCTTCCAATCTTGCGGTGTGAAATTGCTTTTTTTAAGATTGTTCCGCCAACTTCGTTGAAAAATGTTCAATTCATCTACCACTAGCTCTTGAAAGGGATCAATACGGTTCCCCGGTGGAATTTGTGGACAATATTTACTCTGTGGTTTCAGACCACTACCAACATGCTGGTCCATTGCAAAGCCCATACTCTGTATGTTCCTTACTGACACATCAGTGGCGGGCCCTAATGTCTCTAAATCAATTGTCTGATTAGGTTGGTCTTCAAATGATGTTGACTGTCCCCCAGCTACATAATAGATGCTGATTAAGTCTGGTATGTCCGCAATTTGAAAGGAGGAGAGTATGCAGTGTTCAGTCATTTCAATATCTTGTTGCTTGACCTTCATTTGGTGGTATTCGTGTAATTTTAACTTCCTTATGTATTTATATAATTCAATTAGGGCGTCCACAAAGTCCGTATAAGATACTGGTAAGAATGTTAAAGCCAAGTTGAGTAACCACATCTGGTTGGTATTCAGTGTTACTGATGATATGTTTACAACTACTTTTCTTCTTTTGGGATTCCCAAGTTTAATTGGTTTTTCTGTTCCTTCCTTGTCCTCTTCCTCTTCCCCCTTCTTGTTTGGTATCCTCTTTGGCATGGCCCTGCAGTGCTCTGCCTCTCCCTCCTTGTCTCGTGGTCATTCTTAGTAGTCTTAGTTCTTTGTGAAAATCCTATTTCTCCTTCTGTGTTTCATCAGCACTGGACCCTGCATCCGAGCTTACTTTACTTTCACTTTGTTTACTTTGTGCAAAGGGTCCTGATCTCTCTTTTGCTCTAAAGATATCAAGTTTCTTTGCGAATGTGTAGACCCGACCATATTGATAGTCTAGTCTATATCTTGTGAAATTTCCAGCTTTACGTTGGAAAGTCTCTTCATCATAGCTCTGTAGAGATTTCTCCATCTTATTGATTTGGTCTTTTATGGTGGTTTCTTCCTTATGTTTTTCTAGCTCTTTATTAATTATTTCAATCTTTTCAGATTGTAGTTACATTTTCCTTCTTGCATGTTCAATGAGAGTTTTCATTAATCTTATTGAACAGTCTTCCGTATTTCCACACCGCTCATTGATTAAATCATCATCCAGGTCCTCATAAATTGGTAATATCATAATTCTTAAGCCTCTCGCTACTCTCTTACACTCCAGATACTTAGTGAGAGATGCCATTTCCAACCATTGTTTTGCTTCCATACGTCGTACGCATTCCAGATCTCTTACCAATTGTGTAAGTGTTTTGTTGCTTCATTTCCATTTCTGTCTGGCCCTCTTATGTTTGCACCCTCCTGGAAGGTACTTTCTGCGGCTAATTTCCATCTTGCTTGTCTTTCGTCCATCTTTTAATTTCTCCTCCTAGTTGCTCGTCACCACTCAAAGTTGGCACTTTTTATTATTTATTACTGAACGTTATTCCTAATAATCCCTCATCTGTAGAGTCCTATATAGTATCTATTTCATGATAGAACTTTTCCTCTTCTCGGTTATGTTATGTTAATGAAATTTTTAAAGCGCATCGATTAACCGTAGGTGACTTGGCGCTAGCTAGATCTCCTAATGGCCAAGAGCAGAAGAACGGATTTATAGGGACCAGATTCTTGGGAAAAGAGACAAGTTTTTAAGCTGTTCCTGAAGGACAAACGTTCTGTGGCATTTCTCAGGTGGAACCGCAAAACCTTCAAAGCTTTTGCCGCACAATGAACAAAGCTTCTACACCCCATCGGTCTTTTTTTGTACATGGCACTAGGACCAACTTGGCTCCCATAGATCTCAGTGTTCTTTCTGGGATATACCATTAGAATCGCCATTTTAAATAGTCTGGCCCTGTGCATTGGAGTGCTTTAAAAACCATGCACAGAGCCTTGAAACATACTCGACTCCTTACTGGGAGCCATTGCAATTTTTTGATTTCCTTAGCAATCGAGGAGAATCTCGATGTACCAGTGAGCAGTCTAGCTGCTGCGTTCTGCAACACTTGTAATTTGTACAAGAATCTTTGTTGAACGTTTAGGTAAAGACTGTTACAGTAGTCCAGTCTTGCCATTACAAGAACCGTGACCACTGTTTGCCTGCTCCCCGGTGGCAAGAACAGCAATATTTTCCTGAGCATTCTCATAACATACGTCGTTTTTAATGCCACTGAGTTTACTTGGGGCCCAAAGGTGAGACTCTTGTCAACTATTACGCCCAGGTTTTTAACCTTTTTAGTGAGGACAGGGAGCGTACCTATCGAGTCCGGCCACCAGTTTGGTGTCCAAAAGTTGGTATTGTTGCCGAACAATATAACCTCGGTTTTACCAGTGTTAATTTTTAGGCAATTCTCTGCCATCCAACTTCCCACTGACAACATGCAGTCCTGGAAACGTCCTTCTATACCCGCCTCTTTGCCTGCTGTCAGAGACACCACAATTTGAGTATCATCCGCATAAGAGGTGAGACCAAATTCAAATGCCCTAATAATGAGGGCCAGAGCGCAGACGTCCACATTAAAAAGCGTCGGACTGAGAGAGGACCCCTGTGGAACCCCACAGGGCAGTGCAAAAGGATTAGGCTGGTAGTCTCCCAATGCAACAATCTGTCCTCTATCAGCAAGAAAAGATCTTAACCACTTGGCCTCGGCGGCAATTCCGCTGCAGCGCTAGGGGGGAGGGGGGCCGCGCGGCGCTCCCGTTCTCGCGGCGGAACCGCTCCGTCACGAGCTCGGGTGGGCTGTGCTTGTGACGGAGCGGTTCCGTCATGGCCCCGCCCGCTCAATAGAACATGCCTCGCAGGCGTGAAAAACAGCGCCGCGCAGGCGCCGCGAGCGGGGCATAACGGAACCGCTCCGTCACCAGCACAGCCCACCGGAGGCTCGCGACGGAGCGGTTCCGTCACGAGCATGGGAGGGGTTAAAAAATTGCAGGCTTTCCCATGGATTCTACTTGCTTTTAGATGATCCATTAATATATCATGATCGACCATATCAAAGGCGGCAGACAGATCTAATGGAATCAGTTCTGCCCAGCCATCCCAATCAGCGGCTTCCCTGATCTCCTCAGTTGCTTTAATGAGTGCAGACTCAGTACTGTGTCCCTCTCTAATGCCATATTGAGAGGGATCCTGAGCATGTGTCTCCGCTAAAAAGGTGCTTAGTTGTCTGTTCATGATTTTCTAAACAATTCTTTTACTGAGTTCTTCGTTCCTTCAATACGAATTGCATAAAATCTTTGTCTGGCAGAGAAGATGAGTTGCTTATAGTTCTGCAGGTTTGTAGGACTTTTTCTCTGATTCCTTATAGCTTCTCCTCCAACTCCGCTCGAGCCATTTGCAAATGAGTTTTTGATTTCTTAACTCCTCTGTAAACCATGGAGCGGTTGCTATCAATTATAAATAATACCTAATTGTGTTAATTCAAAAAGGTTCCACAATGCTTGATAGTCCAAAACCCTTTAAAAGTGGATTGTGTTCTCAAGTGGTATACTTGACCGTCTGAATCCAGGTCAAGTTCACCTATCTATACTCCAAGCCACATTTTTCAAGATCCATTTTCCAATATTAATCTTTTATACCTTGTGCATTGTGGTTCACTGGACTAAAATGTCCATCTCAATCTGAGGGTTGCTGTTCTCCCCTCTTCCTTGCTTGTTGGCTTCAGTCCTGCCTCGCAGCTCGTTGATTAAAGTCCAGGTCTTGTGGAGGTCCTGTGGTGCGTGCGAAGGAAGCAGCAGCAGCAAGCGGCAGTGGACCGCAGGAGATTGGAACCGCGGACCGCAAACCGTAAGAGATCTGCAAACCGCCCAGCAACCTTAGCCTTGAACTGCTGCAGGGACCCACAGGAACCACACGGAGCCGCGGGAAGCCACGGGACCCGAGCAGAGCAGAGCAGCTAGTGGGGTGCGGTGAGTAGAGTGAGTAGAGCCACGAGGGCGGCACCCGTGTGGTACAGCCCGCAGACTTTCAGGGTGCGCTACACCTGCCCCGTTCCTGCTCGCACACGGCCTGCTTCTGCTTCCCGTGCATGGACACAGACTCGCTACTCCACATCACTCCTGGCTGGCTCTTGCTCCAGTGTGCCTCTGCCTCTGCCCTGCCTCTTCCACTGCATTGTGGGGGGCTGCTGTACGCCGCAGTGGTCCTGAGTGGTGAGTGGAACTGGGGGGAGCGACTGGAGTCAGCGGCATTCTGCCCCCCACTCCTGCGCTAGTGCTCTCTGCCCACACCACCCTGTTCCATCTGTGTAACACCAAGGGAGAGAGGATCGAATAGGATTGAACAGCCCCAAACCCCAGACCTGCAGCACGAAAACAAGCACTATCACCACTATCAGCGCCACAGCGCCAGCCGGGAGGACTCCGCAGAGTCGCGTCAGCTGCTCACGTTATCATCCCTGCATCCCTGTATTCTTGCATCATCCTTGCATTGTCCTTGGAATAGCCCCAGCAGTAGCAGTTAGAGCTACTGGGATCACCGGTGACAGGATAAACATCTCCACAAAAAAAACAGACAATCCACGAAACTAGATCAGGTCAGAACCAATTGCATTAATCAACTGCCTCTCCACGGCCCTCCACGCCTCCATGCCGCTGCCCCTCCACCGGCACTGCCACCGGCAGCGGACAGACCCGACAGACCCGACAGACCCGTTCTCATCCGCCCTAGGAGGGCTTTCATAAACAACATTGTAACGGGGAGGCGCAAAAATTACCACAACCATGAGGTCGGGAAAGAAAAGGGAGCAGCCCGCTGTTACTGTGCGTAAAACCAAACAAAATGGGAATTCAAAACCAAGTACAGTAATTCTGGTGATGGCCACCGAAGTAGGGGAGGAAGTGGATGTCCCCAGCAATCCAGCACAAAACCCTGAAAGCCATCGACCTCACCTGCATCAACCAAAAATGTAATTAAAATTCCAATTTCTAAAGGACCCAGCATTGTTCATATTCTCTTTCAGTGTCAACATTCTGGGCCTTCAAGATCCACTCCTCCCTCTTCTCCCTCCACTGCCATCAGCTCCACCAGTCACCGAACAAACTACAGTGGGAATCCTAGCGGACAAACCAGTGGTCTCTCCACTAACATCAGAAAAAATCGGGGAACATAAAACAAACAGCCCACCTATTTCTCAAGAGGTGGTGGAGGAGGTGGAAACCCGTACTGAGGAGTATTTTACTTATCAATCCTTGCCTACCCCCACCCAAATTTGCAATGCCACAACAACAGTCTCAATCAACTTTAAAAAGCGGAAGGAGGCACAAAACCTTCAAGAGCCCAAAACAACGAACGGCAAGGTCACAAACTCTTAGGGCAGGTGGACTCGACTGGTCACAATTTGAATTGTTCACCCGAACACCTCTTCAAAGTCTTGCCTCAAAAAGAACTTCACAAATCCCAATTCATGCCGCTACATCTTCGAGAGGCCACCACACTGGCTCAATCCTCACCAGGAGTGGAAAAAAGGGGGTGACCAAGATACCCCCAAAGAGCCTTCTGAAACTTCTGAAACCTTTTCGGACTCTCCGGTGTCCAGGCGAAATGGGCAGGACCCTATTTCCTACCTTGGATCGCAGGAGTGGGCTGACCTAATATGTCCTATCCACCGGACACTTCTGGAAAACAGCTTTCGCGGGGGACCTTAATTGCACCTTTGAGCCCATTGCGGCTGAGGACATCTTGGGCATCTCCGAAGAGGATGCTAGAAGGGGTATTCCTGCCCTGACCATCCCGCCCATTAAGAGATGGTCTCAGAGGTCTATACAGTTGAATACCCTAACTCTGGAATTTGGCTTAAAGGCAGTGAATGGCAGAACGTTATCGGACCCTTCAGGTGCCCATACATTCAACAGGGTAGACCACTCCTCAAGGATAGATTGCATCCTACTTGATTTTAGGCTATGGAGTCACTTACGTGACATGGAAGTTTTGTCCACGACAGATAGCGACCACAATCCGCTATCATTAAGTTTAGACTCCTTGTGGCCGCCCCTAGACGACTCACCTGAACCACCACCTAAAATAACCTCAGAAGTTTGTCTAGCTAAAGGAGGGAGGTGCCTTAACTGGCGCGTGGTTGCCTTAGATGAAGGAAAGATCTAGAATATAGAGGCCACGATGGTAGCAGCCGTGACTAAGCTGGACACCCTTATCCTGGATCCCCCAGAGGTTCTTGGGCATTTTTGTAACACGACCAAAGCCTTGGGAAACTTATTTATAAAACCATGTGGTGCTACTCAAGGTAGGGCTCCTTGAAGCCGAAGGGCACCTCAGGCTGGTTCACTAAAAAGTGCTGCACGATGAAAACAGCCCTGGTGAAGGCAATTAAACTGAAAGATCAAGAACTAATCCGGGCTGCCAGGAATAATTATAGGCTTTCTATTCATGAGGCTAAGAGGGATTTGGACGACAAATTCTGGTGTGACCTATTGAAAGCCAGCGTGGGGAGGGACTCTTGTGGCTTCTGGAATTTAATAAGGACTAGGAATAGGCCGGATAGCAGCCTTATTACGTGAAACATCACAGGGCAAACGTGGTTTGATCACTTCTCCCTCTTCTATTCCACTAACACTGCTGAGGGGCCTGAGCTGTTCAAGCCACCTTTTCAGGTACCTATGAGGAGAGCCTGGACCGCTACTTTACTTCCAGTGAGGTGGAGGATGTGATCAAATCTCTAGTGCCCAACAAGGCAGCAGGCCCAGACGGGATACCCGGGGACCTGCTTCACCTTAATCCCAAAGAATGGGGAGGCTTATCTCATCCTTGCTTAACGCTAACCTTCATGGTACGGCGATTCCAGATTCTTGGAAGGGGGCCGAGGTCGTCCCGATTTTTAAAAAGGGCTGTCGTGATGACCCAGCAAACTATCGCCCCATAAGCCTCATAGATTCATCACAGAAGGTTGCCGGTAAGGTGATTTTAGGGAGAGTGCTCCAATGGGAAGCCGAGAATAATATCCTCTCCGAGTTCCAAGCAGGCTTTAGGTCAGGTACGGGCACCATTGAGCAGGTCTTTAGACTAATGTTTATTTACTGGAAGGTGGTACTTCTAGGCAAGGGCAGTCTTTATCTCGCCTTTCTCGATTTAAAGACTGCCTTTGACCTAGTGCCGCGAGACCGCTTATGGGGGGTACTCGCTGACCTGGGGATCCCGGATTACATCTTGTCCCTATTGATGAAGTTTCATATGGGGAACTTTGCCCAGGTGAGGTGGGGTACTCAGGGCCAAAAGACCGCCAAAATTACGGTGAATAGGGGGGTCCGCCCCCACTCTGTTCTCCTTGTATGTGAACGGAGTGGTGGAGCATCTTCTGAATAAACCATCTGACGCTCCGTCCCTGGCGGGCAAGAAAATACCCACCCTCCTATTCGCCGATGATACCCTCCTCATCTCAAAGTCACCCATGGACCTACAGATCCTCCTAGATAACTTCCAGACCTTTTGTTCCAGTAGGGGGCTAAAAATCAATACCAATAAAACTAAGTACTTGGTATTGACTCCACCGAGGAAGCTTGGCCGTCCCCCAGTACTGAATTGTGTGTCCTTGGAAAGAGTCAAGGAATTTGATTATTTGGGTATTCGTCTGTCTGACTCCATGCAGTGGAGCTCCCATCTCCAAAAATTGTTGTTGGGCCACAAAAGGGTCGTTGGGGCACATCTCAAAGAGCAGCGCTCTTCTTCATTTAAACCTATTGCCCCTGTGCTGGACATTTATAAAGCAAGAGGAGTAAGTGCAGCTTTATACCTGGCTGAACTCTGGGGTGCAAATAAGATCGATCTTCTTTCCAGATCACAGAACAAATTCCTGAAGGATTTAATGTTTCTCCCTCAGAGCACAACAACGTTACCCCTGCAGCTGGACATGGGTTGCCGTACAATTGGAGACCAGACCCGCCTTCGACCGCTACTTCTATGGGCCCGCCTTTGGAGGGTTCCCGAACTAGCAAGTTATGCTGAAGGGCTGTCAGAGGTGCTGTCGATGCCGGGCTGGTCTAAAATAGGGTGGCTTAGTAACGTTAAATTCCTGCTTGAAGATATGGGACTTGGGGACGCATGGACCTCCAGAAGTGCCCCTCCGAAAGCTGCCCTCAAGACTATTTATTGGCAGTGGGTAGCCAACAAGCTAAATTCCAACCCCAAGGAATGTAGAACAACCACGGAGTTCCTCAAGATTAAAGACTTGCCCCAATATGATCCCTACCTGGACTTGATCTCAAAGCCTCTTGATAGAGGCTTGTATTTTAGATTCAGGGTGGGCCTGCTCCCCCTGAGAGAACTGACGGCCCGCTGGAAAATCTCGAGGCAAAATGTTCCTTTTTGTATATTTTGCACATCTAGAGTGGAGTCTGTTGCCCACTTTTTATTTGAATGCCCGGCATACAGATCCCCGAGATCTAGGTGGCTAAAACCACTATGTAGGGGGTTGCCGACAAGACACTTTATAGTCGCTCTGCGTATCTTAATGTCAGACACCTGTCCGTTGATTGTATGTGGCATGGCTAAATATTTAGGCTGGGCGTGGTCAATTAGACTTAAATGGCTAAAAATTATTGTTTAATTGTGGTCATGTATCAGGACCTTTTTACTTAATTTATTGGAAAATATTTTATCCCAACTATATAGCCAATGGTTTTTAATGTACTGGTTTTTTCGCTTACTGTTTTGTAATGCTTTTAAGATATCTTTTTTTATCGAAATGTTATGTTATGTTATATATATGCTTATATAGCGCATGGCTGCCCCAGCCAAGGGGCGTCCTGGCGCTTGCTGTTTGTATCCAGGGGGGGCTGCTGCTGATGAAACTGCAGTTGGCATAACATAACTAACAGAAAAGGTGGGTTTTTATGGCTTTTCTGAAGGATAGGAGATCCTTCAGCCCACGTATCTGGGCTGGAAGTTCATTCCAGAGCTTTGCTGCTAGGTATCTGAATGAACGACCGCCCATCCGAGCTAATTTAATGCGGGTACAGTGGCCAGGTTCTGTCCCTCCGACCGTAAAGTACGTCGAGGAACGTAAGATGAAAGGAGTGGGCACAGCATGGGGGGGAGGCAGATTTCAGGATTTTAAAAGCGAGGCATAAGGTTTTAAAATGAATCGTCTTTTCTACCGGGAGCCAGTGTAGTTTCATAAGGGTATTTGTAACAGACTAGTGTCGGGGGAGGCCCGTCAGCGCTCTCGCGGCGGCATTTTGGACTCGCTGCATTCTGGCTTTCTCTGCTACGTTAGTTCCTAGCAGCAGGGAGCTAGCGTAGTCCAGCCGTGAGAGAATGGCTGACTGTACCACCAGTTGGCGGGTATGGTGATCAAAATATTTTAAGATAGGCCTTAGGTTTCGTAAAATCCCGAAGCAGGTGGCCGCCACTTTTTTCGTATGATGGGTAAAGTTCAAGGCAGAGTCCACCCATACTCCTAAATTTTTTACAACATTTTTGGGCACAGGTGGTTGTCCCAGAGTCTCAGGCCACCAGTTGTTCCCCCAAGCCGTTGTATCTTTACCTACCAGCAAGACCTCCATCTTGCTGGCGTTGAGTTGAAGGTAGTTTGATGTCATCCAGCTAGTGATGTCGGCGAGAGTCTGTTTAAAATTCTGCGCACTCAGGCCGCTCTCGTCTTTCAATGCCACCACCAGCTGGGTATCGTCGGCGTAGGACACTAGTGACAGCCCGCGTTTCCTGGCTACCTCTGCCAGAGGTTGCACGTAAACATTAAACAAGTTGGGGCTGAGGGCAGACCCCTGGGGCACTCCCTGTTCAATGGGACATTCTTTGGAGAGGTACGGCGGGATGGAGACCCTGAAGGATCTATCTGACAGAAAAGCATTGAGCCAGCTAAGGGCCTGGCCAGATACCCCTGCTTCCTCCAGCCTGGACATCAGCACCTTGTGTGAGACCGTATCGAAGGCAGCACTGAGATCTAAAAGGATCAGTGCTGCCGTTCCTCCTGAGTCTAGTATAGTCCGAAGATGTTCTATCACACTCAGGAGGGCTGTTTCGGTGCTGTGCCCGGCCCGGAAGCCATGTTGGGACCTGTCTAGAATGGAGTTAGACACCAGAAAGTTGGTCACGGTGGAATTAACATGGGCTTCCGCCACTTTGTCTGGCCAAGGAAGTAGTGAAATGGGCCTGAAATTTTCGGGTAGGTTAGGGTCAAGCGTGGGTTTCTTTATGATGGGGGAGACCCATGCTTGCTTCCAACTGGCAGGAATACTGGCCGTAAGAAAAGACAGGTTTATAATGTCTCTAAGGGGGCCTAGTATTGTCTCGTCTGCTTCTCTGAATTGTTCAGGTTTGAGGTGGTCTGCAGGTGAGCCTGATTTAATTTTATTACAGAGTGTCCGAAAATTTTCTTGGCTAAGTGCCGGAATGATGTAAAGTTTGGGCCTATTCGGGTCTGCTGTGGGAGTGAATTGTGAAGTAGCCGGAAAGGAGTTATACATTTTCTGGATTTTGTCCATGAAAAAAGAGGCCAAGTTGTCGCATAATGCGGGTGAGGTGATAGGGCTGTCTACTGTTTTTTTGGCACTGAGCTCTTTCAATATTCTAAAAATAGTTTTGGATGCATTCTGGCTATTGTTAATCTCAGTAGCGTAGTATGCTGCTCGTATCCTACATATGTTACGGTGATAGCTTTTTTGTAACTGGACATACAGGGTCTTGAGCGTAGGATCGTAGTCCCTTCTCCATCTACGTTCTGCTTTTTTTAACTCCTTTCTTTGTAAGGTAAGCTCGTCATTAAACCATGGGCTGGATTCATGAGATCGTGCCTTGATCCACTTCGCTGGGATCAACGTATCTAAGGCTCTGTTGATCCAGTCGCAAAATCTGTCATACCCTAAGTTAGGGTCCTCACTAAGACTAAGAATAGGAGGATCAGTAGTGAGGAGAGGGTAGAATTCCTCGAGACTGAGCTTTCTCCATGGTCTTTTCCGAACCTGCTGGGCGGGATTTATGTGCGGGTCGCTCCCGTGGACAGTATCATAGTCACTAAACAGTGGTCTGTCCAGGTCACGGGGATAGGCGATTCTACAGTCGCATTGGTCAGGTTAGAGAAGATCGGGTCTAGGAGATGTCTGCCACTGTGAGTGGGGCTGCTCACAAGTTGGCAAAGCTGTAGGGCGGCTAAGTCAGCTATCAAAGTATTAATCTTGTTATCGGTGGTAATATCAAAATGGATATTTAAGTCCCCGATGATAGTGAAATTAGCAGTTCCGATAGCCAAAGAGCACACGTTCTCAAGGAGAGATGTTATGAAGTTCGTGTCTGTTCCCGGGGGTCTGTAGATCAGAAGACCCGCAAGGGTAAATTGGGAGTTAATTTTAATATTGTATCGGGCACATTCGCAGTCTTCAATTTCTAACCTCGTAAAAGTGCAGGTGAGGTAGGATTTTACCATCATCGCCCCTTGTGTGTCTATTTAGGGTGTATGTAGTGTATCCCTTGGGGGTAGCTAGGTTGATAACTGAGTCCATTTCATCTTTCAGCCAAGTTTCTGTTAGGAATAAAATGTCTAGGGTGTGGTTGGAAATTAGTTCGTGAATTTCCAGGTGATGTTTCTGCATGGACCTTACATTCAGTTGGCCCAGCCTAATTTGTTGTCTAGTGGCTTTGGTGAGAGGTGGTGGCAGCGAGGGTGTTGGCAGGGAAAAGCCACAAGGGCAGGCAAGGCGGGTTTTGCTCCGTGAAAGGTTGAGTTTAGTACAATCACCTTTCACACATTTGAGAGTTAGTAAGTCTTGTCTAGAATACATAAGTTCACCCTTCCTAGTTAAATAAAGCTAATTGACTGACTGACTGGCATACAGCATGCACTAATACAAACCAAGGCAACGACCAAGAAACAGCGTTTAACAATGGAAAGCAAGAAGGGACACCTTCCTGCAAAAAAACGAACAGTAAAGGCATTTTTCTCCTTCAATATATGCTGTGCATTCCAGCCTATATTGAAAATGAAAAAATTAGATCTATTTTCCTCATTGTGCTTTGCTATACCAATAGAAGGATGGTGTAGCATTCACAAACATGTCCAGATTTATGATTTCTGATAAATCTGGAAATGTGTCTTCTTTTATGAGTGCTCTGTGCAAACACGCACAACAAAACCTATAGAACACCTTTTCAACGCAAAGTACTGTGTATAATGAGATTATAATTACATGGAAAAGAAAAGGTAAACAGAATGCCTTTTCCTCACCTTATAAATAAGAAAGAGAGTTAATGGCTAAGCCATTTGTTAATATAGTAGTACATTTTGGTACTGATACCAGAGAACAAGATACATTTACAACTATTTACGTTTTACGGAACTAATAGGACATGTTTATATATTACTGAAGGGAAGAGATGCGACCTAATATGACATTTGCAAAAACACTGACTGATGTGGTTTAAATTAAACAGTTTCATTTCTTTTAATCCTAAATTACCAAGACCTGCAAAAGAACCATATTAGTCTATTCTGTAGCATACAATATATCTTGCAGACAGGTGTTCTGAAGCTGTCCCCTATTTTATACCTTTTTGCATTCCAATTTTCTGACAGAAATCTAGTCCATCCATGTTCCTTTTCTTCCACTGTGTTGAAACACAGTTCATTCTCCATTTTAAGACTTACTAAAACTTACCTCAACAGTAATACACGTAAAAAACTGTATACATTTTATTCACTTGTTTTTATAATCTAAATGGTAGTAAATATGATATGATCTGTAAAAAAAAGAAAAAATATTTATAACGTATAATAATACATTTTTAACAGCACAGCATAATTTGAACATTTTACAAATTAATTTCTTTGCCTTTTTTGCTGTTCTCAGAATATATATTGAATTTCACTAGAAACAGTGATTTCAATTGTACTCATCACATAACAGCTGGCAAAAAAAAAATCAATTAGATTGTTTAAAGAAAACCAATAATACATGTATAGTAAAATACTAGATAATACAAATCACACCTATATAAAATGATTACTGCTAAGAAAATGTTATAACTTGAATTTATAAACACTATAGATAATGCCACTTAAAATTATACATCGAGACAATGCGCAACAAAGAGTCCATAATTCAAAAAAAGACATTTCCTTGAGGCCAAATTGTATTTTTGCGGTAATTTTTATGTAAATTGTCCAATAAGATCCTATAAAATGATTATTAAACAATAAATTCCTCAGAGGCTGAATTATCTTCTCAAAACTTTGACTTTAAAAATATTAGATAGGAACTTGGCAATTCGAAAGGCAAACGTTTGAAAACCAACTCAGCATCATTACAAAGACTCCAGCCTTTCTCACTTTTGAGATATGCAGTGTAATGTCCTGATGTTATTGAAGGAGCATTGTGGAAAAGTATTGCTCCTTCTACAAAAGTCCTTCCAGATATTGATAGTTGTGCAGCAACAGAATGTTTTATTAAAGTGTCTAATTTTCTTCCATCAGCTGTACAAAGTTGCATTATTAAAATTATATATTTTCCATATCTTTGGATAAATAATGTTGATAACATTTCTGATTTGCATTGCCTACACTGCATGTTTTGTTTTGCAGCTTTAACTAATTTACTGAAAGACACTGATTTACAGTCCGGTAATGTCAAATATAAACATCTTTCACTGTCTACATTAGTGCTATATGTATACATACAATTTTCACATTGATGTTCCCATTTATAACAAAGGCCAAAAATATTCTCTATGTTTACACCTTCATTTTCCAATTCTGCAAGCATATACATTAGAAACTCCTGAGCATCTTGTTGGATATTTTGTGTAAATGTTGTAAAACCAGAACATACATCCAAAAGATTACGAAGATCAAAAACGCTTTGTGTTTTACTTTTATCTGTTCTAAATTTTTCATAAAGAGAATGTAACAAAGAACAAAATCTTTTTTCCCGATTCTCCATAATTAGCTGTTGCAAACCTTCAAGAAAAAAAAAAACATTGACCACTACATTAGCATAGCAGTTGACACCAGAACTGTTTTCAAACTGAAAACCAACAATCTCTTCAACAGTGTCCTTTTTCTTTTTGCTTGCAATCACAACATTTATTTGTTTTATTCCCGTCTCTACACCTTCAGTACAGATATTCTCATACCTTCTTTTTCGAGCAACCACAAGCTTTTCAAATACAGGATATTGACCTAAATTAGGAGCATATGTTCTTCTTAACCTATTGCATTCTTTGACACAGTTGGCATCTACAGTAATCTAGGAATCATCAAATTCAATCAAAAACAAACCAGATAATGTTCTGACTCTGGACAAAGCAACATATGCCATACCCTCTTTAAACACTGTACTTCCAATGTTCCCCAAAGCACTGTCAACACTTAAACCTTGAGATTTATGAATAGTCACTGCATATGTCAAAGAAAATGGAAACTGTTTTCTACGGACATATAAATCTTTAACAAGCAAAAAACGAACAGAACAACAACCAATTTGTTTCACTTCTTCAATCTGATCAAATTTAATCTTTAAGAATTCAATACCATCTTTATTTTGATAATTAACAAAATCCATAACTTTACCTATTGCTCCATTAACTAACCCTTTTTCTACATCCAAATTACGCCTTAAAATGATCCGACAGTTTCTACATGCATAAAGATTCCTTTCTAAACCAGCAGTTTTAGATATTGATTTTTCTAAAGAATCCAAATTTGCCTTCAATTTTTCGATCAAAATAATAGTGATTCCTTCATGTTCTATTTTATCGATGGCTTCCAATTGTATTATTTCTTCATTTTCCAGTTTCAAAAGTCGTTTGTTGAATATAGAACACACACGCAGTGTTGGCATTAAGCAGGTTACAGATTTCTTATCTGCAATTTCCATGTATATTTTCTCAGGAACTATGGGGCATATTACCAAGGGCCTTATCGCCGCTTTAGCTGGAATTTTTCCCGCTAAAGCGGCGATAATTGTATCGCCCTATTACCTAGCTGTTGCTAACACCAGTTAGCGACAGCTAGTAGGAGATAGCGGGAATTTAGGTGCCCACTTTGCATGTCAGCGTTAATTATCGCTAATGACATGCAAAGTGGGCGTGCCAAGATGTTAGCGACTGGAAACAGTCGCTAACATCTCTATCTCCTATTACCAACTTTTGGAAATAATCGCGCTAAGTGCGATTATCTCCAAAAGCTAACGCCTGCCCAGAGCAGTTCTTAGCCATGTTATCCAATAGGAGGTGGATAACATGGCTAAGAGCATTTGCTCGGTAATGCATGAATATCGCTGACTTTACAGTGATATTCATGCATTTCGGCCGCTTTTTATCGCTTAGGAGATAAACCTTGATAATAGCAAGGCGATATTATTATTGCCGCTAAACCAACATAGCGATAATCATAGCTAGTTGTTGGTAATATGCCCCTTTATTTTCATTTGGAAACAAATTTGAAAGTAATTGAGTCTGTAAAGCTTGTTTCCCATGTTCTGTCAGTAGTCCAATTCTTATATCATGGAGACTACTTCCATAATCAACAACATTTGCCTGTCGCATATTTGTAATGAGTTCTTTGTATTCAAAATATGACCAAATGTTCACGTTTACAACACTACCCAGAGACTTTCTGGTGTCTTCATGCGCAAGTGTTTTAAAAACTGGTTGTCCTTTTACAGGAGTCAGTTGCAGTAGATCTCCAATAACTATGACGTGATTTCCTCTAAATAATACGCCATACTTAAGAATTTGCTGCATTCTTAAATGAACAGAGGCAAGCATTAAGTTTGAGACCATGCCTACCTCATCAATAATGAGAAGTTTCATTTTCTTCAAGACTCTTGAAACTTCACAGCAAGCTTCTCCAGATAGCTTGTGATATTCCAATTTGTTTTCATGCTCTACTGGTAGCATTAGTAAACGATGTAAAGTAATTCCTTTAATGTTGTGTGCTGCCAAAACAGTTGGAGCAGTGACAGCACAAGACAAATGTGACTCAGTTGTTTTCTGTAGATAACTTGTAATTACTTTAATTAAAAAACTTTTTCCTGTTCCAGCTTGTCCACTCACATACATTCGGATAGGTTGAAAAGACATATATGAGCACTCTTTCTTTTCATGAAGTAATCCATGCTCAATCTGTTGTGTCACTTGCTCATATATTTCTTTCTGCTCAACATTTAGTTGTTCTTCCAAATTTCCTAAGTTTGTTACATCTTCTTGAGCATGATACATTACTGTTTCCACCTCATTCATGGGGATTGCTGCTTCGTTTTCAACAGTTGGTTGTCCTAGTGGATCTTGAGTCTGCGCAGCAGAACTTTGACTGTCTTGAGAACTGTCTCTAGCAATCTCAGCTGCAATTTCTTGATCAATTTCATCGTTCAACATTTTCACATAATTTGCAAAAGCACTGCATTTTATGCTATCTTTACAAGCATTAAAGGAATCTTCATAGCTCTGGAAATCTCCAAGTAATTCCAGTTCTGAACGCCATGGTTTGAATAGTTGTAAAGGGGCTAAATAGTAAAATTCCCTTTTATCAGCAGTGTCGCAACTCAGCTTCCTGTGATTAATCAAATTTCCTTTTGTTTGTTTCACCAAACATCCTTCGGAACCAATGACTCCATATTTTCCATCTATGGTGTTCTCTGTAGTATTCCATTTAAAAGTGTAGTTTTTCAGCACTTCATAGAGACACATGTTCTCAAGATGATGACTTCTGTTTGGGTAATATGTGTCCAACATATTCGTTTTCAAAATATCTGTACTTTCTGGATCTTTTTCTGCTAAATATTAAATTCCATGAACAGATTTCAGTACCCGATTTCGCATTGCTGCAAGACCAAGACTCACATAAAGGATTCTTCTAGATTTGGAGTATAGACTTGCCGATGATAACCGATCTGAGCATTCATATGCTCCGATTTCTCAATGCGATAACATCTTCAAACTGAAACTATAATTTCTTACTTAGAGTCTTCTCGTGAGAAATCTCTTCCTACATTTCTTTCAATTCTGATTTTGTAATATAAGATGTTACATATCGAGCAACAGCAATGGAATTGTCCACAACATATTGAATATCCACGTTAGCATTCCACATGGACAAAATTACTGGGTTGTAGTCATTTATGTATTTTGAGTCTTCATTTCTTCTTAAGTTGTTTGTATTTTTTGAAGATTTTCTTGTGATAGTATGTCGCAAAGATGACATAAAACTATTCACTCTTCCTTTCGATATTACAGGACGTGGAAATCTAAAACAACATTTGGTGTATAACTTGTCCTTAGATTTGTATTCGTCGACAGTATTTTCTACATCCGTGACTTTGGAATCGTAACACTTGTGCTCTTAAGTTGTTTTCTTCTGTGCTTTTGGGTACAGCACATGTTGCATATTCTTCAATAAAACTCGAAACAGTATCATCTGCATCTGTTCCAAATTTGGGAGTGTCCTTAATCCATAACAGCATATGTATATGAGGAGCACCTCTTGCTTGATACTCCTTTCTCCAAAAGAAATCCACAGCTTCTCCAGGAAGAGGATTTATTTGTATTGCAGATAAAAGACATCATAGCCTCAAATCTATGATTGAAATACCTGCATACATTAACAGGATCCAATGAGCACAATTCTCCAGGTGTCGGGTATTCAATGTTTTTATATTCAAATTTGCCTCTCGAAGAAATTCTAGTAAATCATCCCAAGCGTACTCAGCACAGCTGAGGATAAGGAACCATGTTGGAGTTCCTAAGTTCCGTAGCATACATTTCAGTTCTCCATGACGATGGTACCAATATTCATTAGTGCCATGCTGACATGCCATCAGATTAATGAGCTGAGATTCTAGATGATCATCTTTCTGGTGCACTTTATCCATAAAACCTTTGCAGATACATTGTGCAGATGTATTCCAGAGTTTACAATATGGTTGACTGCATATGAAGGTCCAGACAAGTCACTTTCAAACAAAAGATGAAATATATAAGGGATACATTGTCGAAATCTTGGATCTTCTGCATATAATCTTGTTGTCCGATATTCAGATGCATGATTCTGCACAGAACGTTCATCATATTGTCCTCCTTTTCCAGTTGGGAACAACTGTGGAAAACAACGAGCTTCCAAACTCTCTTCCCATACACTCTTGGGACTTCCTTTTGCCTTTTTCATTTGGAACAAATCAAGTGTGTTTCCCATCACTTCTTTTGAATGAAGTGGATGCACACCATAATGTTCATAGATTTCTTCACATTTTAACATGTCCACTTTTTCAATTTGTCACTTGACGTTTCAGTATCTTCTTCTTCTCCTATATAAACATTCTTATAGTATGCATTGTTTTTTAATCAAATACTAGCTTACCAGTCGCGCGTTGCTGCGATCTCAGAAGAAAGGAAATTCAAGGAAACTTGTTATGATAACATTCAATATACATTGTGTCATTTTTATTGAAACGTATTCATTTTAATATGGAAAACATTTCAAAGTGTCGTTTTAATTCTATTTATTTATTCGAGTGCTTCTGGATACACTATATTTTTTGTTTTTCCGTCTGGTGCGTACACAAATAAATCAGAAGGTTTTCCGACGCGAGAGCTGGCCACATACAGTTGTCCATGTGAGAAGCACGGATTCTCCAAATGGAGTCCACACACTTGCAGCGATTGTCCTTGTGCTTTGTTGATGGTCATTGCAAAAGCAAGTCGCACCGGAAACTGTAAACGTTTGAATTCAAATGGCATATCTGTTTGGATCATTGGAATACGTGGCAACAGTACATCTTCCCCCTTGAATTTCCCATTCAAAATTGTAGCTTTGATGACATTGTTAATCATCTTTTTCACCGAAAGTCTTGTACAGTTGCAAAGTCGTGGTGGATTGATGTTTCGGAGAAGAATGATAGGCATGCCAATTTTCAATGACAAAATGTGCGGTGGCAAACCGTGCAAATCCAGTGAATTCAAGAATTCTGTTGGGTAATTGACAACTTCGTCTTGATTCATCACAGTATCGATAGACTTATACATTGTCGCTTCGCCTGGTATTCCGTTTTGAATGCTGAAATTGATGGCATTTACATCGCTGTTCGTAGCTGCTAATATTGCACGTGTACTGAGCCACTGATGATTTTTTGTAATTCCGAGTGATATTCGAAAGATTATGAGGGCCCTTGGGGGGGCCGATATTTAAAAAAAATTTATGCCAGAAACCTGTGTGGGAGTGTACTCAACAACTTCCCAAAGTTTCATGGCGATCGGATGAATGGTGTAGTAATGCATAAAGGACAAACAGACAAACAGACAGACATACATTTGTTTTTATATATACAGATTGAAGACAATGTTGCCTTTTGCACTTTCCTAACATCCCCTAACTTCTGCCAGATTTTCTTATTCTTAGTTGGCACATCATAATAACAAGAATAACTAGAGGTTCACTTTCTACACTGTCTACACCAATAGTATCAATATTTTTTTTTTTAAATCTAACGGTAAATACACCACTCTTCCTTTTTATCCGCTTTGTAAATCTGAAGGAGGCAATTTACCTGTTTTAGGCTCCATACGAACAATAGCCTGAAACGGGTGCACACACTGAATGAGAATAGACTCATAGGTATTGAGATCTGTCAGTTGTGGAGGAATAGCAATTAACTCTAAATTATTATGCACAGTTCTAGCAGGCATTCTATTCTCATCTAACTTGTTATAACAATATTTACAAATACACTGATCAGAACCCATATCAAAACAATTCTCTTCCAACAAATAAGTTGCAAATTGTTTCCACTTATCATTATTTTCTTTTTCACTTTTTAAATACATATCAACACTCCTAGTCTGATTTTTGTAGTGAGTTCGGCGACAACAAATACAAGAAAAATTTGGCCTTTCACCTGAAATCACCTTAAACTTTGTAATTTCATTTTCAAACTTTTTGCTACAACTATATTCAAGATTCTCTGCAACATTTTCTTCTATTAATGTTTGAGTTTCTTCACTCTCTTCTTCAGGACCAAAGTAACAAAACTCAATATCATTACAAACCTTTTTCACATCTGATACTGACCCTCGCGAAAGAGCACTGTTCAACTTACTTAACATTGGTGCTGGACTTTTTGCATAATACAATCTTCTCACTAACTTCCGCATTTGAGTATGATGTGCTGCCAACATCCTGAAATGGTGAAAAACACTTTGACATGCTCTCTTTGAAAGACAAGCCATAGAATGACCTTGCAAACCAGTATGTTTTCTCACTCTGCAAGGATCTAGTCCTTGCAACAACTTAATCTTTTGTTTAACACTTTTTTTACAATAATCTTGTAAGAAATGACGTCATTTATCAATAGATTCTTGCCGTACACTACAAATACTACTACAATCCCAAGTGTACACTGGGGCTTTAGAACTTCATCAGCTATCACTTCTTCTGCATTTCTAGGAACCATTTGCTCTTTCTCAATTGGACAACCATCTCTAACCTCATAACCTCGACCACTGGTGTCAACGGCATGCAACAAATTATTGCTCTGTAAATATCTCTCTTCATGAAAAAAAGGCTCAGAGCTTGAACTGTGTTTCCATTGTCCTAAATAAAATCACAAAAATTAGTTTTGTTAATTACTCTTTGCCTCTTACTTTTGGCCTTCATTAAATGTATTGGTTTATCTAATGATCGAATTCTCTTCAGTACTAGAATGAAGAGTTTTCTCTTTACTTCATAAGCCTTTTCAACAATGGATTCAATATGCTTCTTCTTTTTATAAAATTGTGTTCTCTTCCTAAATTTGTTTTGTTTCTTTCAGTAAGTTATTCACAACTCTGTTGTAAAATAATTTTGGCGAATTTCTTTATATTGATTTTGTCTTCTTTTACTATAAGTTGTATCCTTTGTTTTTTCATTGCCTCTTTTGCCTTTCCTATTCTTTTCACTTTTTCTTGTGCTTGGAAAATTTTTACTGATTTCCACATTTCTAATTTTTTTTTCTCAGTCTAGTAATCTTTTTTATAAAGTCTTTTGAACTCTTACTAGAAATTGTTCTCTTTTTTGCCACATTACGTTGGCCATCCAAGAGTTGTGGTTGAGTTTTTTTCAAATAAGTATCCTTTTTCTGACTTTTTATTCGTCTTTCTTTGTGCGGCATGTTAACTTTATTTTAAGGATGATAAACAGTATCTGCAAAAACATATATAAGTATTTATTAAAAACTTAAAACAATTATTAATTTTGTATTACTATACAAACACATTTCTTACAAATTCTAACTAAACAATTGTAGGCCAGAACTGTGAAAGTTGTAAGAGCACTACATACATAGTGCATGCCAGTTTGAAGCATTCCATAACACTAAAACCTGAAGCAGTCTATCAGTACATACTTATTATCTAAATGAAAACAATACTATAGGGAAAGACACTGAGTTAATTCATAATTGGTTCACTTTTACTTTAGTAAATAGATTACTACATGGTACATAAACAGTCACTATGGTTTTGGAACACTACTGATTTAGAATTTAGAGTAGTGCAGTGTTGTTTGTCTAGTGTAAAGACTCGTGCTGGGGTAGTTTTCTAGGGTAGCGCAGTGGTATTTGGGTAGTGTAGGAGATCGTGCTGGGTTAATGTATTAGAATTTAAGGAACTGCACTAGTGATTGCATAGTGTAGGTGATCGTACTAGGGGTAGATTTAGGGTTTAGAGTAGTGCAGTGGTCTTTGGGGAGTGTAAGGGGTCCTGCTGGAGTATTGTTCTAGGATAGTGCAGTCATGATTGGGTGGTGTAGGATGTCATGCGGAGATTGATTTAATGTTTAGGGTAGTGCAATGGTGTTTGGGTAGTGTAGGAGGTTGTACTGGGGTAAGATTTAGGGTTTACGGTATTGCAGTGGACTTTGTGTACTGTAGAGGGTCCTGCTAGGACAGTGTTCTAGGACACTGCAGTGTACTTTATATAATGTACAGAGTATTGCTAGGGATAGTGTTTTAGGATTTAAGATAGTGCAGTGGTCTTTGTATACTATAGGTGGTCATGCTGAGTACTGCAATGATGTTTGACATGTGTAGAAGATCGTGGTGAGGTACAGTTCTAGGATAGTGCAGTGGTGTTTATGTAGTCTATGGGCTCATAATAGGGATATTATTTTACAGTTTAAGGTACTGTAGTGCTGTTTGTGTAGTGTATGGAGTCGTACTGCAGTAGTGTTTTTCATTAGTACAGTAGTGTCTTAGTAGTGTACCGGGTTATACTGGAGTAGTGTTCTACAATAGTACAGACGTGATTGGGTAGTGTAGGAGGTGGTGGTGAGATAGATTTAATGTTTAAAATAATGCAATGGTATTTGAGTAGTGTCCAGGGTCGTGCTGTGTAGTGTTTTATTATTCAGGGTAGTACAGCGGTGTTTATACAGTGTAGGGGTCATACTAGGGGTAGATTTCGAGTTTAGAGTACTGCACTGGTCTTTCTGTAGTATAGAGGGTCGTGTTGTGGTAATGTTGTCGAAAATAAACTGGTGTTTGGATAGTGTCGAAGGTTCTGCAGAACTATATTTAAAAATTAGGTTAGGAAAACCGCAACATTCTATTACCAATAACTTTGGCGTCCATTGATGAATCTTCTTGAAATTTTCCAAACTTTAGGCCAGCTCAGTTCCGCTCCATCCCTGATGGGTGATTGTTGAAGCGGGAGCTGATAAAAAAGGTGGTAAGCCCAGCCTCTTGGGTCGACATTAAGAGAATGGGGTAGACCCAAAACTGGTCAGAGGACCTGGGTATTGAATGATAAAGAAAAAGTGGTCCTAGACACAATTCATTAAGCAACAATGAATGTACAACTCATATTAAATCTGAGTTAATCCATGGGACTTTATCCTGCAATATAAAAAAGAAAAGCAACAAAAAGCCAAATGCTTTGGTAGTCTCAGTAATGCAACCCAAAATAATAATTATGAATACCTGGAAAACAACGAGCTTCCAAACTCTCTTCCCATACACTCATGGGACTTCCTTTTGCCTTTTTCATTTGGAACAAATCAAGTGTGTTTCCCATCACTTCTTTTGAATGAAGTGGATGCACACCATAATGTTCATAGATTTCTTCACATTTTAACATGTCCACTTTTTCAATTTGTCCACTTGACGTTTCAGTATCTTCTTCTAAAAGTATTTCTTCTTCTCCTATATAAACATTCTTATAGTATGCATTGTTTTTTTATCAAATACTAGCTTACCCGTCGCGCGTTGCTGCGATCTCAGGAGAAAGGAAATTCAAGGAAACTTCTTATGATAACATTCAATATACATTGTGTCATTTTTATTGAAACTTATTCATTTTAATATGGAAAACATTTCAAAGTGTCGTTTTAATTCTATTTATTTATTCGAGTGCTTGTGGATACACTATATTTTTTGTTTTTCCGTCTGGTGCGTACACAAATAAATCAGAAGGTTTTCCGACGCGAGAGCTGGCTACATACAGTTGTCCATGTGAGAAGCACGGATTCTCCAAATGGAGTCCACACACTTGCAGCGATTGTCCTTGTGCTTTGTTGATGGTCATTGCAAAAGCAAGTAGCACCGGAAACTGTAAACGTTTGAATTCAAATGGCATATCTGTTTGGATCATTGGAATACGTGGCAACAGTACATCTTCCCCCTTGAATTTCCCATTAAAAATTGTAGCTTTGATGACATTGTTAATCATCTTTTTCACCGAAAGTCTTGTACCGTTGCAAAGTCGTGGTGGATTGATGTTTCGGAGAAGAATGATAGGCATGCCAATTTTCAATGACAAAATGTGCGGTGGTATACCTTGCAAATCCAGTGAATTCAAGAATTCTGTTGGGTAATTGACAACTTCGTCTTGATTCATCACAGTATCGATGGACTTATACGTCGTCGCTTCGCCTGGTATTCCGTTTTGAATGCTGAAATTGATAGCATTTACATCGCTGTTCGTAGCTACTAATATTGCACGTGTACTGAGCCACTGATGATTTTTTGTAATTCCGCGTGATATTCGAAAGATTATGAGGGCCCTGGGGGGGGCCGATATTTAAAAAAAAATTATGCCAGAAACCTGTGTGGGAGTGTACTCAACAACTTCCCAAAGTTTCATGGCGATCGGATGAATGGTGTAGTAATGCATAAAGGACAAACAGACAAACAGACAGACATACATTTGTTTTTATATATACAGATTAAAGACAATGTTGCCTTTTGCACTTTCCTAACATCCCCTAACTTCTGCCAGATTTTCTTATTCTTAGTTGGCACATCATAATAACAAGAATAACTAGAGGTTCACTTTCTGCACTGTCTACACCAATAGTATCAATTTTTTTTTTTTAAATCTAACGGTAAATACACCACTCTTCCTTTTTATCCTCTTTGTAAATCTGAATGAGGCAATTTACCTGTTTTAGGCTCCATACGAACAATAGCCTGAAGCGGGGGCACACACTGAATGAGAATAGACTCATAGGTATTGAGATCTGTCAGTTGTGGAGAAATAGCACCTAACTCTAAATTATTATGCACAGTTCTAGCAGGCATTCTATTCTCATCTAACTTGTTATAACAATATTTACAAATACGCTGATCAGAACCCAAATCAAAACAATTCTCTTCCAACAAATAAGTTGCAAATCGCTTCCACTTATCATTATTTTCTTTTTCACTTTTTAAATACATATCAACACTCCTAGTCTCATTTTTGTAGTGAGTTCGGCGACAACAAATACAAGAAAAATTTGGCCTTTCACCTGAAATCACCTTAAACTTTGTAATTTCATTTTCAAACTTTTTGCTACAACTATATTCAAGATTCTCTGCAACATTTTCTTCTATTAATGTTTGAGTTTCTTCACTCTCTTCTTCAGGACCAAAGTAACAAAACTCAATATCATTACAAACCTTTTTCACATCTGATACTGACCCTCGCGAAAGAGCACTGTTCAACTCACTTAACATTGGTGCTGGACTTTTTTGCATAATACAATCTTCTCACTAACTTCCGCATTTGAGTATGATGTACTGCCAACACCCTGAAATGGTGAAAAAACACTTTGACATGCTCTCTTTGAAAGACAAGCCAGAGAATGACCTTGCAAACCAGTATGTTTTCTCACTCTGCAAGGATCTAGTCCTTGCAACAACTTAATCTTTTGTTTAACACTTTTTTTACAATAATCTTGTAAGAAATTACGTAATTTATCAATAGATTCTTGCCGTACACTACAAATACTACTACAATCCCAAGTGTACACTGGGGCTTTAGAACTTCATCAGCTATCACTTCTTCTGCATTTCTAGGAACCATTTGCTCTTTCTCAATCGGACAACCATCTCTAACCTCTTAAACTCGACCACTGGTGTCAACGGCATGCAACAAATTATTGCTCCGTAAATATCTCTCTTCATTAAAAAAAGGCTCAGAGCTTGAACTGTGTTTCCATTGTCCTAAATAAAATCACAAAAATTAGTTTTGTTAATTACTCTTTGCCTCTTACTTTTGGCCTTCATTAAATGTATTGGTTTATCTAATGATCGAATTCTCTTCAGTACTAAAATGAAGAGTTTTCTCTTTACTTCAAAAGCCTTTTCAACAATGGATTCAATATGCTTCTTCTTTTTATAAAATTGTGTTCTCTTCCTATAGTTTTTTTTGTTTCCTTCAGTAAGTTATTCGCAACTCAGTTGTAAAATAATTTTTGGCGAATTTCTTTATATTGATTTTGTCTTCTTTTACTATAAGTTATATCCTTTGTTTTTTTCATTGCCTCTTTTGCCTTTTCTATTCTTTTCACTTTTTCTTGTGCTTGGAAAATTTTTACTGATTTCCACATTTCTAATTTTTTTTTCTCAGTCTAGTAATCTTTTTTATAAAGTCTTTTGAACTCTTACTAGAAATTGTTCTCTTTTTTGCCACATTACGTTGGCCTTCCAAGAGTAGTGGTTGAGTTTTTTTCAAATAAGTATCCTTTTTCTGACTTTTTATTCGTCTTTCTTTGTGCGGCATGTTAACTTTATTTTAAGGATGATAAACAGTATCTGCAAAAACATATATAAGTATTTATTAAAAACTTAAAACAATTATTAAGTTTTTTATTACTATACAAACACATTTCATACAAATTCTAACTAAAAAATTGTAGGCCAGAACTGTGAAAGTTGTAATAGCACTACATACATAGTGCATGCCAGTTTGAAGCACTCCATAACACTAAAACCTGAAGCAGTCTATCAGTACATACTTATTATCTAAATGAAAACAATACTATAGGGAAAGACACTGAGTTGATTCATAATTGGTTCACTTTTACTTTAGTAAATAGATTACTACATGGTACATAAACAGTCACTATGGTTTTGGAACACTACTGATTTAGAATTTAGAGTAGTGCAGTGTTGTTTGTCTAGTGAAAAGACTCGTGCTGGGGTAGTTTTCTAGGGTAGCGCAGTGGTATTTGGGTAGTGTAGGAGATCGTGCTGGGTTAATGTATTAGAATTTAAGGAACTGCACTGGTGATTGCATAGTGTAGGTGATCGTACTAGGGATAGATTTAGGGTTTAGAGTAGTGCAGTGGTCTTTGGGTAGTGTAAGGGGTCCTGCTGGAGTATTGTTCTAGGATAGTGCAGTCATGATTGGGTAGTGTAGGATGTCATGCTGAGATTGATTTAATGTTTAGGGTAGTGCAATGGTGTTTGGGTAGTGTAGGAGGTTGTACTGGGGTAAGATTTAGGGTTTACGGTATTGCAGTGGACTTTGTGTACTGTAGAGGGTCCTGCTAGGACAGTGTTCTAGGACACTGCAGTGGTCTTTATATAATGTACAGAGTCATGCTAGGGATAGGGTTTTAGGATTTAAGATAGTGCAGTGGTCTTTGTATACTATAGGTGGTCATGCTGAGTACTGCAATGATGTTTGACTTGTGTAGAAGATCGTGGTGAGGTACAGTTCTAGGATAGTGCAGTGGTTTTTATGTAGTCTATGGGGTCATAATAGGGATATTATTTTACAGTTTAAGGTACTGTAGTGCTGTTTGTGTAGTGTATGGAGTCGTACTGCAGTAGTGTTTTTCATTAGTACAGTAGTGTTTTAGTAGTGTACCGGGTTATACTGGAGAAGTGTTCTACAATAGTACAGACGTGATTGGGTAGTGTAGGAGGTGGTGGTGAGATAGATTTAATGTTTAAAATAATGCAATGGTATTTGAGTAGTGTCCAGGGTCGTGCTGTGTAGTGTTTTATTATTCAGGGTAGTACAGCGGTGTTTATACAGTGTAGGGGTCATACTAGGGGTAGATTTCGAGTTTAGAGTACTGCACTGGTCTTTCTGTAGTATAGAGGGTCGTGTTGTGGTAATGTTGTCGAAAATAAACTGGTGTTTGGATAGTGTCGAAGGTTCTGCAGAACTATATTTAAAATTTAGGGTAGGAAAACCGCAACATTCTATTGTCAATAACTTTGGCGTCCATTGATGAATCTTCTTGAAATTTTCCAAACTTTTGGCCAGCTCAGTTACGCTCCATCCCTGATGGGTGATTGTTGAAGCGGGAGCTGAGAAAAAAGGGGGTACCAAAACGTGTTTTCCCCATGCAATTTCCCATAGGACCTTTAGCTACGGCGACAGCCCGAACGGCTGAACGGAATTACACTACATTCGGCAGAGAGGTAGCCCTCAGTTCCGACTTGTGCCTTTGGCATATTTGGAGTCAATCTGTTCAATAGTTTCTTTGAAAATTACGGTTAAAGTCATTTATAGATTTCGAGTTTAGAGTACTGCACTGGTCTTTCTGTAGTATAGAGGGTCGTGTTGTGGTAATGTTGTCGAAAATAAACTGGTGTTTGGATAGTGTCGAAGGTTCTGCAGAACTATATTTAAAATTTAGGGTAGGAAAACCGCAACATTCTATTGCCAATAACTTTAGCGTCCATTGATGAATCTTCTTGAAATTTTCCAAACTTTTGGCCAGCTCAGTTCCGCTCCATCCCTGATGGGTGATTGGGGAAAAAGGGGGTACCAAAACGTGTTTTCCCCATGCAATTTCCCATAGAACCTTTAGCTACGGCGACAGCCCGAACGGCTGAACGGAATTACACCACATTCGGCAGAGAGGTAGCCCTCAGTTCCGACTTGTGCCTTTGGCATATCTGCAGTCAATCTGTTCAATAGTTTCTTTGAAAATTATGGTTAAAGTCATTTATAGATCTATGGGCACGATGGATCCGCGAATTTTGTGAGGATAGGCCTCGTAGGATAAGCGCACCGTCCCGTCCCATAGGGCGGTTGGACTCACTTTTAGCCCGAACGGCTGAATGGTTTTCCACCAAACTTGGCAAAATTGTAGGGACTGGCAGCCCAATGTGCCTTTGCTATGTCTCAAGATATGTGCTCCAGTGGTTTTTACGAAAAGTAACTTTGAAAAAATATATATTGGGCTACATTGGGCTATATATATGTTAGAGCCCAAATGTAGCCCAATGTAGCCCAATGTAGCCCAATGTAGCCCAAAGATGGCCACCAGAGACAAAAAAAACAAATGTAGCCCAAATATCAGCCAGATGTAGCCCAACTATAGCCCAATGACAGAATGTCCCAGAGTGTTCTAAAGAACAACTAGAGCGCTAACAGTCTTACTTTTGACAAAAGTATGGCACACCTGAAGTCATCTTGATTGGAATAAAGTGTTAACACTTAAAACATTTAATTTGCAAAGGAACAAAATGAGGGGGTTCATTTTGCCATAGAAATTATGATTAGTGCTGAAGAAAGAAAAATTAGGGCACATTTTGAGTGACTTCTCAAATCCTCTTATATTTCATTAAAAAAATTCTGATATGCAGTCTCCCAAGATGGCCACCAGAGACAAAAGAGCCTGTGCTTAAAAACTCTGTTAGCAAAGCAGGCATTTGAGATTTAAAAAACGTTTTAATATATAAAAACGTTATCCGCTAATAGAATTAGCATTTAAAAAACCTTGCGAATTCAATGAAAAAACCACAGGTTTCAGGCCTTATATAGTTAGGAATTAGCATTTAAAAAACCTTGCGAATTCACTGAAAAAACCATAGGTTTCAGGCCTTATATAGTTAGGAATTAGCATTTAAAAAACCTTTGAAATTCACTGAAAAAACCATAGGTTTCAGGCCTTATATAGTTAGGAATTAGCATTTGAAAAAACCTTGCAAATTCACTGACAAAACCATAGGTTTCAGGCCTTATATAGTTAGGAATTAGCATTTAAAAAACCTTTGAAATTCACTGAAAAAACCATAGGTTTCAGGCCTTATATAGTTAGGAATTAGCATTTAAAAAACTTTGCAAATTCACTGAAAAAACCATAGGTTTCAGGCCTTATATAGTTAGGAATTAGCATTTAAAAAACCTTTGAAATTCACTGAAAAAAACATAGGTTTCAGGAGTTATATAGTTAGGAATTAGCTTTTAAAAAACCTTTGAAATTCACTCAAAAAACTATAAGTTTTAGTGGTGTATAGTTAGCTGGACATTTTACTCATACAAAACCATTGAAATTGCTCCTATATAGTTAGTTGTACTAACTATATTTCGCGCACCCGCAATCCACTGCTGATGATGTCACATATTAGATCATTCATGACATGGTCAGTGACATCACTGATGACATCTCAAATGACATCACTGATGACATCACTGATGACATCATCCACGTGACAATCACATACACCTTTTCATACACTATTACAATTTTTCATCACTCTTTGTAAAATACAGAGTATCATATTTAAATCCATTGTCACAGCAATACAAGTATCTAAAAATCCACTCAGTGATTCATAGATGTATACACACATCTAATCACTTACCTATGGATTCACTCATACATGCTGTCAATGAACAATAGAACACTATCAAAAATACTTATACATCTATATCGACATTAAACAACAGCACGCATCCTATTCACATATGAAGTCATCCTACTCACTTATGCAAACAATGGATCATACTTACATATTTACTTAGCAAAACACTTATACAAACACCACTTCTTCTATTCATTTAGATAGTAAGTCATACTTAGTGAATTATAAAATCATTATTACAAGTATACAGTTATCCATACAGTCACTCACACAATCATTGTGTCTTATGTATACTTATTTATATACAACAACTGACACATACACTGCCTTTTATTTTTCTAGTTTGTTGGACCTGTACCATTGAGAAATATATTTGCTCATCACCACACCCATAAAGATATTCACTCACCCAAACAACTGTTAGAACATGTAGTTTTAACTTCATATATCTACTGAATCAACTATTCACACATCTTTGGACAGTCACACACCCCCCACCGAACCACACACACTTTCACACTCCCATACAAATACCCAGTTAACTAATCAATAACTAATATAGACTTTCACATAGCTAGTAACCAACTGTAGAATCAGTTTACACAGCAACTGACAAAGTGATACAGATATTCACACAGTTTAGTCACTATCCACTATATTTAGTGAGACATTATAAATTGGTCAAGTAAACAGTCAATTACACTGCTACTAAATCCTCCATCCAAATATTTATTTATATATATCCACTTATTCTTCAATGCAAATTGCTATATATATAATGCATATTTAAATAACGAAGCAAACCACATTCACTGGATGATGTCATCAGTGATGTCATCAGTGATATCATTTGAGATGTCATCAGTGATGTTACTGACCATGTCATGAATGATCTAATATGTGACATCATCAGCAGTGGATTGCGGGTGCGCGAAATATAGTTAGTACAACTAACTATATAGGAGCAATTTCAATGGTTTTGTATGAGTAAAATGTCCAGCTAACTATAACACCACTAAAACTTGTAGTTTTTTGAGTGAATATATATATATATATATATATATATATATATATATATATATATATATATATATAGATATAGATATATATATATATATATATATATATTCTAGGTGTGACGCGCCTTACAGGCCCAACCCAAGAGGCTGATAAAGAAAAAGTGGTCCTAGACACAATTCATTAAGCAACAATGAATGTACAACTCATATTAAATCTGAGTTAATCCATGGGACTTTATCCTGCAATATAAAAAAGAAAAGCAACAAAAAGCCAAATGCGTTGGTAGTCTCAGTAATGCAACCTAAATTAATAATTATGAATACCAATGTTTATAAAGCAGCAAAAAAGTCTGCTAATTTATTTCACAATCCTATATACAAAATATTAGAAGATCCCAAGAGTTGGGGAGAGACTGCCATGTGCAGTAAAGAGTGTAAAAGTATGCGCTCAAGTGAAAAAAGGAAGGTAAGTCAAAAGAGTAATCCAATATTTAGAAATGTAACTAAGGTTCTATTCACTTAGTACATAACGCCTGCCCCACGTATTTTGATCATACGCTCAGTCTACAGTTTTTTAATGGTGGAGAGGGGAATGGGAAAGCGGTGCAGACGTCAAAAAAAGGGGGGGGATTGTCGACGTTTCGACCCTATTGCTGGACACGGAGGATCAACACCTCAGCTGCGAGTCTTCTTCCGGACAGGAAGAATACATTGGTATTCATAATTATTATTTTGGGTTGCATTACTGAGACTACCAACTTTTGAAAGTGAAATTAATTTGTCTAAAATAACGACAGGAGAACATTATGAAAAGATTACACAGGTTGAAATGCATTTGGAAAATCTCAAAAATGGACCCACTGCCACTTTAATATGAACGAAATTTATTGGATAATCGCAGTCCTACCTCAGTGTTCGTGACACCTCCATCTTTTAAAAGAGAGCAAACAGATGCACGTACTTAGCAGCTGCATATGATTAAGACTCGCAAGAGTCGAAACACGTCATGCTGAATGCTGAGAGTTTGCCAGAACAAAGGATTGTCACAATACACTTATGGATGGGCCTGTTTACACGGACTGAAGAGTACATGTTTTTCTTTTGGAACATGTAGGTATGACGGTCATTACAGGCTCCGACCCAAGAAGCTTGGCATCCCTAACATTGCTGTCTTTTAGATTTATATTAGCAAAGGGATGCCAGGCGGCTGAAATTAAGGATGCAGACGAGTGAGGTTCGCAGGGCCACCGCTGAGTGGCCTGCCCCGACTTTTAAAGCTCTATGGAACAGCCATGATTTGTGGGAGTATTTAACCTTTGCACGCTGTGGTGATAAAACTTAATACACCTTCGAAATTCACTGAAAAAAAGAAAGGTTACAGTGACTTTATAATTTTGAAACAGAATTAAAAAAAACTTAGAAATTGACTGAAAAAAACAAAGGTTATAGGAACTTTATAGTTAGGCTGAAGTTTTGTACAAAACCAGAGAAATTCAGCAGTTATAGTTAGATGAGCTTACTATAACTTTTGTCCCTGCAATGCACTGCTTATGACCTCACATATTACATCACTCATGACATGGTCAGTGACATCACTGATGACATCTCAAATGAAATCACTGATTATATCATCCACAGGATCTCTGATGTACCACTCACACCCCAATATAACCTTTCATACACCCATTCCATCTTCCACACTACCATTCTCAAACCCATTCAAACACCCATACCAGTACTTACACATCCTCTCACTGATTCATGGATCAACACACACATCCACTCACTCATCCATACAACCACTCATATACCCACTCACACACTAATATAACCACTGATATATCTACTCATATGCCCATACAGCCACTCATACACCGAGTCAGTCACCCATAAAGCTACTCACTTACCTACTCACTTACCCATACAGTAAATCACATAGCCTTTTACTCACTCATACAATTACCCAAACACTCACTCAGTTACTCATATAGATACTAACACATACTCACTCAGCTATACAGTCATTGACACAAGAACACACTCACCCTTACAGCCACTGTCACATTCACTCACCTCACACACCCATACACTCACTCATATACTCCAACACTCACCTATCCTTCCTTTCACATATGCAGTTACTCACCCATATACCACTGACACATCCATTCACTCACCAACACAGAAAAACACACAGTCACCCATACAGCCTCCCACAGATGTCCTCACTAGCCCATATACCCACTGTCTCACTGACTCACCCACTCATTCACTCACTCACGCAGGCAGTCACACCCTTTCACCCACCCACACACACACACTCAGACACTCATACAGGTACTCACACAATCAATCCCTCCTCCATACAGCAACTCAAATACCCACTCACACACCCATTCAGCCACATACACACCAACTAACACACTGATACAGACATTCACACAGCCAGTCCCTCACTCATATATTCACTGAGACACCTAATCTCTCACTTATACAGTCACTAATGCAAACACTGAATCATCCAAATAGGCACTCATGCACCTTCTGATTCATCAATACATCTTCATATAAAGAGTTAACACTCTTAAACATTTTAAAAAACACTCACACTCACTGAATGATGTCATCAGTGATGTCATTTGAGATGTCATGAGTGAGGTCATCAGTGATTTCACTGACCATGTCATGAGTGGTGTAGTATGTGAAGTCATAAGCTGTGCATTGCAGAGACACAATTTATAGTTAGCTCACCTAACTACAACTGCTGAAATTCACAGGTTTTGTACGAGTGAAATGTCAGTCTAACTGTAACATCACTGTAACCTTTGTTTTTTTCAGTGAATACATATATACATATATGTGTGTGTGTGCGTGTATATATAGTAAATGTATATATATATATATATATATATATATATATATATATATATATTAAATACCCTTTTATATCATATTAGTTATACCATCTAACATAATAGCATTTACAATAACACTTATAACATCACAAATCACATCATTTGTGAGAACACAGTGCATGTTAGAGTGAGGAGTTATTGTTAGTGGAGTGTGCCTACCGAGTTCAATAGACTGTGTATGAGGCATATTTACAATGTAAATACAAAGATTAAAGCATTGTTCTAGTTTGGAACACTTTCTTTATTCTTTCTATACGAACCAAACATAAAAGAAACAAAGATTACAAATTCTAAAGTTATAGCTATAGCTTACATTTATAATTTATGCACCTCCTTTAAATTACCATAATGTTATGTATTCGTTAGATACAAACCAAACTTAAAGTACACCCAAATTAAAAATTCTAAACGTATACGTATACCTTAAATTAATCATTTAAACAACACCTTCAAATTATTTGAACTTGTGGACTTCCATATACAGTGTATTGAACTCATTTGCCACACTACATTAACTATAACTTGCGCCTTCTCTATACTCTGCAAATACACTTTTATATTACATTAGTTATACCATTCAAAGTATTACCATTGACAATAACACTTCTAACATTTTAAATCACATCATTTGTGAGCAAATAGTGCATGCTAGAGTGGTGAGTTATAGTTTTATTGTAGATATAAGTGAGTCTACTGTTCATGTAGTCCAGACTTTGAAGCTGTGCCATACCACAGATCTTATGTGTGATTCATTTTGATTAGTCTGATGAAGAGGAGGAGGTGGTCTATGTGTTGGAGACCTTTATATAATTATTACACTTTTTACTGTTATTGCACCTATCTGGTGCCTAGATTTAGGCTGCCTTGGAATGTTATGTCTGCTGAATTGTGATTCTCCAGTGGGTTGCAGCTGAAATGTGTGAATTGTTAGTTACTTCACAAATCCTGATGTCAAAGATTAAGAAGGATTCAGAGCTTCTTATTGCGTTCATCATCACTGCAGATTGTTGCGGGAGCCAACAAGCAAAGTTAAATTCATTGTCTTCCAAAAAATGAAATGTGGAATAGTTTTCTAGTAAAAAAATGAAAAAGCGAGGGTTGAATGCTTAATGAAGCTCAGCTAAATGTAACTCTTCATCCCTTTACAGTGCATTATTTTATTTGCTCATCCAGCTTCTACAGACCACGGGCAACCATAGTTAAACATCCTTTGTCCTGCTTCAAAAAAAAGTTCAGCCACAACTGTCAGGTAAGGTCTCCTCAGAAGATAGAGTAACCCAGACCAGTTTCAGTGAGGTGTAGTCTGAGTCCTATGGCACAGTGATCTATGAGACTTAGGTCTATGCATACCTGTTGCAATTAGAGCTTCTCACTGGCATAAATAAAAAAGTGTTGAGTGGAATGCTTGAATTAATCTTAGCCACTTGTAACTACTACGAGGTGCATTCAGACCAAGTCACGGTACTAAGCAGTGACTTAAGTTAATTTAAATATATAACCAATCCCTTCTTTGTATACATAGTCTTACTTTGTCCATAGACTTCAGTCTATCTTACAACATTTTAGATGAGTCGAGCTTCAGAAGGTAACAAGTTAATTAATGGCTGTACTATTACGAAAATTAACTATTCTGCCGGAGACGTTGCAGTGTTGAGACAATTTTTGTCTAGCTCACAAAAAGCATGTGTCTCTAATATTACCTGCCTTACATTCATTTGTTAGCACAAAATCTTCAATCATGCAAGTTTGTTTAAAATGATCTGAACAAACTGGCTCACCACTCTTCTAGTTTGAACCATACAATAATTGTCTATGCTTTTAACATCTGTACCAAAGCACTCACTAACCTATTCATTCAAGATCTGCTTTGTTACTAAAAAATAACTTTATTCCCTTCATCACCACTGTATTCATTTCTAAGTATCACATTGTGATTGGATTTAATCACAAAGCACCTCTTGTAGGCATCACTAAACAAGTGCTAGGGTTTTTTCCTGCTGTATGAAGATTAAATTCCTATGGCTAGCCTGTTTAACCTAATTTGAAAAAGTCCATTAAAGAATGAGCTGAGTCTTTTATTGTGTTTTTCCTGTCCACTTACACAAACACCCATCTTCCACTAAATTAAGCACCATCTGTGATTACAAAGCAGGCCAGATTGCTGACAACTCAACCCTGTTCACACTGTTAAAAAGAAGCAGCACATTACAAATAAAGATGTCCTTCTATTAGCCTATTTTTAAAGCTAAGAAAATGCTAGCCACCAAACCCTTAAAGTGGTACACTGAAGCACAACTAAATGAAGGTATAATCCATTTATAAATGCAGGTATAAAAAGGCTTGTCTCTCCATACATCTGACACCCATATATTGTCAATGAAAAGTTAAAAACAAATCTTTTCATTCGTGAACATCATTCAGTCATTGTCTTACACTTCACAAGAACCACCTCCAGGAGGTCAAAACATCTGAGCCCATCTCTCTTCCAATATGTCCCTGGGCTACTGTTGAGTACCCAAAATAGTTACCTTAGCGCAGTCAATTCTTTTCCAGGCCACTACAAGATGATATGCCATTTCAAAAATGGAGATGAGAAAAATTTACTGAATAGACAATAAACTAAAAAGGTCTTTACAAATTTGAGAGTATACGGCTGCTGTTTTCTATTTAGAAGTGGTCTCAATTCTTGAGTTTGGAACTTGTTTATGAATTCACAATTTTCATGAACACAAAAAATGAACAATCATATATGGCACCACTGTGGGCCACATTAAAGACAGAAAAAGTAAGGATGGATGAAGAAAGGGATCGGCTAGTCATTGGGGGGTTTAAAAAACACATTCTTACAACACAAGCAGTAAACATTTTGGAGCTTGAAATTGAGAGTTTCAAAAAACCTGTGACTTACAAAAAAAAAGATTATTTGGCCAATGTTTGGTGTTGAGCCTCTTGGGATATTAAGGTGGTTGGGTGCTGGCCACACGCACCAACCAATGTCCACCACATAGGGCATACAGATGTATGGCTGTGCAAACTGGATGTTTGACGCATGGCCACATTCTTGACCCATTGTTCTACCCTGCCACATGGTTGAAGGCCATTTTCAGCATGGCAGCGGAAACACGTTTGCCCTGTGTATAACTAGTAGTGCTCCTTTGTTTTTTGAATTTATTGAGCACATGATTGTCCAAGGGCCTGCTGACTTCAAATACTTGCAAAGAAGACTACAAAATGATTACACAGAGAATAGCCAAGTGTTGATCTTTTTTGTAAACTTCAATACATCGGTGTCCCTCCATAAATCCAGAGGAACAGATATCCACATAATCACTAATTTGTCTGCAATAGATCTCCCTCTTTTCCTGATTTCATCATTTAAACTTGTAATAAATATGCTGAGGAGGATAGCAATGCTCTTCCTTGGAAAAATCAAGTTATTAAATGGTTAATCATTTCGGGCCCCTGATCATGGAGTGCTTTGAATCTGATGCATAAAATGATGTTGCTTTTATTTACCAAGAGCCTGTGCAATGCCCAAAGATGACCATAAATGTGAGTCTGCCATGCAAGGCCCAGCAAAAGCCAGGCAGAGCAATTTTGCTCAAGCTGCTGTTGGTCAATTCAAAGGAATTTAAGTTCATAAATAGTGTGTTCAAGTAAACGTGTCTAGATCATATTCTGGCATTTATTATGGGCTAGGGAACATTTTTGGGAATATAACGTACGATTTCCCTTTAAAACTTAAGGTAGTAAAAACAAGAAGCCATCATCTTACTGATATGATGAAAACAGGTAAAATTCTCATAAATAAATAGCCCCAAGAGTTCTTGCAGCATACATACGAATTGGATAATGGCCAAGACTATCCGGTCACCAAATCTGCTAACTATGAGGCAGAGCTGACCATAATCACAACTTCAATTTTATATGCACAACATTTCAAGCATTTTTCTCCATCCATTTTGCTACTGCCTTCAGACATTGGAGGAAATTAAGTCTTGCCTCATCAACCAATTAAGTCTTGCCTCATCAACCACTCCATCCGGCCTTAGTATTAATTGAGGGTAAACTGCATAGCAAATGAAACATTAGTTGGTTCTTCAGAATTAGTTGTGCTATGGGAGCCACAGATTGGGTGAACAGGGTGAGACTTAGGTAGGAGACTTAGGTAGGATCACAATTGCTCTACATATCATAAAGCTATGGCAAGCTACCTGTTCAGCGACATGAAAGCTGATTGGCTCAGATCTGAGAGAAAGGAGTCAAGTCATTGCAGATCAATGCCCCTTATACCTGCTTCCGACAGCTTATCCACCAAACGCATGTGGCAAACCATATTAAAGGACTCGGCCAGACAGGTCAAGTAATACAAGGGCTGCCACCCATCCCTAGTCCAAAATCATCCTAATTTAATTTTTCATGACAAGTACTGCCACTTCTATTAGCAGGAAAGTTATATATCCTGATTGGGCTGGATTCAGAAGCATGTTCCCATTAACAAACTTATTATCAAGGCCAGCGATAAAATTATCCCTGCTTTAGCGGCAGGAAACTGCCGCTAAACCGACGATAATGGGCTTGATAATGCGACTTGTCAATTCCAATAGAAGCCCAGGTTCTGGTGTGAACCTGGGCTTCTATGGGAATTCACAAGGACAGATTATTAAGCCCATTATCTCTGCTTTAGCGGCTGTTTCCTGCCGCTAAAGCAGCAATAATTTTAACGCCGTTCTTGATAGTCTGCCCCTTAGATAGTTGCTTGTTAATTTATCCTTTAAGCTACCTTTGGGAGAAAATTGTCCTGAATGGCTGGATCTAAACAAGCTTTCATAAGCAATGGTCTGCCGTGCAGTAAGCACTCCCAAAGTAAGTGGAATTAAGAGATTTCCGGTGAACATATTGACTGATTGATTCAGTAATTTTATTAAAAACAGCAGCTAAGGAAGGATCATCACGTGAACTTGAGTTAACAATCTTCATTACATTTAAAACCTCCTCTGGGGTAGTTAACGAAAATTCTGAAAGTGAATATGATGGTACAGCACCCTTCTTAGGGACATCCAGTGCCTTAGTTGCAATACTTTGTGCAAGCTGATTTTAAATTGAGTCTATATGACTTGAGTCCCTCTTTATATTTGATATTCTCTTCCTCCTGAAGATCTGTGCACTAGCTGCGTTCATTTTTTTACACACTAGCTTGGCATAGGAAAGCTACATTATGTACTATGGAGCAGTAGGCCATGTATGAAAACACCTAACCATAGCCATCGGAGTTTTGCTATCTAAAGCAGAGGTGGCCTATGAGTTGAACTTGACACTTTTGCCTTCTACATTCTCCTTAGTAAGTTGACCAAAGACAGATGTATATCAGAAAACGTGTTTTTGCTCAATTTAGGTTTCCACCCAACACAGTGAGAACCTATTGGCTTTGGAATTCCCAAGATTTTATTTAACTAGAAATAGTAATATAAAATAATCAGACCTTGAGTTTGGATGGCTGTTAATGTCTTCAATAAAATTAAATGAGAATAATTTTGGCTGGAAAGAATATCCCGCCCCATGTGTTGGATAGTTAACTAATTGACTTACACCCAATAGACCACAGAAAGCAATGTTATTGGTGTAAAATGTAATTGAAAGGGTATCAACCCAGATATTGAAATCAACCAGTACTAGCGGAATTGTGGCACCCAAGGTAAAGGAGGCAAATGACTCCCCAAATGTTTCCAACTTTCTCAAGGGACATTTGACTAAAATCTGTGAAATAGTTGTTGCTGGGAAAGGGGCTAGTATGAAAGTTCAATTCTCTACCTCTCTTAAAGGACCCTGACTCCACCAAATTAACTTTCAAGTGTTCTCTGTATATAATAGCCACTCTGTTCAGTTAACATTAATTATTGTAGAAAAAGATGGAACTGTCAAGTATATATCTGATGCTGACACATTTTTAACCATGTTTTTGTATTAAAAGCATGGTTAAAAATAGGTCTAACTAATAACCCTCCATAACATTGAAAATAAAATCAGAAAAGAGAGGATATTTCTAAATATTAACCTTTCGAAGCCTACCCTTCTCATTATTCCAAGGTTAATATCTCACAAAATATGGAACAGAATTGCACCAAATCAAAATAGATGATTTCTGAGTGAAGATCTACTTTCATGACACATTTGTTGTAAATCAATTCAGAGGTTTTCCACTGGAGCATTGAGAAAAACTTTGCAGGGAGCTTGAAAGGAAAATGCAGCATTTTTAACTACCTCTTTAAACTTTTTTCCACTGCATGGATCTGCATGAAACTTGTCAGGCGGACATTAGCCGCATGACATGCATTTTCAATGGTGGGTGTAGCTCAGTTATCCTATATATATAGAGGGTGACGCTGTGTGAACTTCCAAACTCGTTAGGGCGCCATTTGAGCTGTGCGTAATGAATTTAACTCGGCAGCCTGGCCGAGAAGGATGCCCCACCATGAACTTTAATATGGGGCCAAAGGTTTGAATGTTCGGACCACGAGGCGCAGACGGGCTCTATGAAAGGGAACTGACATTTCACTGCAGCCCACTTGGGATTTTATGATTTGAAGAAAAAGACACTGAAGCTGAACAGCATCCACTTGGAAAGAAAACTACGGGTTCCAGCATGCCTGTAATATGACTCACCTGAGAGGCCCACACGGGTTTAAATTATGCATGCAGCTCAAATGGCGCCCTAACGAGTTTGGCAGTTCACACAGCGTCACCCTCTGACGAAGGAGCCATCGCGCTCTGAAACGCGTAAGGGACTTTGTGTTTGGAGATGAAATGCCGGTTCTGAAAATAAATGCTTTTTGTAAAAGCTCCCGACTGCGAAGGGCATCCTTGCTTCAGGGCAATTGTGTGATGAATTTAACTCGGCAGCCTGGCCGAGAAGGATGCCCCACCATGAACTTTAATATGGGGCCAAAGGTTTGAATGTTCGGACCACGAGGCGCAGACGGGCTCTATGAAAGGGAACTGACATTTCACTGCAGCCCACTTGGGATTTTATGATTTGAAGAAAAAGACACTCAAGCTGAACAACATCCACTTGGAAAGAAAACTACGGGTTCCAGCATGCCTGTAATATGACTCACCTGAGAGGCCCACGCGGGTATAAATTATGCGTGCAGCTCAAATGGCGCCCTAACGAGTTTGGCAGTTCACACAGCATCACCCTCTGACGAAGGAGCCATCGCACTCTGAAACGCGTAAGGGACTTTGTGTTTGGAGATGAAATGCCGGTTCTGAAAATAAATGCTTTTTGTAAAAGCTCCCGACTACGAAGGGCATCCTTGCTTCAGGGCAATTGTGTGATGAATTTAACTCGGCAGCCTGGCCGAGAAGGATGCCCCACCATGAACTTTAATATGGGTCCAAAGGTTTGAATGTTCGGACCACGAGGCGCAGACGGGCTCTATGAAAGGGAACTGACATTTCACTGCAGCCCACTTGGGATTTTATGATTTGAAGAAAAAGACACTGAAGCTGAACAGCATCCACTTGGAAAGAAAACTACGGGTTCCAGCATGCCTGTAATATGACTCACCTGAGATGCCCACACGGGTTTAAATTATGCATGCAACTCAAATGGCGCCCTAACGAGTTTGGCAGTTCACACAGCGTCACCCTCTGACGAAGGAGCCATCGCGCTCTGAAACGCGTAAGGGACTTTGTGTTTGGAGATTAAATGCCGGTTCTGAAAATAAATGTTTTTTGTAAAAGCTCCCGACTGCGAAGGGCATCCTTGCTTCAGGGCAATTGTGTGATGAATTTAACTCGGCAGCCTGGCCGAGAAGGATGCCTCACCATTAACTTTAATATGGGGCCAAAGGTTTGAATGTTCGGACCACAAGGCGCAGACGGGCTCTATGAAAGGGAACTGACATTTCACTGCAGCCCACTTGGGATTTTATGATTTGAAGAAAAAGACACTGAAGCTGAACAGCATCCACTTGGAAAGAAAACTACGGGTTCCAGCATGCCTGTAATATGACTCACCTAAGAGGCCCACACGGGTTTAAATTATGCATGCAGCTCAAATGGCGCCCTAACGAGTTTGGCAGTTCACACAGCGTCACCCTCTGACGAAGGAGCCATCGCGCTCTGAAACGCGTAAGGGACTTTGTGTTTGGAGATGAAATGCCGGTTCTGAAAATAAATGCTTTTTGTAAAAGCTCCCGACTGCGAAGGGCATCCTTGCTTCAGGGCAATTGTGTGATGAATATATATATATATATATATATTACCTACTGGCGGTCGCCAATCGGAAGTTATAGTTAGGACCTTGTTTCTATTCAAAAAGTGTTTTTTCTTTTCCCAATAACTTTGGCGTTGGTTAACGAACCCTCCCACATTTTTAAAACTACTGGGGCGCTCCGGTCATCTCCTATCCTGAAAGTTTCGGGATGATTCGACAAGGGGGGGGCGAGAAAAAAGGGGGGACCCAAAACGTGTTTTCTCCATGTTAATATCCATAGGAAACTTTAGACACGGTTACAGCCCTAACTGCTGAACGGAATTACACCAAATTTGGCAAAAAGGTAGCTCTTGTTTCAGAAAGAATTCTTTTTATTAAAAGGTGTAAATCCATTCCGTAGTTCCGGAGAAATTAAAAGAAAAGAAGTTAAAAAATACAATTCCCATAGGAAACTTTAGACACGGCTACAGCTCAAACTGCTGAACGGAATTACACCAAATTTGGCATTAAGGTAGCCCTTCTTTCAGAAAGTACTCTTTTTCTTAAATGGTGTAAATCCGTTCAGTATTTGCTGAGAAAATCAAAAAATAAAAGTTTCGATATATAGAGGTACGGAGGATCCACACATCCTCCCGACCCAAGAAGCGTTGGCAGCCATCTTGTGCCTCGGTAACCGAGGAACAAGAATAGCGGAAAAACAAACACGAAAAACAAGAAAAGGGGGCAGAGTAGAAACACCCTGACCCCTAGGCCTGCTCAGGGGGTCCCAAAAAAGCATTTTTTTTTAAAAAATCGTCCGAATTCGCGCTGGGTACGCGACTCCAGCCGAAATAATTTTTTTTAAACGGAGAGCAGTCTCCCGCACTTCGTTGGATTGAAGCCCCCGGGTGGGCCAGGTCCTGGGGCAGTGAAAAAAAAGTGGGGGGGGCCAATCCCCCACACTGCCCTGGGGACCTCCACCTCCCCGGGGCTTGGTTAATTAGTTGCGGGGGCCTCTAAGGCCCCCCCAAGTCCCGGGGACCGCCACACCCCGGGGCTTTTTAAACAAATAAGTAATCCTGTGTGGGGGCTCAAGACCCCCTACACGCCCCAGAGACCACCACCACCCCGGGGTACTAATATTGAAATTTGGGGGACCACCACTCCCCGGGGCTGTGCATTGTTTGGGAGGGGGAGTCTCGGCCTCCCTCCTGGAGCCAGTGACGGCCCACCCCCGCGACACTGCTGTTTGCAATGACAAGGCGGGAGCTACTTTGCATCATTGAAGCAAGAGCAGAAAACCTGCTCTCGCTTCAATGAAGCATAGCAGATTGCTTTTCCACATGGGGAGCTGCATGTTAGCAGCTCCCCATGTGGAAAAGCAATGCCTAGTTTGACCCCAGGGACCAGGATTCAAGGGGACTTAATCTCCCAACTTAAAATGGCCACAGGGCGTACTTGCACACATATCACCTCAGGACCGCTCCCTTCACAACTGTGCAAACACGCCCCGTAGCGCGTTTTAAGAGGTTTAATCCCCCTGCCCTTTTATTTATTAGTGCAAAAGCAACAGTTGATGGACAGAATGCAGAACAATGTCATACATTCACCCCAGTGCAAAGATCTGGACCTAAATCCATCGTTTTTTTGCTCACCATGCCATTCCAGTTTGAACGCAGCCATATGCAAATCAATCTTGACCCTGTGCCCCATGGGAACAGTCCAGCCCAAACTGCCAAGTCAGGTCCTCCCTGGACTGGAAACAAGCATATTAGGACTGGTTTCAGGCTTTTAGCCCTCATCAGCCAGGATAGCTTGATTCCAGTGGCATGGAGCGCACTGGACTCACGTCTGAGCATGCCCGTCCCACTCGAGGTGATCAATGCAAAAACAACAGTTGATGGACAAAATGCAGAACAATGTCATACATTCACACCTGTACAGAGATCTGGGCTTAAATCCATCGTTTTTTTGCTCACCATGCTATTCCAGTTTGAACCCATCCATATGCATATCAGTCTTGACCCTGTGCCCCATGGGAACAGTCCAGCCCGAACTGCCAAGCCAGGTCCTCCCTGGACTGGAAACAAGCATCCTAGGACCGGTTTCGGGCTTTTAGCCCTCATCAGCCAGGATAGCTTGATTCCAGTGGCATGGATAGCACAGGACTGAGCATACCCGTCCCACTCGGGGTGACAAATGCAGAAACAACAGTTGATGGACAGAATGCAGAACAATGTCATACATTCACCCCAGTACAGAAAAAGGAGTGGGGCCAGAATGCACCCTTGTCTGACCCCCCTCCTGGAGCTAAATTGACCTGTACACCGTCCTTCCCGCGATACCCTGACAGAAGCGGAAAGGTCATGGTGAAGGTCGCTTAAGAAATTTACCAAAGATGTATCTAGACCAATTTCCTTTAAAATTGACCATAGTTTTGAATGATTGACCAAATCGAACGCAGATGAGAGATCCATGAAACCCAAGTATAAAAGTCCCACCTTAGCAATTGTATATTTGCTTATGAGGAGGTGTAAATTTAGGCATTGGTCCATGGTACTCCTATGTTCTCTAAAACCATACTGGAGATTAGAAAGCACCCCCCTCTCCAGCAGCCAATCCCCGAGTTTCTGAAGAATGACTCTGCCGAAGATCTTTACAGCAGAGTCTAACAGGGAGATTGTCCGATAGCAGGAGGGGTCCCCTCTATTCCCCTTTTTAAAAATAGGGACTATGACCGAGGTAGCCCATGAGGGAGGGAAGCCTACTTTAGATGAGGCATTAAACACATTGGTCAAGATCTTTGCCCAAAAGTTAGGATACAAAATATATAAATCAGCGGGTACCCCGTCAGGGCCTGGGGCCTTATGTTTAGACGTATCTCTAATGGCCCTTTCGACCTCGGCTAGCTCGAACTTGACGGGATGAGGATATCGAGCAGTGGCTGTAATAACTGACGGTGAATCCCTTTGGTCTATATCATAAATGTTCTTGAAATGTTGAAGCCAACTATCGTCATGAATTACACAATCCGTGTCTAGATTCTCCTGTTCCGAGAAGTACGGCTGATTTATAGTAGACCAGAACTTCCTGCTGTCCCTTAACATATCAATAGATTGAAGGTTATCCCACACCTCCTCTTTAATTTTGCGTTTGCGTATGCCAGTGTCAATTTTATACTCCTTACGAAGGGTAGCAACTAGTGCCCTATCCCTAGGCCTTTTTTTAAGTGCTCTAAGGAGGGCCCCGTGAGCCATCAAACAGTTACTATCGAACCATCTGTAGGCCTTTTTTGAATGGGGTCTACAACCTTCCTCTAAATTCTTGGCAATCTGCAAACACACTGCTACGTAGGCTTTTATAATTTAATCTCCTGAAGCAGAACTATCGAGGCAGATGGCGACGTTAGCCTTGGCTTTGCTGGCAAGTTCCTCGAAGAAAGCTTCCGGGACAACCCTATCCCATTTAATCCGTCTTCCCTGGTCTTTTGACGATAGGTTCCTGTGAAACCCCCCCCCCTTGGTTCATTGTGAACAGTCAAAACCCCAAGTCAACTTCCAGCAAAACCGGATTATGGTCACTGAAAGTTGATGTAACAACTCTGTAGGCTACTGTCTTGGCCAAGGCTACAGGCGATAAAAAAATGTAATCAATTACTGAGTTTGATCCCCATCCTATGAAGGTAGGAGCCCTCTCCTCCCCCTATTCAATGCCTGGTTCGAAAAGGTTCATATTGGAGAGGAGGTCCTCAAGAGCTTCTCCCTCCTTGCTATACTCAAAATGGGGAACCCCCCACTCGGTGACCCACCGTGTTCATCTCGGTAACAGTCCCAGGGACAAGGATGTATATTAAAATCACCCAGAAGAAATAAATCTGGTACTAAAATCTGATTGAGTTTGTAAGCTGACAAACATTGTTCCAAGGCACTGAGGTGCTCATTCTGAATTGAGCCATCCTTGGAATTATAAAAATTAATTAACAGATATTTCTGCTGGTCAGAAACAATCCATTCAATTATTAAATAATTACCGGAATCTACATCCAATTTTCTAAAGACACCAGCAAGTTAAAGCGAAATAAGAAAGAGCAGACCCCCCTTTGGTCTCCCCACTATCCCAGGGACAGCAGGGGTTGCAAAACTAAGGTAGCCATCCAACATGGAACTAGCCGCTGTTTCCCAAGTTTCCTGGAAGGCAAGGATATCGTACTGCCTTATAAACTCTAACCATATAGGATCTGTGCATTTAGATCTAATCCCTGCCACATTCCAGCTCAACAATTTAGATAAAGTTATCTCGTTTAAGCCACTCATCTCATCCCTCTGAACTACAGGACTGACAGGTAGTCAATCATTCAACTCCATCTGGGACAAAGGTGAGAAATGATTTGACAAGCCTATCTCAGCCCTGGGTTCTGAACGATGCGGTGAGACTGGTAGTATGGTAATAGGAGCTCCTTCCGCCCTCCACGACGGCCCCCGTATAGCCCTCCACTGTGAGCTATCATTAGCTTGGTATAATATCGGGTGGAAGCTCGAACACGGGGGATGTTCCCTGTTTGACAAAAGGAAGTTTCCATTTAGCCTGACTGGGGGGTAGAAAAAGACCAGTGGCGGTGGTCTAATACATTAACCAAGTCTGAGGCATCCCAGAACAATCTTTCAGCACAGGCACGATTATTAAAATTAACCACTACACAATCCCCCGTGATATTTTTTGGACTGCGCCCGACCCAGCTGACCCTCCTTGCCATAATGACAGAATTTGTAATGTCGAGTCCCCCACTACTAAACTGTACACACCACTGCCTAGCTAATTTCATGAGATCATGAGTAGTTTCATTTGGACCAGCCCTAGCTGGAGGCACCCCTGTGAAGACTGCCAAAAAAGGAGCGGCCTCCGGGGGCAACTCCAGGTGTCTGCCTAAGTGTGGGTCCTGCCTTAAGCCATCTATTATGGGTTTTCTCCTATTACTAACACCAGAGGTGATGTTCCCTATCCCCACCCTCCTTGATGCAGGCCCAGCCCCGTCTCCGTTCCAACACAACTGCTCTCCCTGCAGGCCTCCAGGCCCTTATTCACTACATCAACCGTAGGCCTGTTAATAATTGGACCTTGGGGCTGAGCAGAACACCCCTTATGAACTGTGTGTTGTTTAATAAATAGATCAATTTTGTCGCATTTACTCAAGAGTCCCGCTACACAAGTGTTCAGTGTGTCCACAGTGTCTTTCGCAATGGCCACAAGAGCGGGTTCCAATCGTGATGTAAACAGGTCCTCCATGATTTTACCAACATAATCCCTAAGGCTGGGGTCCGTTGGATTAACCTCTACCAGGGATTTTTTCCTCCTACATGATTTTTTCGGTAGCCTTCGCTGACCAGTGGGTTTTTGTGGGGGAACAACGTGAATTGTGTCCTTCTGAAGACCGGGAGATTCCAATGGGCTTATCAAAACTGACTGGGGGTCAACAATAGGGGTTGATTTAGTTAACACAATGTTCGGCTCCAGAGGTATGGGCGGGTTATGGTCTATTACAAATGCCGGATCGACATAAGCCGCACCCAGACCCAGTTCTTTCTCCGCATTGGCAATTTCTTTTGATAGAACCCCCACCGCTGAAGTTAAATACGATATCATAGATTCAGATTTCCTAGGAATCTTGGCTTGTTTACCCTCCTGCTCCCCAAGGCAAAGTTTTTTTCTCTTACCCATAAAAGACGTCAGGGGGGTGGCCCAGCCCGACCTCCGTCGGCCCCGGACGGCCACAGAGGGCCCGCCCTTTGCCCGGGTTAGCCCTGTGACACCCGCCCGCGTCCCGCGGGACTAGAGGCGTTCTGATGTTTATTAGTGCCTTCGGGCGCAGCCAGTGATGTCCCAGGTGCGCCGCTCGACCTTGGGGCACCTGGGAAATGCAGTCCCTCACTGCGAGGGGGAGAGCTGTGCTGCTGTTCCGGCCGTTGCCCTCACGGTGCTCTGGTGGCAGGTAGGTGGATTGGTCTGGCGATATGCACTGCCGTTGCCCTCACGGTGTGTGTGTCACCAAAGGAAGTAGCCCCCCACTGAGCGCTCGGCGCTCCGATGTTTATTAGCGCCTCCGGGCGCAGCCAGTGGCGTCCCAGGTGCGCTGCTCGACCCTGGGGCACCTGGGAAATGCAGTCCCTCACTGCGAGGGGGAGAGCTGTGCTGCTGTTCCGGCCGTTGCCCTCACGGCGCTCTGGTGGCAGGTAGGTGGATTGGTCTGCCGATATGCACTGCCGTTGCCCTCACGGCGTGTGGGTCACCAAAGGAAGTAGCCCCGCCTTATATGTTGTGTAGTGCCCTTTCCCGGTATGAACTCGTGCTGCGCGGGGCTAACCATGTCCTCAATCATCCTGCATAATCTCATAGAGAGGGTTTTGGAAAAAATCTTCGCATCAGCGTTCATAAGAGTTATGGGCCTATAAGATCCTGGTTCTGATGGTGGCTTGCCCTTTTTCAGGATTACTACTATATCAGCCCAACCCCCCAGGAGCTTGGTATCGAATCTCCCTGTTGCGCCTGTACCATTGTATCCTGCATATTCCTGCTTAAAACCCCTTGAAAAACGTTATAAAACTCAGCCAGAATATGATCCGGACCTGCCGCCTTACCTGAGGGGAGATTATTTAGTGCCGCAACCATCTCATCAAGAGTTATAGGGAGATCAAGAGCCGCCTTCTCCTCTTCAGGAAGACCCAGGGCTAAGATATCCTTTAGGTACTCCTGAATGGCCCCTACATCGCTTATATGATCTTGGTTATATAATCCCCCATAAAAGAGTCTAAATACCTCCCATATTGCCCCGGAGTCTGTTACTACATCTCCTCTATCATCTAAAATATCCTTTATTTCCCCTGCCGTCATTTTCTGCCTCTTGTGTATTGCTAGAATATGCCCTACCCTTTCGCTTAATTCATAACACCTTTCTTTCTTAACCAAGAAACTGGCTGCCGCTTTACTCACAATACTCTCTATTGCCTCGGCTTTACCAACTATAATTTTAAGAAGAATTTGCTCCAGGGGCACCTTCTGCTGTATTGCTACATTCAGCTCCTCCTCTGCCTCTGCCAGAGTTTTAATACGTTTTTCGACTCTTCCCTTTTCCTGTTTTTGCTTATATAGTGTGTAGCTCAAAGTCTCCCCTCGTACCCCATGCAATACCGGAGGGGGTGCTTCCTCTGTTGAACTCCCAGTACTCTCTGATCCACTCATTCATATGTTTAATATATTCCTCATCCTTTAGTAATGCCCTCTCAAAAGTCCAGTTGTTTTCCCAGTTAGCAACCCTCCCGAGCTTAAGAGTGATTATTAGGGGGTTATGATCAGAGATTATCCGTGGGTGTTTTTCCATCTGAGTTCTTGCAGCTAAAGAGTTTGACACTAAAAGGTAATCCAGTCTAACGGAGATCTTGTGTGGTTCTGAATAGAATGTACTACCGGTGCCTACAGGATTCAACCGAGCCCAAAGGTAAGTTAGTGAATTATGATGTGAAAAGTCGACTATTGCACGGCATGTCTTTTTTTTACTGCCAGTATATACCTGCCCCCCCCCCCTCTGTTCCCAAACCAGTCAGCCCATTGATATTGAAGTCCCCGCAGCAGATGATTCTGGCCATAGGGCTAATTCTGAATCCAAGAACTCGAAAGTATCTGGGTCATCTTCCGTTGACTCATATATTGAAACTATAGTGAATGTCTCACCTTTAATTGTACATTCGAGGAGGACCCATCTCCCCTATTGATCCTCCCTCTTTCTTTTAACTATTGTATCCCTTCCTTTAGCTAGTACAGCCTCGCCCTGAGTCTTTGAGCCTTGCTTAGTATGTGCAAGCAGCGAGAAACCAAGCTGCTCCAGAAGATATCCCTTCATCCCTTCTATATGTGTCTCCTGTAGACAAACTAGATCTAATTGCATTGACCTAAGGAGTGCAGCCACCCGCTGCCTTTTTGTACAATCATTGAGCCCGTAAACGTTAATTGACACAATCCGCATACTCATTAGAAAACATCATAGGGCTGTCCTACATTTCCTGCCAGTACATTAAAAGAACTTGAAAAGTGTGCTAAGCTGTGCTGTGTGTGCTGTGTGTGTCCCCCTTTATGCCAACTCCCCTCCAATCCCACCCAGCAAACCTCCCCCCAGAGCCACCCCCCCTTACAGGCAAATAGGTCAGTCATGACCTATGAGTGACCGCTTAGGTTGCAGTTATCGCATCTTCCTCCCTCTCCAATGCCAATCAAAACCTAATTGTGAAAACCCTGTTGATTAGATCTCATATTACTCTGTACATTTACGTATATTTTGCCCCGGCTTGCCTGCCTATGTGAAGATAAACAAAAAGGAAGGGGGACAAGCTAGGGAAAAACAAGAAAAAAAAGCCGGTTTGGCCCAGTCAAAAAACACCTGTGCGAGCCAAGGCCCCTTCACATGTACCCTATGCCTTGTCTTAAACATTTCATCCGCCATTCTGCCCCTTTAATTCCTCCACATATTGTTGTGCTTTAACCTCTGAAAAAAGCATTTTAACCTGTTATTAGAAAGAGGGTTTTTTGTTGATAATGAAGAGGCATGAAATATATCTTCTTTAAGATGGATTTATTCTTGAAGAGGAAGAGGTAAATCAGCTCATCCACCCAACTGACAGCAGGCTCTTCATACAGTCACAAAAGAATCTATCACCGAGCCAGAGTCAAACCATTCTATTCCAGAACTACAACTATGTCACTAAGAGAACTTCTCTACATTGAAATAAATAAGAAGGAACATTGCGACACCTGTCCCTTTGTAATCACCTTGAGCCTGGCGGGATATAGGGATATAGTAGGTATGCCTCTGAGCCTAAGGCCTGGAAGGGATCTAATAACTGCCTTAGCCACCATCTTCTCTCGACAGTAGCGTGATAGAAGTCGGGTCTGGCAAAAAATGTGACATCTTTAAATGAGCGCTTAGACTCTGGCTTAGCTTTGTCCATAATTTCTTGCCTAAGCAGGTAATTACCCACATAGACCAAGATTGCCCTGGGCCTACCCTTCTGAGCCCCCCGTGACCTTTCCTCAGTGTCAGGGGAAACTGATGCTCTCTCTGTACTTCATTCTCCCACTGCCAAGATGGTGACTCGGGAAAAGCGCCCTTCAGTAAATTGACAACAAACAACCTGACATCCTGTCCTTCCATCCCCTCAGCCACCCCCAGTAGTCTTATGTTGTTCCGCCACTGCCGATTCTCAAAATCCTCCAGCTTCCACTGAACATCCTCCGCCATCTTTTCTTGTGCTTGTTTAAAAGTCTGCCAGCTGCTAACGTCGTCCTCCAACCATCCTGTCCTTTCTTCCACCTTTGTCACTCTATCTGCCACCTCTTCATACAATTTATTCATTTTCCTCAATGAGCTTTGTATCTTTTTCGTTGCCTGTCTAGCCCTGCGGCTCTCCATCCTTGCTTCACCCTGCATCTGCTTTAATGTACTAAACAGTAGCTCCAGTGAGCTAAATGGATTGACACAATCCTGATACATTTACGAGGTAGCTGAGTAGCCCAAATCAGTTTCTTAGCAGTATCCAAGGGGCTCCCAGGCGAGTTAGCTCTTATTTTAGATCTTCGTTTCTTCTGCATGCTCTTTCTAGCAGTAGAACTGCTCCCCAAGTCTGTGTCTTCAACTGAGCTCCCTACGCTAGATATCACAGACTCTGAGTCCTCATTTAAAGAAAAAAGCAGTTCCCCTCAGGTGAGCCAGCCCCCCTCTCCTGAGCCCCTAGCTGTTGTAGAGCATCTACATCATCTGGCATGCCAAAAGGGTGTCACTTCCCCACATACTCACAGTTTTACTTGGTGTACTCAGTTCGGCTCCCACCAAGGTTTGAGCTTTTAGTTCAGCCTTACTGCCCGTAAGAGATATGGCAGGATCTCCAAAACTGTTGAGGTGCTCCTTCTGGCTTCCTCCGTCCTTTCTCAGAACAGAGAACTCAGTGCCTGCCTTCCCGCTCCTCTGATCACCGCCGGGCAGAGCTTGCACCGCTGTATCCTGGTGTTGCTTGGCAATTGGGCTTCCAGCATCCTCGAGGACGGCACCCCTTTCGCCTTTCCCTTTCCCCGTGTTGGCGTCTGTGATCTCCGGCACCATGGCAGCAAAGGCTTCAGCTATGGTAGGTTGGCGCATTGAGGCATCTTTAGGCTTACAGCTTTCTTTTGAGGGTCTCTGCACCAAGACATTGTCAGCAGCTGCTGCATCGCTCGTGCTCCCCCGCTGATCCCCATACTTCTTTGAGATTGTTATCGGAGCCCTCCGAACTGTCCCTGAAGAATGCTGCACTGTGCTCGTGGCTGGTGTGTTTTTGCTTGCCTCTTTTTCCTTAGAATTCCCCAGCTCCTTTTGCTCCTTCACCTGCTTCAGGGTGTGTGGAGGCATTCTGTGCGCTGCTCTTGATAGCAGTGCAGCACTCCTTGTATGACCGAGTTTTATGGTTTTATGGTTGAGATTAGAGAAGCTGTCGGGTATACCAACCACTGTAAAGTCCTGAGATCTTTTTGTCTTGCAGCCGCTAGGTAATCCAGGCCAGTAGGGATCCACAATATCCTTATCAGATCACCATCCTAGGTTGGAGAGGGAGAAGGAGAGATTGCGACTATGCGCTACAATCTGTCAGCGGCCATCTTGCCCAAAAAAGAGTGGTTCTGAATACTCAAAGAATGTGTAAATTATCTGCAGTCGTGGATCGCTTATTGACTGACACTGCTGGAGGATTTTTATTGATCAATACCGAATTGGTTGTGATCACATCAACGGTTTTCCAAAATTGAGGGGGCGTGGCTTGGGCGACGATGGGAGAGGCAGTGTGAGCTCGGGATCCGTGCTTGGTCCCTAATTACTCCTGAATTTTTGAATATCGGACCCGTTGTCACGATCCGACAGCTATCGGAAGGTTGAGGGAAAGGAGGCAGCAGGTCTGGGAACAGTTGGAACTCTCCCCGAACTCTGTGACGACCTCATAGATGTGACGCCGATCGGGAGGAAGGTGGCACCAAAATAGCGATCAGCCCTGGCTACCGGAGACGCTGTGTCGCATATTGCTGAGCCGGTATCAATGCGAGAGCTCCAGATCGATGAACACAGCTGCACTTGCCCGGGGTTGCGGAGCTGGTGCGCCCCGGAGGCTAAGGGGAGCGCGGCGTCCACGGGAGCTGAGGCCGCTGAGGAGGAATCGGAGCTGCACCATTGCAAATGGCGACGGCCAGGCTCTGGCGGCGGCCGATCAGTGGGGCGAAGATTGACCCGATGCAGTGGGGTGCTGCTTTTTGAAGCGAGGAGCGCATACTGACTGTCAAGGAAGACTGCAGCTTTGAACGACAGGTTCGGAGCGAGACGAGCCCTGATTGCCAGGTGACTGGGGTTTACAGCACCAGGAGGAGGAGATATTGGGATCGGAGGTGTGAGCTGTCTGGGACCCATCGTGCAATTGCTTCCTGAGGAGAGTGGCGGAGCAGCGATCGAGGAGCGGAGGAGGCACACACTGGGCTGGCTCGACAACAGTGACCTGGATAAGTGGGGCGCGGCAGACCTAGGGCCCGCTCTGCGGAGGTGGATGCGGGGCACGGGCGAGCTGTGTCCTGCGAGCCTGGTGCAGCGCAGAATATTTGAAGTGCGACTGGGGAGAGCGGAACCGAGATCGTCGGTGCTGTAAAGCGGCTTGGCAATTGAGAAGCGGTCCTGATTGCTACAAGCCCACGAAGTGGGGTGACGAGGCCAGCAGGGGTCAGCAGTGGCGATAATTGCTAGCACCGCAAGCAGTGGCATACTCAAAAAAAAAAGGAAAGACTGTGCGGAGCGCCTTGATTGCTGCGGGGATCGCCTGGGGTGGTGTCCTGGATGGACTGCGTGCGAGAAGCACAGTGAGCCTGGCTGCTACATATCGCGTGGCGACATCAGAGAACTGTGGGTCTCGAATAAGGCTGTCCTGACCCTGGACCGGAGCTGGTGGCTGATGCGTAGGTGGAAGAGGAGTAGTCCTGGGGGCAACGTACGTGAACGGGCTGTGCCTGAGGAACGCTGAAGTAGGGACTGTGTATATGTGACTGATTGTCAGAGTTGGGGTGCCTAAAGCGGAAATACTTTGGTCGTAGCGTGGATCCGCTCACTTAAAACACATTGGTGCATTGTTCGTGAAGGTCTACAATAAGTAATCAGTATAAAAGAACAAACACTGCCTGCTGCGACCTGTTTACGAACTCATAGATCTTGCTGCCTCATAATAGCGATCTCTTGAATATGGTTAACCCCAAGGGAAAAACAGAGGGAAGCATGGATACAGACGCGCAGGACCAGACGAAACAGGGGGCCGCAGATCTGCAACAGCAGTTAGATCGCATTTTAGAAGCTATTACAGCGTCACGAGAAGCCCTACAACAGGACACTGCTCAGGTAGTGACAGGATTAGGGTTATTGCGGGCAGATCACTCTAAATTAACAGACAGAGTGAAAACAGCCTAAGACAGGCTCCAGGAACTAACTCCAGCTTACGCGGTCCTCAAGGGTAAGATGACGAATGCTCTGGAACGTAAACAAGCCCTGGAAAAGAGGGCTGAAGATTCCGAAAGCAGAAACAGGCGCAATAATATACACGTAGTGGGTCTTCCGGAGAAAGAAGAGGGAGACGATATGATCGGCTATCTTGAATCCTGGTTGCAATCGACAGTAGCCCCGGAGGGACTGTCCACTTTCTTCACGCTCGAACGGGCGCATCAAGTCCCAGCACGGCCTCCGCGGCCGGGCCGTCCACCGAGACCAGTGGTTGCAAAACTACTCCGTTATAAAGACAGGGACCTGTTATTCCAAAGAGCACGCAATGCTGGGTCTTTTTCAGTAGGTAACAGCAGAGTGACTTTATTCCCGGATTAGACGCTTGAGACCCAGAAGCTCCGAACGTCTTTCCTGTCGGTCAAGAAGGAACTCAGGGCAGAGGGGATTCAGTACTCTTTGCTTTTTCCAGCAAAACTGAGGGTCATAGTGGATGGCACCACGCAGTTCTTCAATACCCCCGAAGATGCCTGGGCGTGGCTGGAAACTTACAAAGCGGGCACAGACCGCAAGAGGTACCGTGAGTCAGCTCCACAATGGGCTCCACAGATGCGTAAGTCTCAACGGATACATCGAAGAAGACAGGGGTTGCAGAAACCATCATCGTCTCAAACAGATGAAGAACAGCAAGCGACTCTGAAAGCTGTGATGGCGCTCTCTGGGGCGCAAAAGACTCAGTCAACACCGGAAACTGAATCAGAAGGACATAAAACATGTTCAGAAACTGAAACATGAGAAACGGACAGCGCTCGGGGCCCGAAGGTCACACCAGGAACTGCTGATGGTGTATTAGATGCATAAAATGGGAAGAGAAGGCACCTGATTATGGAGCATTGAAGTTAAATGGGCCAGGGAACTGGTGGTCTTATAGCTATATGCAAAAAGGGTCCAAATGCTGAGGTCTTTCTATACGGGATCAGGGCGCACGGATGCTGTGGGTTGGCGTAGCTGCCTGTCGGGCCAGAGTCACACCACATTTGCCCATAAGGCAGACCTGCAGTGACTACTGTGCGATATAGTTGAGTGTTTTGGTTTTATGGTTTGGATGGGGGCTGATAGTCTGATATTAGGCCCTGTTCTGGGGGGGTGGAAGGGGGGGAAAGTTGGGGATGTTGATGTGGGGATGGGTACATTTGGTGTGGGCAGTTGCTTTAAAACAGTCAGGGAGAGGTGGTACTTTAGCAATGGGAATGTTACCTGAATTGCTTTGCATTTCCTGGAATGTACGAGGCTTACACACAATGACAAGGCGTCACAAAGTCCATGCGTACTTGGTCAGGAGGGGAGTCCAGATAGCCTTCCTACAGGACACTCATCTTACCAAAGTAAAGGGACAAGCATTGCAGCGTAGGTGGAGGGGTCAGATATTCTGTATGTCGTACTCGGCGTTTGCTAGGGGAGCACTGGTCTGGGTGCGGGCTGGAGTTCCTTTTCAAGCTATACAACATGTTGTGGATCCTGAGGGCAGATATGTGGCGGAGGAGGGACGATTATATGGGAGGGATGTCACTCTTTGCAGTATATACGCACCAAACACAGATCAGGCACACTTCTTGGAGCATTTATCAGGTGCCCTAGCACATTATTTGACTAAACCGATACTAGCAGGGGGAGATTTTAACTCACTCACAGACACGGTGCTGGATAGGTCGCACCCTCCGCTGGCTGATTCCCCAGTGCACCGACTAGCACGGAGTAAATTGAACTAGCAGGAAAGATGGGGCTTAATAGATATTTGGCGTCAGCAGCATCCGAGGGATAGGGACTATTCCTTTTTTTCGGCCTTGCATGAGCTCCACGTTCGGATAGATGCGATTTTGTGCTCCCAGTCGATAGCCCCAATAGTGGGACGATCGGAATATTTGGCCAGGACTATATCCGATCACAATCCACTGATGCTATCTATCAATTGGTGGATGACTAGATCGTCAATACCTACATGGCGCTTACGCCCTGAAACGCTAGAAGACCAGGTTTACCAAGCAGCGATAAAGGAGGGCATCAAACAATATTTCGAGGAAAATTAGGGAACACCGTCTACTAGGGCAGTGGAGTGGGACGCCTTCAAGGTGGTGATATGAGGGCTTTGTATCAGCAAATATACAGGAATGAGGAAAGTGTTGCTGAAGGATGTAGATAAAGCTGAAGAGAAACTGAGGGTGATAGAACAACAGCGGCCAGAGCAGCCAACTTTACAAACACAATTACTAGAGGCAAAGGAACTAACAGCAGCAGAAGTAGAGAGATTGCGCAGTTTTGATCATAAGACTTATACGACAAGGGTACATGCAGAGGGGGATAAGGCTGGAGCATTGCTGGCATGGCTGGCCAATCCGACGCCGAGAGGATGCCCAGTTCGGGCCATGGAAACTGTAACAGGTACTATAGTGTACTCCCAACACGAGATCATGACACGGTTCTTGGGCTATTATGAGTCATTATATCGGTGTAGTTTGAGGGTGGAGGACGGGGCAATAGACGAATACTTGGCAGAATTCCAGATTCCGCACCTAGATGAGGAACAGACTGATGTACTGGGACGAGATATCACATTAGTTAAGATCCGAAGTACAATCAAGCACATGGCCCGGAAAAAAACTCCAGGCGTGGACGGCTTACCTGTTGAATTTTATGCACAATATGTCGATCTGCTAGCTCCCCGTCTACTTGAGGTATATAAAGAAGCTAGAGAATTGGGGCGGTTGCTGTCCTCCATGCGAGAGGAGTTGATTATTCCCCTTTTGAAACCAGGTCGAAACGGGGAGGATGTAACATCCTATAGACCGTTATTTATGTTGCCGACGGACTATAAGATCCTGAGTAGGATATTGGCCACCTGATTATTGCCTCACATGACCACCCTGGTACATCCCGAACTAGCGGGATTTATTCCAACTAGAAACACTGCATCGAATATATGGCGGCTTATACGGATCATGGGGACTGACCATCATGACCTCGACATGCCGGCGGTCCTTTCGGTGGACATAGAAAAAGCTTTCGATATCCTAGAATGGACGTACCTCTGTAGAGTACTGGAGCGGTTTAGTGTAGGTGCGCTGTTCGGGAATTGGGTTAAAGTTTTTTTATACTCTTCGGCAGTGGCGAGAGTGAGGCTAGGGAAATTGATATCCACCCAATACCCGGTGTTGAGGGGAACGACACAGGGATGCTCCCTGTCCCCGCTGCTGTTTGCGCTGGCAATCGAACCCTAGCGGTGCAGGCGAGATTAGGATTGAGTTTTGACGGACTGTGGCATAAAGAGATACCACAGCGCATATCGTTGTATGCAGATGACTTACTCTTATACCTGGAAAACACGGAAGGGGCACTGAGAGGTGCGATCACTTTGTTGACTAGATTTGGAGATTCATCGGGACTCAAAGTGAACTGGCGTAAGACATGCTTACTCCCAGTACGACCATGCAAAGTAATTCCAGTTCTTCCCCAGGAGATAAAATGGGAGTTGAGGTGCCTCACCTACTGTAGTGTTTTTATCTAGGAACCAGAATCGATATTTCTATTATATGCCCTTGTCTGGTTATAATCAATAAATATCCATACAACGGCATAGTAATCATATCCATAATTCAGTCGTAGCACATGCTGTCACATTAAGCAAGACTACTTCCCCGGCCCCCTAGAAAGCACACCGAGTTCTCTAAACAAAACCAAGCCTCCAGTAACCTGGGAAATCCCCATTGCTTTTGTTTTGATTTCGTCCTAGAACTCCTGTAAAGCACTGTAAGAACGGCCAGTTCTTAGTGACATCTTTATTGACGTCTTATGTCCAACCTTACGTCAAACCCGGCACCTTTCAGGTATAAATATACCAACGTTGCCTTAAGCAAACACACGGTGGTGGTTTTGGAGCAGCTATCTACTTGCCCGAGAGCCCAGCTGATGCGAGAGCCCACGGACGCTGCCCCTCCCTTTTGACGCGCTGAGAAAGACGCTGTCTTTTCTCCTGCCAAGAAAATCCAGCTCTGGCGTTTCCAGCCTACCCTTGCGGGTTACTGGGATATCGAGTCCTGAGAGAGAGATACAAGACCTCCTGCTTTCTATTACCGAGGTACAGAGCTGACTAAACCTTTGAAGAGAATTCTTGAGTCAGATTCTTGGCAAAACAAACTTAACTTAAACTGCTACTTACTTACTCCTTCCCACGTATTAGGCTTAGGTCAGGTACACCGGGGTAGGCATATTTAGAAGCACCAGTTGAGTACGATTAGGCAATGTATATATGTATGTATATATTTTATCTATTTTAAAGTATCATATGGCTAAGAAACCATATCAATGCTTTTACAGTATTATTTTATAATCCTCCTTTTACTGTACGCACTTTACTTTACCATGAGTATTACAATCGTGGCAATTCATTTCTCTTGTATGAGGAAGAAGACTGCTCAATAAATTACACCTTTTATTGAAAACGCCCGTCTCTCTTTTCTCTGCATTCTGGTGAAACTAATTACGCACATTTGACTGAGTGAAATAGCTGTCTTTTGTTTTCACACGACTCTAGAGATACACTCTTATTCAGGGAGAGCAAAGTTGTCATGTTTTATGGTTGTCAGAAGCTAATCCCTTCTTGTCTATCCAGGGAGGTTAAACTCCTCCTCGTTTATTCGAGAAAGTTTCTAGTGACCTCTGAGCTAGCTGGCAAACCTTAAGTCTAATATAGTCAGTAGAGACCCAGTCGACCTCAGTCCTACGTCTACACTGCTGAATATATTATTCCAATGCGCAGAGCCTATTGGGAATATAGGAACTACACTACACTACCTTGGGGTCCGCATATATCATGACGCTACTCACATCCTGGAAGGGAACATAGGGCGCTGCATAAGAGCCTTAAAGGGGAGCATGGCATTTTGGTCCACACTTCCGTTATCAGTAATAGGGAGGATAGCCTTGCTTAAAATGGTGGCATTGCCAAGGCTGCTTTATTACTTCTGGACGCTGCCTGTTTGGATCCCACAGTCGATGTTCAAGGGATTCAGGACGATGGTCATTGGCTTCCTATGGGGAAATGGCAGGAAGCGAATAGCTCTGGAAAAGTAATGCAACCGAAGCTGGAGGGGGGTCTCGCAGTTCCGGACTTCGAACTTCACTATTTGGCATCGCAGCTACAGGTACTAACACAAGCGATTGCTGCAGAGTTTCGGGGCCCTGACCACATGAGAGGTACAGGAATTCAACGGCATATCCTTTCATATATAGTCTTGCAGCAGGCACTTCTACCCAGAGATCTATCGCTGGAGGAGAGCACTCTTAGGTCATGCTGGAACCGTAGCCAACGTAAAGCGGGAGTCTTGCATCCTTATGTGCCAGAGATCCCGTTAGGGATGCTGACGGCACTTCCGAATAGGAGCGATTGGAGTGCTCTCGAGGACTGGGAGCAATTGGGAGTCCAGATGATAGGGGACTTATATGAGGAGGGAGAACTGCTGTCTTTTCAGGCCTTGCAGGAGAGAAATGACATCCCGAGAGGTGACTTCTTGATTCATGCTGCGGTCATGGCGGTGATTCTGAAACATTGGAAGGGGGGGCAGATAGAACCCAAGACCACAATGGCATGCCAGTATGTAGTAATGGCAGCGGGGTCCTTTAAAGCGGTTATGTGCCTCCAGTCTCGGATGCTGCACGAGGGGTTACAACCATTAGCTGACCTAAAGTCAAGATGGGAAGCAGGCATAGGTCGACCGATACCAGACACAACATGGGGGCATGTCCTCAGAAGGGCATGGAAGGGCACCCGGAATGCACGATTACAACTGATACAGTTCTTCATATTACACTGAGCTTATCTGACACCGGGGAAGATTCAGAGGTAATTCCAGGTGCAAGATGCAGCATGCCCCAGATGTCTGAAAGAGGGAGCGGAACTGGAGCACATGCTCTGGGACTGCCCAACACTAGGGAGCTATTGGACAGAAGTGGGAGCACTTTTGAATGAAGTGACGAGCAGAGATCTGACTTATGATATGGCAACGTGTGTGCTGCTTTGGTTCCCCCATACGACCACAACAAAGATAACAAGTAAGTTTATAGATCTAGGGCTCATATTAGCGAAGAGAGAAATCACCCTGCACTGGAAGTCAAAAGAGGGACCGTCACACAAACGCTGGAGAGCGGAGCTTTATAAATGGGCATGGAGTGAGAGCACTATTCGACTGCAACAGGCCCAACGTTCAAATCAGGAAAAGGCCCTAGAACAAGCAAGGGCGTGGGAAACCTTAGTACAGGCCTTATTAGACCTACAAACGGATGATGAGAGCTAATGCACTTGGAATATACGAGTAACATGTAGAATTTACAATAAGCCGAGAATGCATCACTGACAACTGAACTTCATGCGATGCATTACTTTGGAAGATACACGCCCACACCATTTGAGGGTGAGGGTATTAGGGCAGGTTGGGATGAAAATGAAGATATATTTGACGTATGATGGTAATGTGTTTTATAATGGTGTTGTATGATGATAAACCTTCAATAAAATATGTTTTTAAAAAAAAATGGTTTTACAAAATTGACTTGCTCACGACATATTGTTGGCAAAAGAGGGCGGAGTCTGTAGAATGTTAAATGCGCAACATTGTTGCACTTATGTACCGGATAAAAGTGTTGAAATCAGAAGGTATGTAAGGAACATTACTTATTTGGAAGAAGAACTGAAACCACTGGAAGTTGATAGTGCATGGAAGAGACTGACTTCTATTGGTACTTGGATATCTAATGTAGGTAGAAGTATTGTAGGTAAAATACTGATGCCAATAATGGGAATATCACTAATAATATTGGTGATAATGATTTGGTGCAAATGCTGCAGAAATAGAAAAGGGTACACTATTAATGAGAAAGCGAAGTAACGCAAACTTGATGAAATTTAAATGAAAGAGTTAAAGGGAGGCATATATAAGAGAAGGAAAGTTTATCAGAATGATGGTAAAAAGAAAACTCCCCAAGTAATTGAAGAAATTGAGTTGGGAGAGAGTTGAAGTTGGCATCTGGTTCCTTAATTTGTGATGATATAAAATATCATCAAAGAGGGGATTGATGGAGCAAGGTTTCACATATTCCGAAAATTGCTTGTATTCAGCCCTCTCTAAATAACTTGTAATATATTAACCAACATGTTTTGTTTACTAATATTTGCATTACACAACATTTTTAGCATCTAGGGGAAGCTTGCCTATGTGCTCTTACTAACAGTAACTGCATTAAAATGGCCGCCTCAAACGCGGGAAACCTTCTGCGCATGCGTCTGTCACATCTACGTGGCATGACGTACCTCTCTGCTTGGTGGGAAATCTTTGCTTCTGCGCACTAGTGCCAGAAATGGCTGCTTTAAATCTCACATGCTAATGCTTATGCTGCAGCTTGTACTAAACTTGTTCGTTCTGCTTAATCATTAACGCACAAGTTAAAATTAAGTAATGGGAATAGAGTAGAGATAAGTGGTATACAGTGCATTCATTTATTTCTGTATTCTAATATATTTCTTTTCGACTTTGCTACTAGCTCGTACTTTGGGCCTGACCACTGACACATCTTCCATCTTGGACAATTCTGCACATGCGTACTCTGACTCTTAATTTTCTGAAGCATTGGAATTGAACTTCCACCAGCCAACTTCTTGCCCACGATGTGCCTGGGCACCTGATCATCTGACCTCTAGAAAGGAAGCCATCAAATACAATGTATTCAAAATGTGTACCATATTGTTGGGCCGAATAAAGTAATGGGAAAGTAAATTGTGGGTGGGGATTCAATCAATTTGATTCGAATTGAAATTACATCATCTTAGTATGGTGTGATGACCTCTCCTCATCTTTCCAACCAATCACTGAAGGGGAACACATAGATTTGCAACATTTGGGGGTGGTACATTGCCCTCGAAATGGTATAACTAAGGTAGGCTCAGATAGAGAAATTGTCCGACTTGTCCGAATAGCTAACCTGTTGATGGAGCAAGGATTCGCACGTAAAGCGACTTGCTTGTATTCAGGAACCTCGAATAACAGTATTAATAAAGTAACCAACATGTTTGTCCTATTAAACTTTCCTTTTCCCCTACATACCGGGTGTCCGAGAGAAGCTTGCTTATGTGTTTACTAATATTAATACGCTTGCATCTAAAATGGCCGCTGCTACGCGGGAATTTAGGCTGCGCATGCGTCGGTCATACCCATGTGATGTGACGTATTCGTTGTCTTGGTGGGAAACTGTTCGCATCTGCGCACTAGAACTAAAATGGCTGCTTTGTGTTCTCACGTGTGAGAAGCTTGCACTGCTGCTTTTGCTAAGCTGTTCGTTCTGCTTAATCCTAATGCTATAGTTCATTATAAAGTGATGGGTATGGAGTAGAGATTCTTGGTATACAGTGTATTCATTTATTCTGTGTTCTAAAACTGTTTCTTTTCCATTTTATGTTGCACTTCGAAACATGGTCTATTATACCCTGCTGCACTCCATCTTGCTTGAAACTGCGTCTGCGCGAGATCCGCGAGTCTCCACAGCAGTGACCTTTGAAATCCAGCCAAGGAGCTGACTGACTGGGAAGATGTTCCTGAGAAACTGCCCTAATGAACTCTAGAGAAATACAATGTATTTGTCAATAGACTGTTCATTGTTATTTGAAGTGAAGACATCTTGAGAACCTGAAATCAATGGGCGGGAACATTAATTTGAATAGGAGACGGCAAAATTCTAAAATATTAGGTGGTGTGATGACCTGTCCTCCTCCTTTGTCCAATCAAAATTGGGGATTCTTACACTTGAAACATTGGGGGGTGGTACACTAACCTGGAAAATAGTATAACTAGCGTAGGTTTAGCTAGAGAAATTGTCCGACTTGTCCGAATAGCTGACCTGTCACTGACCCAATGCACTCAATAGCTGATCGAGAACAGAGGTGCTGTGAAGCACTTTGTCGGAAGACTCGCTGACCCAATCGGGGTTCTGGGACCTGAAGTGCTGGTGAAGCACTTTGCTGGGGAATTCGATAGCCCAATCAGGGTTCTGACTGATAGCTGCAGAGAGGGAGTAGCGCAGGCGTTGCAACAGACCTGCAGGTGCTGGTCTCAACTTTCGGTGGTCAACTTCTGATCCAAATCGGGCTTTCCTGTCCTGTATCTGACCTCCACTTGCTGGCCTACTGGCGTTTGCAACTTTCGGGGTTTCTGTCCTTAACTGACCCGTGGCCAGGGTTGGTCTTCACACTGTTCTAGGTAAACATAAATCTGTGTGGGTAACAAGTAGTATCCCTCCCTCCCTTTAAGTTTGCTAAAGTCTTAATTGCATATGTTCCTTTTCTTTCCCTTCCTTTATCATAAATGATAAATCGTAAACCTTGCGTTATTAGTTTGTTCCATTGTTTTCCCTACCCTTTGTTGGATGTTAAGTACTGTTCATGAATAGATGATCCTATTCTTTACCCTCCCTTTAAGAAAAGCTAAAGTGGTTATCCTGAATTGTTTGTGTGTTCCATTTTCTACAGCTACATGGTCAATACATTGTCGCCATTATAATTTGTTTTCCCTCTTCTTACCCACACCCTTGAAAACGATTAAAACTGTGGGGCATATTACCAAGCAATAGCGATAATTATCGCTATTGCTTGGTTAGAGACAAATTTTTACCGCAGAGCTGCGGCGATTTTTATCGCAGATAAACCTTGGTATTACCAAGGTTTATCGCAAATGCGATAAAAAACGGCCGCAATGCATGAATATCGCTGAAAAGTCAGCGATATTCATGCATTACCGAGCTAATGCTCTTAGCCATGTTATCCACCTCCCATTGGATAACATGGCTAAGAACTGCTCAGGGCAGGTGTTAGCTTTTGGAGATATTCGCGCTTAGAGCGAATATCTCCAAAAGTTGGTAATAGGAGATAGCGATGTTAGCGACTAATCCCAGTCGCTAACATCTTGGCACGCCCACTTTGCATGTCATTAGTGATAAATATCACTGACATGCAAAGTGGGGCCCAAGATGGTTGCTATCTCCTACTAGCTGTCGCTAACTGGTGTTAGAGACAGCTAGGTAATAGGGAGATAAAGTTATCTCCACTTTCTTGGCTTTTAAAGCCAAAAAAGTGGAGATAAACCCCCTTGATAATATGCCCCTGTGACTTCTAGTATTTTCCTTATTTTTCCCATCCTTTAGAAGATATAATTCCAAGTCCGATTTCTATAAGTTCATTTCAGTATGTTCCTTGTTCCTACCTTCCCTTTAGAATTCTACATGGTTGGCATAATATATCTTTTGCATAGTTATACGCTTTTCATGATTCTGATTATTGATAGCTTGCTTGCTGTAAACCTTTGGCTTATGACTTTTGATGAAGATTAGATAAAGGTTTGCAAACTTCTCGAGTCTGTGGTTATTATATGAGTGCATATTATTGTATTGCTGCCATGCCCATTATGCTAAACTCCCTGATCCCATAGGTCCACGGATACCAGTGACCAGGAGTGTAAGTCAAGGGTATAGGACCTAGGAAGTACAATATCTGATAGGTAGTGCCCAGGTTACCTGATCTGACAAATTGCGATTAAATGTGTATATGGGCCTAGGTGAGTATTTGATAAAATTATAAACGGGTGACCTGCGCGCTCTATCAGTATATTTTTCTGGTAGCAGAGGCATGGTTAGCGATTAGATAAAATAGGTAGGTAGGTAAATTGCTGCTAAATGAAAGTATTGATCGATCAAATATAAATTGTTTATTCAAATATGAAATGTTCTGAAATGTTTTGAAATTTTACTGATTTTATGCTGTGTTGATTTATGTATTAACCAAACCCGTTTGTGACTGTTATATGTTTGTCTGGAATCCCCGGGGACAGAATAGCGGGTGGTAAAGGGAAGCCACATCGCAGTGAGGTCAGTGGCTCGAGGAAATTAGTGCAAGGTTAGGCAAAACCGGAAGCACTATTTAGGGTTTTCTGTATGAATGTATGAATAAAGGATAGCAAAGAGTTTGCTGGCAAAACTTCTATTGTGATATCACCTAGTAAGGGTCACACCGAAGGAGTAGCAGGTTCGTCTGAGCTTGATTGATAGCAAAGGGGTTCGCTAGTGAAACTTTGGCCTTAGTATATATCCCAGAGTGGATGAGTCCGGAGGAGTAGCAGGTGCTCTAATGCTTGTGTGAAGGGTAGGCAGAAGTGATCTATCCGCAGTGTATGAAAAGTAAACGGAAGGGATTTACTTGCAGTGAAATAAATCTTTCCTTGCTAGTCACTCGAGTACAGTGGCGAATGTTTAATGGTGTAGATTAAAATAAAGCACTTGCACTTTAAATTAAAGAATTTAATTTTATATTACCTTGTGAAGGAGGGAGTCAGTTGCGGAGCTGTGCTGACATCACTCAGTGCTGCGCTGGTATTGGTCGAGACAGCGGGCGTCTAGCTGAGGTATAGTTGTAAAGGAGGGGTGAGCACAGGAGCGTGGGAACTCGTCTAACAAGAGACGCCGTGCACTCATTGGTTGCAATTATTTGAAACCGCATTTTTGGTTGGTTGCAGAAAAATAAAAAACGTGTTACTATTGGAAGTATTTGGTAAACAGAAATTAGTATTTCCACATAATTTAAAACTGTGAAAAGTATATGTGGTATCCAAGCCATCCAGATATTTGACCTGATCCAAGATACCGAAGGTTTGCTAGAGATCAGGCGATAAGAGGCAGACCTCGCATTATGTACATAAGTAAGAGAAAAATTTCGATCGTAGACAGAGTAAAGAATTATTTCAAAAAAGACAAGCCCATTAAAACTAGAGAAGGAGACATCATTTCACCACCAAACACTCCAGCATCATTTATGATGTTTGATAGAGGCTACCACTCTTTTGTATTGTTGGAGAACTGGGTGGAATATACTAAAGATGATGGAATTTTAGCATTTCCCTTAGAAGGCACATTCAATGGAGGAATTCTGTTCAACCTGAGGGCTCGAATGAATGATTTACATCCCAGACCTAGATTAACGCAATATGAGGCCTTAGAGGAATGGGAAATAGAGGCTTTTGAGAGAGACAGGCCCAGATTTGACAAAGGATTAAGTAAATTCTATCCAAAAGTACAGAAAGAATCCCGAGATAAAAAAATGAAACAGTGGAGACAGAACATGTTAGTGGAAGGGCTATACCCTGTACTAACCTTAGGAGAGCCCACGGGGGTAAGAGGACTGAGAAAACAAAACATTTAATGACCAGTGGTGATTCAGACGATGATTATTTGGAGGATTTATTAATGAAGAATAAACCACCTTATAATGAGAAACCCAGAACAGAAAATCCAAGAAACCCATTTTTAAAACCTCCTTATTCTGAAGGATCGAATATGGTAAATCCAAGTGCCCCAGGTTTAAATCCACCTTTGTTTCTGCAAATAATACACGAGACCTCCATTGAAAAGGTCCTACAGGACAGAAAACAAGAGGCTTTAATCAAACAAACAACTGAGCTGATTCAGAAAATTTCCCAATTAAACACAAGTCCTGAAGCTTTGACAATCCCAGTAACTATTGGCCCAGTTGTTCCTTTGTACGGGGATAAGCAAGCTAGTCCAAAAGCTCCAGTTATAAGTACATCAGTAGTGCAGCCGAGAAAAGAGCCCTTGGTAATAGACGACCAGGCAAGCGAATGTGAGTCTGTAATTTCTTTAATGGACTTACCAAAAAGAGAACCAGAAGGTAGTTCAATGAGAAAGAACACTCCTTTAATTCAAGAGAAGTCCAGATAGAGACATCTTCTGGTACGAGAAGTGCCACAGTAGTGACCCCTGAAGAAATAGACAGATGGACCGAGAAATAGAGAGACCCAAAACCCAGCCAAAGCCATTAAATATATATAAGCTAAGAATCGAATTGGAGGAATTGATGGCTGGGAATGTGGGATTGGACAGACTAAATACTCTTAGTGAAGATGAATTATTATTCATTTGCAAAAGTATTACCCGGAATACAAGGGTGTACCATGAAAAATTAATGGACACCGCAGCTAGCATGGGGATAGACATTGGTAAATCTAAAGTGTTGCAGAAGCTTAAACGCGCAGAATTTTCTGACAAGGATTTAGAAAACATGAACGTGTCAGGAAGAAAGGTACAGATAAGAGAATCACTAAACCTGTTACAAAAATGGGGAGACTTAAAAAAGTGGAAAGCCAGGTGGGCAAAGAAAAAAGAAGAGGCTCGCTCAAAACAAATAACTTCTGAATATGTCTTAAAAGAAGCAGAAAAAGTGGAAAAATGATATCCTATGCGAGAAGTACCAGGTGGAGGTTATGTACATGTGCCATGGTCCCGACAGGATATTGTATCCTTTACAAATGACTTCCCAAAACTGCGCGAAAAACCTGTGGACTGGTACAGGCAGGTCAAAGGATTCGGGAAAGTTTCCAAATGCCTCCTGAAAGATCTAGACGGATTTTTTGACATTGTGGTTCCCGTAGATTTGTGGACAGAATGTAAAATTGCTGTTGATTGGCCTACTGAGGAATACCCCAGAGACCCAAAGACAGGGGCACCTTCCGAGGATGTCATGAAGAAATATAATCAGGTAATACTGTACCTGAAAGGAAAGGTGCCTGTAAAAGAGACTGACTGGACTAGGATAGATAGAACCACTCAGAACCGAGATGAAACTGTTCATTCATATTATGAACGTCTGTTGCAGGTGTTCAAGACCTATAGTGGGCTGGATAATATCGAAATGAAAGACATGACCCACTTCATTTATCGATTCGTGTTAGGGTTAAGGCCTGAGATCTCGACAATAAAATCTGTTGGCAGGCTAAGCCAATTGACGAGGTCCTTAAATATGCTAAGAACTGTGAAGATGAACTAGAAAATAAACAAAAGGAGTTGAAAGAGAAGGTCATGTGGGCACAGGTAAAATTAGCAGAGCACAAAGAACAGCAGTTAAACAAAATGACGAATAACCAGAATCAGGGAACCGGAAATGGGGGAAAGTCGAGGGGAAAAATTAGTAGAGAGGAGGCCAAGAAGAAATTCCCCTGCCACGGGTGCGGAAAGTTGGGACACTGGAAGGACGAGTGTAAGGCTGTGCAGAGTGGTAATGTGCAAATTACTGATTTAAATCCACAGATGCAGAATGAGGTGCCCCGGAAGACCCAGCAGCAGGTAAAGCAAAATCAGTTGCCTCATGCACCTATGCCAAATTATAGGAGCAAAGCACAACAGAGTGTAGATTCCACAAATTGGGAAGGAAGGGAGAGAAGAGATATGGCAACTTCACAATTTCTGTTAAACGACACCTTCCTCTGTGATGAACCTTACTGACGGTGCCTGAGGGGGGAGGACGAGGAGTGCGTGCTTGGCGCCTCCTTGCCGGTGGACCAGTCAGGGCCATACATTGAAGGAAAGGTTGAAGGAAATGATGTCACCTTTCTGTTAAACACTGGTGCTACCCGTTCTACTGTGAGAACAGTGGACGTTCCAAACCTACCCCTCTCGGGAGAAGCAATCCAAGTAGTGGGTGTTTCTAATAAACAGATTAGTATCCCAGTTACAGAGCCCATGGAAGTCAGAATAGGTAATTTTAAAGAAATGCACAGATTTGTTGTCTGTGATTCAAGTCCTGTGAATTTGTTAGGACGAGATTTGTTGTGCAAAATGAATTGTACCATCTTTTGCACTCCAAATGGTGTTGAAATTCAAACCCCAGATGAAGACGGAATTTACAAATTAATGTTAGCAAGACCAGAGACAGAAATTAAAAAGCTGACAATACAAGACTTACCAGAAGAACTCCAACAGACAGTAAAACCGGAGGTATGGGATTTTACTGGAAAAGACGTAGGATTAATGGCAAATGTTGACCCAATTAAAATAGCAATAAAGGAAGATGCAGTTTACCCAAATACTCGACCGTACAAAATGAGTGCAGAAGTAAAAGCAGGGGTTGCTGTCAAAATAAAATGATTGTTGGAAGCAGGCATTTTTTATGTTATGTTATGTTATGTTATGTTATGTTATGTTATGGTTATTTATTACGCGCACAGCTGCTCCAGCAAAGGAGCGTCCTGGCGCCTGACAAGGTACCAACATAACACAGCTAAAAGGGGAGACCAAAGGAAAACAGATTAGGGGAATAAGAGAGTCTTAACGGCTCTACGAAACGAGAGCAGATCACCGAGGGTGCGTATCTCTGCAGGAAGGGAGTTCCACAAAGCCGCAGCACGTACTCGAAAAGAACGGCCGCCAGCACGGCTGCGCTTAAACCGGGGGACTACTGCAAATTCAAGGTCCGAGGAGCGTAGACGACGGACTGGGACATAAAGAGACAGAAGATTCAAAAGAATCTGAGCAGGGGAACCCTTGAGGATCTTGTAAGACATGCAAAGCACTTTGAAATGGATCCTCTGCTTAATCGGCAGCCAGTGGAGAGAACGCAAGGTGTTCGCGGCGGAACAAAACCTGGGCAGCCCCACAACTGCTCTGGCGGCCGCATTTTGCACGCGTTGAAGACGAGTGATTTCGGCCTGATTTAACCCTACCAAAAGGGAGCTGGCATAGTCAAGCCGAGAAATCACCGTTGCCTGCACAATAAGCTGCCTGGTCGAAGCATCGAAAAATTTTAACACAGGTCTTAAGCTACGCAGGACGCCAAAGCAGCAGGCAGCAGTGCGCTTAGTGTGGCAGACAAAGCTGAGAGTGGGATCTAACCACACCCGAGGTTTTTTATCTCCGAGACCGGAGTCGGGGTGGGACCAAGCTCTGAAGGCCACCACGTATCGCCCCAGAGTTCCGCTTGCTTACCGAAGATCATAATCTCCGTCTTTTTTGCGTTCAGCTGGAGACAGTTGGACGTCATCCAGCTGGCGACCGCCCGTAGTCCGTTCTGGAATCTTGGGGCATCCAATGCTGAATCCCCGCTGAGCGTGACCGCCAGCTGAGTGTCGTCAGCGTATGACACCATGGTCATACCCCACCGCTTGACGACCTCAGCCAGCGGTCTCACGTAAAGATTAAAAAGCGTGGAAGGAAGTGTTGAGCAGTCCTTGTAGCTCTCCCATAATTGGCATAAAGAAACCGAGTGGTAAGTACAGGGTCGTACAAGACCTGCGCAAGGTTAATAAAATTGTTGTACCTTGCTGCCCAGTTGTGCCAAATCCTGCAGTGATTTTTTACCAAATACCGTGGAATGCTGGATGGTTTACCGTCATTGACTTGTGTCATGCATTCTTTTCGATTCCATTACATCCAGAGAGCAAATTTTTTTTCTCATTTGAATTTGACAGTCATGTCTACGTCTGGAATCGTGTTCCTCAGGGGTACACAGAGAGTCCTTCGATTTTTAATCAAATACTGAAAAAATGCCTTGAATCATTGGTATTGCCCGGAAAATCAGTCCTGGTGCAATACATAGACGACCTCTTGGTGGCGTCTAAAAGTCGGAAAGACTGTGTCATTGACACCATCGCATTGCTGAACCCGTTAATTGAAGGAGGACATAAGGTGTCACCAGATAAATTACAGAGGTGTCAGAAAAGTTACCACAGAGAGAATAAGAATAATTCGAAACATGGAGCTGCCCAACAGCCAGAAAGAAATCAGAATGTTTCTTGGAGTTGTAGGATACTGCAGGCAGTGGATTGTGGGATTTGCAGTCCTAGCAAGACTATTGATAAAGATGACAAAGAAAGGAGCTAAGGACCCAGTGGAGTGGGATGACGAAAGCATGACTGCTTTTGTAAAATTACGAGAGTGTCTGTGTACAGCTCCTGCATTAGGAATGCCTGATTATTCAAAAGTATTTTCACTGTTTTGTGACCTACAAGACAATTGTGCAATTTCAGTCCTGACCCAAATTCATGGTTTAACAAGACATCCAGTGACATATTTTTCTTCCACATTGGACCCAGTGGCAGCTGTATTACCTGGATATCTGAAAGCAGTAGCAGCAACATGCATGAGTCTCGAGCAGAGTGAATCCATCATTATGGGACATCCTGTAACAGTGTATGTTCCACATGCAGTTGTAATTTTGCTGACAAGAACGAAAACACAGTATCTCACACCTAGTCGGCTGACTAAGTATGAGAGAATCCTTGTAGGTGCAGGAAACATAAGCATTGCCAGATTCAATATCTTGAATCCAGCTACCCTACTACCAAATTCACTCTCAGCAGAAGTAAAGGGAGAAGTTGAACATGACTGCATTGATCTGACCGAGTATAGTACAAAACCATGCCCAGACATAAAAGAAGAGCCCTTAACTAATGCAGAATATGAGCTGTTTGTAGATGGCTCTTGTATGAGACATGAGGAAGGAGGCCTAAGTGCTTCTTACTCAGTGTGTACTTTGGGAGGTCCAGTTGAAGCATCCTATTTACCTGGAGTCAAGTCTGCACAAGAAGCTGAATTAGTTGCATTGGCAAGAGCCTGTAAATTGGAAAGAACTGGAAAGTAACCATATATACAGACAGCCAGTATGGTTACGGGGTTGTGCATGACTTTGGCCAATTGTGGATGCAACGGGAGTTTCTGACTTTTTCGGTGTACTCCCATTAGAAATGGAAATTATGTACAAGATTTACTGGAAGCAATCCAGTTACCAAAAGAATTGGCTGTGGTCAAGTGTGCTGCTCACAAATCTGGCAATGACAAAGTGACAGCAGGTAATCGATATGCTGACCAGTTGGACCAACATTGTGCAAGATACAAAATGGCCATTAATAAAAAGGTTGTGGTAAACGGAAACAGCTGCCAACTTATGATGCTAGAAGGAATAAATATGTGGGAAGAAGTGATAGACTTACAAGACTCAGCAGAGCCAAAAGAGAAGGAAAATTGGAAGAAATGTGGTTGTCAGAGAAGGCTGGAAGATGGTGTCATTGTTTACCTTGATGGTATGCCTGTGTTACCAGACTGTCTGCTTGCTCCTATGCCTAGGTTGATACATGGAGACACATATTTGGGAAGAGATGCTATGATACGCATATTTAGACAGGCATGGTTCAACTCGATATTCAGAAACATAGCAGAGGCACTCTGCCAGAGGTGTCTGGTTTGTCAACAATTTAACCCAGGAAAGAAAACGGTAGTGTTGCCAGGGAAAATTGGAAACGCAGAGGGCCCTTTTATACGATTACAACTTGATTTCATTCAGTTACCCCCTTGTCGAGGAATGAAGTACATTCTTGTCATTGTTTGCCTGTTTTCAAAATGGGTGGAAGCCTACCCCACACGCAGGAATGATAGCATCACAGTAGCTAAACTGTTGCTTAGGGAACTTATACCTCGGTACGGTTTTCCAGTAACAATTGAATCAGACAGAGGAAAACATTTCCATAGTGAAATAATAAATCGAATTTGTGAAGCATTCAAAATTACACAAAAACTGCACTCTGCATATCGCCCAGAGGCTTCTGGAGTGGTAGAACAATTGAATGGCACAATCAAATCAAGATTGGGAAAAATGTGTGAATCAACTCAAATGGAATGGCCAGATGCTTTGCCCCTTGTTTTGATGGGACTTAGAAGTATTCCAGACCGGAACACAGGCTTAAGTCCCCATGAGATACTGATGGGAAGAGCAATGCGGCAAGCATGGGTGCCAGGATACAAACTGATAAGCATTTCTGATGATTTGGTGCTAGAATACTGCAAAGAACTGGCTGACCAAGTGCGTTCTATCTCTCACCAGGTTGGGGAAGACGCTGTCGCCAGACCAGAAACTCTAGCACATGACCTGAACCCAGGTGATTCGGTAGTAATAAAGAAGCATACTCAGAAAACTTGCCTTACACCAAAGGTGGGGAAAACCACGACAAGTAATTCTAGTTACCACCACAGCTGTGAAATGTGAAGGAGTACCACATTGGATCCATGCCAGTCATAAGAAGAAAGTGACTTAACCTGAAGAAACTGAGGCTGAAGGTTGTGCAGCTGAAGGGTCTCAAGAACTTGATCCAGAAGTAGCTGAAGAGGAACAACCGAGCTCCACTCAAGATGATTGGGTCCCAGTAATTGACCTGACTATAGATCCTGTGAGAACAAGAAACAAGCCTATTTAGATAGACAGTGGGAGAGTGAGGACGAGACAGGTGTAGAAGGAGATACTCAGATCATGGAAATCCAAATCAAGTCTGATACTGAGGAGGATCAGATAGGGAAAGATCAAGGAATCGTCACTCCACCAAGAACACCTGAGCCAGAAGAGGGACAGATAGAAATTAGGGCAGAGGTTCAAGCGGAAGAAAATCAAAAGTTCGAAGAGCTTGAACAGGACCAGGTAGGAATGGACAATTGTGTTCAGGAAGAAGAAAACTAAACAAACCAAAATCAAATCCAGCATATACCTGAACAAGGCCAGTTTAGAGACCAGGCAGAAGAAACTCAAATAAGTCCTGGAGCTAGTCAGTTAGGGAGAAAAACAGAAGAGGATCTTGAAACAAATGTGCCACAACTGAATGAAAATAAAAGAGCATTTGAAGAGGGCCAAGACACAGTGCCAGTTAAAAGACTAAGAAAAGGAGACAAGTTGCCTAGATTTGTTAAAAGACTGAAACTGCGATTAAAAACAATCAACGAAGAACCTGAGCAGGTGAATGAAGTCTCAAGTTAAGCTGACCCACCTGTGATACAAACCAGAAGAAGGAGTTCCGGAATAAAAAGACTGAATAATAAATATCAAAGCCCTGGATGGACTTATCTTGTATTGGAAATAAGTGGCAAAAGTGATGAAGAATTGATTACTGACCAGACTGATGAAGAAGTGAGACCGACCTGAAACCCACACAGGGTAAAAGAGGTTGTGTAAAGTTACAAAGAGGGGTTGACTCTTCTTTGAAATCAAAAATGGCTGATCCTTCTGTTAATAGAAGACCGAGGCGAGGTTGTTTAAAACATGCTGTAAAGTATGCTTATGTAGTATAGCAATAGTACTTATACTTTGGATAGGACTAACAATAACTATTCCTTACATGATGAGTAAAGACACAAACCTGTACCCTACCAGTCAATTGCCAAAAGACACTGGGGAGCTAGAAACGAGAAAACCACCACAAAGAGTAGATACACCAGAGAGAGCACTTAGCCTTAGACAAACAAAAGTAGACTTAGAAGCACCAGATGAGGAAGGACTACATTATAACAAAACCAAGAACAGAACTCATTTAAATGTATTTGCAAACCTGTTGGTACATTATGTAGAAGCAATGGAAATAGAAGACTGCTATGTTTGTATGAAGCTGCCTACCTCGGTAGCTGAGGGTGTGACGTACCACCATTTGCCCCTAACCTATGGAATTTCCTGTAGTGTTTTAACCAGCTTATTTTACAAAAGAGGACCATTACAGTATTACTATTCTAATCTAGATGTGATATTTTCTGAACTTCCTGTACGGAGAAACCTAAACCCTGTACATACAACTAGAGATATAGCACGATACATGAGTGAATATTTTCTAACTGTAGGTAAAATAAATATAGATGACGCACACAAGAATAACCTGACATGTTTATTACAAGAAAAAGAGAAAATGTTTCTGAATATGGTAGAAAAAAGAAGAGAGAGTTTCCAAAAGAAAGCGAATGACAAGAATCAGAAAACTCCTAAATGGGCTGAAAGCATAGGGAGCACCTCAAATGGTGGGGCTAATGCTGCTATGTTTCTAGATTTCCAAAAGAAGGGGAAACTTTGTCTTCACAGAGAAAGAACCAGTTATTATAACAACATATTCATTGGTTCCAGTGAATGCGAACACAATTACAAGGTAATTGGGGTTGGGGTTTCAAAGATGGGTCAGAGCCTGTGTTTCCTGTAATTTATTCTATATGTGGGAACAAGGCTTATTTCAAACTGCCCGACCATTGGTACGGGAGCTGTTATTTTGGTATTGTCTTCCAAAAGATATACCATGTGGGAAAAATCACTGGAAGCAATGAAAGAACTAATGAATTAGTACGAAGTAAAAGAGAAAGTGTTGGTGAAATAGTAGGTGATATTTTTAGTGCATTGATACCTACAGTGGGAGTGGCTCTGAATACACACAGAATCTGCAAATTGTCAACAGTAGTGGATCGGTTATCGACGGACACTGCTGGAGGTTTCCTGAAGGTCAATACCGAATTGGTTGCGATCAGATCAATGGTTTTACAAAATCAACTTGCTCTTGACACGTTATTGGCAAAAGAGGGCGGACTCTGCAGAATGTTGAAAGCGCAACATTGTTGCACTTACATACCAGACAAAAGTGTGGAAATTAAAGGGTATGTGAGAAATATTATAAATCTGGAAAAAGAGCTTAAACCACTGGAGGTTTACAGTGCATGGAAGAGGCTTACTGATGGTCTCTTCGCCATAGGTAGTTGGTTTTCTAATTTAGGTAAGAGTCGTATGAGCAAAATACTGATGCCAATAGCGGGAATAGGTCTACTAGTATACGGAATAATAATTTGCTGCAAGTGTCGAAAACACAAAAAGAAATATTCTGTGAATAAGCGAGGAGTGAAAAGGAATATTGAAGAGCTCAAATTAGAAGAATTGAATAATCAGATTTATAAAAAGATGAAAAATTCTCATCCTGATAACAAATGTTGAGAAAAAGCAAAATAGAAAGTTTGAAGAGATTGAAATGGGTGAAATGTGAGAAGTTGGCATCTGGTTCCATTAATTGTGATGATATAAAAAATCATCTAAGAGGGGATTGATGGAGCAAGGATTCACACGTAAAGCGACTTGCTTGTATTCATGAACCTCGAATACCAGTATTAATAAAGTGACCAACATGTTTGTCCTACTAAACTTTCCTTTTGCCCTACATACCGGGTGTCCGAGAGAAGCTTGCTTATGTGTTTACTAATATTAATACGCTTGCATCTAAAATGGCCGCTGCTACGCAGGAATTTAGACTGCGCATGCGTCAGTCATACCCATGTGATGTGACGTATTCGTTGTCTTGGTGGGAAACTGTTCGCATCTGCGCACTAGAGCTAAAATGGCTGCTTTGTGTTCTCACATGCGAGAAGCTTGCACTGCTGCTTTTGCTAAGCTGTTCGTTCTGCTTAATCCTAATGCTATAGTTCATTATAAAGTGATGGGTATAGAGTAGAGATTCATGGTATACAGTGTATTCATTTATTCTGTGTTCTAAAACTGTTTCGTTTCCATTTTATGTTGCACTTCGAAACATGGCCTATTATCCCCGGCTGCACTCCATCTTGCTTGAAACTGCGTCTGCGCGAGATCCGCGAGTCTCCACAGCAGTGAACTTTGAAATCCAGCCAAGGAGCTGACTGACTGGGAAGATGCTCCTGAGAAACTGCCCTAATGAACTCTAGAGAAATACAATGTATTTGTCAATAGACTGTTCATTGTTATATGAAGTGAAGACATCATGAGAACCTGAAATCAATGGGCGGGAACATTAATTGGAATAGGAGACGGCAAAATTCTAAAATATTAGGTGGTGTGATTACCTGTCCTCCTCCTTTGTCCAATCGAAATTGGGAATTGGGGATTCTTACACTTGCAACATTGGGGGGTGGTACACAGACCTGGAAAATAGTATAACTAGCGTAGGTTTAGCTAGAGAAATTGTCCGACTTGTCCGAATAGCTGACCTGTCACTGACCCAACGCACTCAATAGCTGATCGAGAACAGAGGTGCTGCGAAGCACTCTGTCAGAAGACTCGCTGACCCAATCGGGGTTCTGGGACCTGAAGTGCTGGCGAAGCACTTTGCTGTGGAATTTGATAGCCCAATCAGGGTTCTGACTGATAGCTGCAGAGAGGGAGTAGCGCAGGGGTTGCAACTGAACTGCGGGTGCTGGTCTCGCCTTTCATCTTCCCCAATATCACAGTGAGCAACTAATGAACTAAAGGCAGAGAAGAGACTGACTGAAAAAGTAAGCCTGCTCAACTACATTAAATCTTGGGGACTGTGCAAAAATTAAGAACTTTAACGAAAAAGAATGAGAGGAAGTAATTCATATAAGAACCAAGCTAGAAGAAATTAGTTAACAGGTTGAAACTTTTTTAATCAGACTAACAGAGGTGAAAGAGAAAACTGGCTTGCTAGAAGAAGCCTAAAGATTTTGTGATACTGAAAGTGGAATAGCATAAAAACAGACTTCAGACGCAAAACCGTGATTTTTAAAAAAAAAATGCTCTAGAAGATCAAAATCTGTGGCTCATTGGGATTCCCAAAAGCTGTGGAGTGAGCTCCCAGTGTAGAAACATGTCTAACTGATGTTATTAAAATGACTGTTCTCAAGGAGAAATCAGATAGAGCACAAGACTTAACTATTACAAGAGTTGTTTCCATAACAATTAAGTTTGGGACCACTTTATCCATCTGCCTCCCCCCCCCACCCACCCAAGCATCGTTTTGGCCTATCTTTTCTTTTAGATTTTGAAGTAAAAATCCTGAAAAGGCATAAGCGGAAATTATGTATAAATCCTCTGGTGGCTTTACATTATGCATTTCTGTAAATATGTCATTCAATATGACACAAAGGAGTGATGGATTAAGAAACATGATATCGATTTTAGGGTGTCATGTGCGTAAGATTGGATAGTAGAGCAAACCAGGCTGACAGTGTTGTAGTGTGAGGGCCATGACATATTCAGTGATGCAGAGGTATCCTAGGCCTTTCCTACAAACAAGTTGAAAGTAAAAAAAGGACTAAATAGGACTGAAATATTGGTAAGATATTGGAACATCTGAAAGGGACTCTCCTACCTTTCCACTTTTTGGTTGGCTTACTTCTTCATATTTCTTTTTGTTTGTGTGAAAGGACAGTCATCATAACTGATATTACTAGATGTCACTCTATGGTAATTTACATTGTAGACATTGTCAGGTATTGACATAAAACCGTTCAATTAGGTGCTGCACAATCTCCCTAGTAGGAATGCTAAAAACAGTCACCATTGAGGCAGTATTGCAGGCACGAGGGGGTCAAATATTAGAATGCTGGACAGGTGGAGGATGGGGTTCAGAGATCAACAATGAAAGGATAGTAGTACATTTTTGTTAACATCACACAAAGGAGGATAATTACGAGAATAATAAAACACATTCCAGAATATTTGTCAATAATAACCATGAGTGCTAAAGGATTACATTCTACACTGAAACAATAGTTTGTAATGGAAGAATTGGAGATTGTGAAGTGAAACACGATATTGTATGTCTTCAGCAGTCTAGAGTAACATATTATGAGAGAAATGTTCGTTTGAAAATGGGCTTAGAAAGATATTCAGCACAATGCATGGACCATTCACAAAATAAGTAGTAACAGCTATACTGGATCCCAAGTTGAGCATATGAAACAATAGACATAAGGGACCTCATTACAAGTGGGCTGATGAATTCCAATAACTGTGGCAACTCCTGTTATGCACAAACAGAACTATGAATTTTGTATTCAATTTCAGCCGAACAAACATGTTAATATTTATGGGACAAAAATCTCTGTCTATACCAGAACACAAGCATTTTGGAGCAGTAAGCACTAACATTTGCATGCCATTTAAAAAAAAAAACATGTGATAGGTTAAATTTATGACACCTGATAAATATTGAACACCTCTCTGTTGGTTTCTATAGGGTGCAATAATTACTGCATGCAGTAATGGTAAACTCACACTGAGGGCCAAAGGGTAGGTGGGTGATAGTTGCAATGAGTATGTATGCATACGAATATCGCACACCCCTCGTACTAATTTGTGTATCTATTGATTGATGGGCAAGGGCCTACAAACTTTAATAATCTTCAACAAGAACAATCGATACTCAAGCAACAGCTATATTTAACTTCAGAGGAATTTCACCAAATCAGAGCCAACTATGGAAAACATCTCCTGTACAGTTAGGTGTAATTGGTGCAGTATGTTGTTAAAATTAGGAATTTCTTTAATTTGTCCAGGAGAATTGCTCAGAGCATTTGTACTAAGTGGTTGAAATGGTTAGGTTTGCCATTTCATACATTTATTGTCGGTGGAGAGTCAGATTGGGTGCACATGCTGGCACTACGCCCTAATCTGGTTAGTTGTTGGGAAAGAACATTTAGGACCTAATTACGATGTCGGGTGGATTTACATCCGCCTGAAACGGTTGCGGTCTCGGAACCGACCGACATCCGGTCGGCAGTCTCAACACCGCCATTACAATGCAACCTCACATGGTACGTCGCATGTTCCCATTTGTCTATGGGAGCTTGTGCTACTGTCGTAAACCAGTCGTAGCACAAGTTCCAATAGGCAAACGGGAGAATCTGTTCATCCCACACTGCGTGGCAGGCACCTCAAGGAGCCCACATGATGAAGCCCCAACCGGAGCCTGCACGATGAAGGGAGCCCTGCTAGGGACCCCCAATGTCGCTTTCCGACATTGTAATCCGTACGGTGGAAACACCGTCCAAAGGGATTAGTGCTGGTCTCCGACTGGCTGACAGGCCCCTTGAGCCCATCGGAATCCAGCCGGAATGAACAGCCGGTTTCAGTTTTGACCTCCTGCATTTGTAATGTGGCGGTTGAAACTGAAACCGAGAGGAGGCTCGGAAAGTTCCGACCCTCGTCGTAATGAGTGCCCTAATGTTTTTATATTAATACACTCAGAGTGTGCAGCACATAAGATAATTTCCGTGTAGTTTGTCAATGTGTTCTAGATACAGGCCCTCCATGGCAAATATCTAGGGAAGGCGACAAGAGAAGACAGACCACTAGTTAATTATCAATTTGATATATTTGCTTTCAAACATCTGAAAATGACATGCAAGTGTTAACTGTCGAGTCAGTGAGCAATTATTTATTGTATAAATTATAAAACCAACTACAATAAAACAGTAGTTCGATTAGTAGATTTACTCAACCCTGACTGAAATATATTTGTCAAATATCTTATTAAAGCTGTCCCAATCTGCTATAAAAAACAGCATTGATTTCCACCAAAGTGGATTTAAAATTCCTGTGCTGAACTCCTGATAACATACTAGCACCTAATATCATCAAAACACAAGATATTTGTGCTATATTGATTATTCAATATCTTTGAATGACTCGAAAGACTTTGGACAAAAATCCAGTCATGGGTATTGACCAAACCCTTCTTTCTTTAATAGTCGAACTTTATACAGAAACATGGGTTCAAGTGAAATGAATGGAAGAACACAGTTTAACTCCAAAAATTTGGACAGGAAATGGATCATAACAAAGATGTATTTTGGTCCCACTTCTGTTTTTTCTTTGTATTGCAGACCTGCCAGAAACATTGAGTCACAGTGATGGTGTTCCTCCAAGACTAGGACAGTCACATATCACTCACCATGCTTACACTGAAGATTTGGTGTTTTTCTCTTCCACTCAGATGGGTCTGCTGGTACACATAACTGGCTCTAGGAATATACCAACTTCATTGGTTTACGGGTAAAATACGCAGAGCAAAATTATGTATTTTATTTGTAAAACATCAATGGTTTATTGGTACATTAAAAGTAAAATATGACTGATGATCCATAATAAAGTTCTTGGACAGCACGTTATTAATTTGCTCCATAATATTAACAAGGTTCCCGGGACTTTTAAACGATTCTCCAGAAAATTCGGAGGGGAAGCAATCAGTTCAACAATCACCATTACTACAACCAAGTTAACTCTGCAGATATTACATTTGGTTATAGTTTTTAATCAAAAAGTCATATATAAACTTGACAAATTATTTTTTAAAGCATTCACAGTCTGTAAGAAATTCACCTTTTCTGAGTGGTCACCCAGGTTTTTTTGCCTTTCCTGGAACCTATATTCTGTGCACTTTACCCCGCTACTCAGTACTAAAGTATCTCTGCACCCCCTTTAAATAAAGTACAATTGGCATATTCCTAATTGGTATAATTGAAAGGTAAATGGCATTAGTGGACTGCAGCAACTATTATGCCATTCACTATAGCAACGGTGTAAACAAACATCATGACTACCATTGTAACAGTGCAACACATGAACTGTGACCTGCTAAAAGTAAACCCTTTCTGACAGGTAAAAACCTTCCTCCTCCTAATAATAATAAGTCACACCTATGTAGGCCTTGTAGCCCTCAAGGCGAGGTGCATGGTATTTAAACGTACGACATAGAGATTTGTTAGCATGTCCTAAAATTGACTAGCCCCCAAAGGCTATTTTCACTATAGAAAGGATGGTGGGTAATAGAGAAACACTGGGAATCAATATTAAATACTAATACTGTATCTCTGAAATAGAGCCAGCTATGCAAATAAATAAACAACTATTTGTAATTTTTATTAAAAATCTGATTCAATAGAAGAGTCAAATGTTTCGTAAATATTAAGAAAAAGTAACTTAAGAAAGTTATAGTTTCCCTCTCTAAAGTTTCTGGAAGATCCCAGCCACTGTTTAACCTTGAATTGGGTCTTGAAAAGGTGTCAAATGCCTCTCAGAAACAAACATTAGGCTAGTCTGAATGGGAAGAGATGAGTCCTCTGACCTCCAGAGAATATTCAGGGTAGGTGCTGTGAGTATCCTTTTTGACGCTAAAGTGTCTAATCCTGTTTGAGTGTCAAATCCTGCTTGGCAGGTCTGCTGGGTTCAGTACAACACATGAGACTCACTTAAAAGGGAGACAACAGGGTGCTTCGACAATTCTTTTGAAACCACTGTCTGATTGCTGAAGGACCTTGGTTTTGTCCTACCAGACTCCTGTCTCTGTGATTGCTGTGGGTACATCACCTGCTCTAAACTGGATTTGAATGTTAAATGGGATAGGGTTACAATGGTACACTCCCCATACACACCCCCCAGCCCACAGGGCACTCATATAGTGTGGCTGATGACTTTGACCATCTTGAAATTGCCCTGAAACATGGACTTTTGGGACTGTTTACAAGAAGGCAAATAGGAACTACTGAATCTGTGGTTAGGGTTTGACCCAGATACTTTTCCCCTTTGGTTACGGCATGACCACAAATCACCCCACCCCACCTAGCGGATTCCGGCATAAATGTGTCACCACCAGACACCTACTTCAGAACACTTTCTGGATCTGCAGATGAACACAAAAGGACTGGACCTGCTGTCCGTGACCTAAGAGGTGCCCTGAGGGACTGTTCCTACTCCTTTGTGTACCCAGGGCAATAAAGTGGACTCCCACGATTAATTGGATGACTGCCTGTGTAACTACAGGGAGACAAAAGCTGCAATAGGCTTTTTCCTGGAAGTACTTAGCTGACCAGTGGTGACTGGACCTGGAAGGGACCTTGCGACTGCCCTCTGCCTGACACTCTGTGAGTCATTAAAGTTCCTCCCTTGATTTCCTGGGAGGCTTTAGAAATGTACTCCTGTGGTGAATTAGGTCTTAAAAGACTACGGGTAGTATTTATACTTTGATGGATGGAGTAATCTCCATTGGCATACCAGAGGACTTAATGTCTGCCAGGCTGAGACTACTCCGCCTGCCAAATTTAGAAATCACCGCTAAGCTGGCAGTCATTTTTAAATTAGTCATTTTGTTTATAAACTGTTACTCTATTTTCTAAATTGGTTTGGGATTTTGACCGCCTTGCATTATGAATTTATTACTACTCTGCATAAATACTGTACATATTGCCTTGAATTAAGCCTGCCTGCCCTGTGCTATAGCTACCAGGGCATCGAGATCCGGTTAATTTAGTGACTTTGAGGGTTCACCCTGACAAGGGTTGTGATTATTCATTAAGGTGGGTAGCCACCCACCCCAAATAATAATACAATTTCTTACACAGTCTATTTAAATTAAGACAGTCTACCACCCATTGTCTACTCAGAGCAGTTCCTCATTGTGTACTCCTACCCATATCAATTTCTAACAAACTGTGTTCAGTTTCTATCATCTAAAGTGTATATGCTAAAGAATCTAACTATGGAGTCAACAGTTGAGGCCTCACGATCACTGTATAATCAACAACCTATTAAAGTGCCAGACAAGTACAAATTACCCTCATTGACTTCACTTTCCAGCTGCAGAGGTCCAAAGTAAACTTTTATTAAAGAAAACTCTTAAGGGTACAAAGTTTCCAAATTATATTGACAGCTTGCTAATGTGGAAGAAATTGTTATATTTTGTAAGACAGTAATGCATTGAAAACACAAGTATATATAGATTGTAATGTAGACTTCCACGCAATAGGAGCAGTTTAAGATTTAGACTTCTCAATATGCTGGTATACAATTTGGTGGATCATTGAATTCCTGAATTGTAGTACTGAATATAGAAGCCCAGAATATTGTGGTACAAGAATGTCAAGAGACAAAATATTGAAAGGTAAGAGCATGTAGGGAAGTATATATTTACTCTTCCTAACTCCACATCTACGTACGATGAAGATTTATGTGCCGCATAGCTATATATACGTGGAGGTAGGTACAGAAAATGTAGACTTACTTACCTGTTGAAATTTTGTCCTCGATATTATGACCCATCGATATTCTGGGGTGGATATTCAGAGTGCACATGAATTCCTATGTAAGGAGGCAGAATCTCTGTCTATGTTTGGACAGTGAAGAGTCAATAGAAGTAGGTATTTTTGTACATGTGTCCTCACCTGCTGAAACAACATAGGATGTATATGCATCTGATCATTCAGAAAAACTGCATGAAAACAATTGGCATATCCACCTTGATGTTTTTAAAGGACTCTCTAAAATGGTATTGGTTATACCATACCATGCATAGCTCGGTTGGATGTTATTTAACATGGTTATTCAATCAGTGATCCACATCTCCGTACTTCCTGATCAAGGTGAGACATCAATGCACTTTTTAGCGCCGAGACGCCCAAGGGTAATTGTACGCGCTCTACAAATGGCATTAATAAATAAATAAATAAATAGACACTTAAAATGGAAGGTTCTAGGAGCAAAAACTCTACAGTTCTACTAGAAATCTAATGAATATTTATACAAAATATTATTTTAACTACATGTAGCTTTAAGATTTCCTTCTTTTTATATGTGAGATTTTTAATTTTAATTGGTTATTGTTCTTGTTTTATTGTAATTGATTTAATAAGAAACATACTATGAAGATTTACTAACTCAATGAGTCTTAATTTCAGATCTAAATGTTCGTTGGGATTGTGCCTATTCAGCACTATATAGAAATTAATGTCCTGTTGTTTATATCACTATTGGAGATAACACCAATAACTAATTGTGTTATTTCAGTTCCTATCCTTTGTGCCAGATCTGTTGTGTCTTGTTTCCCCTAATGAGTATTAACAAACTCTGAAACCGTGTTACTTTTCTTGCTATCTGCTCATGAATATTGAAGCTGTCACACTGTTGCAAAGTCACACAGCTCACTGTGGTGTTCATGAAAAGACCCACTGTGTAGGTCATATTTATTCAAAGGCAAGGAGCCTGTCTTCCTTTCTCTGTGCTGCACTCTAGTGATTTGATGCTGCATTGCTTTTGCACAGCAGATGCATTGAAAAGCTGGGAGATCTGGAATTGTTTAACTCAAAGTTATATAGAAACTAGGATGTGTCAGTAGCAAGCTGGTCTCAGACTGCTCTCAGACTCAGATTCTCCAGAGTAAACACATGCGGGAATAAGCATAAGCCATTTATAGAATTGGACCCATTATAGCTCCCCTCATCCTAAATGAAGGTCCTGCTCAGTAATGAAGTCCAGTTGAGACCCATGTTCAAGCATTTTTCTTTTGAATAAGCCTGTAGTCTTTCATTCTTTCATTGAGGTAATACCTCTCAGAAGTGGTATGCACAATTACAAGGCACAAGTGCATTATAATTCTGCATCGTTAAACAAAGTTACAAGTGTATAAGAACATAAAAAGTACATACATTGCAAGGGAGCTCTTATGGACCAAATAAATAGACCCGGCCATGACACATTACTTCCAAAGAACAGTGTGGGGATCAAAAGTAAAATTGTTTGTGGGACAACCAATCACTCCTTTCTTCTGGTAGAATTGCAAGTTTAAAAAAAAGGGAGAGCAATGTTGGACAAGTCAGACAACAAGTTAGTTCTTACATTGCTGGTCGACATATTATGGCCAGCGGGAAGAGTCCAAGATGGCCTGTGTCCCCACATTACTCTCAGTTTTTTTTATCCTGATTTTTGGCTACCAGAATAAAGGAGTATATGGTTGTACCACAGGCATTTGTCTACAATTATGTCTTGACCCCACACACCATTCTCTGAATGTAATCCTCCTAGGCTGGATCTATATGTTGGGTCCATATGAGCTCCCTTTCAAGTGGAGCCCATCCAGAAAGATGACTGGCTGTTCTGGATAATGAAGAAGCCCTATGATAAAGCATGGCACCATTAATGGGTGTCCTATTAGTGATTGAAGTAGAATGCATCAAGTGAAAAACAGGTCTGTTTACTCATTTGGTTTTTCCTGCAGTTGGAGAAAACATATGGAATTGGACATGTTGACCTCGATTTTCCTGACATGCAGGAACTCACACAGTACATATGTACATTCCTTTTAGTCAGGAAAGACTATGGAAACAAGGAAGACATGGGAAGCGGCAGTTATGAGGATGACTAAACAGCATAACAGTACAAAGAAATACTGTCATGAGAGGCAGTTTGGGTACAGAGAATCCTCACACAATTTCATCACAATGTTTCGTAGTTGTAGTGACTACCACTTATGCTAGTTTGTCACCAACGTTTGAGTCCATTCACTCTCATACTTTTTCCCTTTTCGGTTCTCCAGTGTTTTTCAGATTTGTTATTGAGTTACCTGCAGTTGGTGTTTAGGTTGTGATTTCCTCCCTCTTACAGAGAAGCTTCCCCTGCTCCGCATTTGCTTCACCTTGGCCTCCTTGGACTAAGAATCCAGGGTGATAAATACATTCCTCATCACCACAGTAAGCCGAGCACCCTGCAATCTCACTAACAAGCCCATTTTCTATATTATTGTCCACTAACTAATGTATGTTACTGTCTAACAAATATGTGCGGCCCCCAAAAAATGCATTGCATGTTTTCTTCTTCATCCGCTGGAGAGACGTACATGATGCAGATGTTGTGTTTTCTTTTTACCCCATTGGTCACATTATTGCTTTGTGGGACCTATACGCATACTAGTGTCTCAGGAGAGGTTTATGGAGGATTGAGGTTCTAACCTGACTAACCTGAAATCTTACTCAAAGTTTGCCATCTTTGGCCCAGGTACCTTCACCTTCTATTACAACTGATTTCTTATAAGTCTTTTGCCAAGAGCAATGCATAAGGATTGTGAGGTTAATGATCACAGGGATTACCGTCAAGTATGTTTCAAGAGTAACTCTAGGATTGCAGTGGGATGTTAGAGCACATAGGTGGAAGTAATAGAAACTCAGGGCCACATTTATTTACTTTTGACACAGCGGGGCAATCAAAATTGCTGTACTGCATTGTGTCACAGAGCAAGAACATATTTATTATCTATTAAGGTATTAAGCTATGATGTTGTTTCTCTTAGCCCCTGTAATGGCACACTTTAAGAAGCCTTGCACCATAGTGCAAGGGTGTATGCATGATGTCTAGCATAGGTTGTGTAATAGAAGGGTACTCTTCCACTATGAAATAATGTTTTGACATAGTTTAAACAGTTAACCAACCTTTTATTTGTGCTGCACAGTATAGTACAAATGACATTTTGAAAAGTCTGCAAGAAAGTAAACTTTTCTCTAATGTTACACTTGCCTCAGTGATGCGTATGTTTGTGGCACAAAGCCCTGCAGTACTGGGGGTAGGATATGCACTGCCTATTACTCCTGGTTTTCAACAATAATCTATTTCTACAAAGGGTGCTAACCCACTGCCTGTAGTGACCCCTCAGGCTGAAATCAATGCGTATAGACAGGAAGAAATCCCTGTGTACGGGTGGCACTGTTCCTATTGGCAACTATTGCTCAATAAACAATTTAGTATGTAAAAAAATTCCAAACAACAAACTTCAAACAAACAATATTGCACTAATGTCTGTATTAAACTCACAGCATTAGAGAATGAGATCATTCATGAATTGTTAAACAATATGCGGACATTATACAGCAGTGGAATCCTGCTCCACATATGATTTCATGTTACGCAAAACAGTTACAATACATGATTCAATAACATCAATTCATATTCTCATAGTTTAATATGTAGATGTCCTCTCATTGATGACAGACATTTGAGAAGTGAGCCCTATGCATTTCGGGACACTAAAGGTCCCTTCCTCAGGGGCATGTCAGTAAAGAAGCAAATGAAATATCAAAGTTTATTTGCATGTATAGGAGGAGGATGATAACTCAACACCAAAAAAAGTTCCTGTGTCACTAAATCCAAGATATACCAATCATGTGGTTATGCTAATGAATGCAGAAGAAAGCCCTGCAGCCCTTTTTTAGTAGATAGGACTTTGCATCAACATCGATGGGTGAATCCAGGGGTAGGTCCATGGACCACCCATATAATGTCTCCTTGATGCAAAGCACTGCAAAGTAGCGCAATACTCTACTTTGCATTAGTCTTGTGGACACTTTCCAGTGCAAATCAAGATTTGTTCTGGAAAGTAAATCCCAATTCAAGCCTTTGTGTAGGCTTGTGTCACTTTTGGTGGCCCTGCACTGACGCAAAGACGTAATAAATCTGGCCCTCCATTTTCAGTACGTTTTGATCATGAATTTCTATCCAATTATCTGTGATCCAGAGGGTACTAACAAAGTATGAAATGTCTATAGCAAAGATATTGAGAGACAGCTGAGCATCATTAGCATATTATAGAAGGTACCTGAATTCCAGAGGATGAGACTGCAATGTTTTTGGTATGTATACCAATGGGTTACCTGCATGTCAGATCTGGCAGATTGGTATCACCCTTCCCATGGTGATGAACATCATTACCGACTGGTATTAGAACACTCAGTGCATCCGCTGTGTCGTGTAGTTCCTACTAATCCATAGGATCTGTGCATGGTTTGGACAACATAATGTAAGGACTTGGTGTCTCGACTGGTTCCGGACACCCCCACAGGATATGTTAGACTATAGACCAGCTACGTCACAGTGCCACTGCAAGCCCCATAACTGACCATGGAGCAAACAGTTTCTGGCAATCACTGAACCTGACAGCCCTGATTCAAAGAATCGTGGAAGCAGTACAGAACCTTTCGCTCAGTCACCCGTGCTCACTTGTTCTCAAAGCACTATACAGAGTATACACAGTGGGACGTTTTCAATAATATTTATTGTACCAATGTTATTCTTGCATAAAGTAGGTGTGCTGGAAATATCAGGAGACAGAAGCAAAAAAAGAGAGATTTCAAGCACCAAAAGAGTAAATAGTAGATACATTTCTACCATGGTGCTGAAGCAATGGATATATGCAGGCATATGTGCAAAATAGTAATCTAACGTACTCTTACGATGCAAACTCTACTCTAAGTGTACCCAGATTATGTGTAGGTGTAGAGTCAATAATCCCCCCTAGGGATGAAACAACCCCATTACCTATTGGGAGAGAGAGAAGGACCCTGTCTTGGTCTCGAGTTGGACACCCATCATGGAATGTCAGACCTGTTCGTGGTGATTTCTTCGGTGTGAAGTGCCTTCTCTACCAAGGCATAGGGATGCCTATTATTTATAATAAAAAACAACCTTTGTGATGTGCGCGCTAGATTAATGGAGATGTGGATAGCGCTGCTTCCCTGTGGATGAAGATAGGATGATTTCTGTGCCTAGTGCATAAAAAACCTAGTACATTATGTTCAGGGCATCGTGACAATGTTGTGCGAAGCTCGATGTATAGATAGAGTAAAAGCGAATCCAACATTGTCGTGCATGCAAATGTGTGAAAAAGGTCACTGATGAAACTTTACATTTTACGACAATGTAAGGAATAAGCTGTCTTGCTGCATAGGCCTAACTTGGGAATATAACAGCTGTAGGAGGTCTGCTGATGGCACAAACCATGAATGTTATTGCAGTTTGTTTAGGGGTTAAGGAACCCTCACCTCACAAGGCTTACCCAAAACCTTGGCCAGACCTGTGACACTACAGGACAAACTTAGAACACTGCCAGAAAGTAGGGCTTGCATGCACTGTTGCCTTTAAAAGGATGGCTAATATGGTATTCTGACTTGCTGTCAGGAAACTGCCTCAAGAGCACCTGATGTAAATGGGGAAGTAAGATGACCTTGACTGGACAAATGACACAGAGCATTTTCTTAATTTCCAGTGGCCACCTACAGCCAGTAAAGTGAGCTAAAATAATATGAATCATTATTCATGAACGTGTATGTTGTCAATTATAGAATCAAATAAAACTGCATTCTCTAATACAGTTTAAGGCATAAGAACACTCAATTTGCATTCTCATACTTACTTGTTCCATAGAGAATTAATGTGGCTTAACGTAGACTTACATTACATTTTTTGTAATTCACCACTGACATTATTCAGGTGTGTGTGAACAAGAATGTTTTACAAAGTTGTAATTATAATAATAATATTAAAAAATAATAATAATGTGCAATTATGGTAAGTGCAAGTTTATAACTAATGAGTTACTTTGGTGGAATGTAATTTAACATTCAAAAGCTTTCGGCAGTTGAAGTGAATCTGGGATAGTTATCAGAATTATTCGTGCCGCTAAACCTAGCCATCCATTGTGGGAAGAATGATATTGCAAGACAGCGTCATTTGGAATATTGTATCACAAATGTGCACATCATACACAACTGTAATTGAAAACATGGTTAAACCCTAACTCCACACTGTACAACAAAACCATGAAAGCATTCAATGAACAGATGTGCAAAACCATTTAAATAAAGGGCACAGCATCCTATAGTCATATGGTGGAGATTTGACTAAAGTTGTAAAATGAAGCACAGATAAATCCAAATATATATAACAGCAGATACATTCTGCTTGACTCTATGCAACAATGGTATATTTTAAAATTAGTCATAGTGTGGCTATTTTAAAATGAGTCACAGTGGTTAAGGATATATTTTATAATATATATATATAAATATTCTAAATGAAACGCCCTGAGTTGAGGAGCCACACACGTGCGTGTTTGAAGCCTTCTTTATGTCTACACGCTACCTACCATAGGAATTTCATTAAATCAGGAGTCATCACCGCATTCCAATATGGACTGTAAGAACCTGCATACTACCAAGACCACAATGCTAGTATGGAGCACGCCCACTGGGCGGAACTATAAGTGATCCCTGCCAGAGAGGAATGAGACTGTTGCAGCTGTGACTCCATGGGATACCAGTGAACAAGGGCTAGGAAGCCCGAAACATGTTTGGTGCGACTTTTGCTGGGGTAGCAATGCTGTTTATCCCTTCTACCCATCAATAAAGAAGGCTTCAAACACGCATGTGTGGGGCTCCTCAACTCTGGGCGTTTCATTTGGAATATATATATATATATTTATTTTTTTCACACAATGTGGATCCTGCCGGAGCGCACAACAGCGGGTGCATACGTTGGGCCCAACCAATGGCCAAGGTCAATTTTTTAAACAAAAGACGTCGCAATCTGGAATCTTGAAGTGTGTAGTTCATTACAGAGCCAGTCTGTCACACATTGCAGTTTATTACAGAGCCAGTCTGTCACACCAGACCCGCTCTGTAATAAACTGCACACTTCAAGATTCCAGAGTGCGACGTCTTTTGTTTAAAAAAAAAAATATATATATATATATATATATCCTACTGGCAGTTTCCGCTAGGTAGTTATAGTCAGGACCATGTTTCCATGGGAAAGTGTTTTTTTTTTTTGCCCTGCCTATACCTTTGGCACCGTTTGACAAATCTTCATGAGTGTTGTTGTGCATGGAAAGTTTTGGGGTGATCCGTCAAGCGGAGGCCGATAAAAAAGGGAGATCTTTAAAAGTATGATTTCCCATTTTAAATCCTATAGACGATTTGAACACGACTACAGCCTGAACTGCTGGACAGACTTACACCAAATTTGGCAGGAAGGTAGATTTTGGTTGGCAAGTCATGCTTTCAGTTATTCTGTGTAAATCCGTTCAGTAGTTGTTGAGAAATGTATGGGGAAAAAATAAGGATTTCTACAATTGTGGCTAATTTGCAAATAATAACAAGCTCGTGCAGGGAAATGCAGAGCTCTGATTGACTGCCAAAACTTCAACCAGGAAGTGTTGGCATCCATCATGTGACTCGGCTTCAGCCGAATCCCAAAAAATAACTAAAAAAAAGAAGAGGGGCACGGTACTAATACCCTACCGCATAGCGTTGCTCCTGGGATCCCAAAGGGACCCCAGCAGGCAAAAAAGCATATTTTGCTTTAAAAAAAAATGCCCACAATTTGCGGCAAACCCCCCCCCAAAAAACAAACGCTATTCATTGGGGTATGAATTCTCCTTGAATGCTGAGGATTCTTGGGGATCAAGAACCCTCTTATTATACCACTAAGTCCCACATAGAAGGGCTGCTGGGACCTCGTCGGAGGGCCCGCCCTCTTTCTCAACCACAGTGCAAACGTGCCTCCTGGCAAACTACAGGTTGGGGAAAGAAGTTCCCCTTGGCTGCTGAGGGTCTTTGGAGGCTAAGAACCCCTATTGTTAGCACGAGAAACCCCACACAGCAGGATTGCTGAGACCTCTTTGGGAGCCCCACCCCCTTTCTCATGCACTCTGCAAACGGGCCTCCTGGCACACTACTCCCAGGGGAATGAAGTCCCCTTGGATGCTGAGAGTCGTTGGAAGCCAAGAGCCCCTATTGTTACCACCAGTAAGTCTTACACAGTGGGACTGCTGAAACCTCGTTGGAGGCCCACCCCTTTATCAACCACTCTGCAAACGGGCCTCGTGGTGCACTACTCATTGGAGGATGAAGTTCCCTTGGCAGCTGAGGGACATGGCGGGCCAAGAAGCCCTATTGTTACCACTTGTAAGTCCCACACAATGGGTTCGCTGAGACCTCATCGGAGGCCCCAACCCCTTACTCAACCACTCTGCAAATGCGCCTCCTGGCATTGCTGGTTGGGCAATGAAGTCTTCTTGGCGCTTGCAGAGTGGAATTTACCAACCACCCTTAAAATAGAGGTCAGAAACCAGCAGCAAGAGCAGAATAATTGTGAGAAACAATCAGAAAGAGTAAAAATAAAGGCCAGAAATGAGCAGCAAGAGGTCAAATAAAGGTGAAAAAAACAAGCAGAAAAAGGCAAAATAGAGGTTAGTAACCAGCATCAAAAGCAAAATGACGATGAGAAAAGAGCAGAAAGAGGCAAAATAACAGGCCGAAAGAGAAGAAAAAGGCAAAAGATAGGTCAGAAACGAGCAGCAAGAGGCAAAATAAAGGTCAGGAGTAAGAAAAAAGAGGCAAAATAGTGGGCAGAATGAGCACAAAGAAGCAAAATAGAGGGCAGGTGTTATATTCCATATAGATACCATAATATAGGCCCTGGTAACATCATTACCCTTCACCTATATTTTTCTCTACATTACACTTATAACGGTTTACAGGCACTGAGCTTTTACCTAGATACGACATTGCATTCAGAACACCAGTTTTCCCTATTTCGAGATCTCATACATCATGCATGAGGATTCTTGGAAGCAAAGCAGGACGACCATCTCCTGTATAATATCTATGTATAAAGTTCATGCCTGACGTCATCCTTAGGCCGACACAGTAATACAGCGAGGTAGGATCCCTGGGGAGACCTATGAGTATATATCATCACATCTTGCTAAGATAGAGCAAAGGAGACCGAGACTTCCCGGCCGCCACACTGACCAGAGACGTTGAGGTTAATGCATGCAGACACTACAGCTTGTAGTGGTCTAACATCCCTTGCCGGGTGTTCAACTCGAGACCAAGACGGGGTTCCACAGTCTCTCACTACAGGTAATGGGATTGACTTTTATCCTAGAGGGATTCTTGGCTTAACACCTACACACATGCTAGGTACACTTAGGTACATCTACTTAGGGAAGCATCGTAGGTGTACGAATCTTTTTATCATATATTTTATATACTTGTATGTATCCATGTTTACTGCACGATGGTAGAACTTTACCATCCATTTACTTTCATAATACTGCTAATCATTTACATCTTCTACTGTCTAATAGTGGCAGCTCATCTATTCTACACCAGAATAACAACTGTTCAATAGATACTTTTTGAAAATGCCCAGCCTGTTTATTCTGTGTGTATCTCTGAGACAGACTAAGTAAGCATGAGTGACGAAAAGTAGAATATTGTTTCAATGGTCCTGAAGGATCAGGGTTGTCATGTTCGATGGTTGCCAAAAACTATTCTCTTCTTGATGAGAGGAGATTCTAGTGGCACTGCGAGCTAGTTGGTACAAAAGGCCAACATACCCGGTGGGGGATGTCCGGAGTCAGTCTGACACCAATACTGCAGTGTATGTTGACGGAACGCGCAGATCCTGTATAGGTTTATAGGAGCTACACGACATGGCACCACCAATGTTGGTTGGGTACTTATTAAACAGTAGAATCTGAGTAATTCAGTCATGCTATTCCCAGAGACCCCCTACTCACAGAACACCTGAGACGTCTGGAGTGGGTGGGCACAAACTCCGCTGCAGCTGAGTAGGCGAAAAATCCTATTTATTGGCTGTTGATTAATCAACCTTGAAGGACACATAGTTCTTAAATTGTGCAAAACACCTTATCTTAGTTCCCTTGGAAAGTTATTTCGTGTTCTAAACACAATGACTAACCAGGACATAGGTCCCCTAGAGCAACCACTGCCCCTCTCGGAAGACGAGGGAGATGCAAATGCAATACATATTGCGGCAAATATTAGAAATGCGGTCACCTTGAAACTGCTTGCGCATGGTCTAACACCTAGGGGTGGCGTAGTAGCTTTCGTGATTGAGGCACATGAATCATACAGCACAGAGGTATTTTATTTGTGGGTTACATTCCCAGCAGCAAATGCAAGAACAAAAACATTTCATTACTACATAGAATATGAAGCACCAACGGAATATTGTCCATATGAGGACATTGAGGTTCCCCTTACGTACCATGAACGCTTATACTGGTTTAAAGGCGCCCTACCCAATACAAGAAGTATAGTAAGACTTGGTCCGCTTGGAAGAGAAGGAGCGACATGGCCAACATTAGTGGCCTACACACCACATCCTGACATTGAAACAATGCTAGGAGAAGACCTACTTATACTTCACAAATAATTAATAACAAGCATTTACAATGCAATGGTCTTGGCATTATTAAAGGTAGAGCTATTGGCATTGCTCATGACATTTTATGTCTTTTTTTTGTTTAAAAAAACATAAATAAATGGTATTGTCATTTACAACGGCAATAGGTGAGCATTAGAGAGTAGTAGAGAGTATTCGCGCACACAGAGCCACACACACAGAAAGCCACACACACAGAGCCACACACACACACAGAGAGAGCCACACACACAAACACAGAGAGCCACACACACACACAGAGCCCCCCCCACACACACACACACAGAGCCACACACACACAGAGCCCCGCACACACACACACACAACCCCCCCCACACACACAGAGCCCCCCCACACACACACAGAGCCCCACAAACACAGCGAGCCCCACACACACTCAGCGAGCCCCCCACACACACACAGCGTGCCCCACACACACACACACAGCAGGCCACACACACAGCGAGCCACACACACACACAGCGAGCCACACACACAGCGAGCCACACACACACACACACACACACAGTGAGCCACACACACACACACAGCGAGCCACACACACACAGCGAGCCACACACACAGCGAGCCACACACATACACACAGAGCCACACACACACACAGAGCCACACACACAGAGCCACACACACACACAGAGCCCCACACTCACACACAGAGCCCCCCACACACACACACAGAGCCACCCACGCACACAGAGAGCAACCCACACACACTCTGAGCCACCCACACACACACAGAGCCACCCCCACACACACAGAGCCTGCAGCCTTTGTTCCTTTTTCAAGATCCTCATTTGATAACATTGAGCGCCCGACGGCTCAAACGCACCCTGCACCCAGCCGCCCGAGTGCCGCTGGCTGTGACCTCTTTGCCCTATCCTACTTCCCCCTTGCCCAGAGCAAGTGACCAGGAGCCCAGCTCTCAGAGCCGCATGGCCTGCTAGCCAGCAGCCACCAACCGAAGGCCCCCTTTCCCTCATTGGATAACATTGGGCCAACCTACCTCTGCACCCGGCCGCCCCTGCGCCGTTGGGACTGAACTATCTGTACTCACCTGACCCAGGGGGACCCCTGAGTCTATGCCCAGAACCCTAACTTCACCAAACAAGTATTCACCTGGAAACCGGTAATTCACTTACCTGCCATTGGATAACATTGACCCATTTTTGACTCGAACATTTTCTAAGTGTGAGGTTTTGAAAACTGAAAATATACCTATAAAATCAGCCAAAGTCCGAATTCGAAAATACTCACCTGTGATCAGGAGAGAAGCCAGTATTGTACCTTTCAGCCCAGTACTGAACCACAACAGTAATCCCTAGCAGGTTTACTAATAACCTGTATTTTCTCCATAGGAACCCATTGTCTGCTTTTCTATGAAATTTCTTCTAAGTGTCTACTTTTGAAAACTGCAAATATTCTTTAAAGATCGTACGACATACTGAAACGCAATTACCTACCTGTTTTGAGTTAAGCCCCCAGTGCTGGCCCTAGGAGACTAGTGCTGGGATACAAAAGTAACGCAATCGTACTTTACCTGTAACCTGAATTCCCTCCCATTGAATGACATTGTGAGAATCACCTCGAAAAGTTTCTAAGTGTGCACTTTTAAAACAGCTTTTTATTCAGGAAAAATCATCACTGTTTTGCTAATCTGGTTTCAGCTTAGACCCCAGGACTGAATCCAAGATCTAGTCCTGGAACTACCAAAGTAATCCATAAAGTAATCAACTGTACTTTCCTATGAAAACCCATTGAGCTCAATGCTAGAGTGTGTTTTAGAACTGTATTGTTATTAGCTAACCTGTGATTATTGTGTGTACAAACTTGTTGCTCCTCTGCAAAGTAATTACCCGAGAGTACTGGTAATGTGAAAAGTATATTTTAATAACTGTCGGTTCTAAAAATAAAACAACTATATCTAAGGATATAATAATAATTGGCCTGGAGTTCAGTTCTTGAGTGTGTGAAACCTTTTGCTGACTGAGTGTGTACAACAAATGCTTTACACTGTCCTCTGGTGCTGCCTTACTGCTCGACCAAGCTACCACTTTGGAGAGTAAGGTCAGTTCTGACTTTAACCTCTGTTAAACCTTTGGGGGTTGTGGACTCTATGCACACTGTACTGTCTTATTGTCCAGTATATATACAGCCATAAATGGACACAGAGCCCCCCCCCACACACACATAGCCCCACACACACTCACAGAGCCCCCCACACACACAGAGCCCCACACACACACACAGAGCCCCACACACACAGCGAGCCCCGCACACACAGCGAGCCCCACACACACACACAGCGATTCCCCCCCCCCACACACAGCGAGCCACACACACACACACAGCGAGCCACACACACACACAGCGAGCCACGCACACACAGCGAGCCACACACACACACAGAGTGAGCCACTCACACACACACAGCGAGCCACACACACACACACACACAGAGCGAGCCACACACACAGCGAGACACACACAGAAAGAGACACACACACACACACAGAGCCACACACACAGAGCCACACACACCCACAGAGCCCCACACTCACACACAGAGCCCCACACTCACACACAGAGCCCCCCACACACACACAGAAAATCCACACACACACAGAGCCACCCACACACACACAGAGCCACCCACACACACACAGAGCCCCACCCACACAGAGCCCCACACACACACAGCCCCACACACACAGCCCCACACACACACAGCCCCACACACACACAGCTGCACACGCACACAGCCCCACACACACAGAGCCCCACACACACAGAGCCCCCCACACACAGAGCCCCCCACACACACAGAGCCCCCCACACATACAGAGCCCCACACACACACACAGAGCCCCACACACACACGCACTAAAGCATTTCTGTGAGAAAGAATCATTCATCCAACTTCTTGAATTACATTTAAATATAGGCCATGACTTTGTTCTTGTTGGAAAGGGCCTTTTGTATATCACTTGGGGACAATAGATTTCACCACTATTCTACCAATTTCAAATATGAATATTCTTGAAGGGGTTCCCCACTTCATCCCCCGAGTTCAGAATATATAGTCTACATCTATTAAAACATAATTACTATTATTTTATTTTCTCTGACTGTGATTTATTCAATACATTTCTCATTGTAGTATTCAGTAGAACTAATATATTGTAACACTTTGTGGTATAAAACAAATGTATGTACCCATTGTTTCTGTGTATTTTGTAGCAGTTTATTCTCTTAAGATGAACACAATGTTTCATGCAACAATAAGAGAAAAGAGTAATGATCCCCTTGATTGTCACATCAGCACCGTAATGAATGTAGTATCTAAAAAAGACATTAGTCAATTTTCTTCTATTAGTGGTACATTTAATATGAACCTTCAGAAGTTTATTATGAAATTTCAACTATGTGATGTCATAAGGGTTACGGTCAAGTGGCATTACTTCATAGGACAGTACTTCCCAAAATTTTAAGTCACACAACCCACTTCATAGAACGGCAACATTTCGCAACCCACCTAGCTTTAATGGGCATGAGGCAAGCGATTTTTCGTGTAACTAAAGAATCGTGAGCTAGTACACGGTCATTTACAGACACCACATTTTCCCTTGAAAGGGAAACAAAGGGGCATATTATCAAGGGGGTTTATCTCCGCTTTTTTGGCTTTAAAAGCCAAGAAAGCGGAGATAAAATTATCTCCCTATTACCTAGCTGTCGCTAACACCAGTTAGCGACAGCTAGTAGGAGATAGCGACCATCTTGGGCCCCACTTTGCATGTCAGTGATATTTATCACTAATGATATGCAAAGTGGGCGTGCCAAGATGTTAGCGAGTGGAAACAGTCGCTAACATCGCTATCTCCTATTACCAACTTTTGGAGATATTCGCGCTAAGCGCGAATATCTCCAAAAGCTAACACCTGCCCTGAGCAGTTCTTAGCCATGTTATCCAATGGGAGGTGGATAACATGGCTAAGAGCATTAGCTCGGTAATGCATGAATATCGCTGACTTTTCAGCGATATTCATGCATTGCGGCCGTTTTTTATCGCATTTGCGATAAATCTTGGTAATACCAAGGTTTAGCAGCGATAAAAATCGCCGCAGCTTAACGGTAAAATTTTGTCTCTAACCAAGCAATAGCGATAATTATCGCTATTGCTTGGTAATATGCCCCAAAATCTTCACAGACATACCGTTTTACTGATTAAACTGTATCGGACAGAAATGATAATGTGTGGAAATCGGGTTTCAGTGAATGTTTATATTTGTGCACTAACAAACTAAAGTGTCTTGATTTGTTTTGAGCCTATTAAAATCTTTGTTTCCATCGCATTACAGACTTACCAAAAAAGAGCTTTTTTTTGCTTTTCCAACTGCTGAACGTGTATAGTTAATTTAGACATATTTACGTTTTGATGTGCATTAAAAATTGACATCCTGCAGCCTTTCCTTTTAATACTCCCTGTACTCAGAAAGATTGTCACAAATTCACTGAACATTTGTTTCTCTGACTGCAAAGTGAGAGGAGTGTGTAAGCAACTCATGTGTAAACACCTCGTGATTAAAAAACATAGGCAGCAATTTGTCAGAAGATATAGCCTGCCATCTGACCTCTGTCTTTAAAGTGCAGCCCGTGAAGAGATAAATATAGAATTTAAAGGCACTTTTATTTATTGTGTGGACTTTCGTGAGCTACCAAAAATCGGCTTAGGACCCACAGTGTGTGAAACACTGTCCTAGGAAGATTTATGGTTAAAGGTCATGAAGTACTGTCCTGTGATGTCTTTAAGGTCAAGGATGTGTGATGTCACTTTTGGTACCCTTGGTATTTTGTTGAACCAGTGTCCATGAGGACAGCCCGAGTAGGCTGCTAGCTCTGACTGCGAGTCTTGCCCATGACTCCGCTCGCCAGTTAGGTAATCTCCGAGGCTTCATTCTTGTATGTTACTCGCTTCCCTTTTCTTCTGTTTTTCAAAGGTGGGCTCAGCTCAAGGGACATAAAAGCCAATGCAACTGCAGGTTGCTGGCTGGCCTCATGTCTGTGGCAAGGGTGGGACTTGTAGTCAACTTCACGTTACTGTTGTGGGATGTTTATGGGAAGGAGGGGGGCATGAGGTACGTGGATGACGTGCCTTTTGATTTTAATTAAGGAATTGGGATTACAATCTTTAAATGGCCAAAATGTTTTCTTTAGTTAGCTGTAAAGATTTATCACAATGGGCACTCAGTGGTGTTTCCTATGTTTTAGTTTGAATATTGCATTTCGAAAGAATAAAAAGAAGTCAAGTGTTAAACATGTACACGCGTATTCACGAACCAATACGGAATAAATAGATGATTTCATTTTATACAACGGCCACACAAACGTTAGAGTAATGAAGAAAATGGTGTACTTTTTGGTGCTTGGTTTGTAAAGCTTCACTTCTGCCTTCTTGTTTAGATCTCCCAACGAGTTGGATACATAGAGATCCTTAGGTGTTGGAAGTACAGCAGGCATGTCGGCCTCCAAGGGACAACTCTTGAAGCAAACACTCGATCGTCGTCACATCAGCCGGTGGCGTACACGTCTGACTTTAAGCAAAAGAGTCCTCCTCAATGCGAAATAATATACAGACTAAAAAAATAATTGCTAAGCAAGTGAACACTCGATAAACGTCACGAGTTTCCGGGACACAAGACTTGCTTCCCGTCTCTTTAAGGAGACCTATAAAAATCCAATTGCCTATGTTTTACTTCCGACTCCAAAACCACAACAGGGAAAACAGACGGCAGGGAGACCTAATGGTAACGCTAGCCAATAGTGATCAGACTGGGGGCGGTAGAAGGAGGTGCCGAGTGGCCTGTATCAGCCGTTGAGGCCTGCGATTGGTTAGAAATAGAAAGGACAGCCTCGAGAACAGCTTGGGGCTGTCTCTTCTGGGAGGCTTGAGTTGAACACTTCCGGCGTGACTGAGGCGCCGCCGGAAGTGTTCAACTCAAGCCTCCCAGAAGAGACAGCCCCATGCGCCCCGGAAATGATAGTGACCAGTTCCTATAACACCAGCGCTTAAGGCTGGAGTATGAGTAGGTGCGTGCGTTGCAGGGAATTCTGCATCAGCGTTTTGCTGTGTGTGGTGGAAGGGTAAAGAGGCGTTTTTATTAATTTTATTTTATTTTTGTGCTGTTAAGTTTTATATAGAACGGACATGACCCAGAGGCATCAGAGCGCTTCAAAATGAAGCCAGAGCATAGCAATAACAAATATAAAGCGCCTGCAGAGCCAGAAGACACACAACCACGTTTCTCCGAGGCGAGGCAGGAATGCCTCGGAGAAACCAGCGTATTTTTCAGTTTCGGGGCGTGGTTTTCGTTTTCCCCTCTTCCCATTGGCTGGAAGGTAAAATTCCAGCCAATGGGAAGAGGAGAGAAAGTAAATAGAAAGAAGCTTAAAAAAATGCCCCCGAATCCGAAAAAGACGAGGCTTGATCCAAGTGACGCCCCTCTCCTCCAATGGCTGGCCAGCATTTACTAGGCCAGCCAATGGAGAAGAGGGGCGGGTTCCAAGCCCCCTCTAAGAAACATTAAATCTCGGGCTCCGCCCACTGCTATGCAGTGCGACGGTCCGAGACCTAAAAATTTACAGAAACATGACGCAGTTTGTCATGAGGACACTTACAGTCCAGCCAGCAATGGTTACAACAAATACAACTCTAGTTCAAAATACAGCAACTAAAATAACACCACAAACGTTACACACAGTAATGGGTATAATGCCTACAAAACGTGAACAAATGCCATTCTGGGTAGCTCAGAAAATAACACAGCTAGAAGCAGTATTCCCCAATACTAGCCCTCATGATTAATGCAAGATGGTAGAACTTTACCATCCATTTACTTTCATAATACTGCTAATCATTTACATCATCTACTGTCTAACGGTTGTTGCAGCTCAACTAGTCTACACCAGAATAACAACTGTTCAATAAATACTTATTGAAAACGCTTAGCCTGTTTATTCTGTGTAGATCTCTGAGACAGACTAAGTAAGCACGAGTGACTGACCGAAAAGTAGTAAATAGTTTCTACGATCCTGGGATCAGGGTTGTCATGTACGATGGTTGCAAGAACTATTCTCTCCTTGGTAAGCAGAGATTCTAGTTGCACTGTGAGCTAGTTTGTAAAAAATACCTGGTTGGGGTGTTCAGAGTCAGTCTGACACCAATCCTGCTGTGTATGCTGTCTGAATGCACAGATCCTGTATAGGGTTATAGGAGCTACACGACACAGGAGCGAGCAGAGAAGAGGAAGAAAAACAAGTTGAAAACAAGCAGAGGAGGCACAAAACCAAAGGCAGCAGAATGTAGTGGAATGCAGGCAAGCTGGACAGGAGGACCTTCACAGGGGGAGCTTGCACGAGGACCTGCTCCCATGTGCCTCCCAACTTTTTTACCATGCACCTACTGACAGACCCATTCAGACATGCGCCCACTCAGAGACTCATTCATCCACTCACAGACTTTCAAAGACACTCATGCACCCACTCACAGACCCACTCAGACACTCATGCACCCAGTCACAGACCCATTCAGACACTCATGCACCCACTCACAGACCCACTGAGACACTCACACACCCACTCCCAGATCTACATAGGCTCTCCTACATCCACTTACAAAGCCTTGTACAACCCCATACATTCACTCACACACCCACTCACAGCCCCATACAACAACTCACACAACCACAACACAAGGAAATACTTTTTCATAAAAAGTCATAATTCACTGAAAACAACAAAGGACATTATAGTTAGAAAATAGAATTTTAAAACTGTAGAAGTTTAATGAAAAAAACAACGATTACAGAGACGTTATAGTTCGGTAATAGAATTGAAAACACCTTAGAAATTCAGCAAAAAAACATTGGTTACAGGGACATTATAGCTAGGCTCACATTTCACTCACAAAAAAAAAAAAAAAATGAAATCCAGCAGTTATAGTTGCCTGAGCTAACTATAGCCAATGCCCCCACAATACACTGATTATGACCTCAAATATTACATAACTCATGACATGGTAAGTGACATCGCTGATGACATCTCAAATGACCTCAACGATGACATCACTGGTGACATAATTGAGTTAGTGTAGGGGTGATCGTTTTTCTAATGTATGTCATCTGAGGGGCTTTGAGACTATCTGAATCTGCTTGTGAATGGCTCTGTGAATGGCTGTATAGGTATATGAATGGCTGTGTGAGTGGCTGTATGGGAGTGTGAGTGGGTGTGTGAGGGGCTGTATGGATGTGTTAGTGGGTAAATGAGTAGATGTATGGTTGTATGATAGGCTGTGTGAGTGGCTGCAATGGAGAGTGAGTGGGTGTGTGAGTGGCTGTATAGGTGAGTCAGTGGCCATGTGCATGCCTGCATAGGTTGTGAGTGGGTGTGGGAGTAGCTGCATGGGTGACTGTGGCTGTGTGAGTGGGTATATAGATTACTGGTAGTTGTTTGAGAGTGTGTGTGTAGGTAAGTGAGTGGGTGTGAATGTCTGTATTAAAGAGTGAGTGGGTATATGAGTAAGTGAGGGAGTGTCTGAGTGGTTGTATGGATGTGTGAATGGGTATGTACATGATGTGTGAGTAAGTAAGCAGGTGCCTGCGTGTTTTTATAGGTTAGGTGTTTTGTAAGTGGGTGTATGGGTGTCTAAGTTAGTATGTGAGTGTGGATGTATGGGCAAGTGGGTAGGTGTGTGACTGGCTGTATGAGTGATTGTGAGAGAGGGTCTATGGGAGACAATGTGGTTGTCTCAGTGACTGTTTAAGTGACTGAGTACATGTGTTAGTATCAGTATGAATAAGTGAGTGGTTGTGGTAGTATCTGTAGGGATGAGTGACTGGTTGTGTGAGTGCTTGTACGAGTGAGAGTGGGGGTGTGTGAGTGGCTCTATAGATGAGTGAGTGGTTGTGTGAGTACGTGCATGGGTCTGTGTATGTGAGTGTATGAGAGGTTGTATAGGGGTGTGTGTGGGTCTGTGAGTTCTTCTGTGGATGATGTAATCAGTGATGCTATTTACTGGAAGCACGTATTGTACAGATTGCAAAACCTAACGCCCCACCCCTGCGGGTGTGCTGGCTGGCACGTTAGTTAGCATACATCATTGATGTAGGTTCATGTCTGTCACCCATGATCAATAAAGATCTAACATTCAAATATTCCTGCATGATCCAATTGTGCCCTAGTGAGGGCACAATTGGTTCATGCAGCCAGCACACTGGCATTAGGTTTTGCAAGGAGCACGGTTATGGAGAACGATGCAATAGACTTATTTCAGTCTATGAGATTTTGAGACACATTATCTGGCGTTCCGTGACCAATATTAATACTGCTGAAGATGGCGGTAAATAAGCGTATTATTTGCATTTATTTTTTATGTATTAATGAATTCATAAGATGTGGTTTAATAATTTATATCCAACGAAACTTGCCCAATGTATTTGATACAATCAATGATATTTTTGACATTCAAATACGGCCACGACAGTTGCTATTATGTATAGGCACTTGTGTGGGTGAGTCCGTCCTTTAATGAGGACGATGAGGTGTATTTAACCATGGCGAATCTGTATGTTTGCGAGCGTGATCAAGGCGTAAAGCCGAAACGTGACGATTTTTACCTACCATTAAATTAACTGCAGCAATTTGGGTGTCCGATTGTTTCCTGGAAAGACGGGGATTTGTGTAGAGTATATATATATATAGGGATAACTTCACCTGCAAAACGGATTTTGCAGTATAGGTACTGGGATGCACCTGCAACAAAAACTACTGAGGGAGCACCATACATCCCGTTCATGTGAGGATACTGCAACACCTGCGGGCAATTGGGAATGATGATCCCGCATACCCTGTAGCGCCCCACATTAACACACACCACGGCGGGAGGGCGGAAGACCTGAAGTATTTTGTTATAGATAGTGTCAAGAAAAACATCGGGGGGGGCGACCGACAGCTAGCCCTTAGGAGACTGGAATCCAGATATATAATCTTACTGGACTCCAAGATACCCAATGGTCTGAATGCTGATGAAGCAATGAATCTGCACCTCTAAACTTGACTTTGAATAACTGAACCTTACTGTAATAGCTACATCCTCTTTCTCAGACCCCTCCCCTAAACAACTGACCCACGTTTTCTTCTTACACCTCTCTTCTTAATCCACTTGCTTGGTCTCTAGATGAGGGCACACTACACTATCTCTACACCCACAGAACTTTCTCGCACTGGGTAACCCCCCTTTTGAACTATTATTACTGCTTACCCTACTCCAGAAATACCTAACGTTTCAACAATGGTGACAAGTGTGATTCAAGCCCACTAGGGCATTAATGCATACATCAGATATTTATGTGTGTCCAGAAAGGGTCGCAGAGCAGACAGAATTCTATATACAGCCCCGGTACCGCACTGGCAGATGACCAACAGTTACACCTGTATACCTCTGTACAGATGCACACATTGGCTTCATGGCCCAGAGAAACTGAACACCTTGCGACACAAACTCAAAAACACGCACTAACAATCACCAACTATAATGTTGAAACTAGTTTTCATTCCAACATTGGGAGTCAAACCTATAAATAGGATGTGATATTCTTTGTTTCTGAATGTATATATTATACACTTTTTTTCACCCGTTTTTTTATTGTTTTTATATGACCGGTACACATTTATGTTGCATTATAAATTGGGGTTGTGCCGATATGATGTTTTCATTTATAAGTATACTACTGTGAAAATCGCATCCCACGGAGTCAGCCCTTGTTTTCTTCACAAATGATTCGGGGTTGGAATCTATATTCAGGGACGCGACGGAGCCCCTTACGCTGAACCTCCTCAATCTGGTGCTCTCCGCTGCCTGGAAAACAAGGTGGACTATCTTTGGCACACCAAGGAAATCAGAGACCACCCCTAAGCCGACATCACGGGACGATAAGCACTGATGGACTGCACGGACCCAAGTTTCCTGATCCTCGAGGCTGCCGGATGGCATCCGAGTTCCTGGTAAGCTTGCTGGTGTGGATTGCTACTGTTTTCCAGGTCATCCGAAGTGGCCGCTGGAAGAGGTAGTCCTACAGTTCTGTGGAACCATAGGCAGTGGGTGTCAAAGAAAAATGTGCTTTCCATAAGCGATGGCTGGGTAGTGGGTCAGGGAGCATGAGGAGGCAGCACGTGACTTGATATCTTCAGTGACAAGGACACAGGCACGGGTGCACAGTCAACAAGTGGCACAGCACAACTGTCAGCAGCAGTCAACAATGTGAAGAAACTATTAAATGAATTTGAGAAACTGAGACGGCAGGAAGCGTCAAAATGGTAGGAGTGCACATCGCTGAAAAGATACCTAGAAGTAGGCAGTGTGCCCAGAGGCCTCAAAATTTTAGTGGCGCCGACATACGAAAACCCCGAACCAGCCATGCTGCAAGACTGGGCTGACAACAGCGCCCAATCTTCTCAGAACATGCTGAAAATCCTGATTAACCCGTTCATTGCTGCCGTCGGCCAACGGCCGTCGCAAGCACTACCTTGGTAGTGCTGCGCACGTCCATTGGCCGACGCGAGCCCGCCGAAACAATAGAACCCCGCACTGCGGCGAAATTATCGCCCCGGTAAAGGTGTTAAATATGCCACATCAGACCGAGAAAAAATACTGGCAAAGCTAGAGGAAATTCGTAAAGAACTTCATAAAGTAAAAAACCAAGACAATATCAACAAAGGCCTGCAAGAGATTAAAAATCGAATATCTAAGTATGAGCAAATGATAAAGGAACGCAAAGCACACAAATTCCAATGTGACAGGAATGATTATTTGTGCGGCAGGATTTACATTATCTCAAGGAAATTTGATAATATTCGCCAGCAACAATTATCAGCCGCAGGAAGCGGACAACAGGAATACGTTGAGCCCAGCGAATCCGAGGTCAGTTCTGAACCCGAATCCGACCCTGAAGGTGCGGGAAGTGGTATCCAAGCACGAAAAGTCCCCACACCCATCCAAGAATTTGCTTTTTTATGGGTAGAACGCCTGATGAGCCTTCGGCCAAGACTACCGCGGCAGGAGCAGAATCCAAACAGAACTACCAGTCAATGAGCAGATGGAGGAAGAACAGGAGATGGGGCGGGCATAACACAAAGAACAGGAAAATCAGCATACAGACAGAACAGACGGCGATGATGTGCACAAATGGAAGTAACAACACAGTTATCAATTTATCGGATATGGCTCTAACAAAGAAAGAAGAACAAACTCTTTCACTAGGCCTCTCCTATTGCAGAGAAACTAACTTTGACTACATTCAGACTAGAATAGACCTGCATAAGTTCATACGCAGACTAAAACTACGCAAGTACTTTTTTAACTTACATGATAAAGCTAGTGACAAACCTGATCGAGAAGCAGCACCTAACTCAACGAACATTTTGAATGTGGCAGACATGCAATTTATCAGAGAAATGGCTGAAATAGACAACTGTGAGGGAACTGAGGTCATGTGCACTGGTGAAGCAGCCACTCATGCAGGCATAAACATCCAAACAACTATCCAGACTCCATTCAAACCAAAATCAGTGTTCTGTCCACTGATGCCAAAGGACTTCGATATTTTTTGGGACAAAGTAATTAAAGATCTGAAGGAACTGGCCATGGAAGCAGCAATGACTTCACCAAGATGAAGCACAACCAGAGAACCGAATACGAGGCTGTCATGAAAAAAATCAAAGATCGAAATGACATTGTGGTGTGGTGGTCAGACAAAGGGGTCAACGTTGTCCTCTGGCCCCTGGACATGTACAATAGAGAAGCAATGTTACAGCTAACAGACAGGAACTGCTATATGCGAATCAGCGTCACAAACATTGCTAACATCCAAGAAAGATATCACAGGAGTCTGTATGACTGGAGAACAGCAGGATGAATTGCAAAACATGAGTTTGAATTTCTGAAAAACAATTACCCGGTGACACCACAACTTTATTTAATCCCTAAGATTCACAAGAATGAACAATGCCCGCCGGGCAGACCGATCATATCAGCGATTGGTGGACTTTTCAAAAATACAAGCAAGTTCATAGACTTTTTCCTCCAGCCTTTTGTGCAATGTCTTCCAGCATATATTAGGGACACTGGGGATATCCTGGCAAAAATCATTGACTGTAATTGGCATGATGATCATGTTTTTGTTACTCTGGATGTACAATGCCTTTATACAAGCATTAGGCACAGGGATGGCCTGAATGCTATCAAGCATTACTTAGGTACCAGAGATATAGGACTTTATCAACATACCATGATGTTGCTACAGATGACGGAATGGTGTCTTGAGAACAACACCTTCATGTTTGACAAACTCTTGTAAAAGCAAACACAAGGCACGGCTATCGGTACTTGCTTTGCCCCCAGCTATGCTCATTTGCATATGGGCTGGTGGGAGGAGCAAGAACTCATGAAGACACACAACACACAAATGTCAGAAAATGTAGCACTGTACTGTCGCTACATCAACACCATTTTCATTTTATGGAAGGGCAGTGAACAGAGTGCATCCGACTTTGCTGTTAAACTAAACCAGAATGCACTCAATCTAAAATCCACATGCACCACCAGCAAAAACACCATTGTCTTCCTAGATTTAGAACTATACGTCTGCAACAATAAGGTACAATCAAGAACCTAAAGGTAACCGACATCCAGCAATGCTATTTTGCATGCCGAAAGTTTCCACCCTACTAGCCTCATTTCCAGCATCCCTTATGCAGAATGCCTCAGAATGAAGCGTAACTACAGCACTGAAGAAAGTTTCGAGAATTCCAAAAGTGGTCTCTTTAGCAGACTGCGAAACAGAGGATACAAGACCAAAACCCTGGTCAAAGCAGAACAGAAATGCATGACAAAGAATAGGGAAGAACTCATTTTCAAGCCCAGCACCTGTGAATAACCACTTAGGAAACAACCAGAGGACACACCCAGACTGATCACAGGGTACAACACATACCACACTAAACTACGTAATGTCCTGTACAGACACTGGCCGATTGTGCGTAGTGACCCTGTTAGAACTGGGGGTCTCTACTTGGCAGGGGTAGGTACGACTGTCCAAATAGGGAACCTTGCTTCTAGTCAGGGTAAGAAGGATGCACTCTTCATATAACTCCTACTCACCCCCTTGGTAGCTTGGCACGAGCAGTCAGGCTTATGAAAGGCAATGTGCTAAGTATTTGTGCCAACACTCACAGTAACACAGTGAAAACACCACAAACTGACTCCACAATAGTTTAGAAAAATAAAGGTATTTAATCTAAACTACACAAGACCAAAACGACAAAAATCCAACATACAAAGTTCAAGAATATGGTTTCAAATGAGTTCTTAAGGTTGCGTTAAAATAATCCACAGTTGCATCACGTTTTAGCCAGCCAACAGTACCTTTAGATGCGACAAAAGTTCCAAGTGAAAGCTGTAGCGTTGAAAAGCAAGCGATGCGTCACTCCTGAGACCCTGGGGAGGCGATCCAATAACCCCGCTGGATGTAGCGGGCGTGTTGCGTTGACTCCGGTCTGTATGGGGAGGGATGCAATACCTTGCGTGGATTCCGGTGCACAGGTTTCGGTGGAAGCGGCTCACAAAAGGTACGATGTTCGGCGCAGCGACAATCTCCGGTGCGGCGACAATGCACAGCTCAGCGACGATCTTCTACTCTTGCAGCCCCTTGATGCGATGGCTCTGCGACGACTCTCACAGCGACGTGATGCGGTCCGCAAGCAAGCGGTGCGACGATCTCACCCAGTGACGACAGGCTCTGCGACGACACTTGTAGAGATGGTAATCTTCCCGCACCGGATTGGTGCATCACGCAAGCGAAGGATGCGACGACTCTGGCAGTGGCAACAGGCACTGCGACGATCTCGGCCTTCGCGGCAGCGGGAATATCCTCTGACAGGGATGCGCTCCGCAAGCGAGTGATGTGATAATTTGGCAGAAAGTTCTTTTAAAGCTTGGTTTCCAGCTCCCCAACACAGGTACAACTTCCAGAGGCACCACACATGGGCCAAGCACTCCAAGAAGGACAGAACTCTCTCAGCAGAGTTCAGGGAAGCTGAGGGTGAAGTCCTTTTGTTCCTGGGACTTCTTAACAGGGAGCCAGCTCTTCTCAGGGCCTTGGAGATTCCTTCAAGCAAGGGGACACAGCACAAAGCAAAGCCCTTCCTCTGTCCTTGGCAGCAAAGCAACAGCAGGTCAGTCCAGCAGAGCAACAGCAGGACAGTCTTCCTTCTTCAGTTTCAGCTTTTTCCTTGGCAGAGGTTCCTTCTTGATTCGAGGACAATCTAATTTTCTGTAGTCAGGGGTCCTGTACTTATACCCCTAAAAGTCTTTGTTCCCTTTGTGCAGGAGGGCTCTGAGCCCAGTCCAAACCAGTTCTGGAGCACTCTGTTTACATGTCTCCTTCTTTCCTTTCACAGTGCAGAGCAGAAACATCAGACGCCCCACAGGAGGTGGAGCCAGCATTGTGGAGGCAAAGCACAGCCCTGGAGCACTTTGTTGACATGATTCCTTCTCTCCTTTCACAGTGCAAGGCAGAGACATCAGATGCACCACAGGGGGTGGGGCCAGCACTGTGGGGGCATGCATAGTCCTATTCAGGTCCCAGGTGCAACTCCTCCCTCCCATCTAGATGCAGATCTCTCTATTCACCACTGGGCGGACTCATTCTGTCTCCTGAAATCCCCCAGCCCAGGCACTCACAAACCAGACAGTCAATTCACAAACAGCCAAAGGCACACCGAAAGGTCAGACAAGAAAGCAGCCACTTTCTAAAAGTGCCACTTTCAAACACAGGGTTTAAAAAACACCTTTCCCAAAAGATGTGTTAATAAATTCTGAGTTCAGGGATACCAAACTTGTATGTCCCATCTTGCGCCTATGGGAAGAAATGCAGGTAACCACTGTACACAGCATTCCCCATGATAGCCTATGGGCAAGATAGCCTTACAATAGTGAAAAACGAAAATGGCTGTCATTCACTACCAGAGCATGTCACCTGCACTAGTGCATGCTCTACCTTTCACATACACTGCACCCTGCCCAAGGGGGTACCTTGGGCCTTCCATTGGGGTGACCAATGTGTACAGAAAGGGAAGGGTTAGGCCTGGTCAGTGGGGACACTGACCAGGAGTACATGGCAGTTCACAGACTGCACACAGGCACTGCGGTTGCAGGCCTGAGACATTAGGGCTACTCATGTGGGTGGCACAATCAGTGCTGCAGGTCCACTAGTAGCATTTGCATCACCAGCCCTGGCACGCTCAGTGCACTTTACTAGGGAATTCCTGGTAAAACAAATATGCCAATCATGGATAACCAATCACAATAACAATTTACACAGAGAGCATATGCACTTTAGCACTGATCCGCACTGGTAAAGTGCCCAGAGTCCTATTGCCAACAACCACGGGTCAGGAAAAACAAGGGAGGAAGAAGCAAAAAGTTTGGGGATAACCCTGCAAAAAGGGCCATTTCCAACACAACCTCCTTCCAGCCTAAAGCCAGGGTAGACCAAACGATACCTCGATGGGATTCCCTGCTTAGGGCAATAGAACATGGAAACTGGCCCAAACAGCAGGGTACTATTCCTGTTCTATGCCTTCCTGAACCTAGTTGGATCACTCCATCCATACTCTCAGGGTCCACCACAAAAATCCATGTGGAACCCTTCTCCTCACTTGTGGACACCATCTGTGCAGCATCTAAACTTAACTTGCTCACAGGTGTGTCCCATTAGACAGACAGCAAGCCACAGTGGCCACCGACAGTGGTCAGGGATGAGACCCGGGCCTTATGCCTCTCAGGGCTCTCAAACCCTTGTGGTGACAGAGGGAGGCGGGCAGTAGCCCAAGGTACTCGTCACCCTTTGTCCACTCTCCCTCCTGTCAGGTCAGGTCTGACATCCTGGCACTGACCCACCAGTCCCGTACCTGTACCTGGTGGCTGGACAGGAGGCTGGTGTGGGCTTCCCCACACCCGGCCCTCCTCTTCCTTGGGGCTCTGTACCCTCCCACCTGAAGCGGTACCCCCTTCTTGAATACTCAGGGCACCTGTAGTAGGTGTTCTGCAGCATTCACCCAGCAGTTATGGGGATATATCCTGCAACTGGGATTCCAGGTCAGGGGGGGACACCCTGGACCTGGCCCTCCAACCTAGGCTCCAAAGCCTCTAGGTCAGGCAATACCTGAACCTGGCCTCCCCACCCAGGGACCAACCCCTGCGGTAGAACACTTGCCTGGCACCCCAGGACTTCACTCACAGATGTGCCCACACCGGTAGACACTACGCACCTGGCCAACACAACGGTGTGGCCCAGTCCACCCCCAGGGTGAGACTCCTGCCCACCTTCCAGGGGCAGCCCTGTCCACCAGGACAACCAGCCACAGGAGCCACTGACAGCTGTCAGTGATGAGAGCCAGGCCTCCTGCTTGTCAGGCCTCTCTAGCCTGGCACCTTCCTTCGACTCTCCCTCTTGCCAAGTAAGGTAGGGCATCCTGACACAGGCCTGCCAGCCCAGGGCCTGTACCCTCAGACTGACCAGACACCTGTCCACCTGACAGTACGCGAGGATCCCCCAGGACAGAAGTGGTGTCACCATGGTCACTCCTGGGAGACTCCTTCCCCCTCTCACCCCTCAGTCTGGACTTCTGCACCCTCCCAACTGGAGTGGCACTGCCAAACACCAGAACTTATGGAGGCCTGGTTACAGGCACTCCTGTTCACTAGACACTAGGAGATCCTCCTCAAATGGCCTACTAGCACCTTCTAGGCCCCCAACCTGGTGTTCCTTTAAGGAACCCTCCAGGTCCTGAGACTGGGTTTCGGGCACCGTGAGGCACACCTTCATACACTCACTCCTTCTCCACTGAGACCGGACATGAGCCCCTACACCCCTCCCACTACACTGGGACCTAACTGGGCTACACTGAACCTCTTCCACCTCACAGGTCTGGAATATATCTGTGCCACTCCTTTTGGGATCCCTCCCCAATGCCTCCCCAGACTCTCTGGAATCCACCAAGAGGTCTGCCTCCAACGCAAGCTCTCTGGGATCAGAGAACTCACACTCCACCGGGTATTGGCATAGCTCTGGAAAACAGGGACTTAAAATATGCTCTCCAACAAATGAATCACACAGCCCCCCACAATTGTTAACCAAGTTACCCTTTGCTCACCCTCCAGTGCCTCACACAAGTACCCCACACCACTCTCCTGAGATTGGCAAGACAGTGTACTACTGTCTCTGTCACACAACCCACACTCTTCTGGCTGGTCTTCACACTCACACACCAAGGTTTCTACCATGGGGGAACCCCTCTCCCTGTACCTCTCGTCTAGAGTCAGTAGAGTGGCCCTCCTACTACCAGGATTATGGTCCCCTGTGCCAGTCCCCAATCTACTTCAGGGACACTGCACTCCACTGGAACTGCATCATAAACCTGAACCCCCTCGTGTATGTCGACCCCCTTCCTCAAGTCAGGCGGGAGTTTGACAGCAAGCACCACAACTCAGCCTTTTAGTCCCGTCGGTCATGCCGCAAATCAGCAACCCGATGGGATTTACAAGCCATAGCCAGTGATCAAGGGGACTATCCCAAGGCACAAAAGAAGCAGCACGTCAGTCATGCCGCAAATCAGCAACCCGATGGGATTTACAATAATGGAGGGAGTTTGACAGCAAGCACCACAAGCACCACTATGGATATAATTGACTACATGAACAATGATGCACAGCGCCAATATGGGCGGGACTATGAGGAGAAACATCGCGAGTGCGATAAAAGATTGCAAAGCTGTCTTTCCACCAAGAAGCCATAGCCAGTGATCAAGGGGACTATCCCGAAACGCGTATGGCGTTTATGGCAGAGACTATGCTGAGGAGGACTTGAGCGCTGAGGCTGCTGCCTGCTTTACCAATAAAAGGCTGAGTTGTAAACGGCGCGTGGGTGTCTTCACTGCGAGAGCAACTATGTTTATATATATATAGATATATATATATAGAAGCTCCGTGGTCCCCCTCAGTCAAAAGGAAAACTCCAAGCACTCCAGGTACAGCAAAACGAGGATTTTATTACGGCTTACAGCAAGCGAGAGATGACAGACGCGTTTCAAACACAAAGTCCTTCCTCAGTGTCAATGCAAAGCTGCGCACGGCTTGTATTCATACACGCCTTCACAAAAAGTGAAGGCGGACTCATGGTATCGGTGTTGGTGTAAATTCATGAGAATTACCAGGGATAGCATGGCGGCCATTGCACAATATAAAAAACGTCATAATACATTTTATAAATCAACCATTATTGAGCAATAGAGTTCATAGCCCGCCTTAGCCAAAGCAATTGTTAATACAAAATCAAAGGCATAAAGATAAATAAATAAACGTCTAATCTGGCCGTGAATCGGCTTGCGCCTGGTTTCAACTCCAAATTACATTCTACACCTCGATAGTAACCAGAGAATAACAGAAAATTTAACCGTAAATTTTAAACCAACAATGGCATGCCTTTCACCAGAGATTGAAATTAGATCTCGCCGTGTATCGGCACTTCTCCGGTATTTATAATACATATTAGTTTACCGGAGACAAATTCATAATATCAGGCTGTTGCATGCCTAACTGTAATTTTTAGAAAGAATGAGTGCATGGGAGAAATCTATATACAAATGGATACATGATTTACAAAGATTGCATCAAAAGTTCAAAAGTTCAAACATCCACCTAGCTTTTGTGCAATGTGTACTTTAAGAATTATTATAATAAACATATTTCCAGGATGTTAGAACTCATGCGAGAGACCCATCATAGGTCGAAGAATAAATAAAGCAAGGAAACCAAGGACTAAGTCCAAAACAAAATCCAAAACACTATATACAAACAGATCATGATTGAGCACAGAATGAACCAAAATTTGGAACTAGATGTTCAGTTTCAGTGATAAGTTCCTAGGTATAATACACCTTATATCTAACATTGCTATCAATTGGTAGTAACTGGTTGGGGTGGGGGTAATAGAATAACTCATGTAGTTTGTAATATCACGAGTCACAGTTATTCATTATCATGCTTCTCATTATTTCTTTTGTATGGATGTTATATTACTCTCTCTCCCTCCCAATTTCATTAACGACCTAAATGTACTGTGAATTCCTCCCCGATATTAAGCCCGAGTGGACTCTTGGTCTGCAGATCTATAATATATCTGGACTCTAATCTGCGGAGACTCAAGACTCAAGAGTCTGTCTCCTCCTCGAGGATGCAAGGGTACATGGTCAATACCAAAATACCTTAGCAATTCTCTATCACTCCCATGGACTTTAGCAAAGTGCCGCGCAACAGGATAGGCAGCATCCTTGTTGGCTATTGCTCTCTGATGTTCAAGTATTCGCAGTTTAACGTTGTTTATTGTGCTGCCAATATATTGAAGTCCGCATGGGCAGACCAGACAATATACAACGTAGGGAGTGGTACAGGTAATAAATTTGTTAATTGGCCTCGGCTGACTCAAACCAGGGACATTGTATTTCAGTGTCCTTCTGCTGTTATCGCAGGCACGACACTTCCCGCATGGGTAGAAGCCCTTCATGTCTCTCAACTTCCCACTCGATTTTTGTTCAATCGGTTTCAGATGACTTTGTACCAGATTGTCCCTAAGGGATTTGGTTTTCCTAAATGTGAGGAGCGGTTTCTCTGGGACATCATTCCCTATAACCGGATCTGTGCGTAATATGTGCCAGCTTTTGGTGAGTATTCTCCTCAACTGATTGGCCTCAGCAGAGTAGGTTGTGACCATTCGAAATTTACCTGTGGTCTCCGAATCTTTTTTAGTTTCCATGGTTGGGACTAGGAGTTGTTTTCTGGGGATTCTCAGTACCTTGTTGTAGGTGTCATTTAGCAGCGTTTCATCATAGCCTCTGTTAAGAAATCTAGCAATGCATCCCCTTGCTGCGATGGCGAAATCTCTCTCAAGAGAGCAATATATATATATATATATATATATATATATATATATATATATATATATATATTCACTGAAAAAAACATAGGTTTCACACAGGTTATAGTAAAAAATTTGCATTTAAAAAACCTTAGAAATTCACAGAAAAACCATAGGTTTCACACATGTTATAGTTAGCTGGACATTTCACTCATACAAAACCATTGAAATTCCCCCGTTATAGTTAACTATAACTCGTACGCCCGCAATACACTGTTGATGTTGTCACATATTACATCACTCATGACATGGTCAGTGACATCACTCATGACATCACTGATGACATCTCAAATGACATCACTGATGACATCACTGATGACATCATCCAGTGAATGTGTGTCTTTCTAAAAAAAAATATGTTTTATATATGTATATCTAAAGGTCGATGGAAGAATAAATGTGTAAATAAGTGTCTAAATTGACGTTTTTTTTGTAAAAATGATTGTATAACTGACTTATTAAGTGTATCAGTGAAAACATGTGTTAGGGAGTAATGTTTAAATATGTAAATATCTGTATCAGTGTCTCACTTGTGTATAAGTGGCTGCATGGGTTGGTGACTAGCTACATGAGTGTCGATATGGGTTATTAGTTGGTTTTTAGAGTATCAGTATGAGTGTCTGTATGGTTTGGTGGGGGTATTACTTACCGCATAGATGCATGAATGTGCGACTCACTGTTTGTATGTGTTTTGAAGACAACATGTGTGCAGGACTGTATGGGTGGATGAGTGTGTGTATGGGTGTGTTAGTGAGTGAATCACTGTCTCAATAGTATCTTTATGAGTAATTACATATGTTTTAAACTAGTATATGTGAGTATTGATGTATACAAGTGATGTATATAAGTGAGTATATGTGAGAGCGAGAGATTGTAAGAGTTCCTTTATAGATAAGTATGTGTTGTTTCTATAAGTGATTCTTTAAGAGAGTAAGTATGTGAACGATTCTGTAGAAGTAAGTGTAGTGGTGGGTGTATAGCTGTACATGCAAGTAAATGGATGTTTGATAGTTTGTTTGCATGTGTGAGTTTGTGTGTGAGTAACTCTATAGATGAGTGTTGGTGTGTAATAAGATGTATAGGTGTATGAGTACACATAATGAGTGAGTACATGTATGAGTGCCTATATAGAACTGTTAGTGAATGACTGGATGTGTAGGTAGATTTTAGAATTACTGACAAGGTTGTTCTAACTGGAATTGGCTTTTCCATTTTTTTGTGAACATTTTAGTTTCTATTTTTGAATGTGTGTATCAAGGGTTATACTACACTATTACGCTGAGAGGAGGTCTGTCACTCTTTCACAAGGATGATGTCATCAGTGATGTCATCAGTGATGTAATTTGAGATGTCATCAGTAATATCATGAGTGATGTCACTGACCATGTCATGAGTGATGTATAGTTAACTATAACGGGGGAATTTCAATAGTTTTGTATGAGTGAAATGTCCAGCTAACTATAACATGTGTGAAACCTATGGTTTTTCAGTGAATTTCTAAGGTTTTTTAAATGCTAATTTTTAACTATAACCTGTGTGAAACCTATGGTTTTTTCAGTGAATTTCTAAGGTTTTTTAAATGCTCATTTTTAACTATAACGTGGCTGAAACCTATGGTTTTTTCAGTGAATTTCAAAGGTTTTGTAAATGATAATTTTTAAATGTATTAATTGTTATATTTTTTTCTACTGATTCACTACATTATTTAAAATTATTTATTTTTAGATATTTCATTTTTAAAATTACATTACATATTTTTTATATAAATTGAAAAATATATGTTTTTAAAAATATAGAAATTGTAATATTTTTATTTTTTTCATATTTTTTTAATTTATATATATTTTATATAGCCGGCAATGATATCCTATGGAAGAAAATTCAAGTTACTGGTAAGTACAGTTACATTTACTTTTCATGAACAGTAGTGAGCTGAAAGATGCAGCACTGAGGTCTCTCCTGAAAACAGGTGAGTAAATCGGAATTCGTAGTTCGGCTGATTTTAGAGGAATTTTTTAAAGTTCCAAAACTCCACACATAGAAGAATTTCAAAGTAAAACATGTCAATGTTAGCCTATTGAAGGGAATTCAAGTTACTGTAAGTATGGTTACATTTAATTTTCAGGGTCCGTCCTGGGCTCAAAGATGCAGCACTGACGTCTCTCGTGATAACAGGTGAGTAAATCAAAATTCGTAGTTCGGCTGATTTTACAGGAATTTTGCAAACTTCCAAAACTCCACACTTAAAAAAATATCCATGTGAAACCAGTCAATGTTATCCTATGGAAGGAAATTCAAATTACTGTAACTACGATTAGAATCTATTATCAGGATCAGTAGTGGGCTGAAACATGCAGCACTGAGTTCTCTCCTGATAACAGGTGAGTAAATCGCAATTCGTAGTTCGACTGATTTTAGAGGAATTATTTAAAGTTCCAAAACTCCACACTTAGAAGAATTTCCAAGTAAAACATGTCAATGTTAGCCTAAGGAAGGAAATTCAAATTACTGTAACTACGATTAGAATTACTTTTCAGGATCAGTAGTGGGCTGAGAGATATAGCACTGAGGTCTCTCTTGATAACAGGTGAGTAAATCGCAATTCGTAGTTCGACTGATTTTAGAGGAATTTTTTAAAGTTCCAAAACTCCACACTTAGAAGAATTTCCAAGTAAAACATGCCAATGTTAGCCTAAGGAAGGAAATTCAAGTTACTGTAACTATGATTAGAATTACTTTTCAGGATCAGTATTGGGCTGAAAGATACAGCACTGAGGTCTCTCTTGATAGCAGGTGAGTAAATGGGAATTCGTAGTTCGCCTGATTTCAGAGGAATTTTTTAAAGTTCCAAAACTCCACACTTAGAAAAATGTCCAAGTAAAACATGTCAATGTTAGCCTATGGAAGGAAATTCAAGTTATTGTAAGTATGGTTACAATTACTTTTCAGGGTCCGTCCTGCGCTCAAAGATGCAGCACTGACGTCTCTCGTGATAACAGGTGAGTAAATCGGAATACGTAGTTCGGATGATTTTACAGGAATTTTTTAAACTTCCAAAACTCCACACTTAGAAAAATTTCCATGTGAAACAGGTCAATGTTTGCCTATGGAAGGAAATTCAACTTACTGTAAGTATGGTCACATTTACTTTTCAGGGTCGGTCCTGGGCTCAAAGATGCAGCACTGACATCTCTCGTGATAACAGGTGACTAAATCAGTATTCGTACTTCGGCTGATATTAGAGGAATATTTCGCTCAATAGTGAACGAAGGGGGCGGGGCCTGAGGAGACATGTGCAAACACGCTCTGTGGCGCGTTTTAGATTGGGGAATATATTCCTCTTCAATCCTGAAGTCACGTATGAGCCAACTAGCCCATCAGGTACCTCCAGTTTGCCCCAGGGAGCTGCGTTGCAGAAAGGTGTTCAGAGGGCACGCCCCTTTTTACAACACTCTGCAACGCAGCTCCGTGGCACTTACTAGAGGTACCCGTTGCACTAGTTGGCCCCTAGGGGACCTCTGAATTGAAGAGGAATATATTCCCCAAGCTAAAATGCACCACAGGGCGTGTTTGCACACATGTCACCTCAAACCCCACCCCCTACCTTCACCACTGTGCAAACATGCCCCGTAACGCGTTCTAAGTTGGGGGATTAATTCCCCTTGCATACTGGGGGTCCCTGGGGGCCAACTAGCACACCAGGAACCTCCAGTATGCGCCAGGGGGCTGTGTTGCAGAGGTGTAAAAAGGGGCGTGGCCTCATTAAACTTCTCTGCAACACAGTCCCCTGGTACGTTTGCAGAGTGGGAACTAATTCCCCTTGCATACTGGGGGTCCCTAGGGGCCAACTAGCCCACCAGGAACCTCCAGTGTGCGCCAGGGGGCTGCGTTGCAGAGAGGTGTAAAGAGGCCATGCCCCTTTTTACACCTCTCTGCAATGCAGCCCCCTGGCACTTTTTCAGAGGGGGAACTAATTCCCCTTGCATACTGGGGGTCTCTGGGGGCCAACTAGCCCACCAGTAACCTCCAGTGTGCGCCAGGGGGCTGCGTTGCAGAGAGGTGTAAAGAGGCCACACCCCTTTTTACAGCTCTCTGCAACGCAGCCCCCTGGTGCTTTTTCAGAGGGGGAACTAATTCCCCTTGCATACTGGGAGTCCCTGGGGGCCAACTAGCCCACCAGGAACCTCCAGTGTGCGCCAGGGGGCAGCGTTGAAGAGAGGTGTAAAAAGGGGTGTGGCCTCATTATACCTCTCTGCAAGGGAGCCCCCTAGCCCATACTGGAGGTTTCTGGTGGGATAGTTGGCCCCCAGGGACCCCCAGTATGCAAGTGGAAGTACTTCCACCTCTGCAAATGCGCCAGGAGGCGCGTTTGCAGAGAGGTGCAGGGATGGAGCGTGGCCTCCTCCCGATCCCATTTAAAAAAAAAAAAAACTTTTAAGAAGGGGGGCTGTGTAGCCCCCCTTCTTTTTCTTTTTCTTTTGGCCCTGGGGACCCCATCCCCCAAGGCCTGCCCCCAATTTTTTTATTTATTTATTTTTAAATCTGGAAGGGGCCGCGTGGCCCCCCTCCCGTAGCCAATTCCGGCCCCGGGGACCCCATCCCCCGGGGTATGGCCTTCCTTGTTGGGTCCCCAAGCCCCCCACGGTCCCTGCCGGCTCCCCCATCCGGGGCATGGCCAACATTGTTTGTTTAAATTGTGCAACCCCCCTCCTATGCCCCCCTTAAGGCCCCAGGGACCCCATCCCCGGGGCCTTTTTTTTGGGGGGGGGGGAGTTAGGCCGCCTGGCCCCGGGGACTCCATCCCCCGGAGCCTGGCCTTCCTTGTTGGGGACCGTGGGAGGGTCCCCAAGCCCCCTTCGGTCCCTGCCGGCTCCCCCAACTTGCGGGAGCCGGCATTGCTTTTCTGTATGGGGAGCAGATAACATGCTGCTCCCCATACAGAAAAGCAATCGCCTTTGATTTTTGAAAGAGAGAGCAGGTTTCCTGCTCTCTCTTTCAAAAATCAAAGCAGATTGCTGTGGTAGGGTGGGAGCCACGAGGCTCCCGCCCTACCACAGCAAACAGCAGTGTCCCGGGGGTGGGCACCCAGGGACACTGCAGGAGCCGGCCCTGGGGGCTGGCGGTCTCCAGGGCCATCAAGGGCTCCAGGAGGGGGGCCACGCGGCCCCCCTCCCAACATCAACAAAGCCCCGAGGGTGGTGGTCCCCGGGGCTGGGGGGTCCGTCACGGACCCCCTATTTTACATATAAGTACCCTGGGAGGTGGCGGTCTCCGGGGCATGTGGGGGGGGTTGAGCCCCCCACACATTTTTTTTTTTATTACAAAAACGAAGCCCCGGGAGGTGGCGGTCCCCGGGGCTGTGGGGGGACCGTGAGCCCCCCGCATTCCTAGGAAAAAAGCCCCAGGGGTGGCGGTCCCCGGGTCTCGGGGGCCTTAGAGGCCCCCAATCACTAATATTGAAGCCCCGGGGGTGGCGGTCCTTGGGGCTGCGGGGGAGCCGTGAGCCCCCCGCAAACTTAGAAAAAAAGCCCCGGGGTGGCAGTCCCCGGGGCTCAGGGGGCCTTAGAGGCTCCCCTCACTAATAACAAAGCCCCGGGGGTGGCGGTCCCCGGGGCTGTGGGGGGGCTCTATGCCCCCCGCAATCACAATTACTTTGCCCTGGGGGTGGCGGTCCTCGGGGCAGTGTGGGGGATTGGGACCCCCCACAATTTTTAAATCATTTTGCCCCCGGCATTTGGTCCCTCCGGGGGCTAATTTATAAAAAAGCAGACCGTTTTTTTTTTCGCGGAGTTTGCGGACACCGCGATTTAAAAAATATATCTTTTTGGGGGGGGGGCTTGGGGGTCCTTGTGGGACCCCCTGAGCAGGCCTAGGGGGTCAGGGTGTTTTTACCCTGCCCCCTTTTTGCGTTTGTCACGTTTGTTTCTCTGCTTTTTTGTGTTCCTGGTTTGGAGTGTTGACAGCCAATTAGCATTCAGCTCGTATCTCGGGAAGGTACAGAGTACAGTAAGCTTACAGTAAGCTCCTATAGATATACTTATGATTTTATTTATGATTTTCTCAGGAACTACTGAACGGATTTACACCATTTAACAAAAAGCGTGATCTGGGAACCGAACGCTACCTTTTTGCCAAATTTGGTGTAATTCCGTTCAGTCGTTCGGGCTGTAGCCCTGGCTAAAGGTCCTATGGAAAATTGCATAGGGAAAACACGTTTTGGGACCCCCCTTTTTTCTCGCCCCACTTCACGAATCACCCCCAAACTTTCAGGGAAGGAGCGGAGCAGGCCATTTTCTTGGAGAAATTCACAAAGATTCGTCCACCGGCGCCAAAGTTATTCCAAATAGAATGTTGCGGCTTTCCTATGGAAACTAGGTTTTAACTATAACTACCTACTGGCGACCGCCGGTAGGTAATATACATATATATATATGATCATGTGATCAAGGGCTTCAGGGTCCGAAACGCGTCATGGCGAACAGAGGGATGCACTAAATAAAATTCAGCAAATTTACCTGAATGGGTCCGGTTCGTTCTTTGTGTCCTGTGAAAATGGATATCTAGACGAAGTTCCTGGAATATATATATATATATATATATATATATATATATATATATATATATATATATATATATATATATATATATATATATGTGTGTGTGTGTGCGTGTGTGTGTGTGTGTGTGTGTGTGATTGGGTGTGTGGTGTGTGTGGGTGTGTGTGTGTGGGTGTGGGTGTGTGTTTGTGTGTGTGTATATATATACATGGTTGACAATCGCTTTGGCCAGATTGAGGACCCCTATCTGGTAATGTGAGTCTTAAATATTGCTGCTCCTGATGGTCAGAGGTGTAGAATCTTTTTAACAGTATGGTGGTCAATAATATCCGGCCAGGATATTTCTAAAAATAGTTTCCCCAAAAAATAATCTAGGAGCTTGTGAACAATTTCTACTGTGTCCTTTTGTAGTACTGCTCAGAGGACAATTAAGTGAAAAGTGGCCAATAATGGCTGACTCTGATGTGAAGGGTTTTGGACTTTTTCCTAGAACTATATTTTTAGACAGAAGAAAAACGTTCACATTAGATGAGGCTAGGATTTTTAAGGCAGCAGACAATTGACAAATGGATGAAAAGATGATGTCATAAACTTGAAAATCCTTAGAATATATATCTTCATATATATTCCACAAAGCAGTAAAATAGCAAACAATTACTACCACTTAATTATGACTTCTACTGATGATTAGTATTCAGTTCAAAGTGGCAGCACCAAAATCAGTGTCATTGTTTCTATAATTGAGCTTCCCTTTGGCAGCTGGTTCAATTGTGACAGTTGTGACAACTGTGCCAGATTCGCTTCACTGGAAGGGGTCTTTTGAAGTTTAAAGTACAGTACACCTAAAGGTTCCCAGTTGTTTAATATTTGTATTTACTCAGGTACACTGGGATGTAAGGGCATAGAGAAGCAGACGCTGTAGCAGCTTAAACGGGAGTGTCAATGCACTGATTACATTAATTTTTGTAGCTCTTATTAACTTTGAACTGTAACTTCTCAGGTCACAAGACAGAAATAAACACTAATAAATAACAGAAGGAAGATACTATGCGACAGTTGTGTGGCGGAAGCCAGGGTGTGACATAGGAGCCAAATATGGTTACAGAGAGAAAGAGGGAAGAGTGATGAAAAGTGCATGAAAATGTAAAAGAAAGACAACTGAATTGAGAAAAGAAGAATGCAAGGAAGGAAAGAGAGATGAAATAAAAACAACGTTCTAGGGAAAGAAACGTTTGTAAGGAACAAAAGAAAAAATAGAAGGAAGGAAAGAAAATTGGATAGGAGAAAAGAAAGGAAGGAAGGAAGGAAGGAAGGAAGGAAGGAAGGAAGGAAGGAAGGAAGGAAGGAAGGAAGGAAGGAAGGAAGGAAGGAAGGAAGGAAGGAAGGAAGGAAGGAAGGAAGGAAGGAAGGAAGGAAGGAAGGGAGGGAGGGAGGGAGCGAGCGCGCGAGCTAGCTTTTCTTAGGGAAACAATCCATGGTTGCCTTAATTTAAATTGTCTGACTTGCATGCGTTTCTCACTTGGACATTGACAGACATATCATTGAAAGTAGGAGGGCATTAATGTTTCTGGCTACTCCCATGCTTGAATGTTAGTTCATACACACGCTTGGAGCACAGTAATGCAAATCACTGTGTCGATTTACTTTTATAAAAGCCCACGGGTGCAGCACTGTGTGAATGCCCACACAACTCTCAGTAAATCTAGACCTTGGTGTGTGCATTTTTGTCATGGTAAATTCAGGCATTGAATAATTATGTTGCATAATATATATTTCAGAAACCTGCATTTGTGAAGTTATAATATTAATTTAAGCATACATTTACTGGTTCGTCTAGAAATCATCACTGTAATGGGCATGTAGAGAAGCATTATTTAAGCTTGTGAACTGTAGGAAAAGAATCACACACAACTAAGCAGGAAGAGGTTAAAACTCCTACTCCAACCTCCCCACTAAATATCCAACACCACACAAGAGCAGTACGAGAAGAAAGAAACAAACGGCTAGTATGTTTAGTGGCACACACTTAGGGCCATATTATCAAGAAAGGGCGATACATTATCGCCGCTTTTATTGGCAGGAAACTGTCGCTAAAGCGGCGATAATGGGCTTGATAATATGCCCTTGTGAATTCCCATAGAAGCCCAGGTTCTGGTGTTAACCTGGGCTTCTATGGGAATTCACAAGGGCATATTATCAAACCCATTATCGCCACTTTAGCAGCAGTTTCCTGCTGATAAAAGCGGTGATAATGTATCGCCCTTTCTTGATAATATGTCCCTTAGTGTGTGAAAACTGCCCTCACCCACAAGATGTGGGTGACAGTGTTTTTCACAAACGAAGGGCCAGATTACAAGTCTGGAGGTCTTCGGACCGCCAGACCCATGATGACGCAGCGTTGGCAGATCCAGTCACCGCCGCACCTATGTTCTGCCTGCCTGATTACGACTTGGGCAGTCAGACCGCACTAGGACCGTTGGCTCCGCCATGGAACCGCCATTCCTTGGCGTAGGAGGTATTCCTAGTTTCTTCTCAGCCAGGCTTTTCATAGCGATTCCACTGCCATGAAAAGCGTTTTGGAGAGGAAACAAATGGGGCCCAACAGGGCCCCACTCTGCTTCAGACATATGTGGTTGCACACAGGGGGGCATAACATGTGCCCCCCTGTGTGCATGCACATTGGTTCCTGCACGGCATGGACTTTCGAGTCCATGCCATTCAGGAAGCTTGTGATGCGTTCCCATTGCAATGCCCTTTCAAAAGGCATTGCCACCTATTAAAGGGCACGGGAGGGGGAGCCACCATGCCGCCCACCTGCCAGACCACTGAAAAGTAGTAATCTGGTGGGCGGGCAGTGGCGCCCTTCAGCTGAGCACTGGCGCAGCAGTTTGCACTGCCACACCACTGCTCTGCTGTAAGGTCGTAATTAGTCCCTCAGTGTGTACCACTAACCATACTATCTGTTTGTTTCTTTTTACTCTTACTCCTCTTGTGTGTTGTTAAACTGTAGGAAAAGAAACTGTAACTGACATATCCGTACAAAAAAGGCTTGTAATTCAGAATATTGGCTACGAAAATATTGTCTGATCTAAATGCTGTGATCTAAATATCATTTAAAAAATATTATCCCATTGGGTGTGAATCTGCTGTGATGAACTTTACATCAGGCGATATTCTGACAATGCTATTCTGGTCCCACGCCAAAAAGCTGCAATGAAATCATGAAAAACATGGTATACTTTATATGTAACACATGCTTTTACATTACTTTTCATTCTAAACCTGCTGCTTTTACCTAAAGCACTTAAAGCTGTCCTGCCCTCACTAGTCAAATATAGTAGTAGTACTGTTTTTTCCCCCATGTTTATTTTCACACCAGCAATGGAGTTTAACATGCTGATGACATGAACGTCACAGGTATGACGAGGTCGGTGACATCAGGACAGCAGGTGCAAGGATTTTTGTAAATATGCCTTGCAGCAGGCGCAGGATAAGTCATTTCCCTGAAAAATACATGTACCGGAAACAGCTGGGAGCGATCACAGGCGTCAAGTACCTGACATGAACACTGACTACATTGTCCTCTCTCAGTCCGGCATGACCAGATGCCTGCTTTAGGGAATTCCAAATGAGACAACTAATTCTTCTGCCAGTTACATAATTGGTCCATGTTCTGCATGGAACTGTTTGTGTTTTTGCTAGAAATTTCACACCAGCAGAGCTCGGCAAGTTGTGCTGGACACTGAGAGAACTGTAGTAGACTAGCTGGCTGCTTCACAGGTACATGGACTGGGAATTTTCCCAAGGTAGCCTACCTCTTTTCTTAGAAGCATATGTGTGATTTGCTGCTACAGAAAAATGATGCTTTTAAGAACTGTGATTGAGCCTACAGCAAAAGTAAATGTCATGACTTGTTCAGAGCTGCTTGTAAAACATATGGCCTTCTAGCTGGTATTTTTGTTTATGTCATGGATTTGAAAATGTAGCAGGCTAGGATCGCTGAACTAAACTTTGGGGGGTCTTTATTGGGTAGTGGAATTATTCCACATACCCCTAATGAATTTAATAATCAACCGATATAAGAGTGGGTGAGTACTATATTGGGACAACATGTTCCAAAATGTTAGTTTTTTTAAAACCAGCAAGTATTAGCATTTGTTTCATATAGATGTGATCTTTATATGTATAGGTCAAAATACTCAAAGAAGTTACTCCCTTTTATCAACGGTGGCTCCTTCGTGCACATAGAAGATCTTGTATGTTGATCTATAAGGTAAATAATGACCTAATCAATCATAAGTATACCTGGCAAGAAATCGATAATAAAAAATAGAAATAAATAGGTTCCATTGTTCTTATATCTATGTAGCTTACAAGACTGTGATTATCAGAGAAGTCTACATCAAGTTGGTAAGCAATTGAAACGCTCTCCCTACTTAAATTACAGGTACAGTTATTAACACTATATACAAATGTGAGAGTGGACCCAAATAGAGTATGGGTAGAATCAACAGATTATGGTTGAAATTATAACTCTGGTTAGATATTTTAGAGAATGAGTTTTTAAATGATGTATTTATCTCAGAACAAGTTGAATAAATATAGGGGGACGAATATGTTAAAGAATGTCTAGGTAATAATATAAAAAAAGAGCAAGGTATGTGTAATAATAACCAACAAAGTAGATCATAAATGCTAAAACATTGTTATTTAATTTGTAGATACGGAGTCAAATGTTTTTAATGTCCTGATGAAGGTGTCAAGATTGAATAGCACAGAAACGCCGCGTCGACTGTTTTTACTTTGACTGTACCTATATTCATTATATTACCACTGTTGGTGGGTTTTTTTTAAATTGTCTTTTTACTATGTTTTAGATTGTAACCCATTTGGGAGGAAGATAATAAATTTCACTATTTGAATTTTTCTTTGGTGTATCTACAAGTCGTTTTACTTTAGCTGCCTGCTCTTTCTTGGTTATTAAATTCATTAGGGGTATGTGGAATAATTCCACTACCCAATAAAGACCCCCCCAAAGTTTAGTTCAGCGATCCTAGCCTGCTACGTTTATGACAGGGACTTAAAATCTTTCTCTGATTCAAGATCCCCCTCCCTGCTATACACAACAGGGGAACCTCCTATACCTTTAATGGATTTGAAAATAACATGTGGTCATAATACAATACTCCTATTATTTAGATCAGCTGTATTAATAGTGCACATTCACACTTGTTTACTTCAATGCATTGGTCAAATTCCATGTTATTGCCATAGTATAGTGAAATCTACATTATAAAAGTATTGTTTAGGGACTCACATATTGCATGTTAGGATGACTTTCGATAGGTAAATAACTCTTCTAGTAGTGACAGGGCATCTTCAATATGATTTTACTTTACTGCCTATACGTTACAACATGTACTTTTTTTTTTTAATGAACGCATTTAAACAAATAGACATGAACAAATACCATGGCATAAAGAAGTGTGCAGGTAATCTGCTTATACACTATGCACATCTGCATATACAGCAAATAATTTAACAATTACCTTACCTGCATTTAATTTAAAACACATTGTAGGCGTACAACCACTGCCCTAGTTGCTCACTTGTTGCAACAAAGGTAGGGTATTGAAGTCACTGCAAGTCAATAAATAACTTTTCTGCTGATCAATTGAAAATGCGGTAACCATTGCTGCATGTATGACACAAGTGAAATTCATTCTTTATTCTAATTCCGTGTTGTTGTTGGAACGAAGAAGCTTACTTACAAGAAAAGGGCAGAGCACCGCAAGTATATTTGCTGCACCGAGCAGTGTCATTTGCTAAGTGCAGGAATGCACAGTATTTTCAACAATATGTGCATTCTTGTACTCACCCCTGAATGGCGCAAAAAATCATCCTAGCACCAGTGCAAGCACCCTTGCACCATGGTGCAAGGGTGCCTGCATTGCAGGGATGATTTTTGTTGAGCAGGAAGGGACACCCCTATCATTTGTATTTTGCTCCTTCTATGTGTGCTGCTGAATGTAGCACACAAAGAAAGAGCAAAAAACAAGGAGAAATAAAAGCATTTCTCCTCGCTGCACCTCTCTTAAGCCTCCCCTTGGGACGCGTAAATTCTTTGTGCTGCCTCAGATTTACAAATCCTTGTGAATTGGAGCAGTGTCAAAAAGCAATGGGTGTTGCGGTGGAACGCCCACAGCAGCATCCATTGCGCACTCCTTTGATGCAGAAAACTGTGTCGTGGAGGACCATATTTACAAAGCGGTGTTAAGCGACGCAAAGTGGCTTAGTGCCTTCTTGTAAACATGGAGCAGGGCACAGCGCCACCGAAATGTTGCAAAAAGTGACGCTCCGGTGGTGCAATGCCCTTGTAAATATTCACCTAAGTCTTTAGTCATAACAACTCTTTCCCTCGACAGCATTTGATGATCATTATGAAACTCATGAAGTTATACATTGCACAGAACACTGAGAACTGGCAGAATCATTCAAAAGCAGAGCACAGGAAGCATAACAAGCACACCATCAGGAAATGGATACTAATGGGAACTGCACTGCAAAAACAGGTCAGCAACAAAAGGAGGACAAACAGGAAGCAAGATCACCAGGCAGGGTAAAACAACTGACATAAAGCAGGCATGCATGCACTAGGCACAGGTTAGAACGACCACAATTGAACCATTTAGGGCAGGGTTGCACTTGTCTCTTGGAACTGCGATCCACAACTACTCCCCCTCCCTCTCGATCTGGCACTTTGCCAGTCACCTATCACCAAGCCTTCTCATCCAAATCAGGCGGATGTGCTTTCTCCCATTATGGATTTGTGGTTTGGGTAAACGGCTTCTCTGCGGTGAGGACCTCGAGGCATGTAGTACATGCCGGCTTCAGAGATTCTGTGGGTTGAATGAACGTGCCTTGTCAGGCCGCAGACTCTGGCACTTTTCATTTTATGAAGGTGCCTTGTCGAGTCGCAGACTCTGGCACTTTTCTTTTTAAGAAGGTGCCTTGTCAGGCCGCAGACTCTGGCACTTTTCATTTTATGAAGGTGCCTTGTCGAGTCGCAGACTCTGGCACTTTTCTTTTTAAGAAGGTGTCTTGTCAGGCCGCAGACTCTGGCACTTTTCATATTAAGAAGGTGCCTTGTCAGACCGCAGACTCTGGCACTTTTCATTTTAAGAAGGTGCATTATCAGGCCGCAGACTCAGGCACTTTTCATTTTAAGAAGGTGCCTTGTCGAGTCGCAGACTCTGGCACTCTTCTTTTTAAAAAGGTGCCTTGTCAGGCCGCAGACTCTGGCACTTTTCATTTTATGAAGGTGCCTTGTAAGGCCGCATACTCTGGCACTTTTCATTGTACCCAGAGATCGCATCAGCTGTCTGTACTACAAAGCAACAACTGATAAAGTCTTGATACAAGCCAGTCTGTCTTCGTATGCATGTATGTATGTATGAGGCGCACAGATAAAATCCACATGCGTGAGAAAGGATGGCTAAAAGGGTCTTTCTCCCCAGCTCCATCAGCTCAGTTTGTAGATTTTTGGACAGACTGGGTTGCAATGAAGGCGTTTTTGCTGTTCGGGGCAGATGTTTACAGTAATCTTCATTACTTCGAGCTCTGGGTTTCTTCATCACATTCCTCATACTATAGGGCTTGCGTCATTACAGAAACAGGATAAACTTACCTTAGCCCTGAGAAAAACTCTCCCTTACAGACGAAAAGGCGGACTACCCATACCATACTTGCAAAATATCGAAAACAAAACACAAAAACATTTATATATGCGAGGTTTTTTTCGAAACGCAACGAACAACAACACTCAGAGCTCAGTATTCGAGGACTTTTCAGAGGGGAGACTCTGCTTTCTAAAATATCCCCCCCCCCCCCCCCCCAAAAGGTTAAACAAGGACACAGGAACAGCTTAAGAAACCATAATGCCCAAGTCTGGAAGGAAAAACACCTAACGAATGCCATCCCAAACAACAGACCCAGAAGAGGCGACAAAGGGTTAACCGATTAAGATTCATGAAGTAGAATACAAGCAGCCAGAAGCCAACTTGTATTTACCAAAGGAAGATCACAGAGTGTTTGAAAGATGAACAACCAACCAACCCGCAGAAAAGATCTGTGGCCACCGAACAACGCACGAGCACCCGCTCATGCACTGGTAACCTAAAAGTCCAGAATCATCCGTGCCTTCATCATGGGAAAAAAAAGAAAAAAATAAATACTGTGGTTAGAATTGGTAAAACTCCACCTAAAAGAAAGTTGCAGGAGACCCTTGAGGGTCGACTTTTAGGACACAACAAAACGAAACAGAAGTAGCGAAAAAAACGAAAGGATAGCACTCTTGCCTAGAATGAATATTGAATAATGAATAACCGCCCACTCAAGGAAGGGAGACGGGGAGAAGGACTCTAAAAGCAAAGCACCGTCATTGAACGACTTTAAGAAATTCATAGAGAAGCATGACCAAACCGAAAACCACCTAAACAACAACGGTCCCTTGTGGCGTATTTATTTACATTATACAGTCATGCAGATATTAATCTCACCTAACATGCACAACTTTAATCAATGCATTATTCTCTCAAGCAACACAGAAACCTTTTTAATGAGTTTCAACAATGTATTTACTTAATTATAATAAAGAATTGCATAAGGAAAACAAAAGTGATCCAATGCTCACTCAACACAGTGTGAATTAAAGTGTATCTACAAGTCAGGTGTTAGACATCAGACCAGAGAAGGACATGTGATCACAGGTACAGAGTTCATCAGATGTGCCTAAGGAGGTTCAACCCGGAAGAGTTACTGGATGAACCTGTCCAGCTGAGCCTCGAACCTGCGGTCACGTGCCGCACGCGCATTTCTCACCGCATAAATCAACAGACCCTCTTGGGCCTCAGCGCTCGTTGTCAGGGGAGGCTGCAGGCGCCGTCTCAGTAACAGAGCCGTGGAGCACCGCAGACAGCTCTTTCATTGACAGTAGTTCACGGGAATTGAGAAGGCGCCATTAATCATCATTCTGTTTACGAGGGAGAGCCCATTGTTAACATGGCCACGTAATACACTACTCCAGAGCAGACACCCATCGAGAGACTCCCTGAGTGTTGGCACTTCCAGCGCAAGTCATTTATCTCTTTCCAGTTGCCAGTCACACTCCCTTTATTCCACCGGGGCCTGATTCCAAGGGTCTTCAAATGGTGATCTACACAGAAATACACGCGTGTTGTCTGCTATGTATTTACCCTGGGAAGTCCTCGGGCGAAGCACTCGCAGCTTATTCAGTAGACATCAATTTAACTATTTGCTTCTGTGCTTCTAGGACTTTGCCACTTCATTTATCAGCTCGTCATGTTTTGGTTCCCCACAGAAAAATGCGCGCCCTACACTCATTCGTGCTCAAATATACAACTGTTAGTCATTCTTCAGTTTATAGAGAGCTTGCAACCAGAGTTTAACAGATACGTAGCGCTGTAAGTAAAGGGCTTTGCTGGAAGCAATATTAATGATACTCAATGTATCAATTTTTTTAAGGATAAACGGCTGATTCGGGCATTCAGATTGTAAGTTTTGGCAACAGTTCTCAAACAGATCACACTCACAGTCACCAAACTGGCTGAGGGCCGGATTATGAGCCTGGCTGTCCACGGACCACCAGACTCGAGGGGTGCAGGAGTGGTGGTTTTTCGACCGACACTATTACAACCAGGACAGTCGGGCCGACCAGGGACCACAGCAACCACAAGGGATCAGAGATCCCTGGAGGTGGAGCAGCAGTCTTGAGGCCACAATATGCTTGCCCCACCAAGCATATTATGAGTTTCCTCACCGCATGGTGGTGCAACCACACAGTGGGGCACAATATGTGCCTCCCTGTGTGCATGCACACCAGTACCTGCACATCACGGACTGCAATAGTCCATGCCTTGCAGGTAGTGATTTTGACATTTCCATTGGGGTGCCTATTTCATAGGCCCCGCTGTGGGAATGCCAAAAAACAGCATGTCAGACAGAAGAAAACTCCTAATCTGGCCAGCGGTTCAAACATGGGTTTGGGGGGCGGTCCCGCTACTGCATCGCCTAACTGATAAAAAGGCCCATTCGAACACACTCTCCCGTGAGCCCTGGAAGACAGAAGGAAACCAAATCCCGAATTGAGGCCAAAGCCCATCGGACAGAAAAAAGGAATGATCTGCCCGTACCAGAACCCCCTCAGGAGAGCAGACCCAACAGAGGCCAGTAGAGTGCAACATAGGCAAATGTGAAGCACACATGCAACCAGAAGGGTATAGGATGATGAAGAACAGATGGTTATAGCCACCCAACTACATGGTACACAATACATCAACCCAAAAAGAAGGCCGGTCAAAGCCAATGTCGGAGATGCCATAAAGGAAAAGCAACTGCAAAACACATCAACAAGAGAATGCTGTGACAAACAAACCAGGAAAAGGACCTGGCATCCAGGAGGGCACAGTGGTACAAAAAATGGCAGGGACCACAACCCAACCAAAATCAGAGGCAGCAGACAGAGGGGCACCAACAGTGTGGAGAAGAAATTCAAAAGACAAGAGACCCCATGCACCTTCTCAGCAAAAAGAAAGAAGGAAAGACAAACAAACAGGGAAAAAGGCAAGAGCCTAAGTTCAAGAGGAGGTGAGACTAACAGACACCAATACTCCACAGTAGACCTGCCCAAGCAGAACCCCGAACCCTCTGGCACACCTCCCGCGGAACTGCATCAGGCCAAACATACCCAGCAGCGAGACTCAAAGAGGGGACACTCAGGACCAAAAAGCTGCCACCATTGTAGCCTTAGCATTGTCCAAACAAAGCCTAGGAAAGTGGCACAGGACCAGGAACATGGCTAAGGAAACCCAGAGAGCCAAAGAGGTGTGACAAAAACATGAGGCAGTAAAGGCGGCCTTCCACGCCATACCACAAGAAGACATCTGGAGAGATCAGACGAGGGGCGTGTGAAAAGGTAGGGCCGAATTCGACCAAGAACCCTTCAGTATTTGCCCGGCGTTAGCCGCCTCTCATACCATTCGAGATTACCAAACAAAGAGGCAGGCGCTGGAGACAGAAGGCAGGAAACAGGAGTTTATTCCGACGGAGCAGAACACGTCAAATCAGACAACAGGGTATCTTCTCGAGGTGCTCTCACCGCATCTCTGAGGCCTGGACTCTTATACACAAGTTTATGGCTTTATTACATTTATGACATCAGTAATGTTTCTTTGAAGGACAGAAAAGACATCCTCGGAATCCCCGGGCCAGGCCCGTTCCCACACACATCTACAGTAGAGTTCCCACCCCGATCTCAGCATGTGGTGGTTATCGCGCAGCTGGACATTCCGCTGGGAACGGGGATGTGTGTGATCAGTCGGATCTTCGGGGTGCGAAAGCATTGATTAATCCGCGCTCCTTTGATGTGAGGCGAGGTCCTACTGTAGGGGGCAATAAATTGCATCTGTTGGGCTAGGTGATGGCCTGGGATCAGGCCGGACAATCGGGCAGGGAGGAAGAGGTTATCAAAAGGGCCTGTTCTTTGAATGAGATGAAAGAGTGAGGGGGTTCAGCACGGGATGTGGCTCGGAGACAGGGTTGCGTTAGAGGTGCGCTTATGGCCCAAGCAGGAGAGACAGGGGGCTGTCGGGGCACGGGGGAATGCTTGCGAGGCCGGGGAGTGAGGGGGAGAGACGCGCAGGCTATTGGCAGTGGGCAGAGAGGCCACGACACACAAAATGGCTGCCACTTACGCGCATGATGGGGCCTAAAAGGGACAAGATGGCGTGGCCACTGTTTCACGATTCTCACTTTACTTTCAACAGTGGCTGTGGTGAACATGAATGAACGCCGCTTATATATACCAAATTTTGGTCATTTTCCACAGTCCCCAGTTTGTATCATAAGTTAGTTCATTCCTGTTCATGTCATAGGTGAGGATGTACAAGCTGACATTAGTTATACAATTCGCTTTGGTAGCCCATATGCACTACAGGCAGATGGAAATAATTCTGCTATCAATGCAGACAGAATCATACATAACCATATGTAGTCAATGTGGTGGGCGGGGAGACAGTGCATACAAAATTACATTAGCTGCGTCATACGTTAGACCTTGGGGGCGGGGACATTACATTAGACGATGTAGGAGATTCGTTCGAATACAAACATGGTGTCATACAAAAATGTTCTGGCAGGATAAGGGCTATTATCACTTGAGGTCTGGACTCCATGGGGGTCAAAACTAGACAGCATGTTCATGTGCATAACTGGTGTTCTACAATTATCAAGATACAGAGTTAACGCCTTCTTAGTTATCCATGTACAGTTGGAAGTGACCGATGTAAGGTTTCGAAAGCTCAATTGGGTGGTAATCAATACAAAGCGGTTGGGAGAGGAATTCAACTTAATACAAGGGACAGTCAAGGGGTAGCAATGTTCAAAATAAGGGTTCGTCTTTCCAGTGTCTTATTACAGCGAGCCATCACTGGTAGGCTCTCATTGTTTTTCTTCTTTCGTTGGCACTGTTGAGCACCGGCGGTGGAGCTATGCGTCCAGCTCGGATTCAGATTTCGCGTTGCAGGGTGTGGCCACTCTTTGCTCTCGGACCACAGTCCTGTTTGTCCTGTTACCTAACTAATCTACCATAGGTACTTTAGTCGGGGTACCCGTATTCCGTTCTTCTTTTGGGACAAGCCCTATTCTATCTTTTGTGCTGTGTTTCTTCTTTAAGTCAAGTTCAAAAACTCCATATGGAAAAAGGGGTGATGGGGCATGCTTTGGGAGGCCGAGGGAAAAGAGGGTGGAGTGGGATCAGGTCTGAAACGGACCAAGGAGGGCAGAAATTTCAAGCAAGTGGGCCCATCAATCGGGCACAATGGGCTGGGACTTTCGGCACGAGCTCATCAACATGCAGGGGCTTCTGGACAGCCCTTCTTTCCTTCACTTCCCACGTTGAGAATGGTGCCTTGTCCCGCAACTCTTTGCTCTGTGGCTCCACCTTGGTCGAGGTCATAGATATTCCCCGATCTGCAGCCAGGCTGTGCGTCACATCTGGCCCCTCTCCTCCGACGACCGCACGTTATCTTTAAATGAGTACAAAAAAACAAGTCTTAAAGAACTGGCAGGGGAAGAGGTTTACACACTTTAATTTCTCTCCCAACCCCAAGTAGTTGGGGAAACGTTTATTGGTCACGATAGGGTGGATGCTTAGTAACCCTTACATCGGTGTATGCTGTTAACTCATGCATCATGGCTGTGGCGCAGGTCTGCAAGTATCTTTCTATTTTCAAACATCATGCCTGTCTGGTGTTTATTCCTGTTATATTCGCGAGCGTGGCAAGAAGTCTGATATCCAACAATTACATGGTTCGTCGAATTCAAAACCGGCTCCTCCAGTAGAGACTCGTGTTTTTCTAAAACAAATCCTGTTGCGCTATATTTTTCTTCAAGGTCTGCTAATTCATAAAAAGTGTGAAGTGCTTATTATCATGGGCTTACAGCTACTTTTTCCAGGGAAGGACATACGTTAAGCATTTTTTTCTCTTTTCTGACAGCAACGGCTAACTTTTATCAGTTTTTGGACGATATATCTTTAAAAACAAGGTCATCAGCTACAGTCTTTAAGATTTTCTGGGACGGCTGGTTACAGAACTGGGACCATTCTGGAAAACGGGGACGTTTCGGACATTCTACTTAAGTGCAATAGGCGGTGGTAATCCGAATGATGAGGGTGGTGTTACTAAAGGACTAAAACAAAAGCCACTGACATATAGTTCCCTTTTAAGGGTCAGATTAGGGGACATTAGTCGTCTTACCTGTCCTTTCTTTCTCAGCCAATTAAGTTCCATCATTTTACAGAAAGGAGAGGTAGTAATATGGCAAAATACGATCGTTTTGTTTCTGTCAATTTGTTCAAACACTCGTGTCTAAAGCCAATTATACCTGTGCCGGTGAGGTACAGTGTCGTCATTTATTCAAAAGGGAGCAAGGGAGCCCTCAGAGGGAGAGAGCGTTGTGTGCACCAAATAGGCTATTAGTACACGTAAAACATAAAGAGAGAGAGAGAGAAAAACGTGTATAATAATAGGTTATTCAGTGCACACACATATAGAACAGTACGGGTCGGTTTCACGTATAAAACACAAGCTGAGGGAAAACATAAATTCATAGTTTACGTACACACAAATACCAGATAGGGTGCGACAGTACATACATCAAGTACGGAAACCTAAGACAGAACACAGAGCTATTTTGGGCAAAAGGACTTTGTCATGCATGTTGCGTATTCTCAGTATTCTTTTTAATTCATTTTGGGGGTCGAGCTCTTTGTTCTCCTTCCTTCCTAATAGTAGACAATTTTTGTTGGTAACCTCGCTTCAAAAATACTTACTCCTTTTTAATTGGTCGGACACTAGTCCAGTCGCGCTTATACTCCCGGTGGGGTCTTCCAACATCTAGCAAATGATGATCCAAGCTGAGGTAAAGGAGGGGTGTCAGTCGGACGTGCGGTGGTACAATCCTGACTTTTCTATGAGGGTGGAAGAAGAAGGGGTAAATCTAAAAAATAACAATATCCCTAATATCTGGGCTGAGGGGGATTCTGGATGAACCCCAACCCGGGGTACTCTTAACTTTTCTTATTTAGTCAGCACATAAATTGACTCACTGGTGCGCATTATTTTGGGTGTACATTTGGGATATCGGTTGGGGTTGGGTTCGTTGTACTGAAATAAGCCTTCAAGTTTCTGGTGTAGGCCACTCTCCCATTCGCTAGCTCCAGAGAGAGTCGTTCCTAAGTAAGGAAAGTGCTATATTTTTATTCGTCTTTTACATGCAGGTACCATGTTCGGGCTTAATTTTCCTATCCCATTAACCGTTTCGATCAACGCCTCAATCATACACAAAAAGCATTCTTTTATTGACCCAGACGTGCGCCACACATACGCATTCATACCGTACAAATCAGGGCCCATGCGCACATTCATACCATACAATTTTTCATGCTCCCAGAGAGAGCTCCTACATATAATGTACCGTCTCACAGAGCTAGCCTATTTTCCTCGCGTGGAACACGTGGAACACGGTGCGGTTTTAGGTCTTCTCCATACTTCAGCTGAAATTCCGATGTAACCTGCAAAAAGGAAAAGAGGGGGGGGCAGCGTTCAAAGCACATCAGCGCGCATAAACACGAAAATGTTTTTACCTACCACATACTTGACTCATCTCTCTGGGATGCAGTCCCTTATGTCTCGGCATTGAAGCCCAGAGGAACTGGTAGTGCGGCAAAGATAACCAATGGTAGTCTGTTCATTACATAGATCGCCCGAGGGCAGTAGTACAGACCGCGTGCAGGAGAGGGTCAAAGGCCAGGGGTATTCAGTATAAGGTGGGGGGGTGACGGATTCATGTTTTCATTCGAGGAAAAGAAAAGGTTTATGGTGGTATAGGGTCGTTCCTGTTCGCAGAGCATGGTATTTAAAAAAACAACCCTATCAATCTAAATGACTGTTACGATGCTAGTTCCATATATTTTTCTTTTAAAACCTTTATTGTAAAAATGTCAGCATTCAAATACGGACCTCCAACCATACAGGCCGGCCACTGGGCAGACGGGAAACGCATGAGGTAAGGAGAGATTACACTGTAGTATAGGAGTACGTAACGAGCGAGCCATTTAATTGGAAAAAAAACTAAACGTGACAAACGGTTGCAGGATCAGTGAAGGTTGATTTTATAATTGAAAGTATAACAGGATCAGTTACAATAAAATCGTTCATACGCATACCATGGGCGAGTATCATGAGTAACATTACTTCGGAGCTTTTAATAATACAATAATCAATAGTAAATAAACCCGACATCAATAGGGTTGTCCGCATGCTCAGTCAGTACACTTCCCCACCCGCCATGTGCACAAAGACCGCATACATCCCCCATAACATCAAGGCTAAGTAACTAGAATCGTCATAAGGAGTTGCAAGTCCCGCCCATACTGGCGCCATTTTGGTCGAGGCCAGGCGGGTCCAGAGTATAGTTCGAATGCCTCCAATAACTAGCGGCCGGGCCAGAATCCCTTTCGGCAGTTCAAAAAATTTCGTTAACGCCAGCAGAAGGGACAGGCGGCATGAACCGCGACTTAAAGGCGAGGAAGGCAAAATCTTCCCTACCGGGTCACGCTGAGGTCCCACCGGAGCTGATCGAGTTGGCAGTCTACAGTGTCTCTTAGTAATTCGGACAAAGGCCGGTGTCAGCATGAGAGCACCACCATCTTGTGACAACGTTGTGGCCACTCCGGAGAGCGGGACAGCAGGCGTATCCCTCCACAGATGCGTTGAATCAGTCTTTCCTTCGGCACCAGATGTGGATAAGGCGGCGGTCGCCCGGGGCAGCGGCATATCCATGGGGGATAGTCGAGCAACAGTGGCGGTTGCCCCCACCGGAAGCCCGCGGGAGTCGAGGGCCAACGACTCTCGTAGAATCTTTAAAACTGAGAGGACGTCTTCAAGAGTGGGGCTCATGCCCGAGCAGGCAAGCATCCGAGTTCCAAGGTAGCCCAGAGCCATCCTAATGGACCAGGCCCAAATCCGGGGTGTCGGCCCCCCCCTCCCGCAGCTGCCCTTCACCACAGCCGCCGGAGCGGGTCCCCCGGCCAGTCAACCGCGGGGGCTCGTTGAGTGGAACGCTAATGGCAGTCTTAGTGCGGGAGAGGAGCCTCCACCTGGGGGGGCGGGGGAGAGGGGGCCGTCCACGCCGCCTCTCCGCGGGCGCCCCACGCCATCTCCTGGCACGGGTAAAAATGGCTGGACCAGGCAACAAAGGGGGGAGCCATCAGCAAGGCATCCCCCGCACACAACTTGCTGGACATCACCTCTGGACGATCTGGGGACGGGCCTCGGCGCGTTGGGTTGCCTCCGGCCTATTCGCACAACGGGCCGCCACCGACACTACCTCGCCGGCTGATGGCTTTTGTAGATTTTCTATAGCCCAAAGCCAACTAAAAAGTAGCCCAAAGTAGCCCAACATTGAAGGAGGGACAGGAACAGCGTTAAGCAGACGGCGAATGCGTTGGGTTTGTTGTTGCAGCCGGCTGCCATGTAAATAGTTATATAATAAAATGTTTTAACATGTTACTTTGCTGGAGTGTTGTATATATTTATAATATTTGCATAGGGTTTTGTCGTTATTTGGGCGGGGTGGGCGACGGAGCCGAGCTGTCTTGCGGCCATCATGGCGTCGAGCTCAGTTCTTCTCACTAGTTTCATATTTCTCATGAGGGGTTGTTCCTAATGTTTCTATTTTAGCGGGGTCTAAAAGATCCCATCAGTGGCCTACTGATTTTGTTCGATTCCTTTTGTTTTCCCTAACGATTTTTATGTTATAGTTTGCTAGCACGATACAACGGCTAATCCGTATTTTTATATATATGTCCTTTTTATTAGGGGTGTCCTACGGTGGAGCCGGATGATCTACCTCTAATAACGGTCCGGGCTGAACCAACTACTGAACAATGGGGAGAAGATAGGCATGACGGGTTACAATGGGGACAAAAGTCTGCACTACCTATCCTTCACTATCCGCAAAGACTAAACAGAGTATTGCGACTCTGTGCTTATTTGTGAATAGAGAATAACCCAAAGAGAACCAATTCCGAACGATCAATGTTCGGATAAACAATCAATCAAATGAGGGATAAAAATAGGCACGACGGATTACAATGGGGGCAAAAACCTGCGTTACCTATCCTTCACTATCTGCAAAGACTAAACAGAGTATTGCGACTCTGTGCTTGTTTGCAAATAGAGAATGATCCAAAGAGAACCAATTCCAAAACAGTAAATGCTTGGATAACAATCAATCAAATGGAGAGGGAAGCAGGCACGACGGATTACAATGGGGGCAAAGGCCTGCGTTACCTACCCTTCACTATCTGCAAAGACTAAACAGAGTATTGCGACTCTGTGCTTGTTTGCAAATAGAGAATCTCTCAGAAACAATCAAATGAGTAATACTAGTATTTTCAAACAATCAAACAATCAATTCGCAATTTGTCGTGTTACACGACCTTACCCGGACCGCACGGACAGTTTCTCGTCTTCCGCTTCCAGCGCCTGATCGTCCTCTATTCTCCGTAATTGCTGTGGCACTCCTGATGGTTCCCAGTCAGGACCGTAGATCACTCGAGAGAGGTCTGCTCGGAACCAGTGAAGTTCGGATGATCGGCTGCCAGTCGAGGGTCTATCGGACAGGTGCACTTCCCGATCGTTGCAGTCGTTCACTCTGTTGTTGGGACCTCTCCCACGGGATCCGTGTGTCGCTGATGGGCCCCACGTTTGGGACGCCAATTGTGAAAAGGTAGGGCTGAATTCGACCAAGAACCCTTCAGTATTTGCCCGGCGTTAGCCACCTCTCATACCATTCGAGATTACCAAACAAAGAGGCAGGCGCTGGAGACAGAAGGCAGGAAACAGGAGTTTATTCCGACGGAGCAGAACACGTCAAATCAGACAACAGGGTATCTTCTCGAGGTGCTCTCACCGCATCTCTGAGGCCTGGCCTCTTATACACAAGTTTATGGCTTTATTACATTTATGACATCAGTAATGTTTCTTTGAAGGACAGAAAAGACATCCTCGGAATCCCCGGGCCAGGCCCGTTCCCACACACATCTACAGTAGAGTTCTCAGCATGTGGTGGTTATCGCGCAGCTGGACATTCCGCTGGGAACGGGGATGTGTGTGATCAGTCGGATCTTCGGGGTGCGAAAGCATTGATTAATCCCCGCTCCTTTGATGTGAGGCGAGGTCCTACTGTAGGGGGCAATAAACTGCATCTGTTGGGCTAGGTGATGGCCTGGGATCAGGCCGGACAATCGGGCAGGGAGGAAGAGGTTATCAAAAGGGCCTGTTCTTTGAATGAGATGAAAGAGTGAGGGGGTTCAGCACGGGATGTGGCTCGGAGACAGGGTTGCGTTAGAGGTGCGCTTATGGCCCAAGCAGGAGAGACCGGGGGCTGTCGGGGCGCGGGGGAATGCTTGCGAGGCCGGGGAGTGAGGGGGAGAGACGTGCAGGCTATTGGCAGTGGGCAGAGAGGCCACGACACACAAAATGGCTGCCACTTACGCGCATGATGGGGCCTAAAAGGGACAAGATGGCGTGGCCACTGTTTCACGATTCTCACTTTACTTTCAACAGTGGCTGTGGTGAACATGAATGAACGCCGCCTATATATACCTAATTTTGGTCATTTTCCACAGGCGGAGCCAACCTAATGCAACATATGGTGAAAAAAACCAGGCCACAGCAAACCCAACCACATTCCCACAAGACCGCAGTGCCAACCCTGGCGAGAGGCAAACAACCAAAATGCCCATGAAAGCAGGGCAAAAAGTACATGGAGACCCCTAAGCACCACCCACAAATGGCAAGCGCAGCGGGTGAGGGACATGAAAGAGCCAAACCGTGAGACCCCCCAAGCCATGCTTTCTTAAGCAGAGCAAGATAGGCCAGGGACACCAAACACATTGCCACAACATGGTGCAAGAACATGCAGGGGCGAGCCCCACCCATCGAGGCAGCTCTCCACGGGCAAGAGCAAACAAGGAGAAGAAGCCCGGAAAGAGCGTGTGCCCATAGAGGATTCCACTCAGCAAGCCAGGCCAGTTATAGCAGGGCGAAGGGCATACCAGTGACAAATGCCTCGGCAGAGAGAGGCAAACAGCTCCTGAGGAGAAAAAGCACCAAACCAGGACCCCTGGCAGGAAAGGAGCCAGAAGCAAAACCAACCTGAGAGGACGCCAAACGTCTGCGGCAATCGCGAGTCTTTACACAGCGCACTGCAGCAGATTTCAAGCACTTCCTTCCAAGTACAACAGAGGTGAGCTGTAAATCACAGAGCCAGCCAGACCACAACAGCTGCAATAAGCCTACTGCTGACTATCAGAGCCCTGCCCATAAAGAGAATGCAAGGCTGCCAACCAACACTCGGACTCTAAACTTCGCAAAGGAGGGGCCTGCCAGCAACATCACTGAGGACACATACATGAATCCAGAGATCTTAGACCACATCCCCCCGATTGATTCCAAACAATTGTCGGAACTTCTTCAACGGATCAAATCAGGGTCACCTAATGATATCTGTCCCCCTTCTATCTTTAGAGAATTAGGCCTATCCCTCCCACATGCACTCCTGCCTATTCTCAATGAATCCCTCAGACAAGGCAGAGTCCCCACAGATTTTAAAAAAGCTCTCCTTATACCTTTGGTAAAAAAAACAAGGGAAGGATCCTTCAGATCTTACAAACTACAGACCTATCTCCCTGCTGCCCTATCTCTCAAAGGTGTTGGAGGCTCATGTCTCTAAGAGTGTCTCTAATTTCATCGAGACCACCAACTACTTGGAGCCTAATCAAGCGGGGTTCCGCCCGGGTCACTCAACAGAGGCGGTGATCCTGGCGGTTCAGGACAACCTTAGAGCCAATGCGGATGTCGATACACACCAAGCCCTGGTGTTGCTTGACCTCTCGGCTGCGTTCGACACGGTTGACTATGACATCTTGCTCAACCGTGTCGAACAGGCCGGCCTGAGAGGACCAGCGTTGAGCTGGATTACATCCTTTATCGAGGGCCGGACTCAGGCAATTCAACTGGGCAGCTTTATAGGCAGTAGGCATACGTCCACCTGTGGAGTTCCGCAGGGGTCGTCATTATCCCCCTTATTATTTAATCTTTATCTCCGCCCTCTTCTTTATTCCCTTAAGAAGTTTAAAGTCACGGTGTTCAACTACGCGGACGACTTACAGCTATTATTTCATCTGAACATCCCTGATGCTGTGTCCGAATTTCAGAACACCATGAAACACATCCAACGCTGGATGAACGAAAACCATCTAAAACTCAACCCGGGCAAAACAGAACTATTTTTGCCCGGGAACAGTTTATCCAGCTGGAGTGTTAACTTCTGGCCAGCAGACCTGGGCATCCCCCCTGTAAGGTCCACTGCTGTAAAGAGCCTAGGCATCACGCTCCACTCGGACCTGTCCTTAAAAACCCAGGTGGGCGCCGTGGTCTCAGCAAGCTTTTTCCAAATGAGGAAAATACAAAAAATTGCTCACCTCCTCACCCAGTCTGCCTTAATCCAGGTTACTATCGCCTTGGTCATGTCCCGCCTGGACTATTCCAACAGCGTCTATCTGGGACTTCCAGTGGGCCTGTTGAAGAGACTTCAACTTGTCCAGAATCAGGCGGCTAGACTCATTTTACAACAGCCAAAATGGTCTTCTATTAAACCAGGACTAGAAAAGCTACACTGGCTTCCGATTTCCCAGCGCATAGCCTTTAAAGCAGGTTGTATCACCTTCAAGGCCACACAAGATAAAGGCCCTGCCTTTATTCATCGTCTGATTCCTAAATATATACCCACCAGAAGCCTGCGCTCTGCTCATAAATCCCTACTGGAGGTGTCTCGCTTTAAAAGGAAGCGACAGGGAGGCTGCTGCTTTCACCATCTAGCAGCCTCACTTTGGAACTCCATCCCCTTACCGATTAGGCAGAGTAAGGATCTACTCACCTTTCGTAAGGGATTAAAAACTTGGCTGTTCTCTCAAGCCTACCATTAGCCATTGTTAGCTTAGTGTTATGTTGGACGGATTCTTCACTTTTCCTATAGCGCCATGAAGCCCACGGGCGTACGAGCGCTTTACAAATTGATTTTAACATAACATAACATAAAACAACAAGACACTGTTCCTGATGCTGCCTTTGAGCAACAGCTCCTGGCAGCGGGGGACAAGAACCAGCACCAAGACACCCAGCGTCGCCTTGACTCAAACCCCCACAAAGGAGGGAGACACCATCCCGACGCTGCCTCTGAGCCACAGCTCCTGGCAGCGGGGCACCAGGACGCTTAGCGCCGCCACCCGCCGTCAAGAGCAAACGCCAGATGAGCAGGGCTGATATGCAAAAATAGAATAAAAACAGTGTGACTGCTAAAGCAGGCCACGAAACATACACAAGGAAAAAGAAAAAAAGAACTTAACCAACTCCGCTAGGCAATTGGTTGGCAGCATGCAGAAAAAAAAGAACAGGAAGTGTGTATGACACACTTCCCCGTTTATCCATGCCAGGCAAGGTAGGTGGCGCCCTATTGGGGGAAGCCTTCAACTTTACTAGGTAATAGGTTTCTGTAGAGCAGACAAGCTGCTCATTGGTAAGGAATGGGACGGAAAGACAGACGAGGAGATAATGGAGCTTTATGCAACTCACAGGAAGAAGAGTCAGGAGGAATGATAGGAAAAGAGGGGCTGTCAACATTTGTGTCTCTGTTTACCCAACTAAGAACATCAAAAGCAAACTTGACCTGTCTAGTAACCCTCTCGTACATGTTGTGTCTCACATTACTAATAGGACTAAGGAGATTCACAAAAATGTGAAAGGCGTTGCCTCACACACACCCTGGGTGCCATGCTTCATCACTGGCCTGCCACATTCAGCAGAAAAATGTTAGTGGTGAATGGGCTTGCCATGATTATGGGGTGTGTTTTTCTCAGTGGGTATCAGTTGAACTAGGATCTTGAAAGCATAAAAATCCCTAGTCCCCAATTATTTCTATTTTTTTAGGCAGGCCAAAGAGATGATTAAAAGACATTGTGATGGTGCATGGGACTGACTATTATCCCTGCATCTAAATGAGTCAACATGTTTCAGTCAGCAGGACAACCCCAAAAGTGAATCCTGGCCTTCTTCGGGATCCAGATCCTCACTTTCCTAATTCCGTTCTATAGTTGACTCATGCATTCATTAGCAAGCAGCCACAATGTATCTATGAGTACAGTCCTGCAGGACAATGTTCGTCGAGTCTGCGGCAACTGAATGGTCCTTCCATTGTGCAAACATAAAACATGAAAATCATAAATACAATGAGACAATACATAACATCGGAGACAAAAAAAGAAACAATAATCAAATCAAACAAAAAATCTGCCTACATATATTGTGTTCACTATTGTGTCAATGGTTTTCACACACCTAAGAGGTACACACTGCATACCACTGTTCATGTTGTAATTATTCACCAGTGCTGAATATTTCCTTACCCTAACTTAAACTAAGGAGGGCCCCAGGGAGGAGTTCGCTGGGAAAGCGTTGTAGTCGCAGTCTATAAATCAAGGAACATTATTGAATTACATATTATGTATTGTCAATGGCCACTTAAGAACGATAAAAAAAAGAGTCATCTTTTGTCCCCAGCATGCCTTATTCCCTCACTTCGTTAAAGGTGTTTCCCTCCATTTTACCTGTACTGCAAGATGGACCCTCCAAATGTTGATAACTCACCAGGAGGAGATTGCTTAAAACGCTTCCTTCAATTGTGAGTCCTAAGTACCCGTGGCACATTGCTTGAGGCACGTCCCTGATGTCAGCAGGGCTGTTGGGAATTGTAGTTGAAGCACCATGCTCGTAATCTTAAAATACATTCAAGTTCACAAAGAGGGGCTTCATTCCGTTTGTTACTGTCAGGCTCACACTAACTTCCACCGCCCTATTCTCAGTACATGGGGCATTCAAAAAACAGTGCCCTCCTAAAAACAAATTCTCTCAAAATCCTTTGGTTGGATGGGGCTTGTATTCTAAGTAGTTTGTAAAAACATGGGGACAGGTGTGAAATATTCCAGTCATTTCATAGGCCTGTAGGTGAAAAATACCACACTGCTGTATGTCCATGACCACTTTACTATTTACCTGGAGTCAGTTTTGTTTAGTTTATCCAAGCAAAAAGCTGGAATTTTCTCATATTCATTATGAGTGTCAGAGTTCTACTGGGGGAAAACGAATTGTAAGTATTCTATAGGAGACCAGTGACTGAAGTAAGCTAAAAATATCTCCTATTCATATTCGATGTCAGTCAAGCTATTTGGGTGTCACCTGTGCCAAGGATTGCCATAATTTAAGCATTCAATGTGTTTCTTTAATCAGCACACCCACCTCTGTTCGTCATTCACTAGGGTTGTAGTATGATAGTGTGTTGGCTTATGATCATTGTTTCAAGAACCATCGTTTTAAAATAATTTTCGGAGTGTTTGTTCAACAGAAAGTGATTGATCATCTTGGTGGAGCTTCTCTTACATTCTATGTTACTACAGTTTTCGTTAATTCTGATACGTTCTTTGCATGATGTCTTTCACACATACCTAAGTTCACATGGGTATTTAATCATGGATACCACATTCTCCCTAATACAATTTGTATGGTTTTTGAGAACCTATGGTCTATTTGTGCTAACATTGATCTCTGGCAGTTTCTGTGAAAGGACACACCAAACATCTACCACATGCAAAGTGGCCTGTTTTGTCTGTTGGTTTCTCACATACTTTTGATATAAAACGACTAGCTCTGATCTCTATTTCCAGATCCAAGAAGGTGATTTCGATCAATGGTGTGGGTAAATTTCACAAATGGATCACAACTGTTGACCCATTTTTAACTCTAGGGCATGGTCGTATCACCATCAGATTATAAACATATAATTGATGTACCTGTGCCATAATTTTGGCTTATCTCTAAATTGCATTCAAATTGAGGGGTGTATTGGCAGACAGAGCTCGGGTGAAAGTATTACTCATTGATGTTCCCTGAACTTGATGATTGAGTGTGTTTTCTTATGCAAAAACTTTCCCTGTTAGAGATATCATGGCACACTCCATGACAAACTGTGAGGGTGTGATAGTATCCTCTGCATTCCTTTTACCACTTCTAGTGTCCGCTTCAGAGGTATGCTGTAGTACGGTGCCTCTACGCCCATGATAATAAGCAAATCGCTTGTCTCATCTACATTAAAATTACATAAAAGGCAGAGGACATCCTTCCTGACCTTCAGGTATAGAGGCATTTTTTGTCACCAAGGGTTTTAGAAACCAATCAAAAAATTGTGAGAGAAGTTCCAGTATGGAGTTATTACCTGACACTATGGATCTCTTTGGTGGAGGGAATCTCCTTATTTGAAGCCCATAAGAAAAATGTTTGTTAGAAGCATTGTCAGCTATTAGGAATCCATAAAGTCAATGCGGGTTTGGAAGATGATCAGATATCTAATACATTTCTGCAGCTTGGTTTAGATAGTGGATGGCCACTATTCAGATAGAGCAATGTGTGAATGCATGGTGTTAAATAGGGGTGGGAGTAGTTCGCGAAGTAGTGCTACGCGTAGCTACGCAAAGTGCACTTCGTACTACGCGAGCTACGCGTAGCACTACGCGAACTTCGTAGTAGCATGTTCGCACTGTGCAAGATGTCGTTTTCAATGATTGCAAAGTGCGGACAAGCATCCGGCACTGTGCAATCATTGAAAACGGCATCTTGCACAGTGCGACCTGTACTTTTCTTCTGCTCGAGTAGATTTTTACTCGAGCTGCAGCTTTCTCAACGCGGACTGGTAGTATCTCATCGCGAGCGGTCGCGAGCATGCGCAACCACCCGCAATGAGAAACCTGACCTCCCCGCGTTGAGAATCCTGATCGCGAACGAGTAAAAAGTCTCGCGAGGATGTCATTTTGCTTGCTCGCGGTCGCCAACTTGACGTTGAGGACCGCGAGCAAGCACAAAATGACCGCTGCACTACGCTACGCATGTTCACACTGTGCTACGTGCAGTTGGCGTAGTGCAAAGTTGCACAAAGTTCGCAACCTACACGAGCGTAGCGTAGTGCTTTGCCCAGGGTTAGTGTTAAACAGATGAATATCCAGTTCCATCATTTCAGAGAAAGCCTGTACAGAGAGAAGTCATTCCTACTCATTTTACCAGTGATATGCACCAATAGATTAAAGTCAGGTTTGCATATTTTACATGGACAGGTTTATTCTCAGATGTAAGCATGGAAATGCTACAGTATACTTTCCCCTAAAAGTAATAACATTTTCTGTGGGAAGACAGAGACGAGAACTCAAAATTATATCAAAGGAATTACGACCTTATTGCAATCATCAAGTCAGGCCCATTGGTAAGACTGATCAAAAGTAAAGTGTTTCTAAGGATTTCCAACCTAAGCTAGCAGAGCTCAAGTGTCACATTAAGTTGAAGCAAAGATTAATTAATTAATTTGTCTATAAGAGTTGCGGCTGTGAAAATGGGTATTCTGCCAAAATATCATGGGAAAAAAATGTGTGATATAAGAATATTGTGTAGAAAATATCAGTAACTCAAAAATACTGTGGGATTGGATATAGTTGTCTTTTAGGCATATCATTTTATTTTTTATTTTTATATAATACCATTTTATTGAATGTAGGTGTATGAAATATCAATTTAATTAGTTTAATATTTATTAATTACTGTACGGTTTTAGATTATTAGTAATGCAATAACATTGTTATAAAAACTTTTAGAAACATTTGTAATTTTGTATGTGATTTAAAAAATGTAATTCAATAATTATATTTACATTTAATTAATATATTTTTTACTTTAAATATATTTCAGTATTTGTATTATGTTTTAAACTTTAATGTTTTTTTTTTTTAATGTTCATGAGTTGGAATACTAAATCTAACCCCTCCAAAGTCCAACACTATCCACATTTTTGCCAATGTGGAAGGGGGCATATTAAATATGAACCCTTGAAAGTCCAACATTTTCCCTACTTTTGCTCAGGTTGGGGCGGGAATAGTAAATTTAACCCCTCCATAGCCTAACACTTTTCATGCCTTTGCTTATGTTGGAGTGAAAATAATAAATTTGACCTTAATGAAGTATACATTTCCCTGCTGTTGCTGAGGTTAGAGTAGAAATAGTAAATCTAACCCACCAACTCCAACACTACCTCTACTTTTGCTGATGTTGGATTTAGAAAAATACATTTGACGCCTCCAAAGTCCAACACTTTCCCTAGTTTTGCTCAGATTGAAGTGGGAAAAGTAAAACTAACCCCTTCAAAGTGAAACACATTCCCTGCTTTTGCTTCCTTTGGAGTGGGGATAGTACAGTTGACCTGTCCAAAGTTTAGCACTGATCTACTTTTTCTTCCTTGGCATGGGAATACTAAATCTGACCTCTCAAAAGTCCAATACTTCCCCTTATGTTGGAATTTAAATAACAAATCTGACTCCTTCAAAGCCAAATATACTTATTCTACTATTGTTTAATTAAGATTATTGACAATTATTTAATTTTCTAATGTTTTAATTATTTGTAGAAAGAAAATCATTTGTAATTTTTTTATTGCATTTTTATTATATTTGATATATCTTTTGTTTTATATGTTTGTTATTTTAATTTTTTATTGTTAATATTTGTATTTTATCTTAGTATTGTTCACATATTGTTTGACATTTTTTAAATGTTTAATTTTTATTTTATATTAATAATTTAAAATGTTGTAGTTATTTTTAATTGTATAAATATTGTATTTAAAACATTTTTTTAAATAAATATAACGCCAATTATACAGATATTTCAATACACTTAGCTTTTTTGATGATATTCTGATCCACATTATTTTTTCTATATCTTTACAGCTTACATACAAAGTATGTAACTCAATATTTTTGTTCCTGATATCTTTGATGTGATATTAGTGTATTACAGTATCTCTGTCCCTAATGTATTGTCATACAACCAACATTTGTTTTTTAAATCTCTGCGGTAAGTATATGATTGTGGAAATTTAATATGCATTATAGAATGTTCCCTGTGTTTGTGGTATGAAAGTGAAAACGAGAACTATGGGGTCTATTAGGATGGCGGACGGATGGCTGCCGCCAGACCGGCGGTAGCAACTGCCGGACCGGCGGCGGACATCCTCCCGCGATCGCAACCCGGAAAACCGCCGGTCCCATTAGCATAGCGGTGACGACCACCGCGGTGAGATTTTCTGCCCGCCACTTTTCCACTGGTAGCAGTCCGCATGTCTGCCTAGTGGGCAGAACTGGACTGCCAAAATAGTGCAGGTGTAGGGCCGGACCGCCATGGAAAGGCATGCGGAGAATGTCTCCGGGGACCCATTGCAGGCCCCCAATGTGTTGGGAGTGTGTGTGGGTACCCTGGGGGGGGGTACCATGTGTCCCTGTACCAGGTGGCAGGCACTGTGCAGTGCCTGCTACGCAGGGCAGGGACATGCAGGACATGCTTCTTTGGATATCACGGCGGTGCTGCTGGCAGCACCAGCCGCCGCAATGTTAATTGCTGCGATCCAACCGCCACGGTCAGATCTCGACTGCGGAGCATACTAATTCGACCAGCGGTTTTCCCAGGGTCCTAGCGGGCGGTGTTTTCCCGCTACCATGGCGGTCGGAGTGACTTTCCGACCCCCATCCTAATAGACCCCTTAGATTGGGTTCTGCCAACATTTGAAATTTAACTTTTCCTGTCTGTATTTGAGAAACCAATACTTTTTTCTATATATTGTGCCTTCATTCAGACAAGTTACTACTTATATTTAATAGAACGTGCACACAATGTTTTAGGACAGGAATGAGATAGTAGCCTTCCAAGGTGATATAATGATTGGTGGTATGACTGTTTAAGACATAATAGGTCAATATTCAACCCAAATCAAGTCAATTGTTGCACAAGTCACAGTCAGCGCTAAACTCTCATCTTTTATTTTTGATCTGAAAGAGTAGTACCCAAAATGTAATATACATTTAATGGTTAAAACAAAACCCTTCAAAAGAGGTGGATCAATAAAGCACCTGAGGGTCCCGTTTGTTACCCAAATAAGTGAGCAACACATACCTGTGCATGATTTAATTAGGGTTAACCCTCATCCCCAGATTTGGTAAGTATAGAAAGTGTTCAAAGTAATAACATCCTATACATTTTTATGTAATAGATTTTAATAAAGTTCTAAATATTGACTATAACAATGTCTCTTTGGTTCATTCATATCAGAAATTGTAGTATTATTTGGGAGTAGGTGATCTCTACCAACAACATAAACATAATCTAGACACGTCAAAACACCATTCTGAAAGAATATCTGCCCAACTATGTGTATCTATGGCACAGGCAGCAAGAAAGCCTCAGAGAGGTGTGTGGTATGTTCAAGCAGTATCCACAATTTTAAAGTAAATAACGCAACACAAAAAAATTCCCAAACTAATTTAGAAAAATCGAGAAATATTTAATGATGAAAAAAACAACACCACAATCTTTAAAGTAGGGTACTAGAGATATGGTTCTGTACACTTTTAAGGTAAAAACAGCCTAGATAAAGTAAAGCTCCATTAAAAAGCAACAGTTCACAGTTGAATGAGGCGCATTTTCAGGCTGACCGAGTTGGAGGAGAGACTGGATACACCAAGTAGGTCATCGCAGTCAATGTTTACTTTTTGACTTTGAGTCTGAGGACTGCCAGACTTGAGGGGACGCATCGGTGGTGGTTTCCCCACCACACTATTATGAGTTGGGCGATGGGACCATCACAGCCTCCTCAGCTGCCAGGGAACCCCCATTTCCTGGCGTTGTTGCGGTGGTGTAGATGCATCAATATTGCAGTCCGGCCAAGCATATTATGAGTTTACTCTCCACCAGGGTTTTCATAACAGTTCCTCCTTCATGAAAACCCTGGCGGAGAGGAAACAAAGGTGGCCCAACAGGGTCCCCTGTGCCTCTGCGCCCTGTGGATGCACTCAATGGGGCACAACATGTGCCTCTCTGTGTGCATGCACTCCAGTTCCTGCACGGCATGGACTCTACAGGTCATGCTGTGGAAGAACCGCGGTGCCTGTTTTTATAGGAACGGCAAAAAAAGCCTGCCAAACACGAGCTACACTCATAATCTGGTAGGCGGCCTCCACAGGTTTGGCAGTGTGGCGGCAGGACGGACCCGGTGCTACACCGCCAAACTGGACATCAAACACATCTAGTGCTGTAAGGCCCAAGTCTGTGGCTGGCATGGTTACCTCAATGTTGGATACATCTTCATTAAGGCTCCACTAAAGCTTTGGTCTAAAGCCAGATTTCATGGCCACTGAGGATGCACCATCTGTCAGATAAATCTGTCAACTCACCCCACTTCAAAGTTTTAACTTCTGACTCAGTCACTTTTTTGGAAAATAAAATCCAAAGGGAGACATGATAGTCAATTTTGAAAAAGTAAACAAAGAGACATGGGTGACAGTGTACCATTGGAGTGGTGGCTGATTGTTGACACAGTGTGGTTCTTGGCAAGGTATGTGTAGAATTGCACAATCGTAAATGCAGCCCACTCATGGTTTACCTTGTCAGCTTGTAAATGACCACTAACTTGTGAGTATATGTGAACAATTGTGCAAATAACATGTAAATCACTCTGATACCTTTGGGACTAGCTGATGCTATCCAAAAACTTTAAAATAAATATAAAATAAGCAAATTCTCATCAAACAAACAGAGTTACTACACATTTATAGGAATCTATAAAATATCAAAAACAAACTATGAAATATCAAAAAAGGAGAGAACAAAAGAAGTACAACACCAGAGCCATGGGATATGGCAATATCATATATGTTAAAGTTTAATATTACGTACGAAATTCAAAATATACTGGTTACTCCATTGTGTAAAATAGTACAAGAAAAAAGTACTTGTAGTTGATATTTACAAATAAAACAATGAAATATGAACCTCATCACGAGGTTTTCAACGTTTCACCCGGAAAATACACATGTTTAATTTAAACCTTTAGTATGGGTCTTCATCAGGACAGATAGATGAGGCAGCCTGCATGGGTATATTATTAGTTAATAACGGCTCTGGTGAGTTCTCGTGGTTCTTAAGGCTCTTCTAATGTGTAAAAACTCACTTAAAGTAGCATAGTCACTCATCCCGGCAATGGATTATCAAACTAATGTAAATGAAGGCACGTGGGCTCCTCATCTATGATTTGTGCGTCCAATAATTTCTGAGGCTTGGTATTATCCCGTAAGGTTCTCTTAGAAACCAAATAGCGATCAGACAACTCTAAAGAGAGGATGATCTGTGTGCCCACCTTCAGTACATGCAGTAACAACATTAAGAAGATCATCAACTAGCATTGTTATATTATGTTACGTTAATTTGGTATTTATAAAGCGTGCAGCTACTCCCAGGAGTGTCCCGGGGCTTAGCAAAAAAGACCACGTAACAGAAAGAGAAAGACTCCCAAGGCAGAGACAGCGAAAACATATTTATAGTTGAAAGAGCCATGTTTTCAGTTTTTGCCTAAAGGGGAGAAGGTTCTGGACCTGTCTAAGAGACAGGGGAAGGCCATTCCACAGGTGGGAGGCCAGCACTTGAAAGGATCTGCCTCCAACCCAGGAGAGTGAAAATTTAGGAACAGGAATCAAAAGCAGAGCCGAAGATATCAAAGTACGTTGGGGGATGTAGTGTCCAAGGTAAGGAGCTCCAATCTGAATCTGATGAAAAGCTTTAAACACCAAAATCGTAGCTTTGAAATGAATTATTTTCTAGTCCGGGAGCCAGTGCAAAGAAGACAAGAGACGGGACGTATGAGTCCTGGGACCTACCAGAAAAATGGCCCTAGCAGTCGAGCAAGTAGATTGCCAGGTAGTCCCAGGTACAGAGAGTTAACATAGTCCAGCCTCGCAATCACCAAGGCCTGGATGACCATTTTCCTATGAGAGACTGAGAGCGGGGGGAGAAAATTCCTCAACATTCTTAAAACCCCAAAGCAGGTTCCTGCTACAGATTGGATCTGAGTCTTCATATAAAGAGTGGTGTCCAATCTAACTCCAAGATTCTGAACCATGGACACAGGTGAGGTGGGGGAGACATATCCTGCAGCCACCAGTTAAGCCATGCCTCACAGGGGCGAGAACCGAAAAAAATAATCTCAGACTCTTCTGAGTTACTTTTCAATGGATTATCTTTCAGCCACGAGAAAACCTCAGAGAGGCAAGAATTTATTGCATGATCATCAAACTCAACTCCCTCTTTACATGTAAACAACAATTGCATATCTCCGCATACAATACTATTTTAGCCCCATATTGTTCGGCACGAAGAGCAATAGGGGCCATATATAAATTAAACAATTTTGGACTCATAATAGAGCCCTGAGGGACCTTGGCATTCATAGGAGGAATGACAGCAGAAAAAGGGGGGACCATATAGTTTGAAGACGGTATTAAGGAATGACCTAACCCATCTCAATACTGTGCCTCCAATGCGTCCTCCACCAATCTTTGCACAAGTCTATTGTGTGGTACGGTGTCAAAGGCCGTGGAGAGGTCCAACAGCGCCAGAATCACGTTACCTCCCCTATCCAGCGTGGCTTTTATGGTTTCCACAACTTCTAAGAGAGCCGATTCGGTGCTGAAATTCGCCCTAAAACCCGACTGACTCGAGTGAAGAAGATGATTGGTCTTAATATAGTCAGAGTTAACGTATTTCTCCAAGACCTTGGAGAGAAAAGGGAGCACAGATATGGACCTGTAGTTACTGGCTACCTTTGGGTCAGCCGTAGGTTTTTTAGCAGCGGAAGAATTCTCAAATGTTTCAGCAGAGTGGCATATGTCCCTCCCACAAGGCGTTTAAAATCCAATTTACAGTAGGGTTAATCACTTCTGCAATAAGGGACAATACCTTAGCGGGACAGGGATCTGCAGGAGAACCTGACTTCAAGGATTCATGAGAGCCTGAGATTGGTCCATAGGATCATCAACAAGCATTGGAATTTGGTTCCAGATGAAGTCAATACCAGGGAGCTACTGATGTGTGCCTTTAGGAATGGTAAGAGTTGGAAGGGTTACGTAGTAAGCTCTCTTCTTCGAGGTCCCTTAAAATCTAATCTCCTTACACAGTAGAAAATAGCCCAGATCTGGGGCACTTTAAATGTGGGAGTTGGAAGGTATGTGCACTAACCATTGGAACCAAGACTTTGACACATAATGACCGCTCCTACACACTAAACGGGCACACTAACTGCAATAGCACTGACGTTATCTATGTGATCATTTGTCCTTATGGTTTTTGCTATGTAGGTCAAACCCACCAAAAAGTTAAGGCCAGTATTTTACAGCATTGAAACGGGATTAGATGCAAGGTGCAGGGAGCACTTCTAGTGGAGCACTTTACACCTTTGATCACTCACCAGAAATGATGAAATAGATGATAATCAAGAAAGTTACTACCAATCATAGGGGTGGTAATTTTGCTAACACACTAAACCTACGTGAGTGCAAGTGGATACATAATCTGGACACAGTACTTCCTGGTTTGAACGAATTTCCACACTGAACAATGGTTGATCCTCATGCTGTGTAACCTGAACTCTGGGTCATAAAGTGCTCTTTGGCATATATTGCTTGACTCTTGTGATCTATCAGATTCCAATATGCATTATATTCATGGCTATTTGGGGACTCACTGTGTGCTTCTATTATAAATGGATTCATCTTTGCCATTGATGTTAATATTTCAACAACATCTGTTTTGCATTGAATGAAAAGTGTTTGAGTAATGAAAACTATAAACCCACGTGACTAATTGAATCATTATTTTCCCAGATGGATGTTTCCATTCTAATCCAGTTTTTTTTTTACAGAAACCTCTCTTAATAGTTTTATGTTAGTATTCTTATTGGATTGATGATTGTTTTGAACTGCAGCCGATCTTGACAAAACACTTCTTCAATAGTTTATTTTATGTACAGTGTAGATTTGGAAAAAAAGATGACTGCTTTCTTTCAAATCGCCGCCACGTTTTTTTTAAAACACGGGGGTCTCTGACCAAGTTTGCGCATTATTAGTATTGCAGCGGCTTTGGCACATTGATCCTGAGCCGATTCTGACAAAGGCTGGTCTCTTGAGACCCTGACGCTTTTACAATCTAGGCTGTTACTCAGCGATCCTCCATTTTGGAAGGACCGCAGCATCTGCGAGCATGTACGTTCATGCTGCGGCGCTTTCCATTATCTTCTTTAACTCAGGACCTCTCACATTCTTTTGCGCCCGCCCAAGAGGGAGAAGAAGTTACACTGTAACCAGAGCAGTACGAAGACAGCAACAACGCTTTGGTGTTTGCCTTTTAGTTCATTCCCATTACTGTCACACAATAGACCAGTTTTCTACTACTTAGTTCATAATTATGTTTTGCAGCCCATTCGGAGTATGACAGAAAAAGCTCTCCCAACCTCTAATTTTGTGATCCTTGCAAGAGGACTCAATGGGTATTCTGCATTAAGTACCTTTAGATTTGTGTAACTGGTTTAAATATTTTGTTACCTTGATTTGATCTAAAATGGATTTATTTCCTTTTCCATTCCTACCTACATCATTGAGGAAGGGTTTGAATTCTGTATATGCTGTAGGGATGCAATCTTTGATGCAAAATTGGGTGAGTGGTAACGCTTATTCAGGATGTCATTTAATTTGTTGCTTTCATATATGGTTTTGCATGTGTATTACTTCCACATTTCAGAAATTCTTAAACACATGAATCATAGATGAGGAGCCCACGTGGCTTCCTTTACATTAGTTTGCTCACCCATCCCTGGGATGAGTGACTATGCCACTTTAGGTAAGTTTTTGCACATTATCTGAGTGTTAAGCAAAACGAGGACTCACCAGAGCCATTGTTATCAATGTATATTCCCAAGCAGGTTGAACCATTTACCTGTCCTGATAAAGATCCATACAAAAGGTTTATAATAACCATGTGTATATTCTGGGTCAAAATATCGACAACCTCATAACCTAAGCCTAGACTGAATCATTAACCTCAAAGAGGGAATTCATTGATGAAAACATAAACCTCTACCCTAAAGACTTTTGAGTAGGTCACTGACATTACTACAGACAGGCTGTATGCAGTTGCCTTTGTGCACTGTGATTCGAATGTCATTGTTTTATTTGTACATATCAACCACTTGTAACTTTGAACAAGCATATTTTTCTAGCACTATTTTGCACAACGAAACAACCAGTATATTTTGAATATTGTATATAATACTAAACTTTTATATATATATACTATTTGCATATCCCATGAATCTGGTTTTTGTATTTCTTTTGTTCTCTCCTTTTTTGATATTTCATAGATTTCTTCATATGGATAGTAACACTGTTTGTTTGATGAGAATTTGTTTCCTTTTTCAAAATTGATTATCGTATCTCCCATTTGAACCATTTTCTTATTGTTACCAAACTGAAGTCTTACCCAGGCAGGGTTCCACAAGACAGATACCTTTACCATGAAGTTCCGCTGAACGTTTGTCTGAACAGAAAGAAGCACCAAGGTCAAGTAACCTAGTTTTCTTGATAGCCTAGTGTACAGCTTTCCTTGGCAAGCCTGGACACCGTGGCTCTGTCCTGCGAAGGTAGAAAAGATGACCAAGTCCCATTTTTTTTCAATGATTGAGAACGTTTATTTCAGTTAGTCCTGCTGCATCTAGCTTCTCGGGGCAAGTTTCTAGTCATCAGGTCTCTTTCCAGGAATGTCTAATGCAGGTGCCAGTCCTCTGCAATCAGTCTGGCCCTCTTGGTGTCAGGAGTCCAGATCATTTTTGTGGCTTTAAAGCAGGTAAAGAGGAGGCCAACCAACCGAACCTTGAAGAGTAGTGCCAGTACCAGGCTTACAGCAGAAGTCAGGCATCTGGAAGTCCAACTCCAAGAATGTTCTGAGGAGGTTACAGCTGAGATGCGCTAAACTTATACTATGTACACTAGCCAATGGTTGGAAAAATTATACCACCCAATCCTACCTATTTTCTCACAGTCCCCATCTCTCTTTGCAGAACCTCCTCTTTGCCTAACTTTAAAACTACACTGGAACCCCAGTTTCAATATGGCAGAACCCTTCTGCCACCGGTCAGGCATTTATTCAGCTCCTTGGACACTCTCATATTTAGATGAGTCTTCCTTCCACCTGATGGAGTCCAAACTGGTTCTCTTCTCCACTGTGACTAGAACCTCTGTGTCTAGGAGGATCATAGGGATGAATTGAAGCCACCCTGCCACCTCCCAGTCCAAAGAGGAAGTGCTACAGCTGTTGTTTGTTCTGCCAGCTATTTCTGTCATTTCCCAGAATGCTAATCCTTGGTGAGTGATCAGCACTTAGCACCTTCATGTCCTTCCTGGGCTCCTAGTTGTGCCAATGTCTAATGCACCAGTGGCATTAACATTCTCATGAAAGTATGTGTACTCCAGCTCTGGAAATGTGGTAAATATTAGTACTAGTTTTCAGCAAGTTCTGGTTCATGCAGCTGAAAGAAACATTTTCCAACGTTACTTTCCCAATAAAATTATCAAAAATGTATTGTGTCACTAAATTAGATGTTGTAGAGATTAACTTTGATGGTGTTTCTTAGCATTTTCACAGGTGGAGATGAACAATTAAAATTGTAATGCAAACATTTTCCCAGGCAAAAATATTATATAAAAGATTTTTATCATACTTAGCCCTATGCTGAAGAAAATGCACTGAGTCCCCACACGGAAATAGCATGTAAGTCTTCCGTCACAGTTAGGGCACACATTTTAAATATACAGTGTGCAACTTTAGTGGTGACTTATTGATCAATAAAAATAGGTTTATTAGTATGGCAAATACACTTTTACTTGCCATGTGTCTGTCAGTGCCTTTAAACTGTAGCCCAATCAGAGAGCTGTGGTAGTCCTGACACATATACATTTCCATCATATGTATGAGTATTGTAAATACACACTCCAGCCCACATATAACATTTATATCCGATACCATTGGTGCATTATCTGCCTTATCTACTATGGCCATACAGGATATTTAAATAGGCCAAATGGGTGAAAACAATTTAACAAATACCATTTAAGGGCTTGAACACACACTGAATATTAGTTCCACAGTTTACAAAGTCCTAGTACATGCAAATATAGGCTCCACAAAAAGATAAAAAAACAGGTGTGAAGATCCAGAAAATGACACATTTGCTACCTTTCACTGGTGCATTCTTTTACAGTCAGGCTACATGTGTAGAGACAGAATGTTTCGGAAACATATAGCAGATTGTAGCCATAGTTGATTCACAGGTGGATTTACTTACATTGAGGCACCTTAATTGTAGAGACAACTGTTTCAAAACATGTAGCAAACTACAGTTAGTCTGTGTTTCGCCCCATTTGGACCTTAGCCTGGGACTGTCTATAGCGTTTACGCTGTGGTTAGATTTAGTTGTGTCTCAGTCCTTGGATACCATGTAGACATGTGGGATCAGGGTATGAGTTGGGCAGGATGCAGTAGTAGTTGTCTGCCCTTCCTGTCTATCCTAAGGCAAGATTTCATCATGCAGTCTGTTGCTTGTAGTGTTATACGCATAATTGTGAACAACTCAAGGAAACTTTGCGATTGTTGATATATGGAAATAGATTAACCCCTTTTATTTAAATATCTATAGAAATGTTAGATGCCCAGCAGAGGTGCTAATTATTTGAATCAGAGTTGGAGGCAAGATGCAATTGAGGCTAAGTCTGACACTGTTTTCATGTGATAACGTATTCATTTAGTTTGAATTATCAAAGTGGCTGCAGGTTCCTATGAACTGAGAATGTGTCTGCCCAAGATCACTGGTAAAGAGAAATGCACTATTTAGGAGCAACAGAATACAAATGTTCTGCTATTCAGTCTGAGTACAAAGCCTGTCCTTCACTTGGGCGGGCAAATATTTCATGCCCTTCATTTGGGGAAGTGCCTTCATCATCCCTACTTATCATAACCTTTTCTAACAACTGTTGATCGAAAATTCCTGATTTACATTTAACTACGTATCCTTGCATGAGTACAAATTCCTTCACAAATACTCGCTGGAAGGGGAAATGTGCACATTGACAGTGTGTTTCTTGGTAGATCTGTTGGGATCGAAATTTGATAACATGCATTATTGGCCTAATATATTCAATATAACCTCGTAGTTATATAATCATGTACTTAGAGTTTACTATGGTCGCCTATCGACCAACGATTCACTTTTGACTTGTTTGCTCCTATTGGTATAAACTGAGCCATTTTGTTTCGTTTCTCTATGTGCAAATACTGTTTCCCAGAAATCACGTGGTTATGCTTTCTGCTCGAAACCATGGCGGCAGCCAAACTGCCTACGATAGTTGTTAGCTGGCAGCTCAAGGAAACTCAAGGTCACACCTGCCCTTCTTGTGGGATGCGCACATTCTAGCAGAGCCAGTTCCTGTACTCCCCGGGCTCCAGATAGCGACTCCGCCGGGACTCCGCGATAGGGTCGTCCCCTCCTGTAAACAGGGGTAACGGGACAAGGAGGAGTTCTGGCCGAGTGGGTGGACAGAAAGAGGATCCTGATTTGAGACACCCGTTTGTGGTATGAAAACAAGCCGTTCCACTCTCGAGCCCAGTATCCCTCCCAGCTACTGAAGACCCTACGCCGGAGTCCTACGGGCTTAACCAGAGAGGAAAACAGACTGTGCCTGTCTGTTTAGGTGTCGGCAGTGGAGAACCCAAAATCGACCTGAGTGCACCAGGTGAGTGATATTTGTGATTGGATTGGATAAGGATCACTCAGAGGGAGTGTTTCCTTTTTTGGATAACAGTTAACTGTCTTTGTTGGAAGGTGGCCGGGGAAGCCGGACCACGAGGGAACCGTTGTGGCGAAGAGGCTGCATGGGTAGAGACCCCACAGACTTGTTTGGTGAATAATTGAGACTACATCTGATGCCCTAGCAGAGTACGGCGTTGCTCGCTCGGCCGAATTCTCTCTGGGAAAGCCCTGGGAGCAACTGGGTAAGCTAGGGTTCTGGAGACGTGTCCAGATGCCCGGCCCAACCAGAACAGGACCATGGGATGGCCTGTGAGAGAGTTCGTGGTTCGCCTATCAGGTGTTCTCAGAACAGTCTGACGACTGTTCCTTTTTGGTGAGATTTTGTTGGTCTGGAATTCTTTTGAATCAATTCCCCGAACAGGAGTCGACGGGCTCTGTTCGTATTTGAAGACGTCATTTGCATTGAATAGGTTCTGAGAAGTATTTGCCTTGCACTGTTTTACAGCACTTTATTGTGACGATTGAATGAAGAATGTACGAGTGACCGGTGAAAAAGGAGGCGTCCAACTGGGTATGTGTTTTGTGATTTTGTATAGACAAAACGAGTAAAATAAGCATAATGTCTTGTTTTAGTAAAATACGTGTTGGGTGCTGCTGTCGGCGAGGTACACCGAGTGAAGAAAGACAGCCCCAGTTTTGATATGTATGTTAAACACAGGTTGCAGCCAATCCTATTTAACACCCTGTGGAATAGGTATACGAAGGATAATTTGGAGTTGCAATGGCCTCTTACAGGGACCTTTGATGAGAAAAAGATTAATTATATACAGAATAAATTGTTTATGAAGAAGAGCCGTCAGTCAATGTTTGATTCCTTGAACTTATGGTTGAAGGAGGCAAAGAGACGACGGATCAGAGAAGAGAAGTTGGGAAGGCTGAAGAGTGGGCAGACGATTACTCAGAAGGCAGTAGCATACGATAAGGGAAAGGTGGAAGAGAATATTGAAAGAATGGATAGACAGTTTCGATTGGAGACGAATAAGAGCTATGTGGCTAGACCAGAGACAGGAGATGAATTAGAGGAATTACTGGAAGCCCGACCACCTCCCCCTTATGCCCCGCAAGGCTTGTATCCAGCCGTACCTGTGTTATGAGCTGACCAGACGGGAGCTGTTTCACCACCAAACCACAGATAGGGGTGGTCGCCAGGGCCCCCGCTGGCAGATCGGGACTTGATGCTCAGTATTCCCCTCCTTCTCTTCGACTAACTACCTCACCCCTAATATCCCTTCGGCCGGACGCAGCTGTCCCTTCTCCCTTGCACCCTGTGTTTCTCTCCCCTCCGACTCAGACTACCTCAGATCTCCGAATACAATTAGTCCGAGTGCCACGCCCAAACGACCGTTGTCTGACTTGAGTGATCAACGAGCTTTCACTCGGTAGCTGTTGGGACAGGCGGAGAGGAGAGCTATTATAATTCAGGCATCCCAGTGGATGCGGAATCCTATTTATACTTTGGAGGATATTTGGAGCACTATGAAGGATTTTGAACCCGTTGCACAACAGCTGGCTTTAGAAAGCATGGCGATTTGATTGATTTCATTATGGGAACAGCATTTTGAGGAAAGATTTCTGCCTCAAATATTGCGTGATATAAGGGATCACGCTCATAAATTCCATCTCCAAATTGAGGAAGTCTATCAGAATGTGACAACGCTTTTGCATTATAGGGAACGGATGCACCGAAAGAGCGCCGAATGGGGAGCTCAGCACCCCATGAGAGAGGTGCATCCTCTCTTTTTCCCGGAAGTGCCCGAGATAAAAGACAATGGGGGTAATGTCACCTGAGCACGTGTGGACGCTAGGCTTCAGGAACAATGGGTTTACACCCCTTGGAAACTAAGCGAGGTCCTTACGCTAAAAGCCCAGCTCCCTGACCCCCGTAAAAATCCTACAGCTTATTACAAAGAATTGACCGAAGCCGCCAATTCCGCCATCATGACTATAGCTGATATCGAGCTATTTTTTGGTCTCCTGATTCCGGTGGATATCTGGAGACAGATACATAATACGTACAGTGCCCCCGAATTAGGAGGAACATGGGACCAATTAAAAAATTGGGATAAGGAACGAAAGCCAGGTGAAAAACCCTGAGATGAAATATTAGCAGTACCAGATAAAATTGTTACATACATGAAGACCCTTCTCCCTCCTAGGAAAGTAGATTGGGATAAATTAACAGCATGCAAACAGAAAAAGGACGAAAGTGTGTCCGATTTCTTCACTCGGTTTGAGAAAGTTTTCATAGATTTTAGTGGCCAGGACCTCTCTACAGAGGGAGGAATTCGATTATTTGTAACTAGATATGTCACAAATTTGCTCCCGGAGATTATGTCCCGTCTCCAATCGGCTGAAAGCACGTGGACTATGGCTGTACCATCTGTTATCCTTAGTATGTCCCAATATTATGAACATCGTGAGAATGAGAGTAAGGAAAGATCAGAGAAAAAGACTAAGGATCTAAAAACTAGAGTACTACTGCAGCAAGTCAGTAGAGGGCAAAATTCAGGACGAGGAGTGCAAGGCTCATTCCAAAGAGGCCAGACGACAGGAAGAGACAGAGGAGGCCCTCCAAATGTTGGGATAAACCAATGTTCCTATTGCAAGGAGGAAGGACATTGGAGGGTGGATTGCCCTCTGTTGTTGGCAAGGAACGGACCTAGTAGAGGACGAGGAAGAGGTCGAGGGAACATAGATCGAAATAGTATGAGAAGGAAGGAGTCACAGCATGAGGGTTCTCGTAAGAATCATTTTGATGACCCCCAGAACAGACAATACTACAATGAGACTTATCAAGATGATAGGTATGATGAACGGGATTATGCATCAGACAGCCATGGACAGAGCGGGGGCCATATTACAGTACCAGTTGACCAAGAGGGACCTTATGTAAAACGAGAACTGTTGGGTACATCAGGGAAGTTTTTAGTGGATACTGGGGCGATGAGTAGTTCAGTCGCCCATACACTGGTCCCAGCGGCAGCTCTGTCTGGCCAAAATAATGTATCAGTAGGATTCTCTGGAATACCGGCGTTGAGCCCCGTTTCAAAACCTCTGCCTTTTACGATAGGTCCCATCTCCATGCACACACCCTTTCTTCTCACTTCTAATTGTGGTGAAAACCTTTTAGGGTTGGATATCTTGAAAATATTACATGCACAAATGTATTGTTCCCCTGATGGTGTTTTTCTAACAATGCAGAAGCCACCTGTGGAAATGACCCAATACTTCGCTAAGAATGAGACCTTGCCTCCTGAATTCTCTACCATTCCTCAGACATTATGGGCAACAGGGGACACCGATGTTGGTCTGTTAAGAATAGCCCCAGTGTCAATAACAGTAAAACTGAATCAACAGATGCCACGCATTCCACAGTATAAGATTTCACCAGAAGGTGAACAAGCCTTGTTGCATATCATTCGTGACCTCATTGACAAGAGGGTAGTGGAAGAAACAGCTTCTAATGTTTGTAATAGTCCAATTTTGCCGATTCTGAAGAAGACACCAATTGATGGTGCCCTGATTATAAGTCTGCATATCGTTTTGTGATTGACCTTCGAGCGCTCAATAAAATAGTAGTCCCTCAATACCCAGTGGTACCAGATATTACAGCAATTCTTACAATGATTCCCCCTACTGCACAATATTTTTCTGTAATAGATTTAAAAAACGCTTTCTTTAGCATCCCAATTCACCCTGATAGCAGACATATCTTCTGATTCTCATTAGGAGGCCGGAGCTTTAGATTGACGCGTTCACCTCAAGGCTATACAGAAAGCCCCAGCATATATAGCCAGGCTTTGAAGGCAGTCCTGGATCAATTAATTTTGCCTGCAGGTAATGCGATCATCCAATATGTGGATGATATTTTGGTGGCCTCCGATACAGAGGAAGGCTGCAAGGAAGCGACTGTGAAATTGTTACATCATTTGGCTGATAAAGGCAATAAAGTCTCCCTCTCCAAATTTCAATATTGTCGACAGGAAGTGACCTACCTTGGCCACTTACTGTCGAAAGCAGGGAGGCGACTAACACCAGAATGAATATCTGTAATTACTAACATGTCTGTACCTCGTACTCAACGTGATGTCCGTGCTTTTCTTGGCATAACCTCTTACTGTCGCCAATGGATTCCTAACTATTCACTCCTCTCTAAACCCTTGTTGTATTTGACTACCAAAGATGTGCATGAACCCCTACCCTGGACGGATGAATGTCAAGAAGCCTTTGACTCTTTGAAATCTGCTTTGTGTTCTGCACCTGTCTTGGGTACCCCGGATTACCGGAAGCCTTTTTCATTTTATGTGCACGAGCTGGACGGTTGTTCCCTTTCAGTATTAACACAGGGTTTTGTCGGAAAACAGAGACCCTGTGCCTTCTTTTCATCAGTACTAGACATGGTCGCACAAGCCCTTCCCAGTTGTCTGAGGGCCACTGCGGTGGTAGCGGTGGCCATCCGACAATCAGAAGGTATAGTTTTGAATACAGATCTCATGGTCATGGTACCGCATGCTGTGGATATTCTGTTAAATAGAACTAAGACCCAGCACCTTACGAGTGCCCGTTTAACAGGATACGAATTGACATTGTTTGCACCCCACATTACAATTAAAAGATGTGCTACATTGAATCCAGCAACATTATTGCCTCTCCCTTCCAATGATAAAAAGGACGATTTCCATGATTGTATATTTAGAACTGAAGAGGAAACAAAAGGGCGTGTAGATCTTACCGACACCCCTTTACCAGAACCCCAAGGAGAGTTATATGTTGATGGTTCTTGTTTTAAATTACCAGATGGTACTGCAACAGCTGCGTATGCTATTACGACCCTGAAAACGGTGGTGGAAACCGCTAGGATTTCACATCACTCAGCCCAGGCAGCTGAACTAATAGCTTTGTTATGAGCATGTGAAATCAGTAAAGGCCTGAGAGTAAATATTTATACAGACAGCTAGTACGCCTTCGGCGTTGCCCATAGTTTTAGGAGGCTGTGGAGGGAAAGGGGTTTCTTTACCACACATGGCCAGAAAATTCAACATGGTCCTTTAATTGACCGATTGTGACTTGCCTTGACACTACCAAATAAAGTTGCCATCATCAAATGCAGTGCTCATAAGAAAGTCATTGATTCCACAGGAAAGGGAAATGCTTATGCTGACTCAGTAGCCAAGGAAACAGCACAAACTAAGATGACTCCCATGTTTCCTAGTGCTTCAGCCCGGTGGGTGGCGGAAACGTCTGTGTTCGACAATACCATTGAAAGTGTAAAAGAGTTACAGAAAGAAGCTACCATAGATGAAGCACAAAGGTGGAAACAGGAAGTGGGACAATTGGACAAGAATGAATGTTGGATAGATCGAACTGAGAAGCAGCGTTGGTTACTTCCTAATGCACTGGTATATGCTGTAGTGACCATGGCTCATGGTACAGCACACATAGGAGCAAAGGGTATTTGTGCAGTGTTAGACCCAGTCTGGAATAACCCAAATATTCCCAAAACTGCAGTACATGTGGTTAAGTATTGTCCTGTGTGTTTGCGTTATAACTCAGGGGGTAGAGAATCTGTCCTGAGTGGAAATTTTGCACCACCAGCTTTGCCATTTGAAGTTATACAAATAGATTACATACAAATGGAGAGAGTGAACAATTTGAAATATGTATTGGTGGTGGTTTGCGCTTTCAGTAAATGGGTTGAAGCCTACCCCACCAAGTAAGCCACTGCAGTTGCAACTGCCAAAGCCCTAGTGAAAGAATATGCAGCCAGGCATCCCCAGTCAGCTGGTCTAGTCGAAAAATATAACAGTATAATAAAACTAAAGATGGCCAAGATTTGTGCTAGTACTGGATTAAAATGGCCCGATGCCCTCCCTTTAGCGTTATTGTCTCTGAGAACGACACCACACACAAGAACGGGGTTATCGCCTTATGAGGTAATTTTTGGCCATCCTGCCAATGTGTGGGGAGTCCCTAGGCCCAGGTCCTTTAGAGATATTGATTATCCTTTGATGACAGACTACTTGTATGCCTTGACTAAAGATCTGCGTTCTATTCATCAACAGGTATCCGAAACATTGCGGCTGCTACCAGAGGGTCCTGGACATCGGTTGGAACCAGGCCAGTGGGTTCTGGTGAAGAACTATCAACGGAAATTGAGTTTGGAACCGAAGTGGTCCGAACCCTACCAAATCATACTTTCCACAAGGTCGGCCGTGAAGGTGCATGGGCGCAAGCATTGGATCCATGCGAGCCACCTGAAGTGCCTCCCGCTCCCTTTGCCCTTTGATTTGCAAAATCGCGAAGGAATCCCAAGCCAAGAAGGAGAGCCGCTTCAGAGCCTTGTACCTTTTTCAGAAGCCCGAGAAGAGGGGCAGACAAGTGAGGCGGTGCCCCAAGTTAACAGGGCCGCGGCTCAATCAGTGGAGGCCAGTGTTTCTGGTGCATCACAGGGTTCGAATGCATCTGATGCCCGTGCAACTGAGTTATTTTCTGATCAAGAGCGACCTGGTCACTGTAACTACGACCTGCGGCCCCGAAAACAGCGCGGTAGGAGCTAGGGAAAGACTTGAGTTGAGAAACCTCGGATAGACGCACTGGGGTACTGAGCGAGACACTGGACTGAACCCGCTAAGAGCTTGGAACACTGTGCTAAATAGCTCTGTTCAGAAAGAAAGACTGAGTTGGGGGCTGCGGTTGTGAAGGTGGCATTCGTTGCTTTTATCGTTATCATTACAATGATTATGATGTGTGTATTTGTATACTTAGAGTTTCAGCATCCTGTGCAGAAGCTGTTAGGAACTACTGTTGCCCCGGAGGAGCATATCTTCTATTCTTTGCCCCCTCATAAGGCAAGACATAGAGAAACGTATATGAAAAACGCTTTTATTGAAATGTTGCATCAGACTCACAGCACCACAAACAAAACAAATTGTTGGGTATGTGGGTTACTTCCCTCAGTCATGCATCAGCATGAACTATTCATTTCCTTGCCAATGTCTTATTTAGCTAGCTGTGAAGCCTGGTTCCAATTATTGTCTCTGATGTATTCACATTATGTAGCCGAACCAAAAATGTATACTCAGAAGGATTATGAGGCCATTTTGAAGTATATAGAACAACATCAAGGATTTGACGCAGAAGGAAATGGTGGAGAGGGCTCGTTGGACCCCAATGCTTGCATGAATGTATATACAGATTATAAGAATATTATGTGGTTAATGGAGGAAACGCTGGATTTTGAACTTTTTAATGACACCATGTATTTCCAGCATTTTAAAGAACGAAATGTTACGAATGACAAAGCATTGCCGATCCCCATTATCAATACTACCTCTCCCTTCTGCATACAGGGACGGGGCCATGTTAAGGTAGGAAAGAGCAGATGTAATTATACCTACACTCTACAGGTATATAGTACCCCACCTATGATTACTCCACTGGATGTATATTTCGTCTGTTGTGAGAATGCATATACGTGGCTCCCACGGGGATGGGCAGGAAGTTGCTATCTTTCGTTCCTCTACCCTCCTGTATATATTGCTCCACCCGATTATCACCGAACTCATCAGTTAGTTCAAAAAGGGATAGTGGTTAGCCGAAATATTAGAAGCTTTGACACAGATAGTACTGATCAGACAGACACTTCCCTGCAGCAATTTGAGGATTTTGCCAAAGGTCTCACCCCCTTTTGGGGACCTATATTCAATAGCCGCAGTATACGACGCTTGTCCCGAATAGTTGAGAACGTGTCCAGACCACCACTGGGATCTTAACTAACATTACCGTAGAGCTTCAGGCGACGAGGCTTGTTTGGCTTCAGAACCAGATGGTTCTTGACGTCATCCTCGCCGATAGGGGAGGAGCCTGTCGTGTGATCGGCAGCTCTTGCTGTGTATTTATTCCTGATTCAGCCCCTACCATTCAACTTGCTATACAAAAACTGCATAGACTAGCCAGAGAAGCACATGTAGATAACGGCATCTGGTCCCTTAGCAGTTGGTTTTGGGGTCTTTTAGCTACTTGGGGTTGGAAGATATTAATGGTGCTTGCTGGAGCTTTTGGAGTAATATTTACGTGTTGCCTGTGTCTCCAATGTGGCCCGGCCTGCTGCTCATTCTGTGCAGCAAGGATAACATCTGCTTTAAATTTTCTCGTCAAGCAAAGGCCGAAAAGCAGATGATCCAAAAGGAGGTGTCAGACCACATGCAGATCGATGAAGGAGTTTTCGTAGAGTGAATCTAGTTATATTGGCTATAGTAGGCCAAAAAGGCCGTCTGTTGGGATCGAAATTTGATAACATGCATTATTGGCCTAATATATTCAATATAACCTTGTAGTTATATAATCATGTACTTAGAGTTTACTATGGTCACCTATTGACCAACGATTCACTTTTGACTTGTTTGCTCCTATTGGTATAACCGGAGCCATTTTGTTTCGTTTCTCTATGTGCAAATACTGTTGCACAGAAATCACGTGGTTATGCTTTCTGCTCGAAACCACGGCGGCAGCCAAACTGCCTACGATAGTTGTTAGCTGGCAGCTCAAGGAAACTCAAGGTCACACCTGCCCTTCTTGTGGGATGCGCACATTCTAGCAGAGCCAGTTCCTGTACTCCCCGGGCTCCAGATAGACAGGGAGGCACCTTACTGACATGCCCCCGGAATAGCTTAGGCCTAGGCTACTAGCAAATCAGTTGTGCCTTATATGGGTATTCCTCTTGGCTTACTGACAAGTTGTATCTTTCCTTGTAGGGTGTCATCTTGAACACATGAAACGTATATATGCTTTGTATTTTGAACATGTAATCAGTCTCCTCTGCGCACCTCCGAGGGTCATGTAGACTGAGGCTCCCCTGTCAGGGCTTGCATTTGAAGAATAAACGATTAAACCTTCTCCATTGCCGACTGAATTATTATAACGTTTATTGGTATATGGGCTATTGGTAAGTATAGCCCGATAGATTTATTTTGAATCCTTCAGATCTGAGATCAATGGATCCCTGCAATGATGATTATGATATTTTTGGCAAGTGTTTGTGCACTACATGTCATTGCAGGGTGTGATACACTAAGCCGACAAGTGCTAGACCAGATGAAAATCTCTTTTTGTTAGTTTATGGAGTTTTGATATGGTCCTCAGTTTATGAGTGGGAAGTTCATGGTAATCTTGTTGTAAGGTTCATGAGCACACGTGTACTTGTCTATTAACAACATTCTGTTGCAGGTGGATGAAGTGCAATTGTCGAGAAGTAGCATGCCTCACTAATAGCGGTACAATTTATTCACTTTTTCATATACAAATTAAGACATTTGTATATAATTCATTGAAGATGTCTGCAGGAGTACCGGTTAGTTCCTCAAGAGGATGGTGGAAATAGATTATTTGGGATGGCTTCTTATTTTTCCAGTTGGTAAGTTAGCCAAATATTTGCCATTGCTTGTATTGACTGTTTTTCAGGGGTTTGTGGGTAGCTATTGTTGGAATACTATCCAGTGAAGTCTTGATTAGGCTCTTATGAAATTTGCTCAACAGAGAATCCTTGGTGCTTTCTAAACGACAACGTAGAAATTAGAGTTTTGTATGCAGTATCTATTTACCACTTGTTAGATTTGGGGGTCTCTAGTTGGCACAGGTAGGTGCTTGTGACAAATAGGGACCCTTGCCTCTAGTCAGGGTAAGGGGTACACTCCTAAAATAACCCCTGCTCACCCCCTTGGTAGCTTGGCACAAGCAGACAGGCTTATCCCAGAGGCAGCACATACAGTAATCAAGTGACAACACTACAGATGGACACCACACAGGTTTTTTTTATCAAAAATAAGTATTCTTTATATAGAGTTATCACAAGACCACAAACGATAAAGGTCATTTTAGCTTAGTTCTCTTTAGTTCCTAAAATGCGACACTTTGAGTCAATGTACCTTACGATGCATCATGCTTCCACAACGAAAGTGTTGCAGAGATGAAGTTGCGGCAAAGATCCGGTGCAAAGAAATAAAGATGTGAAGTTCTTCCTTATGCGGCACGCTTCTCCGATGTTGCGAGAAGTCTTGACTTGATGCGTCAGCTGCAGCGGCGACACCCTCGTTCCGTGATGCGACGAAAGCGGCTTTGGAGGCGACACTCTTCTCCGACGTTGCGAGACGCTTCCGCGCGTTGCGACAACTGCAGCGGCGACACCCTTGTTCCGTGATGCGACGACAGCAGCTCCAACGGTGGCACGCTTCTCCGTGGATGCGGGGCGCTTTTCTTGATGAGGAGCAATGCGACCGCTACAGCGGCGACATCCACGATGCGACGGCAGTGGCTGCGACGGCAACATGCTTCTTCCTCGTTGTGAGACGCTTCTCTTGATGCGGTGCAATGCAACAGCTACAGCGGCAACATCCACGATGCGATGGTAGCGGCTGTGACGGCGACACGCTTCTTCGGGGTTGCGGAATGTTTCTTGAGATGCGGTGCAATGCGACAGCTACAGCGGAGACATCCACAATGCGATGACAGTGGCTGCGACGGCGACACGCATCTCCCTCTTGAGTCGCGCTTCCAGCTCCTTGCGACATGCAGTTACACAGAAGGCCCAAAACAGCAGCAGGCACTTCCAAAGAACTCTGGGGAACTGGGGCTTGAAGTCTGTTGTCCCTGAAACTTCAGCAGGAGGCAAGCTCTTCTCTCAAGCCCTTGGAGATCCTTTACAACTTGAATAAAGCACACAAAGTACTTTCTCCTTTTTTTTGGCAGTCAGGCAACCACTGCAGGCCAATCCCCCAAGCAGCACTTCAGCTTAGGGACCGTCTCTCCTCAGTTTTTTCAGGTTCCTCTCCTCAGCAAAGGTTTCTTCTCCTTGTCCAAAAGTGATCTAAATTCTTGGGATCAGGGTCCCAATATTTATATCCCAAAATCCTTTGTCCTCTGAGGGCAGAGGGGCATTTGCCTAGTCCAAACCAGTTCTGGGGCGCTCTGTTTACATGACTCCTTCTATCCTTTCACAGTGCAGGGCAGAAACATCAGACGCCCCACAGGAGGTGGAGCCAGCATTGTGAAGGAAAGGCACAGCGCTGGAGCATTCTGTTGACATGACTCCTGCTCTCCTTTCTCAGTGCAGGGCAGAGACATCAGACACACCACAGGCGGTGGAGCCAGCCTTGTGGAGGGAAGGCACAGCCCTATTCAGGTCCCAGGTGCAACTTCTCCCTCCCATCTAGATGCAGATCTCTCTATTCACCACTGGGCTGACTCACTCTGTCTCCTGGAATCCCCCAGCCATGTCACTCAAACTCCAGACAAGGATTACACAACCCAGCAGAGGCAGGCTTGGATAGTTAGACAAGAAAATACCTACTTTCTAAAAGTGGTATTTTCAAGCACAGAATGTGAAAACCTACTTTACTAAAATATGTATTTTATCATTCTAAGTTCAGGCATACTAAACTCGAATTTCTACCATGTTCCCTGAGTCAGTTAGGATTATAAAATGTAATAATCTAACTGCCCATTCTGGCCTATGGAGAACAGGTAGCCTTGCAATAGTGAAAAACGGAAATGGCTGTAATTCACTATTAGGACATGCCACACACACCAGGGCTTGTCCTACCTTATACTTACACCCTGCCCTTGGGACTACTATAGGGGTGTCTGATATGAAGAAAAGGGAAGGTTTGGGGACTGGCAAGTGGGTGCACTTGCTCAGTCAGCATGGCAATACCAGACTGCACACAGGCTCTGCAATGGCAGGCCTTAGGCACACTTTTACAGGCAGTTTCAGTGGGTGGCACAGCCAGTGCTGCAAGCCCACTAGCAGCGTTTGGCTTACAAGCCCTGGGCACACTCAGTGCACTGTACTAGGGTCTGACTAGTAAACCAAATAAGCCAATCATGGAATCACTAATCCATACATCAATTTACAATAGGGAGAGCATATGCACTTTAGCACTGATCAGCAGTGGTAAAGTGCCCAGAGTCATAAAACAGCCAACAAGAGGTCAGAAAAAATAGAGGAGAAAGGCAAAAAGCTCAGGGATGACCCTGCAAAAAAGAGCCAAGTCCAACACGACTGTTGTACTTTAAAACATCAATCTAAGTTTAATAGGTAAAAAATAATGTACCATCCATACAAAGTGGTATGACACTCATGGAAATCTTGCAATCTATGTTGTAGTTATACTAAATAGCATCACTGTCAATTATGCAGGAGTCACCTTTTTTATTAAAAGAAAGGAGTGCAGAAACAGATTTGTGTTAAAAATTGAGAATATTGTGGATGAACATGTACAGTAAGAAACCAGTGGGTGATGTGTTTAGTAGAGGAAACATTGTTTATGTCTGCCTGGTGTTTATATTGCAAATCAGAATGCAAAAAAAGTTTTCAGAGATGGATTAAAAAGGTTGGGAAGGGGTCTGGTCATGTGAACTCATGGAGTGCCATTCCCATCTAAGGCCTGGGCTGGTAGCTGCTGCTTGTAGCCAATACACAGCAGAGAAGTAGGATGACTATCATCCGTTCCCTTTCCTTCCCCTCCCCTCCCCTCCCCTCCCCTTTGGTGAGCAAGAATACAAAAGAAGGGATGTAAGACCCTTAAAAGTATGTTAAAAACACCAAGCCTCTGCAATCCCTGGAGAGGACAACCACATGGATCAGACAGATTTCTTGTTTTTCATGGTCTTCTCTCATGGTGGTCAGACATACTCAAGAACTGACTATGCAGTGGTGAATAACGCTTCGATGACTGTTGTACGCAACACTAACATTCACCAAACAATGCTCTCAGTTCATACACTAATAGTGCTCTTTCTAACCTGGCCCCTCCAGATCCCAATATTGGGAACATAGATATTACACTTAGCACTATGTAGTGACACAGTCCCGACAGCTGATTTCAAACCAGTATAGAAAAATATGTGCAATTCATCATCCCCAAGGAGGTGGGTCGCTCATGCAATTACGGTGTTTTTAAAGCTTTTATGAGGAGTGAACTCATTGGAGCTATGGATAACCTTTATAAATTCAGTAGTAAACAATACGATCTTTTATGAGATGAATGCCTAAAAGCTCAAAGAGTATATAGAGCAACTCTCACCTAATGTCTCCTACAGTCAGAAACATCAGTAAAAGGGCAGACTTAATACTGTAGCAAGAAAGTTAACTCTGCTCTGCATCAAAAATCTCATATGATCAGGGGACTAGACAAGGACCTCATTTGTGAGACAATTGAAGTAAAAGAAAAGAATGATTATATAGGCGACATACAACTCCCTGTGGGGTCAATTTTCACTTGGAGGAAGACCAACTAGAAGATATTTCGAGAATTCTACATTACCCTATATCTGTGGTTCTTTACTGTTTGACTTGTAGGTACCACCACTGAATCACCCCTGACGGGGACCCTACTGTAATGTATATAGTTTAAACTACAAAACAATACACAGAAACACAAAAAAACAAATGTAGAGCAAATATACAAATTATTAAATAATTTTAATTACAAAGAAAAAATATATACATCATCGAAATGTTAACTTCGGTAGGAACAAGGAAGCTTTGTAAAATGTGGTTTGTTTGGAAAATATGAAGGGATATGCTAGACTCTAGCCTGTCATTTTTTGTCATTGACTACCAGTGCTTCAATTGAGGCCACATTTTTAATTTTTAATTTTGCTTTTTTTGTAAAAACATACTTTATTAATCATCTAATATTACATTTTGTAGAAACAGTTGCAGAACCCCAATGTTGGCCTCACTGGCCCCCAGGGGTCCACGGACCATAGTTAAGGAACCACTGCCCTATAATAATTGTAACCCCTCTCTAATGAGGTCCGATTCACCTACCATTTAGCTACACCTCTTCCATGCATGTGTCATTGACCAATACTGTACAGAAAGCACTTGTTCCAGATAACTTAACTGCAGGATTTTATAAAACCTTGGCCAACTCCCTAGCTCCATATGCAGCCAAGAGAAAGGAAGGGAAGGGGGCGGAGCTTGCCGGCAACCGCGATAGCTGCCTGAGCCTCTAGCTCCGTCACGCTGAAGTAGCTATCCTTCAAATATCCTGCACCGGTAGATTCCCGAGACGTGCTCTGAGCTTCCCCTGTGCCAGTCAACTGACAGAGCGGGCAGGGGTGATCCTGCGCCCGTGTTTGGGAGCCGCATTAAAGGAGAGAAACGCTGCAGCAGATCGGCGGTGAGAAGGCCTGGCAGCCGCGTCCTGTGGTGGGAGACGCATCCGTGAGGCGTCACAGGGCGTGCGGCCAGGGAGTACGCCGACCCTTGGAGGGGCCTTGCCATGCGGCTGCGGGCCCCGGAGTAGCTTGCGCTTCCTGGCAATAACACTGAGCGGGGAGCTGTGGTGCAGGGAGTGGTGCCCCCCGCCTCGGCCATCTACAGCGCGGCAATAGCGCAGTGGCATTGGAGATGGAAGGCAGCAGCGACTTGCCTGGGCTAGGCCGCCACGCGTGGAACCTGACCTTGATCGCCAGGTGAAATTGGAGCAGAAGCACCTGGGGTTTGCAGACAGCGGAGAAGCAGCGTAGAGTCAACTGCCCCCAACACGAGGATCTCTTGGCAATTGAGAGAGGGACCTAGTGAGCCGCAAGCTGTATATTGGAGCAGTGGCCTGGCCGAGTGAGTTGGGGAGGGGTGAGCATTTACCTTGCCCACGCTTGGCGCCCAAGGATTGAGACCAGCTGCGGTGTTTTAGGACCTTTGGAGCTGAGACTTTGCCACGAGGTGAGAAGTAAGGGGGATATTGCAGGTCCCACGCAGCAATTTGGCGTGACGGGATTGTGGCCTCACGACTACGACACTGGTCGGAGTGGATCCTGGGGGTGGCTGCTCTGCTGCCAACTTGCACTGACTTTGGCCGTGGCGTCTGTGCCCCCCCCATGCTCGCGGCACTAGCACGGACTGCATAGGAGTGTATGTGGCGGCCTGAAAGACCCCTCCTATTGACCCGAACGCAGCGGGAGAGGGCAGAAGACGCCGTGAATACCCGCAGGTGCCCTAAGAGCAACAATATCCGGGACGGAGGTACGGTAGGAGATCTCACCAGACCAGATAAATCTCCTACAAGGGACTGTGGCTTAGAGAAGCGCAACACGCGGCAGAATACTATTGATCCTCAAGTTGATCTGATAGCGCGACGGCCACAGCGCTTGATAAACACTGGCAGGATGGGCAAGGGAGATAAAACGCAGAGCAAGTTGCCCTTTGCGCAGAGACGCTCACAGTCGCAGGGGGCCCGACAGAAGAAAGCGTGCACACACAGATGGTGGACGACCTAGCAGCTGGCATGGTTATAAAGAATATGCTGTTGTCCATGAAAAAAGGCCTCCAGACCAGAATGTCCTCCCTGGGCACAAAGATTGATGCACTCACTTATAGGATGGACCGCATGGCAGAGCGCCTCGACAAACATGCTGAACGGCTTGATATGTCGGAAAGGAGGATAACGGAAGTGGAGGAGGCCCAAATGGAGCTGGACACTGATCACAAGAACCTGGAAAAAATCATGCAAGCCCTTCAAGAAAAAGCGTAGGATTTGGAAGCCCTCTCACGACGCTGTAACCGACGCATCACAGGCCTGCCAGAAACTACTCAGACGGGCAATATGGAGAAATTCGTAGAAAAGCTCCTCACCACCCTCGTTGGTGAGGGGGAATTCTTGTCGATGTTTATGGTGGAGCGAGCCCACCGCTCGCTGGGCCCTCGCCCGCGCCCCGGAGCACCACTGCGCCCTATCATTGCAAAGCTGCTTAATTACCGGGACAGGGACACAGCGCTCCGGATGGCAAGAGACAAAAAACCGCTGCAATACGAAGGCTCGGTGATCTCGTTCTACCCTGACTTCACTGCTAAGGTGCAGGAAGCGCGCAAACATTTTGCTCACTTTAAGAGACAGCTGAGGGACCTCGGACTACTCTACGCAATGTTGTACTCGGCCAAACTATGAGTTAACCGGCAGGGCCATTCCCACCTCTTCACGGACCCGAGGGCCCTACAACAAGCGCTGAAAGGTTGGTCGAGGGAGCAAGCCAGAGGCGTGAACGGATCATCGGAAGGTGATGAGAGGAGCAGCCAGCTTGACGAACAGTAGTGACCCAACGGGGCGCAAAGTGTGGTATGGTCTGCCCATAGTGGCGGTGATGTAATTTACTTTGTTTATTGATGCCGAGAGATGGGGAAGGAGCAGCAGTTCTAGCTGCTTAAAAGAATGCTACCCATGGATGGTCGCAGAGACACTATGACTGCTGGGACTCGGGGGAGTGGTAGGGGCCTAATGTTTGGAGAGATCCGGGTGGTTCGATCAGCATTAATTCATCTCCGAGCTGATGCGGAGGGAGGGAATATTGGCAGAGGGCTGGGTCGTTCGGAGTACGACTGAAATAGTATAATTACTAGTAATGTTTTGTGTTCTACTGATGCATACTGTATGGCGTGACGGGGGCGGGGCGCAGCTAGACAAGTGCAATGTGCGTCCATAACAGATATAGGTCGCATGGCGACCTCGGCCCCCGCGCGCAATGCACCCATTTTGACCCTGCGAAGGACAGGATGTTCTCAGTTGGTATTGGGTTAAGGGTGGTGGGTGGAGAACACTGCAAGACCAGGTTGGGGGCGGTCTTCTGTGGGTGGGGGGTGGTGGGCATTTTAGGAGGGGAGCTTGGGTTGGGGGGAGGGGGGAAAATGTTTTTGGCTTTGAACATGCAACCGATCACAGGTACACACAGGACACACGTGCACAGTAAATTCAGAGTTAACTGTAATGGCGCACAAGGCTGACTTAGGCTGCTCTGCACCAGCACCCTTGATTAGGGCACTCACTTGGAATGTTCGTGGTCTGAACGACCACAGGAAAGTTAGGAAGGTGCTTAGCTACCTGCAGCGGCAACACATTGACCTAGCGCTCCTGCAGGAGACACATCTGCCGTTAACGAGCAGAATGCTACACAGTAGGGGCCTTGAGGGCAATATTAACGCGGCGGGCTTCACATCGCATGCCAGAGGGGTGCTCACCTGGGTGAATACCAAATCGAAATTCACTCTCAAGCTTCTAAGGGCAGACACGGCAGGTAGATTCGTCATCTCCAAGTGCACAGGGCAGGGGATGAAATTTGTGATAATCAATGTATATGGCCCGAATTATGACTCCCCAGAATTTTACCAGTCCCTGGCTGCGATAGCTAGAGAATACGACTCGGAGCACCAGCTGTGGGGTGGCCACTTCAACTTAGTTCTTGACCCCGCCCTGGACAGATCCGCAGGTGCCACTCGTAGGCCGACGGCTGCAGCCCTAACCCTACAAAGTGTGATCACCGGTTTGAATCTTGGCAATGTGTGGAGGTTGAGGCATTCCGGTCAGTGAGGATACACACACTACTCGGCATACTACGATATCCATACCAGAATAGACTATTGGCTGGCATCCTCCTCAGAGTTAGGACGAGTGCAAGACTGTAAGGTTCTCCCTCGTACTCTGTCAGAACACTCTCCTGTGCTGTTACTACTAGCTGCCCCCAGGAGGACCATTCCGCCTTGCGTATGGCGGTTCCCTCCATATTCCCTACTAGACCCTCTGTTCCGAGGGGAACTAGCTGAGGCTATAGACACCTTCTTCGAGACTAACGTAGGCTCCGTTGACAGCTTCCAAGTAGTATGGGAGGCTTTCACGGTCTACATAAGGGATATAGCGATGTCAAAACACTCGGGGGTACACAGGGCCAAACAGTCGGAGATTGGCAGAACTGGAGCGCCAATTGGTGCTCTTGGAGGAGCGACAGCGAAGACACTCTGACACTGTAGTAGAGGCCGAGATAAAGTTACTACTGACCGATTACCATGAGGAAGTTGACAGAGAAGTGAAACACTTGGGGAAATATGCAATCGCCCGGACATATGGTGAGGGTGAGAGACCAGGCGTGGTCCTGGCTCGAATTCTGCGCGTGAAGAGGAGACGACAACAAGTGACGGAAATAAAATCTAGGGAGGGTGCGGTATTAACGGACGAGACAGACATAGCTCAGACCTTTAAGGACTTCTATGCTGAGCTGTATACGTCCAAAAGTGGTGATCTGGATGATGACATACTTGAATACCTGGAGCACATTAACTTACCTTCCCTCACGAGCACACACAGGGAATTCCTGATGCTCCCAATAGAAAAAGATGAAATAATTGAAGCCCTAGCAGGGATGCGCACGGCAGTGCTCCGGGAGCCGATGGTCTCACGGTAGGTTTTCATTTCAGGATAAACTTCTCCTGCACCTCTCTATGCTGCTGGATGACATCTGCGTTGAAGGCAGCATGCCGCAAACAATGAGAGAGGCTCTCCTCGTAACGATACTGAAGCCAGGCAAGGCGCAGGACGAATGCAGTTCGTACAGACCACTCTCACTGCTCAATGTTGACACTAAAATATTCGCTAAGGTATTTGCTAACCACCTGGAGCTTTTAGCGCCTCGGCTGGTCGCACCGGAACAAGCGGGTTTCATCCCCAGCAGGAATCTAACATATAACATCCACACAGTCCTGGGCACTATACAACATATCAAGCAAGATCGGAAGGCACTTGCAGTGTTCTTGGACATGGAAAAGGCCTTCAACTCTGTGGAGTGGTCGTTTATGCGTCTGGTGCTGCTGAAGATGGGCCTGGGGATGCCGTTCCTGCAAATGGTGGGGGCTCTGTTCCATAACCCACGAGCCAGAGTCCGCCTTGGTGACCTGGTCACCGACTCCTTCCCGATAAGTAGAGGGACATGACCGGGCTGCCCGCTTTCACCGCTGTTTTATGCCCTAGTTGCTGAGCCATTGGCGTGCGCTCTACGAGAGTACCACTGTTGAAAGTTGGACTGAGACCGTCAACATTATCGGCGCCCTCTTGCTCTCCTTAACCTTTTTGTGCGCGTAAAACAGCCGCCATTTTGAACACCATGGCTTCCCTGCTCCCGCCGAGAGCCAGCGCGCCTCTCTCCCACTCCTAGCTTCGCCGGCACCCCCCCCGCATACTGACAACCCCCCTGCCTGCACCTGCCGCGAATCATAAAACCCCTCTTCAGCGCTGCTCTGCCCCAGGCCCTCGTCCTGTTCCCAGCGCGACACCTCCCTTCTTCCCATTTATGATCCCCGGCCCTTTGATGCAAACCCCTTTTCCCCGTGTACCCGTTTGTCTTCCCCGTTCCCAGGCCGACACCCAGCTCTGCCGATACTGTTCCTTGCCCCTCCCCGTACAATAGAAAGTTCCCCCCCAGCAAGGGATCCCCGGGTTGATCAAAGCCCCCCGCCCTACGAGACCCGATCAAACCCCACACACTCCGTGAATCGGCGGAATATCCAGCTGCGCGATGATCATCACCTGTTGTGACCGGGGCGGGGACTTCCACTGTAACCTTGCGTGGGAACGGGCTGGGAAAGGGGGGGATTCTGAGGATGTCTTTCCGTACATCAAAGTATCGACGAGAATGTGTTACATGCAATAAACAGATAAACATGTGTATAAGAGGCCAGGCCTCAGGGATGCAGTTAGAGCACCTCAGAACGATACCTTCTGTCCGTTTCGTTGTGTTCTCCTCCGGAGAAAATAAAAACCTTGTTTCCTGCCTTCCAGTCTCCAGCGCCTGCCTCTTCAATAGTTTAACTTCTTTGTGGGTTCAAGAGGCGACACCGCCGGGCAATACTTAAGGATCTTATATTCTGGTTGGTAGTGCCCCCCAATTATTTTCACAATTGGCGTCCCAAGCGTGGGGCCCATCAGCGACCCATGGATCCAGTGGGAGAGGTCCTGACGACAAAGTGAACGACTGCAACGATCGGGAACGCGTCTGTCCGATAGACCCTCGTCTGACAGCCGATCATCCGAACTTCACTGGTTCCGAACAGACCTCTCTCGAGTGATCTACGGTCCTGACTGGGAACCATCAGGAGTGCCGCGAGGATAACGAAGAAGAGAGGACGATCGGGCGCTGGATTCGGAAGACAGGAAACTGTCCATGCGGTCCGGGTAAGGTCGTGTAACCACGACAAGTCGCGAAATAATTGCTTGATTGCTTGTTTGTTTAAAAATACTAGTATTGCTCTTTTTATTTATTTGGAGATTCACTGTCTGCAAACGGAGAAACAACGGGCTCTCTCTTTGCAAGCAGTGGAGGATAGGTAGGGCAGCAGCCATGCTTATTTTTTCTCCCCCACCCAACAATCACTTGAAACTGAACTGTTGTTCGCAAAACTATTGTTTCCTGGAGATTCCCTGTCTGCAAACAGGGAAGAGACCACCCTTTTTGCAGATAGTGAAAAGGGTAGGTAACGCAGATCTTTGCGGACCTGCTCATTCTCCCCATTGTTATTTATTGGTCTTTTGTTATTTTTGATCCATGAGGTATTCACTGCCTGCAAACAACGTAGAATAGAAATATTCTGTCCAGTCTTTGCACCTAGTGATAAGATAGGCAGTGCTGACTTTTTAGTCCCTCGTTACGAGCCGTCATGTCTGTCTTCTCCCCACTGATTAGTAGCCTGTTTAGCCCGGACCGCCTATTAGAGATGGACCATCCAGCCCCACTGGAAGGCACCCCTAATAAGGACATGTTCATGAAGCATGGATTGACCGCTATAGCCTATAGTAAACTATGGCATAAATATACAAAAAAGGGTCAAGAAAGTCAATGGCCCCTGATAGGATCCTTCGATGATGATAAAATAAAAACGCTAGAAACTGCCCTGGGTAAAAACAAGACAACACCTACTATGCTTGACAGCTTCGGCATGTGGCGAAAAGAAACTGAACAACGTAAAAAGAAAACTGAGAGTAGGTTGGAAAAAGAGCTGCGAAAAGCAGCCCACCTAGCTGCTCAGAAACTAGAAAAAGAGATAAAGGAAAGAGAGAAAGCTAAACAGAAACTAGAAATGGAAACGCCAAGCCAGTGTCCGGTTAGAACCCCCTCCATGCTCTACCCTGATTTACCCTCGAAACGACAAGCCAATGAGGACCTGCTGTTAGGTCCTCCTATCATCTACATGCCCCCTCCATATGCCCCTTCTCAACCCGTGGCGCAGCACGCGCCACCCCCAGGTACAAACGAAGGTACCGCCACAGCGTCGGCCCCAAAGGCCTCTGTGCCAGCCGAACCCCTTGTATTAAAACCCGCATCAACAACAACGTTAGACGACCATGAGACTCGAGGGGCTGGCCCTGCAAGAACAAACAGACTAGACAAAGATGAGCGAGCGGGGATCGACAAAATAGCAAGGACACTGGTAGAAAGGAAGGATGATGAAGAGTACATCACAGATATGTTCAGCTCGTATACAGGGAGTCACAGACGACATTTTACCGTACGACTGTGTTATCATGTCTTGAATGCATACGAGGACCGATATCGAGACAAAGGTCCCGAGAGCCTAAGGACTCTGTACCGGAAGGTCGATATCGGGGATGAGGGCGAGTGTGATGTGTCGGACCTCCTTACGCGTACGCTTGAGGTTTTCCGCCACCTCACTGAACGAAAGCCGGGAGCTAAATCCGCAGCCCCCGTAGTGACCGAACCACCAACCGAGCAATCTAACACCATGATGCCGATACGTGAGGCTGCCCCTTACTGGGTTCCTCCTCGGGGTACAGGGACTCACGATGATGCAAACAACCAAGATGCGAAGGGAAGGGTAGTATACAACTGGGTCTACCAGCCATGGGACCGGCAAGAGATACTGACATTCCGGAAATCTCTACCCGACCTACGTAAAAACCCCACTGCCTTCTATACTGAATTGGGTACAGCCCTGGGTTCAACGATCATGACCCTGGCTGACATCGACTTGTTCTTCGGGTTATGTCTACCAGCTGATGTGTGGAAGCAAATCCGGAAAGTCGACCACCTTGAGCTGTTTGGACATACCTGGTCACAACTCGATGACCTGGACAAACAACGGGGACCAGGACAAAAGCCGTTGAAATCCATTCTAGACCTCCCAGATAAAATCGTAGAGAAATTAAAAACCCTAATCCCAGAAAAGAAAGTGGACTGGTCGATAGTAACAGCCTGTCGCCAAAAACCCCAGGAGGATGTATCGGAATACTTCTCCCGGTTTGAAACGGTGTTCTCCGATTACAGCGGCCAGGACATGACCACTGCAACCGGACACCATCTGTTTGTCCAGAATTATGTTAAGGGCCTATCATCGGAAATCTCCCAGAAACTACAGGCCAGCGAGAGTAGTTGGGCAGCCTCCAAACCTACAGCGATTCTCCAAATGGCCCAATATTATGAGCATCAGAAAAATGAAAACGATAGGGCGACAGAGAAAAAGAAGAAGGACTTAAAAGAGAGGGTGATGATTGCCAAACTGCAAGGGGTGACTATAGGACGAGACCAATACCGGGGAAACTACCAGACGAACGTCCCTAAGACTACATTTCCCCAGGACCGCACTCTGACTTCCTACAGTGGACGCACAGACCTTAGAGAAGACCAGTGCGCTTTCTGCAAAGGGACTGGCCATTGGAAATCCCAGTGCCCAGTTCTTCTGGAAATGATCAGAAACAAAGACCCCAGGGATGTAGCAAACGGACCGAGACCTAAAGGACAACAACGAGGGCCCCCAAATGACGCAACTAATGACAGATCAAACAGACCAAATACGTTCGACCGACCCAGGCAGAACCAATATCAACAATCTGACTATGACGACACTCACACCTTCGCATAGGACAGCCAAGGGCGAGGGAGGGATCCAGTCGAGCTCTATGTTGACCAGCAGGGCCCTTATGTCACTGCTAAGGTCCTGGGTACCAAGTCTCCATTTCTGGTAGACACTGGCGCAACACGTAGTGCGTTATCTAAACGACTGATTCCAAGGGCACCCTTGTCTGGCTCACTCATAACATCGACAGGTTTCGATGGAACGCCCTCCACCAACCCTTTGTCTGCCCCGATTCTCTTTGACGTAGAAAACAACACCACCGACACCACGTTCTTGCTTTCCTCCAATAGCCCTGACGCCATTATGGGACTTGACTTACTGAAACACTTCCGAGCGACGATTAGGTGTTCTCAAGATGGAGTTCGAGTGTTTCTTTACGACAACCCCGTTCTGCTTAGACATTGTTCCCCCCGACACATGTTTTCCATCACCGACGTTGACGCGTCCCTGCTTGACACTCTACCTCCGTATCTGTGGGCCAAAGCGGATTCGGACGTAGGGCGTATGTTAATTGACCCAGTGCACATTACTGTCCGGCCAGACGCAACACTCCCAAAACTCCCACAATATCGGATATCGCCAGAGGGCGAGAAGGCATTGGTAATGATTATCCAGTCACTGATAGACGCAGGAGTGGTAGAGGAAGTGGTTAGCAACGTTTGCAACAGCCCTATCTTGCCCATTATCAAGAAGCAGGGAGAGGGAGATGAGAGAGCATACCGTTTCATCATCGACCTCCGAGAGATCAACAAAGTGGTGGTACCCCAGTACCCTGTGGTCTCAGACATCACCACCATCCTGACCTTGATTCCATCCACTGCCACCACCTTTTCCGTCATCGACCTCAAGAACGCATTCTTCTCCATCCCCATCCACCCAGACAGCCGATATCTCTTCGGCTTTACCCTAAAAGCCCGCTCATATAGGTTTTGCCGAGCGCCTCAAGGCTACACGGAAAGCCCTAGCATCTACAGCCAGGCCCTCAAAAGACAACTAGACCAAGTCCAGTTACCCGACGGGGTGGTGTTGGTACAATATGTCGATGACATCCTTTTGGCAGCCGACACCACCCCTCTAGCGGTTACCGCCACCATTCAACTCTTGCACTTCCTTGCGGAAAATGGCCACAAGGTCTCCAAGAAGAAGTTGCAATTCTGCCTACCCCAGGTCACTTACCTAGGCCACCTTTTGTCCAAAGATGGAAGAAAACTCACCCCTGATCGAATCCAAACCATTCTAGATACCCCTGTCCCTAAAACCCAGAAGCAGGTTCGCTCCCTATTAGGCCTCACCTCCTTCTGCCGACAATGGTTACCAAACTTTAGCCTCGTTGTAAAACCACTGCTTTCTCTGCTAAACAAAGACGTCCCTTTCCCACTCCCTTGGACTCCTGAGTGTCAAACTTCCTTCACAGAACTGCGAGATGCCCTTTGCTCAGCCCCTGTCCTGGGTACCCCTGATTACAAAAAGCCCTTCTCCCTTTACACTCACGAAAGGGAGGGGTGCGCTTTATCTGTCCTGACCCAAGCCATCGGCCCTAAGCAACGACCGTGCGCTTACTTCTCTGCCACTCTTGACCCTGTCGCCAGAGCCTTGCCTGCCTGCCTTCGAGCTGTAGCTGCTGCTGCAGTCTCTATCCGACAGAGTGAGGGGATTGTACTCTCGAATTCCCTCACGGTACTGGTACCCCATGCAGTCGACACCCTCCTGAACCAAACCAAGACACAACATCTGACGAGTGCACGACTGACTGGATACGAACTGACCTTGCTTGCCCCCCATATCACCCTGAAAAGATGCACCACACTGAACCCAGCAACTCTGTTACCCCTGCCAGAGAACGATCCCAATGTGCACCCCGTACATGACTGCGTGACTCTTACGGACGAACAGACCAGGAGTAGGGTCGATCTCAGAGACACAGCTTTCCCTGACCCCGACGGGGAGTTGTGGGTGGACGGTTCTTGCATCAAACTCTCCGATGGTACCACTTCCGCTGCCTATGCAGTCACCACGGCTCGAACTGTAGTAGAAACAGCCCGCATCACCCAGCGATCTGCCCAGGCAGCGGAACTGATTGCTTTGACGCGAGCCTGCATCCTGGCAACAGGAACCACAGCGAACATTTACACTGACAGCCAGTATGCCTTCGGGGTGGTTCACCATTTTGGGCTCCTCTGGAGGGAGAGAGGATACTTGACCTCACACGGCACACCCATTTTGCACGGGGATTTAGTCTCCGCCTTAATCGAAGCTGTCCTCCTCCCCAACAAACTTGCCGTTATCAAATGCCAGGCACACAAGAAAGTGACAGACATTATTGGACAGGGAAATGCACTAGCCGACATCACCGCCCGAACGACAGCTGAAAATAGAACGACAACACATATGTACGTGACCAGGTCACAAGCAGAAAACTGGACTGACGCCAAGGACACAATTAGAGACATACAAACGGCTAGCACACAACACGAATTGACTGAATGGACACGGGTGGGATTGAAAGACGATGAAGGCTGCTGGCGGACAAAAGACACGAACAGATGGTTGCTACCTGATTCGTACTTGATTCCCATATTAACCATGGCACACTCCCCTGCCCACATAGGATCAGCCCCCATGATCGAACTTGTCTCCAGGGTTTGGCACAATGACAAGATCCCAGATTCCGCCAAACGCCTGGTCCAACAATGCTTAATATGCCTGCAACACAACCCCGGGAAAGGAACTGTAGTACCCCGGGGGGGATTTGGGGTCCCAAACCACCCATTTGAAGTCCTGCAGATGGACTACATCCAACTAGACAGATGCCAAGGCCTGAAATATGTACTCGTCGTGGTGTGCGCATTTAGCAAGTGGGTGGAAGCATATCCAACCCGTGACAACACCGCTATGGCCACTGCAAAGGTTCTGTTAAAGGAGTTTTTCCCCCGTTATGGCCTCTGTCGTGTTTTATGGAGTGATAATGGCCCCCACTTTGTAGCCAAAGTTATCCAGCTCATCCTAAATGGGCTGGGTATTAAACAGAAATTCCACGCAGTCTTCCACCCTCAATCTGCTGGGCTTGTCGAACGACACAACGCCACACTAAAGCTTAAACTGGCCAAAATAGTGGCTACGACGGGCCTGAAATGGCCAGACGCCCTCCCATTGGCATTGCTATCGATGCGCTCTACCCCCACCCGACATCACTTAACCCCTTATGAAGTTGTCTTCGGTCGACCCATGAGCGTCTGGTCTGCCCCGAAACCAACTTCCATTCATGACGTTCCGGATGTCCTAATGTCTGATTATCTGTACAAATTGACTGAAACTTTGTCTGTCCTTCATCAGCAGGTGCAGCAGGCCATCCCCGATGCTTCCAGGGGTCCGGGTCACGCCATCCAGCCGGGGGACTTCGTGCTGATCCGAAATTTTCAGCGATCAAAGAGTTTGGAACCCCGGTGGACGGGCCCCTGGCAAGTGCTGATCACCACTCGGACCGCACTTCGAGTGGAGGGGAAGAAACACTGGCTGCACGCTCATCACTGCAAAAAGGTCTCTCCAGCCCTGGCCACGACAGACACCGTCAACACCCAAGAAGAGCTCCTGAACCAGGACCGACCATCGTTGAACTGCTACCCTGATACTGAGACACTTGAACTTTCAAAACATCCTGACCCCACTGTGCCATCTCGAGAAGGGTATTTCCTGCGTCGAAAGGAGGGAGCTTCGGCTAAGTAGGCCACGGACTAGGTTAAAGGATCTCAGAACGGTGACCCAAACTACCAAGGGTTACCCGGAGAGAAGCTAAAACTAAGTCTGTGGTCCTGCCCACTACCGAGCACCTTGAAGACGAAGATGATGGAAGCGCCAGATAAGAAGATGATGGAAGCGCCAAATAAGAAGCCGACGGAGACAGCAGGAAATACCCACTACAGAAATCCGAGAATAGACAGACTCCATAGCTCAAAGACAATTGCACTCTTCATCGTAATCCTCCTCTGTTTTCTCCTCATGACTACGCTCTGGATTATGGAAGAACACGCACCTGCTCACGAAACATTCCTAACCACTGCTCAGCCTACCACCATGAAGGAACATTATCTAATTTCGCTCTCTCCTCAACTAAGAGAGAGGCGAAAGGAGTTTTGGAACAACTCTTTCGTGCAGCTACTTCACCAGCACAATCTTGCCACCAATACCACCAACTGCTGGATCTGTGGGTTGCTACCCCATGCCACTGGACATTCAATACCATTCATCCCTTCACCCTTCTCTGTCCACGGCTCCTGCCTTGCCTGGCTGATCCTCCTGCAAGAGAGCTATACGGGCAATGCCACCTCCAGCAGAACTGCAGCACATTCTTCTCATGGGGCCGGGCGAAACAAGACAAAGACACACTTCTGCCCGCTGACCCCCAGCGACTCGAACCAAATGGACATCCCGGCTAAAGAACGAATCGAAATGCAGGTGTTCAACAATCCAACCAGACCCACCTTCTCCTATCTGCGGAAACGAACGGCTGCCACTCTGACTGTGGCCCTGACGGTCATCAACGTCACAGGCCACATGTGTGTAGAAGGACTTGGGACACAGCTGGTGGGTCGCAGCGCTTGCCGCTTTACCAGAACTCTGGATTCCACGGATCCACCTTCCTTTGTGTCATCCCCAAACATGTATTTCATCTGCGGCACGAAGGCCTACACCTGGCTCCCCAAAGGCTGGGGGGGCACTTGCTACATCTCCTTCGTCCTTCCTCCAACTTATGTGGCCCCAGCGAATCACCACAGGCAAAAACGAGCCAAAGACGTTGAGCAAGCCGACTCAACAGGGGCGCAGTTCCTCGATGCTATGAAAGGACTCGTCCCCCTCTGGGGCCCGATGGCAAACAGCCGTGCCATCCGACATTTGACTCAGGCAGTCGAGACAACCATGAACATCACAGCGGGCATCTTTGCCAACAACACTGCCGAGCTCCAAGCGGTCCATTTGGTGGCTCTTCAGAACCGCCTCGTTCTAGATGTGGTTCTGGTGGACCGTGGAGGAGCATGCCGCATTATTGGGTCCAGCTGTTGTACATACATACCGGACAACTCACCCTCAGTGTACAAAGCCATCGAACATCTTCACAGACTCTCTTCGGAAGTTCACCAAGAGCAAGAAGAATGGTCGCTTGGTGGTTGGTTCTGGGACACCGTCAAAAGCTGGGGCTGGAGACTGCTCACCATTATCCTGATTCCCGTAGTTGTAATATGTGGCCTATGCTTAGGAATTCAATGTTTGCCACCTATGTGTTCTTTATGTGCGAGCTGTATTTTTCCCAAAACTGTGGACATTGGAAGCGAACATATGAGAGCATTGTATGATACCGAAGTTAGAAATTTGATGAAAATTGACATTGAGTAAAGCAAGGTGGCTAGATATGTTGAAAAGGGGGGACTGTTGAAAGTTGGACTGAGACCGTCAACATTATCGGCGCCCTCTTGCTCTCCTTAACCTTTTTGTGCGCGTAAAACAGCCGCCATTTTGAACACCATGGCTTCCCTGCTCCCGCCGAGAGCCAGCGCGCCTCTCTCCCACTCCTAGCTTCGCCGGCACCCCCCCGCATACTGACAACCCCCCTGCCTGCACCTGCCGCGAATCATAAAACCCCTCTTCAGCGCTGCTCTGCCCCAGGCCCTCGTCCTGTTCCCAGCGCGACACCTCCCTTCTTCCCATTTATGATCCCCGGCCCTTTGATGCAAACCCCTTTTCCCCGTGTACCCGTTTGTCTTCCCCGTTCCCAGGCCGACACCCAGCTCTGCCGATACTGTTCCTTGCCCCTCCCCGTACAATAGAAAGTTCCCCCCCAGCAAGGGATCCCCGGGTTGATCAAAGCCCCCCGCCCTACGAGACCCGATCAAACCCCACACACTCCGTGAATCGGCGGAATATCCAGCTGCGCGATGATCATCACCTGTTGTGACCGGGGCGGGGACTTCCACTGTAACCTTGCGTGGGAACGGGCTGGGAAAGGGGGGGATTCTGAGGATGTCTTTCCGTACATCAAAGTATCGACGAGAATGTGTTACATGCAATAAACAGATAAACATGTGTATAAGAGGCCAGGCCTCAGGGATGCAGTTAGAGCACCTCAGAACGATACCTTCTGTCCGTTTCGTTGTGTTCTCCTCCGGAGAAAATAAAAACCTTGTTTCCTGCCTTCCAGTCTCCAGCGCCTGCCTCTTCAATAGTTTAACTTCTTTGTGGGTTCAAGAGGCGACACCGCCGGGCAATACTTAAGGATCTTATATTCTGGTTGGTAGTGCCCCCCAATTATTTTCACACCACGGCAACAAGGGCATTGGGTTCCCCACATACAGATTACTGGTCTCGATGTATGCGGACGATACGTTGCTATATGTCCGGGACCCGGAAACAAATGTATCCTCGGTGTTGAGAGAGGTAGTGCATTTTGGCGCTCTCTCGGGCCTAAAGGTAAATTGGACGAAGTCCTTGGCTTTCCCACTCTCCCCGGTTACTCAGAACATGGACATGGAATACCCACTGCAGTGGACCACGGACTCAGTTCGATATTTAGGTGTATGACTTCATACTGACTCAGAGATCTTGTTCAGGGAAAATTATGGTGTTGCTTTTAGCAAATTAGAGGACGACATGGAGTCCTGGTGCAGGCTTCCACTCACGCTCCTTGGAAGAATCTCTATTATGAAAATGGTTGTGCTGCCTAGACTATTGTTCCTATTCGTAACCATCCCGATAGTGCTGCCAAAATATTTTTTTCAGAGACTGACACAACTCATGATCAAATTGGCATGGGCCGGTAAGCAGCCCCAAGCTAAGTGGTCGCTCCTCACGCTCCCTTATACTATGGGTGGACTAGGATCCCCAGACTTAGAGCTTTATTATAGAGTTGCCCAAGCGTCTCATTTACACACCTGGCTGCCCCGTGATAGCCGCTTCCCTCATGTCCTCTTGGAAAAACTATTTGCTAGTCCGCTTACGCTCCCGGCAACTATTTTTACGCCGGTGGATCGCAGGACTGGAATCCTGGATTCCATCGCAGCGACTAACCATGCGTGGCACAGTCTTTTACAACTGCAGGCAGGAGCATTACTCTACTCGCCAATAATGCCGGTAGACTGGACCCAGTGGGTATCCCCTATCAAAGAGAGGGGAGTGGTACATGCACTACACAAGCTCAACATCAAATCGGCAGGTGACCTATTCCAGGATGGTACGGCGAAAACCTGGGAACAGATACTTGAAAGCGTTGTGGACGCCCCTCTGCTGCCTAGATTTCAATTCCACAGAGTGCGCAGTTCCCTCATAGAGCTATTAGGAGACGATTTGGCGGAACCGCCGGAAGCTCTGGAACTCACATATGTAATAAAGACTGACACACCCCGGAAGTTATTGTCTACCCTATATAAGCTTTCACTGGCACATAGGGAACACCAGTACACGAAGGCCCGCTTGGCCTGGCAGAGAGATTTGCAGATGGTAATTGATGATGACATGTGGCGGTACTGCTGCGTTATTACTAGAAGGATATCTCTGAATGGTAGGCACAGATTAGTGCACTTCAAGTTCCTTAATAGAGTGTACTATACGCCAGAAATGCTCCACAGGTATGGCCTTCGTAACTCTGCAGACTGCGAGAGGTATCCCGCTCCAGACGCAGGCTTCCTACATCTAGCATGGCAATGCCCAGGTGTGCAGGCTTTTTGGGAGAAGATCTTTGCTGACATCAGTAACATTGTAGAGACTGAGCTGACACTGGACCCTGCGCTGGCCCTACTAGGACACTCCAGGAGGCTGCCTTGTGCAGTCCGTCGACTAGTAGACATGGGGATGCTTATGGCGAGGCGAGTGGTCGCATATTGATGGATGAGGAGTCCTGCGCCTACACCTAAACGCTGGGTGCACAACATGCTTTACTGCTGCACGCAGTCTGAGAATTACGGTGAGTTACTGCCCCCCACCAGTCGCCCTAAGAACTTTTGGGGACAGTACCACACTTATCTCAGCGGCAGAAACGAGGCTGACGCCCCGGAGGAGGGCTAGAGACAGGGGGAAGACTCCAAGATTTACACACCAGGGAGGCTGCGCAGCGGTTCGAATGTTGGAAATCGAGCACCGCATTAAGAGGAGGGAGGGTGCCAAAGTCAAGGAGTTGATTGCTCTTTAGAAGTACGGTTGGGTTGATATATGTAGATTCGCCGCCTGCCCTATAATGGGTTGTTGGCTAAATGGCTGTGTACAGGCTAATGATTGTGATCTTTCTTTGTTGAGCTGAAACGATTTGTCACATGTACCTGATTGGTGGGAGGGGGGAGGTAATTGATTGTAATGTTCTTGATTGCCAAACTCAATAAAAAGTTTTAATTAAAAAAAAAGAGAAAGGAAGGGAAAGTGAGACTCATGATCGGAGAAGTCAATATCTCCTTAATCCCAAATCTTGGTAGAAAATCATATTATGCACATTTTATAAGTCCGTTGTGCAACTTCATAGCCATGAGAAGCTGTGTCCAAAATGTTCCTGTCCAGGTTTGATTCTCTCCTTCCCAACCTGATACATCCCAACCAATGAGGGTGTATTAAGGGTCAGTAAACACACACACACATGCTGTGTAATCCACCTGGTCGAAAAAGAGAGAAGAAACTTGATATTGACAGGGGTAGTCTTGTTGGATATAGACAAGGCATCTGACTGGATGGACTGGTAATTTCTTATCAATTTACTCTTCAAGGTTGGATTTTGTCACCTTTATATAATGGCATTATTAGGGTATTTCAAGGCTCTCTCTGCATTGCAAACTGTTACACCCTTTTATTCTGTATAGGGGCATATATCAGGGATGCCCCATCTCCTCATTGTAGTTTTCCCTCTACATTGAGTCCATTGTAGCATGTATCGGTGCAACTCATAACATTGAGAGTATCCAGTTTGGCCACAATATGCATAAAATCACCTTATTTGCATAGGATGTCCTTCTAAACCTAATACAACCATCCCAAAACTGTAATCCCATCCATTGGACTTCGAGGGAGACACTGGGTTTGAGTATAATTTATCAACAGGAGAAATCCTGAACTTGAGTTTGCTCTCTGACAAAGTGAATGGGTTGAAATCTCAGATTCCTTTAGACTCAGCAGTTAACTCTGTCAAATACCTGTGGGGTCCATATCATTTTAAAACCACCAGACCTCTGAAAGGCCAACAATTCATATATTGTAGCGAAAAATGCACATCTTAGAGTTCTATACCTTTTCTAACCATTTTCCACCTTAGACTACAATGAGTTCTTCATGGAGCTAAATATTGACTCAGAAATTAAATTTGCAATGGAGTTGGGCCAGATTTAGCGTAACCAGTTTTGTGCTAGTTTTGTACTAGCCAGACAGTTGAATATTCTGTAAATCTCAATGTATTATAGAAAAGCACAGTAAAGTAACTCCTAAGAGAGACTGATCAACTACCAATTGATCAGCTGGTGGTGGGAAGAACTCTTTTTGTGTGAAACAGCCTGCTATAGACTCCCAGGTGCCTAAATAAGAACCCCTATGGCCACTACACTGATAGTCTGGAATACCTTTATAAAACAATTAAACCTTGCTACATTCCCTAAACCATACACCCCTAACGACCACAACCATGTGTTTACACAGGCCCTTCAGCCAGGCTTTCTTGGTAAATTAAAATGAGGGAATATAAAATATGTAGCAAGGAGGGTAAGAGTTTGTCCTTTATGACATCTATTTGAGTCTTCAAAGTAAATTAAATTCTGGTGTTCCAGCTTGGACTCAGCTGCCAAATGGACTTGAAGGTGGGTCTGCTTCTGAAGACTTTACCCTCTGGTATGTGGCGAGGCACTGCCATAGAGGAAACCATTAATGGGACAGTAAGCGGTGTTCCCGTCCAGGACTGTATCCCGGCACAGTCTTGTTATTACTTCCCAGAATTGTCTAAACTGCTGAATTGTCTGGAAGGAAGTGTGTCAGAGGACGAACCAAAGTGGTGGCAAATTGTTGTCCTACCTAAACAGAAATCCAGTTCACTGCCAGTAAGAGACAGCGTTGAGGTTAGCAGTGAGCTGGAGCTTTCATACTTCTGCTAACCTTTCATATAGAAGTGCATGTTGAAATACATTCAAGTGAGCAGAGTGCTATCTGACTTTGTGGATTACCAGTTTTCAAAACACTGCCCAGTTTGATGTAGCAATTTTAATGTATCATCTCGAGTACCTATCTTGTGTGTGCTTTTGCTGTTGCTTCGTAGAAGGGGAATACAGTTTTGATGGCTTTGGCAGTGGTCACCATAGGGCTGTGGAATGATGGTGTTGGGTTACACTGTGGAATGGTGCAGTCGTTCATGGATGGTGGTTATTGCTCGGAGGCTGTTTCTGTTTCATGGTCTCTGCCTTTTTAACCTGTTCAAACAAATGCTAGTGAGGTGGAAGATAAAAATACAACAAGTTCCACTGGAGGTGCATATATTTAAAAAATAAATCATACTGCTCTGAAATAAACAGGTTAATGCTGCAAACAGAAGAGACATTTAAGGAATCTTCAAAATAGGAATAAAAGCTTGCTACATGTTGTGTTCTATTGTTTGGTTCTTCTTCTGCGAATAGAATTGTAGGTATAAACAGGAAGCCAATGTCGAACTCTGTTTGTGCCTATGACATTTCTGGGGCACACATCTCTATGGTTGTTCTCTAAATATCCTTTATTTTGTTTGTTTTCAGATAACATCAGGTATGTTTTACATGTTTTTTAATAGAGCTGAAGTCTGGAAACAGGACATTGGGGAAACCATGAGCGTACAATGGAAGCGAAAACAATACTTCCTTTTCGAAATGCACATAGCGTTTTAGAGCTCTGACCTTTTTCTTGACTTCATCATTTAGTTTTGCAGTTTCTTTCAGTGCATTCATAATTTGTTCTTCAATTGTCCTCAAGTGTACCTGATGATACAGCAGATAACAGAAGCACACAGGCCCTTTGGCCACCGGGCACGGTATGCTTTTCAAAAACTATTCTCATCAGGTCAGCTGTTTATCTGCAGTAAAATATGTCAATTAAGTAATGCGATCAGGAATTATGATGCCTTTACTCTGATGAAGTTGCTGTTTTCGCTACTATATTCAATGCTATATATATTTTTCCTGCAAATTTATTTGAGTATGGGCCACATTGCAAGATGCCTGGAGCGTCTCCCCTGGAAGATACCATTCCGGGCAACTATAGCTGCACCAGTGTTTATTCAGTGACAGCCAGCACGGATCGGTGGTGGTGAGGCGGGGGGCGGGGGCAGGGGGACAGTGATGAGGGGTAAATAAAAAATAACATTAAACGTATCTCCTCACCGCGTCCTCCCTTCTTGTGTCCTCCTCGTCGCATCTCTCCGCTGGCCATGACATGGAACAGGAAGCACCTAGACTGAGGCTCTCCTGAGCCAATCACAATGTTGGAATGCAGCCTTGTGAAGTACATGCTAAGTGCGCACAAATGTTTGGCTGGCCCAACAGGGCTGGCCAAACATTCATGCGCACTTACGGAGTGAAAACCACTCCTCCCCTCCTCTGCTCTGTCAGCAGAGCAGCCCAGTACCGCCTGGCAAAGCTGCCATGCACGTAACAGGAAAAAATAAAATAATAATAACATTCAGTAATTATAATTTTATTTTTCCTTACACTGCTGAAAAGCAGTGGGGTGACGATCCTCTGCCTTAGCGGAGGAGCCGCCACTGTGTTTATGGTAAGCAATTTGGAGAACTAAAAAAGACTTTATCATTAAATACAGACTTTTTACTTAATCAGATGGGAATAAGAAAAATTTATTTACTAAATGTAAGTGGAATAGTTTGAATGTTAACATTTATATGCCCATACAAAATTAAATCCTTTGATATTATGAAGCTGATATGGTCTGATGAAAATCTTGCTTTTTTAGGAAATACGAGCAAAAAACATTTTTATGTATTATGAGTAACAATTTACTGGTTGACACGTGCATTACTCACCCAATAGTTATTCTTCATGATTCATGCCACTCTCAAATTATGGCTCGTGCGGTGGTGAAAAATATATCCATCATCGGTGCTTCTGGTGATTAGCAACCACATGAGTGAAAGAATAATTTGCTTCATGTATTGCTTGGAGTGAGCTGTGCTTCTTGTTTCTGTAGAGTTGGGGGAAGTTGGTTGAGTAGCTCATGGACTTTTGGGAGTTGCAGGAACAAATGTCACATACGTGCACAAAGGATACATGGTAAGTTGGCAATGGCATAGAATTGTGTCTTGCCTTGTGCATGAGCTGGCTGAACTTATTTTGGAAAATAAATTTGGGCCTGATTGAGATGTCTGGTGGAAAGCCTCCGACCAGCAGTCGGAGGCTTACCGCCTGACATTGTGGGTTTAAAGTACGACCGACGACGATTAGAGTTTAAACCTGTGGGGAGATTCCGACGTGGCTTCAACGGGCTCAAGGAGCCCGTAGGTTCATTGGGAAGTCTGGATAATCTCTTAATGACGGCAGCTCCACTGTCTTGATTATGATGTCAGTTTTCGACAGCCATTCCATGTCAGCCTTATCGACATGGAAAGGCATTTGGAAAGTGACATTGGGGGCCCCTAGCAGGGCCTCTTCTTTCCCAGGGCTCTGCATTTGGGCCCGAGGGGTACCGATGGTACCCCCCACGGTGCAAGGGTGTTTTCAAAACATACATTTTTCAATGAAAGCTTGTATGTGGGCATATTTCTGCCCGCTGCCCAAGCTTCCATGGTGAAATAAATATTTCCAAGTGCCCTATGGGTGGTCACATCGTAATAGTGTGGTTGGAACCGCCTTCATAATGTTCTTTTCTGCAACAGTGTTGGGCAGACAAATGTCTGCCTCGCCATCGTAATAATGCCCTTTGTTGTTATACTACAGAGCTAATGGTTCTATTTCATCTTCAAAACAATTTGATTTCTCCGTGCCCTCCTCTTCTTCTACTCTGGGCTGATCATCTTAGGATACCTTTTAATGTAAGTTTCACTTTTTCATATTCAAATCTCCAGAGTCTTAATAGTAGTAAAATGTTGTTAGAGCGATTCAAGGACACATAAACAAAGCTTATGGTCTTTGCACCCTACTTCTGTTATGTGTGTCTCTGACCCTGAGTTTTATCTGACTGTGAGGAAAAACAGCCCAGGATAAAATTGCTCTACAGATATATTTTTATTCACGCATATTATCTCCCTCAGAATTCTGTTATACAGAAAAGCTTGCACCTGTTAAATGTTACTGTTCTGGATCCCATTTTTTCCAACTTAGATACTATAACATGTAGGTCGCCCCTACCCATCCCATGGTTAGATCATTACATGGTAATCTTCTCCGTCACTATCGATTGTTCACCCAAAAACCCCTCCATCCCCACTGAACTGAGAGCAACCAGAAATTGGAAAAATCTGGATTTCAAGAAATGTAATTCCTGTCTTGAGAACACCAGGCCCCTCACTGAGGTTACCAGCATTAAAGCGGAGGCTGTCATTCATAGTTGGCTCACTTCTGCTGCCAACGCGTGCTTACCTCAGCGTAAGCAGAAGTACAATCTGCATCACCCACCTGCACCTTGGTTCACAGACTTGTTGAAAAAAGAAAAAAACATCTGCAAAAACCTTGAGCGCAAGTGGCGTATACATTATGATTCATGTTCTAAGCAAACTTATAAGACCGCCTTAGTCAAATATCACTCACTCTGCAATACTGCCAAAACAGAATATGTCAACCTAACTATACTTAAGGCACAAAATCGCCCAAAAGCGCTTTTTAAGGTTGTACAGGAACTTTCGGGCGCATCATGTCAGCCCAAAGCTCCCTGTCTAGACGCTACACAATGTAACTCTCTGGCAGAATTTTTTATCTCCAAAATCGACACTATCTACACTGACTTTGGAGACTCGATCCCCCTCCACCTTCCCTCTAAGACACCTGATCCAGCTACTCTCTGTGAACCTGAGGCACCAGAGGATATAAACCCCATACCCTCACAGCAGACTAGTCCCTCTATGGTACCTGATCCAGCGACTCTCTGCAAACCTGAGGCTTCAGAGGATATAAACCCCACACCCTCACAGCAGATCTGTACTTGGGACCCCCTTAACAGCACTACACTTTATGACATCATTAGTAATATCAAATCTGTTTCCCCAATGGATCCACTCCCCCCACAAATTCTACAAATCCTGGACACTTCTTCTCTCAATCTAATCTTGGATTTACTCAACACCTCCCTCAGAGAAGCCAAGGTACCTTCTGCATGGAAACATGCAATGATAGTGCCCTTATTAAAAAAGGTGAATGCTGACCCCAATAACCCATCCAATTTCCGCCCCATCTCAATCCTTCCGGTTTTTTCAAAAATTCTGGAAAAACATATTAACACACAACTCACTCAACATGTTGAATCAAGGAACTTCCTACATCCATCCCAGTCTGGCTTTAGGTCTGGCTTTTCGACGGAATCTACTCTGTTGGGGGTTTCGGAAACCATTCGATGCCGAGTGGACAAAGGGGAAACCGTGGCACTCATTCTGCTTGAATTAAGCGCTGCATTCGACACGGTTCCCCATTCCATCCTTCTTAACGCTCTTAAGTCATCTGGCATCACTGGCTCAGCCTTCAACTGGTTTGCTAGCTTCCTCTCAGATCATACTTTCCAAGTATTCTCCTCCTCATCGGCCTCTCAAATCTATAAATCTGCTTACGGTGTCCCTCAGGGCTCCATTCTGAGCCCCCTACCTTTTAATTTATATGTCAGACCATTGGCCACCATTGCGGAGCAAGCTGGGCTCACCATTTACTCCTATGCCGATGATACTCAGATCATCTACTCTCCTTCGATGGGTCATCACTCCTCCCCATCCTCTCTCTGCGTAGGGCTCAATAACATCGCCGCGTGAATGCACGAAAACAAATTAAAACTGAACGGGGGAAAACAGAGCTCCTTTAGTTTGGCCATAATACTACCTTATGGGGGCCCCACCATTGGCCGACGTAAATGGGCACCCTCCCCGTCCCTTCTAGAACAGCACGAAATCTTGGCATCATCTTTGACGACCAGTTATCCATGAAGCAACACGTGGTCAAAACCTCCTCTACTTGCATCACTATCATTAAGTGGCTTAGAAAGATAATTTGGATGCTTCCTCAGGAGACACAGAAAACCGTAGTCCTGGCCTTAATTACCTCTAGACTGGACTACAGCAACGTTCTTCTCCTGGGGGCATGCAAGTAGGTGACTCGCAAACTACAGACAGTCCAGAACATGGCGGTCCGGCTGCTCTGTAAACTCCCTAATAAATCCTCCACTTCTACTTCTCTACGTAGCCTGCATTGGCTCCGTATTGAAAGCCGCACTAAATTTAAGGCCCTCTGCTTTATGCACAGAATTAATGCAGGTCGGGCTCCACTCTATCTTAGCACTTTAGTTCACCAGTACTGTCCACCCCGCACCCTTCGTTCATCCAACCAGCATAGGTTCCAGGTTCCTAGGGTCAAAAGAGCCAGAATGGGTGGTCGCTCCTTCTCCTGTCTGGCCCCTCCCTTTGGAACTCTCTTCCCTTATCTTTGCATACTGAACCTTGCTATCTCAAGTTTCGCAGAGAGGTTAAAACTTGGTTATTTAACCAATAATCGCTTCTTCGGATTCTTCTTCAGCTGGTACACTCCCTTCATCTGGTCCCTAGCGCTGGGAAACCTCCGGGTAGCTGTGCACTCTATAAACTTAAATATAATAATAATAATACTGTAATTATGCTTTAAGACTGGAAAGTGGACTATTATCTATCTGTTGGAATTATCGCGAGGAGACGCGAGGAGACGTGGCTGCGGTTGCATCTGAACGGCTGAGCGGAGCGGAGCTGCGAGCTGCGCGCTGTGTGGCCGCCGATCCGGGGTCGCCACCAGTGCTACTAGTGCTGAGCTGAGTACGGGGAGTGTGGGAGAGTTTTTGGCGCCCACCGCTTGGCCTCTCTTTGTTACCGGGGTCGGCGGGGCTTTGAGAAGCTGTGAGGAGCGCCCACCCGGATCTGCTGCCGAGCCGCTGAATTGCTGCGGAGATGGATTTTGTCTTCCTTTGTTACCGGGGTCGGCGTAGCAACGGCGAATTGGGTCCGCTTGGGTCCGCGTTGACCCCTCTTCATTGTTGGTGGTGTAGGCGGAGTGGAGTGGCTGAGTGTGACGGCGAGTTAAGCCCCCACTTGTCCCCCGCTCGCAGCAGACAGCAATTTAAGCCCCCATTTGGTACCCACTTGGTCACACACCATCAGAGGTGAGTGACCGGACTCTGGTGTCTTTTGGGCAGGGGTTATTCGGCCCCAGGAGGAGGAGGAGGAGGAGGAGTTGTCGCATAATAGAGACATAGCAGAGACGGTAGAGACGGTAGATCGAGTTCTATACTTGGTTCTCGTTGGTCCTTGTAGGACCCCGCTAACCAGAAGTAAGGCTGTGACACAAAAATCTGTGGAAGACCTGTGGAATTTAAGTCTTGTTTAGTAGCTAATTAAGCAAATCAAGAGTAATTGAGAGCAACCGAGATTCTTGAATCTAGTTGCTGTTGAAGTGCTGGGTTGTTGTAGCAGACACATGAGGGGGGAGTGAGCCGATATCGCCCACTGTTGCTCATTAGCGGGCTTGTGAGAGAGGAGGAGTTTGACCTGCAGGGAGCCGGGACAGAGGAGTAGGCACAGGCGGTCCTGGTGCCCTGGGGTCCTGGTATCTACTGAACTGACCGCACAAGAACTGTATAAGAACTGCAACCTGAGTCCGGCTGGAGGAGTGGAGTGTAGATTCTGACGATGAAGGCAGACAGCCCTATTTCTGAGGCAAGGACCTGCTAGATTGACTCATTGACAGGTATTCCCGTTTATTCCAGCCCGTAGTCGGTAGAAAATGATATTAGGCCGACAGCGAGGGGCGCTACCTAAACCTCAATTGAAGCAATGTCAAAAGAATGAGGAAAGTAGCGACGCCTGTGCCTCTATGAAGGAGCATATGAATGAGCCTGCTAAAATGGTAGTTTCTCCTACAAATTCTGGTCAAGGCTGTAAAAATCAAATCCAGTCCATGTTACCCAGCCGTCTATTAAAAGTTTTTTAAGACCCATCAAAAACAGTATCAGAAACAACAAAGAAATAAAAATAATGAGTCTGTTAATGAATGTGTAACATCCTCATTACTCTCATCGCCAATATGTGTAAAAAGAGTTCACCTTTGTGCATTATCACAATCTAAGTTAACCTCAGAAATAGTGGAATTAAAAGATGGAGTTAATTCTCAAGATAGGATTAAAGACTCTGGTTTAGAAAAGGCTGATGTGCCGTCAACGCCTAAATTACTTTGAACATCTTCCGGTCAGTCACAGACAAAAGCTCAAATTTATTTGCAGGACTCTGTTGCACAATCTGTTGTGATACCTATGGTTGATAAATTTCTAGGACCTAGACAGGAGGAGCTTTGTAAACTGCCAGCTGGTAGTCAAAAAGAGATCGGATCAGTGATTAACATCTCCTCATGCTTGGATCAGAACGTAAGCGATGAGGTCTTTATGTTAGACCACATCGCAGAAGAGTCAGAATCCGGGAGGGGGGTCTAATATCAATACCAGCGACGGTGGAACTAGTATCTGGTCCAAATGGCCAATTTGACAAATCTGGTAATGTAAGACCTTTTAATTTGGACCAGTCAAGTATAATCTTGGAGAACAGTTTTACCATTAATAAATTATTGCTGGTTCCAGGTACAGCTATTATCGAAAATGTTCCCATCTCAAATGACCAAAGTAAACCCACAAATATAGTTTTAAATAATCAGTTTAATTCAGTGGATCTATCTTTATTAACTAAATTTGATGGGAATTTTCAGGCTAGAACTGGTGATATAGATAATAATGCTTCTAGCCCTGAGCGTGGAATATGGGAGTGTTTACTCCACACTATGGATTCAATCACTGGCGCTCCTAATTTCCACTCGGATAAATTAGATATTCAGGTAGACATTTTAAATACATTGGCTTCCCAAATAGTAGGGATTGATACAATGCTTCATCAATGGACCAATTTGATTACCAAAGTTCAAGCAGATAAAGAGAGTCAGTTAATAACCTGTACCTGTGCACAACTGATTGACAACATTTCAGATCTACAGTCAATCGTTAGCTCCATGGTACAGGAAGTAAAACTGATGTCAGGTAGAACAGCCCATGGTAAATTAATTACCAACGAAGAAAATATTAATCTATCTGTTGCAAAAAATAATTCAAATTGCTCAATTCAATCCGGGATGATCACCATAGATAAATCAGCAACTTCACAAGAAAACATGAATAGGAGAAATAGTAATAACACAGATATGAATGAATAACCTGCAAATGATGCCATCAATTTGAAAACATCTATGGTAGCTCAAGTTAGCTCTAAAAGCATTAAATATAAGGATCATTTGATAGCTGATGAGTCGAAAATGGTCTGTTCAGAGGTAAATCAAGCATTAAGCATCATTAGAAACCCTGAGGTGAATATGGTTTACTCTGAAGCAAATCAATTATTAGGCATTACTGCAACCCCTGAGATTTTGTCCAAACGGGCAAGAAAAAGGTTAAGGAAAACCCACAATAAAATATCACAGGACAAAAAATCTCTAAGAGCGGTAGTAATTAAAGACCCTAAAGTGCCTAAAGAACCTGATTTGAAGGTCTTATTCCCAATTTTTAGATCTGCGGAAGTATCTGTGGTTAACCCAAAGGATAAACAAAATGGTCGATCCAGTAACACTTCCATCCATAATGTGGCAAATGTAAGTATATATCCTAAAGTCCCTGTTCCATCGACGTCAGGGGTTATTATGTATGATCGGTCTTCTAATGAATTCGTTGACCAACATGGTGAACAAAATATCCTCACTCAGAAAACTGTAAATAATGGTGAACAAAATATCCTCACTCAGAAAACTGTAAATAATGTTAACCAACAATGTTACAATAATGATCATGTTGACCCACCATGTACTTATCATCAAAAGCCATTAGAACCCCATGTATTAAGTCAATCGACAGTTCCTGTCTTGACTTCTATTATTGGGAAGAGGGTTTCAGTTGGCTCCAAAAATAAGGAGGAAATAGAGGCCTCTGATCCTTTGTACGAAATGTAAAAAGTAGTATTCTGTCCTCAGTATACTACAAGAGGCCCTTATGACATTTTGAACCGTGGAAATATCTTGAAACTATTGAATGCAATTATAGATTTGAAGGATGTAACATCGGATGATTTGGAATCAGTGGGGTTTAAGAAAGATTGTAATAATTTTTATAATGAAATAACTGTTACAACTTGGCAAAGTGATGAAATTGTCAGTAAAATAATTGCCAACATTAACCTATTTGAGAAATGGGGCATCAAAGTCTTGAGAATTTATGGGTCTCAATATCCAACTCTGTTGATTCCTAGCAAGTCACCTTGCAGCCCGGTCTTAAAGATTTGTGAACAAAAAATAGACCCGGTACCACATGTTAGAGTGCTGAAAGGCCCATCAACAGAGCTGAATTTGTCGTGTGATATTAAGATCAGGAGTTGTCAGCCAGGTTTACGAATATGTGAAGAGTTACAGAAAGTAACTAATCAGGTCGATGATTGGAGTTGGCTGCTGTCGATATTAACAAATGGAAACTCTGTGAAGAAAGACTGATGCCGGTCTTCCCTTGAAAAAGTACTAAAACCTTTCAAAATCTGTTCTTGGAACACAAATGGTTTTAAATCAATTCTTGAAGATTTGAATGTAATACGTTTTTTAAAATCCTGTGACATACTAATGTTACAAGAAACATGGAATATGGTTTGTGAACCCCTTGTTGGTTATTTTGAATATTTGAAAGGGGCTACTCGTGAGGCCTCTACTGGTCATCCTAGTGGTGGCCTTTCTATCTATGTCTCTTTGAATTTGGATGTTAATCATTTTGAGATTGACCTTCAGGCAAAATGGATACAGTGTATCAAATTAATCTCCAAACAATCAATTTTTTTTTTAATGTTTATTTAAGTTTGAAAAAAAAGGTTAGATCCACTCAACTTTCATGTTTATGGGAAATGGTGAAAGCGCTATATTACGACCATCTAGACTCAATGATAGTTATCTCTGGTGATTTTAACATGCATCTTTTTTCATGTAAAAAGCTGAATACACATTCAAAAATGTTATCCCAATGGACCAATTGTGAGTTTATAAAATGTAACCTTAAGATTATGCAAGATGAAGATAATACACCGACGTTTAATAAAACGTGTAGTCCTTCTATAATTGATTACTCTATAATTTCTGAGAAACTTTTTAACTTACTACAAAGCTATCAGGTAGTACCAAGGATTGAGAGCGACCATAACCCACAAGTTATATTTTTAGCTTTTTCTTTTGATTACTTCCCAGAAACTAGAATAATCAAACTGTCTACTCCATTTAACCTTAAAAGGTTAATATGGAATGAGAGAACTGAAAAAGATATTTTGGAAGTCCTTTCCCGTTTAATTTTAAATGTTCAAGATGCTGTTGCGGAAGGGAAATCTATGGTTACTCCTTGGCCTTGTTTATGTTCCGCTCTTTTGGTCAATTTTTCTAATTTGAAACCTTCTCAAGGTATAACTTTAACTTCAAAGAAACCAGGGTGGTTTTCCCCCCGTTTATTATACCTTAAAAGAAGTCTCAATAAAACAATAAGAGCACTGTATAGGAAAGCAAAAGGAACATCTCATTTTACGATATTCCAACAAATTAGACAATTAAAAAAAGGATATAGGAACGAAACATGGAAGGCTAAACAAGCATATTATGAAGAAACTTGGTCTAAATTACATTTTGCCTGTAAATCGAAAGATTCATGGCTATTTTGGAGTATTATTAACAATCTTGAATATGGTAATCATAGAAGTAATAGTGCCAATATTGAAGAATTAAGCTGGGTAAACTTTTTTAATAATCTTAAATCTATTCTTCCGGGCCCACAGTACGATGATGGTAAAATGAATCCTACTCATCATGGCCAACTGGGGATAATAGAAAATGGTGGGTCAGACTTAAGTGCCTATGAACCATTAAGTTCCCTTGATAATGAGCCATGGTCGGTTGATAAAGTAAAAAAAGTAATGAATAAGATTAGATCAAATGGAGCGCCTGGCCCGAATGGAATTCCAAAAGCTATTTTAAAAGCAAATTTAAAAGATTGGCCAGAGGTATTAACTCTCCTATTTAATGATGTGCTTAAAACAGGCTTAATTCTGGCATCATGGCAGGGAAGTATCATCCAACCAATTTATAAAAGTGGTCCCCAGGACAACCCTGCAAATTATCGCTTAATCGCATTATTAGACGTAGAAGCAAAAATATTTGCTAGTTGTCTGCTGGAAGAACTGGAATCATGGGCCATGAGAGAGGATTTGATCCCTAATTTACAAACCGGTTTTAGAAAGGGGGAATCGACTTATACTAATTTGATTTTATTGACATTATTAGGCGAAAGAGCCAAATATAGGAAACAAAAGTTGTATATTTGTTTCATTGACTTAAAAGCCACCTTTGTATCTGTGCCTCGAAATGTACTATGGTCGAAGTTAATTAATTGGGGTATATCCAATACCCTTTTAAAGATGATTAAATTATTATACTCCGATACATGGGTACAGATCAAAGTAGGCGACGGAAGACACACAACTCGTCGCCTTGAGACCAATATTGCCTTGAAACAAGGATGTGTTTTGGCCCCTTGCCTTTTTAACCTTTTTATGTCTGATCTCCCAGTCCATTTTAATGATGTTAATGCCCACTCTCCTGCTTTGTTGGGTAAAGAGATTAAATATTTACAATATGCCGACGATACCATTCTATTAAGCCAAACTGTTATAGGACTAAAAAGTTTAATAGATTCTTTTAACCTATATGTTACACAAAATGGTCTAAAAATAAATACAAAAAAGACGAAAATAATGACCGTGGGAAGAGGCAAACTATGATTAAAAGAATGGAATATTAATGGTTTGGTTATTAAATGTGTAGAATCGTATAAATATTTGGGAATCACATTTGATGATAGAATGTCATTTAGGCAGCATTTTAATAACCTTGAAGCTAAGGGTACATCGCTATAATTTGCTTTTAGAAAACTGAGAGATAAGCTATTATGCTAAAAATTATGATCACTTGCTGAAAGTTATGAAAGCAAAACTAATTCCATCTTTGGATTATGGTTCCATTATCTTCTGTGGCAAAGATGCGAAAATTCTTGATGATATTGAAGTAAGGACATATAAATCAGTTTTTAGGATTCCCAGATATATTAGTCGTGCAAATTTAAGACTAGAATTTGGTCTAAAGAAACAGATGTTGGCCCGACAATCTACATTTTTAAAGTCCTTATTGACATTGTCTCGAGCCGAAGAGGGTTCTCTAGCAAATCAGTGTTGGCTTGAGATAATAAAAAGTGAATATGCGAGTAGCTGGCAAACCTATTTAAATGAGGGTTTACGTAACTTTGATTGCCCAAATTTAGTAGATGAAGTAAGGAGTAAAAAGGTTTACAAAAAATCAATCAATCAATCAGCTGCGTTATGGTCTACTATAATGGATAAAGATGATTTGAGAAAAAAAGCATCTATGGTCAATAGCTAACTCCTTTGGCAAACTAGCTCCCCAACCTTATTTGTTGTTTGATGTTAAACCTTTAATTAAGAATAAATTCATGTTATTAAGGTTTGGGAGATATCCAACTAAAGATGGACTTTCAAAATGGGAGAGGAAGTGGCCTTTCAACCTTTGTAGGCTATGTGGGTTGTGTGAGGAAACCCTACTGCATATAGTAACCTTATGCCCAAAACTGTTAGAAGAGCGGAAGGCCATCTTAAAGCCCATTTTTAATGAACTAGGGGTAAGATCTTGTAGGTCTGCAATTATTGTATGTTTAAGTGGTGTTACCATCCGTGTCATTTGCCAATTTGTTACGTTTATTTTTATAGCTGAAAAGAAACTTTGTAATATAGACATTTCTAGTGAAGAAATTTGTGCTATGAAGACTATCTAAAAAGTATATTTTTATATCTGAAAAGAAACGTTGTAACATAAACATTTCTAGTGAAGAAATTTCTACTGTGAAAATTATCTAAAAACCTGGCAATGATACATTGGTTTTAAATGTTTTTAGGGAGAGTGTGGGCTTTTTTAAGCTTGGTTAAAATGTAGTATTATAAATGTTCCGTACTGTATCTAATGCAACTCGATAATTGTGGAATGTATTATATGTACACTTTTTAACTGGACAGTTTACTTAACAATTCTAGTTGCTAGCACAAGGCACTTTAATTTTTGCTGCTACTTGGTGTGTTGTATATCATGTATAATTCTAGCTGCTAGCACAAGGCACTTTAATTTTGCTGCTACTTGGTGTGTTGTATATCATGTACCCTTATCAAACTTAAATAGTTTACTTGTAATTCTAGCTGCTAGCCCAAGGCACTTAAATTTCTGCTGCTAATTGTTTATTAGTAAACCGATTAACTGTAGTTAACCAAATCATGTTAGGGCTTAGTTGGGGATTTCGTCTTGGATATAAAAGCATAATGTATCTGTATATTTTTAACCTGATTTCGTTCTGAATGTGTTTTTACTGATTGTAATGATTTTAAGTAATCAACAAATAAATAAATAAATAAATAAAGCCAGACTATCTGTTACAATAAGTAATCTATCTCAAATGAAAGAATATATAAAATTAATTTGACAATGGTCCTGCTCTTACTTGAAATCTAGCATCTCTACATCATGTACATATTTTGTTGATGTTTTTAAGTGCGTGTGTTGAACCCATTCTTCCCTCCACCATTTTGGACTTTTTCATCCCTATCAAGATCTCTGTAACTCTTTCTGTGCATATTATGAAGACACTTTTTTAAAGATTGAATACACTTTAGATTTTAAAAAAATGTGACTCTTCTGAAACTCCAAGTCCTATTGTTTTAAAAAAGAGTTCTCTTAGACCATATACTAACTTACTTATGATAGTCTAATAAGGTCTCCATGGCAATTATTCCTCATGATTGTCTCATACATCTGTTCAGATTTAATGACTATCTTCTTGCCAATAGATTTTTTACAGTAACAAATCTGCATGTTCTGCTAATGTGTATGCTGCTGCTAGGCATTCTCAGGCTGTCATGCAGTCCAGATACCTAAGTATTCCGGCACTGGCTAGAGGATTTAGATCCATGGGATACCACCATGAGCCGAAAGAAAGGAGAAGAAGGAAATACCTGCAATGCTTCAACACCAGCCTCACCTACTCCAAATTCTCCTTCACAAACAACAGGTAAATTTAATAAGGACCAATCAGGCAGACAGGTGCAACACCATAGAGTGGGCACTATAATAAGTAGGCCAGTATTTCAGCACTGCTGTCAAAACCAAATAATGCAGGGTTTGAGGCATATTGTAATCAACCACAGGGGCCTTAATGGCATTCTTTACATGGCTGGCACATGTAAGAAAATGAGGTCCTACATTGGAGGATCTTTCCCATGTAATAAGTACAAAACATGGTTAGATTTAACACTCAAGTTCAATAAAAAAAAATGCCTCAACCCTTCATCGCTATGACCCAGAGCAGACAAGCATAACGCAAGGAAAATGTTGTAAAGAGTTTGGAAGTACCAGAACAATTAAAAAGTCAAAACACAACACAATGAAACTCCCAAAGCTGATTTCTAAAAATAGAGAAAAATGTAATAAGAAAAATAACATCAAAACGACTATCATTTAGTAAGGGGAAATGGAAAAATGGCTTCTTAAAAGTTTAGGAGAAAAACACTCGAAAATGTAAAGCAGCAATCAGAAGTCACCATAAGCAGTTGACCAGGATTTATGCATGATTTCAGGCCAACCACATTGGCGCTGGTCAGATATCCGATGCGGGTCATACCAGATATAGATTTTAACTTTGAACTTGGGGCTCAATTCGGCCACACCCCGGCTCCCATGACTACCAAAGCTGTGTGAGCACCAGTCCACCAGATTACTAGTTTTCTTGTGTCTGTCGGGTGTTTCTTTGGTGGTCCCAAAGCAGTGCCTGTGAAAATGGGCACTGCAATGGGAGCGCCAAAGGCAGTCCTTGCTCGGCATGGACTTTGCAGTCCATGCCATGCAGGAACTGGGATGCATGCACACAAGGGGGCACCAAATGTGCCCCCCTGCATGTGCCCCATGGCCCTGAAGCAAAGGGTGGCCCTGTAGGGCCCCTTTTGTTTCCTCTCTGCCACAGTTTCATGACGGGCTCACCACCACCATAAAAACCATGAAGGAGAGGAAACTCGTAGTATGCTTGGCGGTGCAGCAGTGGCACTGCCAAGCATAACCCAGCTTCTAGACTGCCCCAGAGATCCCTGGCGTCTGCGGCGATCCCGTGGTGGTCCGACTGCCCAACTTGTATTAGGGCGGTCGGTCCGTCGGTGCAGAAGGTGCCCGCGCATTCACTGGGGCTACGGCGGTCCATCAGACCACCAGAGTCATAATTAGGCCCTAAGTCTCTGAAGTACATGCACCGCCAAGTTTAAAGGCTATCTGTAATACAGCAAAGTACACTTGAAGTTGGATAGCCATTCAATGAGGTCTCACTAAAGCTATTGGTTTGGGCAGGGAAAAGCTCAGAGTGAGAAAAATAAAATCTTGCAGCTGCTGAAGTCCTTTCATAAGGCAGATACTTTTCACACTGATACTTTTCATACATTTGCACATTCAATATTTCTACCTTTTGGCTTAAGACCAGATTTAGAGTTTGGCAGACAAGTACTTCATCACAAATATGACAGATACCCCATCTGCCTTGTTGCAAGTGCATTATATCTAAATTCACTTGCAATAAGGCGGATGGAATATCCTTTACATTTGCGATAGAGTACTCATCTGCCAAACTCTAAAGCAGGCTCTTAGCATCTTTTTTGAAGCTCAAAATCCTCCAGCAGGAGGGAGGAGCCTAGCCCGCAACCATGATGGCCGCCTGAACCCTCGGCTCCGCCGACCTTCTTGCTTTCCTCCCGTGTCGCTACTTATCCTGCAAGCCATCCTGCTCCTCAACCGATTTTTCGGATCCGGGAGGTGTCTCCGATCTCAACGCTGTGCTTCCCGGTGTGCTCCCAGCGGGGGAAGCGAAGCGGTGCCCTTGCTTCCTCCTTTGCGTTCAATGGCGGCGACCGGGTCTCTCTTCCTCGGAGACGGCCGACCCTGATTACAACACCAGCGGCCATTGCAAATGGGTCGGAGCCGACCAGTGGATAGTAGCTGCTACACTGTGCTTTCCGCTGCGGTTATCCCGTCTGCTCCGCAATTCTTCACGCTCCGAGGTCAGTGCGGCTGTGTGTGTTACACAGTATCCTTTCCCCAGCTCGTAGGAGATTTTCCCAGCTTTCTCGATGCCCAGCGCTGTGGTGGGTGCCATTTTGTATCGAACACTCGACATTTGAAATTGGCGACCCCGGGCTGCTCCCGAGTATACGAGCGGACCCCGTCAACACACTGGACTCGTGTAGGTGTTGGAATGGAGTGTGTTGCCCCTGTGCCCCCGGCCCGGTTCTACTGTGCGGAGTGGCGGCGAGTTGATCGGCTGTCCGCAGGGGAGGTCGGCGGCCAGTCTCGCGGTTTCCTCCATGTCTGTGTGCCTGGCGTGCAGGGAGCTGCTGCATCCCCTTTTCCTGAGGAACCATTGCTGATTGGCGATGTTTTGGGGGCTTTAGGTGAATTGCGAGCTGTCTTACGTGATAATACCCAAGAGCTGGGTGACCGATTGGATGCCCTTCTGTCCACTATGCCCTCGACCGGCCACGTTTGCTCTCGAGTGCGGGGCACTGTGCCACACCCTGTAATCGACTGCCGTGGATTGCCTACCCAGATGTACACGGAGGCGCTGAAGGTTCAGGATCCTGATTCTGCCGCGGAATTGACTGTAGTGGTTGGGGAGAGCCCTGATGTTCGTGGACTTCTGCGTTGGCTGGGGAATCGTCTCCGGACATCATGTCCGGCAGCTCCTTTATGGTCTGTTGGCGTGACTCACTATCTTCTCCTGGGACTGCTATTACTGCTTTGGCCGGCCTATCTCGGAGGATTGTTGCTATGTGTTGTTTCCCTTTGTGTTAACGTAGCACACTTGGTTTCGAGTTGTACGGACTTTGGTGGACGGTCTCCTACTCTGCTCTGGTCATCCTGTCTGCCCGCTCCGTTCATGATGGCCGCTATCTGGCTGGACCTTGTCGACGCATCGGACCGTAAGGGGCAAGGTTGAAGAAGTTTTCTCCTTTTGATTGCTGACGCTCGCATTGCTGGGAATATAATGTACACATGGGGTGGCTACACGTTGATTCTATGTCGGATTGGGGGTCCGGGGATGGCGGCCATGATTGCACATGTTGATTGTTCTGAATATATACGTTTGGCCCTCCTCCGGTTCAATATCATTCCTATTTTTCTTCTTTCTTTATTTTTCTTCTATATTTCGGGTACTCTTTTTGGGGCGACAGACACACTGTTAGGGGGGGTAGGCCATAGCCTCTGCATATGTGTAGGGTGGGGGGTAGGGGGAGGGCTTTATTTTGTCCGTTTTTATTTCTATGGGCCTTATTTCTTTTTACGTTCTTATCTTTTTCTCTCTTCCTTTTTCCTGGGTCAGTGGGATCGGTTGGGATTAGGTGGGTAGCGATTGGCGTGCAACGTGTTTTATGCCTGTTTATCCTTTTGTTCTGTTCTTATGCCGCCATTTTGATTATGTCTTACTGCTTGCTCGGAATTCTTCTGATAAACGCTGCCCATTTATGTCTTCGGTGGACTGTATGTACTCTGATCCTTCTCGGTTCGTATGCTTTCCTATAAATTTAATTACGAAAACCTTTTAAAATGAACCTTAAATTCTCCTGTTTTCTCTGTAGTACCTGCATATCCAATGTAACTCTGGTTGATTAATCTTTTGTACTCTGTGCTACTGAGTTGCGGTATAGCTTGCTACAATGCTCATCAAGATGTCTAGGCCGGCCGGATGGTTGTAGGCCCGTATTTGTTTTATGATACTGCGCAATAAAGGTTTAAAAAAAAAAAAAAAAAAAAAAATCCTCCAGCAGGGCAAGCCTAAAGTTGAATCCAAAAAAGTCCTCTTGAAATTGTACTTTTGTGACGTTCTGCTGATGCTACGGAGGCGTTGGAAGGCCAAACGTTTTCTAAGTCGCAACTTGTCAGATTTACTGGAGCAGCACCTCTTAACCAATTGTAAAGCTCACAAGACCTCAGTTACAGCACCTAGGGGCCAGGACTCACTCCAGCAAAGGCCAACAGCTGCGTCCAGTCCAGGTGCATTTGCTACTAGTCAGGTAGTCATACAAGGAAAAAGGCCTCTTGATGATAGTTGTGTCCCTGTGGCCACACGGGAGATCAGTCATTTGACCCTTGGAGTCCACTGCTGAGTCCTGGGTACAAGTGGGAGCAGGTTCAGCTCCTTGGGATCAACACAGCTCACAGATTTTAGGTCTAGTTCTATTCTATTTTTATGTTCTTCCATTAATACAGATGTGTTTTGGTGAGCTGGGGGTGAGGTGCCATTGTGTAGGATTCCTTTGCAGTGGATGGGGTGACCCCTCATCGGTCCCTAACCAACAGGAAGCAAGTTCACAGGGGCTCCACATAGGTCGCAGACAGAAGGTCTAGTCCTCTTCTATTCTTATGCTCTTCCATAGGTCTGGATGTGTTCTGTTGGACTGGAGATGAGGTGCCAATTTTATAGGATTCACTTGCTTTGGATGAGGGTGACTCCGCAATACTCCCTAACCAATAAGAAAAATGATCCCAGAGGCAAGGCAACCCTTCCAACTTTTGCCTTACAGCTAACTATTTCACTGTGTGCACTATTCTGAGTATAATCCATCATGGCAGCTCTCTTCTGCCCTTGGAGGCTTTTGATCTCCCAGACAGGCATGTTTTTAGTAAAAATGAACAGTCCTCTCCTCCCCAATCCCACCAAACTGGTTCTGGGAATGGCTTCCTCTCCCACTGGGCTAGTGACAAGATGGCTACAGTTTATCCAGGGAACACTGGGTTCTCTCCCCTAGGTCTCTTAACTTTGAATTGGCAGGCATCACCATGTTCCCTTTCAAGTTATTGAAGTTCCTGATTCTTCCATATCTGCCATTCCTGGGCTGACATGAGTCACATACCTTGCACCCAAGTTCTTCCTGCCAAAAGGCCTAAACCATTGTTTTTGCTCGAGGGCAGTTTTCACACCTCTTTAGGTGGAAGCACTGACAGGGGCAAGCTGCTGGCAGGCTAGGTCTAATTAGCCTACAGTAGGTTTAGCCAGTCAAAATCCAATTCTGACAGATATTTTATTAAATATTAATAACAAATACAAATTCTCCAGCGAATTGGATTTTTATTAATGATTACAATTGTGATTTAATCATTCCTGTTGCTTATCCCAAAGCCTAGTTAGCAGAAATAGTATTTTATCCTGAATGTGCGTTTTTCTTGTAGGACAGCTACAACCCTTTACAGTGAAAATAGCTGTGGGGAGCTAGTCACTATAGGTACATGCCACTCTAAAGTCTTGCATGTTAATATGTGTAAGGGTTCTTTGCACAAACACTGTGGACTGGACAGCAGTGCCCCAGTGTGCGAAGAACAAAACAGAAATACCAGACATCATACAATGAGTGTTCATGCAAAATGAAGATTTCCACACAGTACACATGTCTTAATTTTTGGGAGAAATCTATAGTTTCTTTTTTTTTTGTTTAGGATGAGGCTGGAGGGCATGTTATTATGGAACAGAGTTTTTGGGTTTAGTTGTTTTGTATTGTTGGAAAGTGGGTTATTGGTAGGGGCAAATGTAGGTCTGCTACTGGCAATAAGTCCACTAACACATAATAGGACTCAGCATAGGTCTTAGAAAATTATTCTTATGCTCAACCCTTGGTAACGTGGCTGCGAGCAGACAGGCTTAACTTCGAAGACAGGTATGTAAAGCATTTAAAAACACCATTTCAGTAAATAATTAAGACACAACACAAAATAAAAATCCCACACCAATTTATAAAAATAGGTAATGTTTTTATATTTTAAATGACACCAAAACGAAAAGAATCTACTGTAGGGAACCAGAGATAAGAATTTTTAAAGATTAGTCACTTTCTAACGCTTAGAAACCAACAGTGCCCCTTTTAGTCATTTTGTTTTCTCTGACAGGGACACACCTTTATAAATTGTTCTGAAGAATTTTCTCACCACTGTGGTGGGCCGCCTTCTTCAGCAAGTGGGGTCCAGTTAGAACACCTTCCTGGAGTTCTGCTTGAGGGTCCCAAAATGCTTTTAATTATATGTATTTTTATATTTAAGTGAATACATTAATGTTTATAAAATATGTTTTTCTTATATATCTTTTAAATATCATAATTTTATTATAAAGTATTTGTTTATTTTTTAAATTATGGTAATATAAACTGCAATTAAATATTAATATTCACCTTTAAAATTACGATATTTTTTAACACAATATTTTTGTAGTCCATTTCACCAGTACTTAATTTTTACCCGATTTAACCAGTACTCAGTACAATACTCATCCTAGCTTAAACTAATGTTTTTGTCTTGTTGTGCCTTTTGTTATGTTGAGTGGGTCAGCAGTTCATTTTTGTTGTCTGATATCCTATAGATTCTGAGCTGAACCCAGAGCTTAATTTGAGCCAGTGGTTTCCAATGCCCGGCACCAGCACTTGATTGTCAACACCGGCACTTATGACAGTCTGCCCCACGACGGCACTGATTGTCTCATTTCAGTTGTTTATTAATTCAATACACATAAAAAATGGCTACCACGTTTCGCCCAAGGAATTCTTATAGCTTGGGGCCTGAAACAGCCAAAAATGCCACACTTGTAGGAGTTTGATAGTTAGTAGTTGTGTTGATACTCTCAATTGGCAGCACTGTCAGGGGAAATGGGTGGTGCAAGCTGCTTACAAATTAAGCACCGGCTGAACCTATTTCGCAGTTCGCAAATAATGGCTCTATTTTGGTTCAATTTCTCTCATAAGAGAATTAATAGTTTAGGGTCTCATTTACACTGTGACTGTGGTCGACTGTGCGCCTCCAGCAGGGACAGATGATAGCGGTTGTCTCAAAAATATTTTTTTTTACTTAATAAATATTGCATATTCACTACATTTTGAAACCTTTCATCCGAAACACTATACACGCATCTATCCACCATGCTGACACTGCTTTAAAAAGCCCCGCAAAATTCTAGGTTCAGTCTAGGGTATACCTTTCTAGGACAAAGGCGTTATCTATCAACGTCCCTGAGTTTTATATATGAAATCTTATTAATCTAAAACGTTTTATGGAAAATGTAATAACATGCCTTCAAACTTTCAATATAATGTGAGTTATATTTCTCTCAAGACGAGCCCTGAACTCTGGATAGGAAATGCATTGGTTCTCTGTGGAGATTTATTCAGCAGTCGGTGCCCTTCTTTTGGGGTTCCCCATAACTCACAACCCAACGGAAGCCGTGCCAGACAGAACGTTCCAGAATGATGCTGAATGGTTACATATAAAAACCCACTTACAGAATGTTCCCTTAGCTCATGGTTCCTCCTAGGTGGCTCAACACTATTTATAATCGTTTCTCGGTATTTTATGTTTTTTTGTGTTTTATGTGCATTCACAAATACCGTCGAGATTTCTGCGGCGGGAGGTCTGACAAGTGCGTCTGAGAGGTCACGGGGGTGTGCGTGTGTTTATCTGGAAATTACGAGGCATGCACGCTGCCTGACAAGGCTAATACAGTGTTTAGCTCCGGTGTAAAGCATACGAAGCAGCGTGAGGTGAAGCGGCCGTTCTTCACCCGCAGTCAATGCATATCCATTACACACTTAATAGCATACATTATTTGTGTGTGTATGTAAATCACCTCACACTTTGCTGAATAGACGTTTCTGAAAGTGCCATTGAGAGCGGGGTTTTATTAAAGACCGATCATTCACAATGAAGTATGGGCCCTTACAGTAAAATATGAACATTACCGCGAGCACAGAGGGGAGGAGGCGCTGGGATACAATTAGGCCTCTGCAGCGCTTTTCAACCCCTACTCGATAAAGCTGCCATAATGAGGACTTAAAGAAAGAGTCTGAGCGTTCGAGACCTGTTAATCAGAGCACATTTCATGGAAGACGCATTTTCCGAGTTTCATATCACAGACAGAAAAACACAATTCTTCCGGCTTATCAGCAAGAATGTAGACTGAGAAATGTGCTGTAATTGGGCCTCCAGCTCTCTAGATTACACTGAGTGCAATATGGTGTTTACATTTTCAACTCTGTGTTGAAAATTAGATTGAGAGACACAGGGCGCTATTTTCGTACATGTTAGCCTGGACCTCTCAATTCAGCAAATATCAGGGGCAGCGGAAGTGACGTCACACACGTTTTAATCCCTTGCGATATCACAGATCCCATGGATGGTCTCCTATTTCATGCTGAAGGGCTCTTTGAATTGCGAGGAGTAGGAAGACTAGAAAGTAAATAGTACCCCCAGGGCTCGAGTCGGGGTAGCACGTGGGTGGACGTCGTCCCCACACTTTTTTTACCGGGAGGACGCCGGCCCCCCGCCAAACAGCTCGACTTCACTCTTTGGCCTCTCTGGGACGAGGAACTCAGAGCTCACAGCACGCTGCTCACGCGCTGACTTCTCAGATGCAATCGCATCTAAGGCACTTCCTACTATCAGTCTCAAAATTTAGATTGGATTCTTGAGCGTGTGTGCAGGTGTGTATATCTCAGTAACGAATAGTGATGCGTTCTACATTAAGTAGTGGTATGCACTACATGAGGTGGTCAAGGGCCTGATCTAAAGTGCGGAGCACAGTATTTAGTCCCTCAGGGGGAGTTGCAATCCTATTAATTTATTAATATGTATTGCAGATTGTTCTCTTTACTCTCCCCGCTTTGGAACCAGTTGGCCCAACCCTTGACTAACTTTTCACGGTAAATAGCACACGCTATACTTAAGATGACCTTTTTAACCATTATGGTCATCCACTCATTGTATTTTATTACACCCTTTAGGTAACCTGCCCCTGTTCTCACCCACACCCTCACTGTCCTGATGAAGACCCCGTTTTAAGGTCACATGGATACCTAACGCATTCTTGGGGTCGAAACGTCGATAGCCTACTTCCCAACCAGCTGGCGCCACCCATATTGAGGAGATGTATCCAATGTGCCTTCATCATGGTTCAATTGAAATGTTTTTGGAACATTGATTGCCCTTCCTGTGCCATGCTGGCTCTATGTTGAAGCTAGCATTGAGTAATTCAACCAACCTTTAGCTATTAACTAGCTTTGTGTATATTTTTTTGAACCTTGCACCTACTTTCCTCTCACATTCACCCCTTTACCCTTTCCTCCCTTGGGGCACTAATGAAAACCTAATATTGTATGATAAAATGTATCTTTGTGCACATTGTGATTAAATAACAGTGTGCCCAACTAAGGTTTTTGCATTTATGTATGAATATTTGTTTGAAAGTCTTCTTTGGCTAAACGCTATACACTGGGACCCCTCTCTACTGTATCGCCTTGTACCCAGGTCCCAGTGACTTTTATGGGTTTACCCTCTTACTGTAACGCCCTCAGGGAAACAGAGCACCCATTTTCCTTAGATAGAGATTCCCACTGGCCCTGTTGACATCTCTAATCATTGCCAGGAACTGGCAGGTTCTTGTCAGTGTGTTAAAAGTTTGACCGAAGGCTCTGTCAAACATGATGGCTTTCTTAAAAGCAAAATCCCAAAACGCAGTTAGCTCTTATGGTGTGGGGGTTGTTACTTTATTTTTTTACTGTTCCTAATCGGGCAGTGACGACCAGTAAACAAAGCAAACATATAATACCATCCACTCTAAATTGGGTGGACGGTGCTATTCTTAAACCTCCGATGACACGGACTCCTTCATGCCATCCAAGGAGTATGTCAGCGACAGAATTAGAGTAGAATCCATCACTGACATCGTTAAGGTCCACCCCACCTGTAAATCAGGTGGGCGTACCAAGGGTTGGGAGAGAGGCTACTCTGTTGCAGTTAGGACAAAGTCACCTCTCTGCCAAATCTAAACAGGCAGTACGTTCTTATTTGCATTGAGTAGATATATTTACAAGTATTTTAAATGTGAAACATAAAGGGCTTAATCCTAATTCAATCTGATGGTTATTGCGTTGCTGCTTTTGTTTGGTCGATGTAAGCAAACAACATGTATCCATGGGGCATTTACAGGTAGCGTCAATGGACGAGATGCCACTGTGCTATATTTCTATCTTAACTAGAAGATACATTGCATTTATGTCTGGAACAGATCATTTTAAGGATCAATGGTGCAACCAAGTAGTATGCCCCAGTCATTTTGAAAACATCCTCTTTTTTTTTTTTAGCCTAAATGAGATGCCAGTATTTGCGTTTAGTGGGGAAGACCCACAAATGCCATAGCCCGAAGGAGTTTAACGATGGAACCCAGAGTAATCTAGTATTTAGCCAACGCTCCATTCTTTATAAATTACATTTATATTTGCACCACAATTTTTCGTACGTTTTAAGTGATTCCTTCTCTGGAGTTACCAAGCATTTTTTTCCCATTACATACACTTGATAGAATAATAGAGCAATTCCTATCAATACAAGATTAATTCACATATCTCTTTACATAGTCCTAAACCGTTGATGCCCAAGGACAATGTTAAGTTCCCATTTTCCGGAGGCCAACCTCTCCTCATTACTTCGTAATGGTTGAAAAGATGCACAGTCTGCCACCGCTGCCTGCCTAAATCGTATCAGATAAAATAAAAAACTGTGCTGCTACCTACAATTGCTCATTTCCACGTCATCTAGAACCTCTTAAGGATGACCTAATTCCACTTACACAGACAACCTTGCTAATCTATAGTTAGAGCTTTTCATTGATCTTACGGTATGAATTATGCCACAGAATGTTATGTATGGCCAGACATGTCTTCATTTTGTACAACATTTGCTGTGTTTCACTTTATGGAAGGCATGCATTTTGTCCAAAAGGTCTGTGTTCCCTGTCACAAACGTTTTAGAGGTCTTGAGGCAAAAAGGGTTTACGGGCCTCAGCCAGAGTGGTGGTGGTGAGGGAGGTGGGGGTTTGGCTGTGCCTGTTACATACTGGTCAGCAGGCCAGGCAGACCTTTATTTTACCAAGGCAGGCCCACAGCTTCTTCCAGTAGGTAGCTGTAGACTTCTTCATCTGATGTCCCCTCACCTCTGGAATGTGGTTGTCAAGACAGTTAGGTATTATGGTGTGGGGGTCATTACTTTTTTTTTACTGTTCCTAATGTGGCAGTGACGACCAGTAAACAAAACAAACATATAATACCATCCACTCTAAATTGGGTGGACGGTGCTATACTTTAATCTCCGATGGCCCGGACTCCTTCATGTCATCAAAGGAGTATGTCAGCAACAGAGTTGGAGTAGACTTCATCACTGACATAGTTAAGGTCCACCCCACCTGTATACCAGGTGGGCGTACCAAGGTTTGGGAGAGAGGCTATTCTGCTGAAGTCACGACAAAGTACCCTCTCTGCCAAATCTAGCACTAGCCTAGAATCTCAGAAGTTTCCTGAACACCCTATGGGATGTCACCTACACAGGTCAACGAGAAGTCCAGAATCCTGACTACTGGCTTCATTCGTTTTCTAATACTCTCTCAGACATGGTTTTTGTATTTCACATATGGAATTCTCGAACAAAGTCACTGCAATGTACTTTGAGTATCCCTGTTCTCCCAGAGCAGGCACAATATTTGTCTCCAAGTTATGGCAGTGAGCATGAGGTGACGATGGGAGTTTCCACCGGGAGTAACACACACAAGCACAACGAGAGAAGCCTTCATTCCTGACACACATAATTCTTTTGGGAGCAGCATCTCAAGGAGAACAAAGCAGGTAGTTCCTGATGAAAGTTAACCCTGTACTTAAGAGGAGACCGCTGCCTCTAGATTCTACACACCATCTATCTAATGTAATGGGAGTGCCCCTGGAAGGAACAAAATGCAGGACACAGCTAAAGGTCACTTCGGTACAGATAAAGAAAACCATCTCTCCATCTTGCCACACTTCAGAATCTGTTGCCACACAAAAACCCCTATACAGAATGCTAGTTTGGTAGTCCAACGTTAAGCTCAAACTTCTCAGAACGCTTGCAGTGCCAGTCCAAAATGGATTCCATTAACCATTAGTCATACAGTTCATTTCACTACACATACTACCATTTACAGATACCAATGACAGACTCCATCCAGGCATATGGGATACATTAATGGACACAGTCACGTAGGAACTGAACAGAACTTGAGAAGGACATGGCCAGAAGGCCACTCTCCCAATGCAGGATTTAGGCTTACTTTGCAACTAGTATTAAAAACACATTCTGCCACCACTGCCAAGCTCATGTCAGCCGACCTCATGATAGGGAACGCTCAGAGGATATACCCCTCCAGACCACAGAGCTCCATTCTGTGTTTCCTATACCAATTATGCAAAGCAGCTCTCAGTGTCCAGACATGTTGTTTGTGCCTTCTAAATCCATTACAGTACAGACAGTTGAAACTTTAATTAGGGTTACCTAGTTTAGAGTTGCAGTCTCACAAAACCATGCAAGAGGCATTCACGTTCCATCATCCCCAACCACTATATGTGCCATAAATGAAATCAGATTTTCAGATCAGGAGCCACTTAGACATCGGTTACAAGTCCGGCGGTCCACGGACGGCCAGACTCGTGGGGGCACGGTGGTGGCAGTCTCCCGACCATCTTATTACGACTAGGTTGTTCAGACTGCAATATCCCCACTGCACAAACTAGGGAACCCCGATACCCTGGCAGTATTGCGGCGGTCAGGATGTCGCAATATGCTTAGTGGAACTGCCACATTCCTGCCAAGCATATTACGAGTTTCCTCTCCACCTGCGGTGTCATTGGAGGTTCCTCCTCCATCAACTCCTGTGCCTCCTCCACATGTGAATGCACACAGGGGGGCTCCCCCCTGTGTGCATGCACACCAGTTACTGCACGGCATAGACTTTATAGCCCATGCCATGCAAGAACTGTTTTTGGTGTTCTCATTTGTGGTGCCCATTTTCAGGGCACCGCCTTGGTAACATCAAAAACAGAGTCCGCCAGACAGGAGGGAACTCCTAATATGGTGGGTGGTCTGACCATGGCTTTCATGGTGCGGTAGCAGGGAGGACCAAGCACCGCAACCCGAAAGTCATAATCAGGCCCTCAGTGATAGGGACTCTCAAAACCTCTCCTTTTTTGATTAATCGGCTCCAGATGTTTCCTTCTGTTATCAATGATAAGACACTGGCACAGTGATAAATATATTCAATACCAAACATTACGCTAATTCATGATCCCCTGATTTCCTAGTTGATTGCTTAAATTGACATATATACAGTTCCTTGAAATGCTTTGCCTGATCTTAATTTTCGGACTATGGATATCCTTGATGTAAATGTAAATGTAATGGTTACACAACACAAGTAATGGGCAAAGGATTGCCACAAAGTTTGGTTCAGTTATCTTTTAGGATTTACTCACAGCTAGCTTTTCTTGTGTATAGCTAGCCAGCTGCATTATCATTACTTTTATTTTAGCCAATAACGCCATTGGCACTGTAATGAATCTATCTCTATTTTCACAACTACAGTAATAAAAGAAATAAAGATTGTTTAACAATAAAACTTGCCATGGTGCTTCTTTGGGACCAAACGGTCCCAATATTGGAACTAGCTTCTTTATAAATTGTGTGATATCTAGTCATAGCCGGTACAGTAGGTTTCATTCTCTGAATTTCTCTGATTTAGCACAGGGGATGTATCCACCACAGCTTCGAAACAGTGAACAGTTGTTGTCTTTTTCTGTTTTTGAGCTGTGCTGTTGGTAGCTCATACACTAACTCCAGATATTCTAAGTACAATATGTGTGCTTTAGACAGTGTATTCACACATAACAGTCACTCTGCTTTGAGCCAGCACGCCTGTTCATCGTATGGACCCAGGTGGGCAGTGTACATAAACGTTTATTTGTTGCACACTCGAGTGAGTGAAATGTCTTCAAGGTGAGTGAAAGCCTGAATCTAAAGTTTATGGGTACCATGAATTTACCTGGCATTATTTACAAAAACTGAAAGTGCATAAATTTGACAAGGTCAGATTTACTAATCTACCACCAATCCAACACATATTGTTGAAAGTGCATGCACTGAGGAGGTCGGATTTAGTATTCTAGCTCCATTTTAACAAATACTAGGGAAAGTGCATACATTGGGACAATTCAACTACAGCCCAACAAACATTGAGAAAAGTGTATACAATAGGGGACAGGGGATGCGTTACTAATGTAAGACAAGACTTACAAATATTGGGTAAAGTGGATACATTGGAGGAGGGCATGTCAGTTTTACTATTCTTTTTCCACTCTAACAGAAATTGGGGTAAGTGTATATTGTGGGGGATGGAATTTACTATTCTACAACTACAAACCGACAAACTTTGAGGAAAGTACATACATTGTGGGGACTGGGAGGGGTACTAATTTACTATTCTAACTCCAGACTAACAAACTTTGGGAAAGTGCATACATTGTGGGCAGTGGGCAGATTTACTATTCTAACTATAATCCAACAACATTGGGGAAATTGCATATATAGTGGCGGGGTCAAATTTAAGAGTCCAACAGAGATTTGGAAAAGTGCACACATTTGGGAATCAGCTTCACAATACCCAAGTCATAAAAATATTACAAAGCCTGTTATAATTAATTCCCACAATATACCTCACAATCAATAATAGATATGAAATAACTGCCTTTAAATTAAGCATGTAATGCTACATTCATTAACTAAAACAATCATACTAAATAACAAATTAGTTAAAAATTAGCATAATTAATAGAATAATCAATATTATAAATCAATATATAATTTAATTAAAAGAATTACCACTGATTCTTCCAGATAAACCATAAATTCCAAAACAATCAACACAAAATATAGAGGTATATATACAATAAATAATGTCAAACATTACAAATTTAAAATGACAAACTATTATCAATAATGAAAATAAAGCTTTAAAAATATAACTCCCCTCCCAAATACCAATACATTTTGCAACCTATAACAAATAATAAACTAATTTTCTAAAAGTAATCTATGCACAAATCCAAACAAGTCATTTACTAGAAAAAGTGCATAATCAATACAGCAATGAATGGATATCAATTTATATATATATATATATATATATATATATATATATATATATATATATATATATATATATATATATATATATATATATATATATATATATATATATATATATTATTTTTAAAACACAACCCAGTCAGTCCCCCAGTAAACCACATACTGTTGAAATTAAACTTGATTGCATAATTCGAAAAAGGATTAAACATGTAAACAAATAAATAGTATTTAAACAGATAACATGCTGTTCGAATACAATTATTTCTTATAGATTTTGAAAACATATTACAGCTTGGGGGCAGGGTGGGGTTCAAAAGGCCCCTTTCAAAGCCCCACCCCTCCTCACACGTTGAAATTGTTCTGCAAGTTGCCAGGTATGAGCATGAACACTACATAGAAAATAATTAAAAATAATTCTAGAACTTTGCTAGAAAAAATGAAAAATATTTAATGATAACTTTTTATTAAGTTTATTAGTTTACTTTTCTCACTGTTATTTTAGTCATTCTTTGTTTTACAAGTATTCAGTCCACTTGCTGGGGAGCCGACGGTGACTTGTGGCGTTGCTGGACCCCGGTTTGTTTTTAACTTCACCCACCTGTTTCTCAGTCCATGGACTCTGACCGGGCCATGCCTCCTTGATATGCCCTGTGACAGGCAGGCTATAATTTCACCATGGCAGCGCATCTGCACAGCGAGTGCTTTGCATCGCCAAAGCCATGCTTGTCTGCACCGGTCCGCAGCCATAGTGCACCATGTGCCATAAACCCTGGCCAAATCGGTAAGTACACAACGAATCATTAAAAAAAGTTTTCAGGCGTAGCCTCCTGTGATGAAAGTAATCACTTTAGTTTTGCTCTAATACAAAAATCGTATATTTGCATTAAGTGCCATTTTACTTGCAACATCACCAAAAGGGAGCTTACTTCTCCTGGAACTGGAAGCAGTGAATTGTACTCCAATAAACTCTTGTTCAATGATAAAGCATAAATAAGAGCTCTATGAATATGAGTATTACAGCCCTAATATTACTTTTCTCACTGAGACCTAGGCAGATTGAGCAGACTGGCCTTGGTATAAATGCTGCCCAACCTGCTAACTTCAATATTTTTCACCTGGATAGAGTAGGCGGTGGAGGATTAGTTGTTATCTATAAAAACTCTTTAGATCTTTCTAAATCACCCAGAAAACAATTCTGATTGTGAAGCACAATCTTTTGCTTGTAAATTAAATAACCACGCCATGTTTCGTGGGTTATTCGTTTATAGACCTCTGGGTCCTGGAACCTGCTTTTTAGAAGCTTTCAGTGAGTTCTCAGAATAAGCGTTCATATTCAGTCTTAGGGGATTTTAACTTCCATCTAGATAAACTTGAAAACACTGATACTAACATTCTGTTAGACAATTTCATGTGCTTTGAGCTAAAACAAATGGTCCTCGCCCCTACACACTGGGCTGGGCACACTTGGGATGGGATCTTTACAAATCTTCGAGAGTTTCAAATTAGCACTATCCTCCCACTCAGATGGTCTGATCATAAGGCAATTCAGTTTAATTTCTAATATTAAACTCTTGAAAGATCCTTCCAACTCTGCTCCCCAGACACAATTGGTCAGGTCTTGGGATAAAGTCAAGAAATCTGGTCTCATTAAGTACCGTGAGACCTCTCAACCCCCTCTTTTGGACACCCCAACATTGTTGACTCCCTGTATCGTTCAAGGGAAAAAAGCTGCGAACAAAGTGGCCAGCTCAAGAAAGTTGCTAATCACAGAAATAGACCACCTGACCCCTGGTATTCCTCCAAGCTTAGAGTACTAAAAAAATATTGCAGATATCAAAATAAGTTGAAACAATTTTCAACAATCTCCCTCACAGCATCACTACTGACCAGAACACCTCAATCTCTCTCTGCTTTAATCATAACCAGTCAACTCTTCAGGAGTTCCCTGTCATTTCCCCAGAATTGTTGTTTGAGCTCATTAAAGCCACTAAGTGCGGAGCTCCCTGGGACCCCTGCCCTACTAAAGTATTGCATGATATAGCAGACTTTATCATTCCCTCCATGACCGTTTTGCTTAACAACTTGTTAAATCTTTATCCCACAGAATGGAAAATGGCTTTCATTCTGCCGCTTCTGCCACTTCTGAAAAAACCCAGCCTCGATCCGGCGTCAGAAGTGAACTATTGCCCAATAGCAAGACTCCCTTTTTCCACTAAGGTGTTAGAGAGAAACCTTAATGCCACTCTTACCATATTTTTGGCGGAAAACGGCATTTTAGACATCTCCCAATTTGGCTTTAGGAAAACACACAGTACCGAAACAGCCCTGATCTCAGTAACTGAAGAGGTTAGGGCTATTCTAGATAGAGGTGTTCAAGGATCTGTCCTTCACCTGCTATGCTCCTTCCTAGATGACCGGGAGCAAGTAGTGAACCTGGGAGTCTTTAGCTCAAAGCCTTTCTTGCTGCCTTGCAGTGTTCCACAGAGCTCATCTTTGAGCCCTACCCTGTTTAACATATATGTTTCCTCTTTCATGAGCTTTGTAAGGTCACTCAGCTTTGTCACTGTGTCTTACGGCAATGACACTCAAATTACTGTCCCCATAAATAATGACATTGATGAAATGGCCAAACATTTCACCAATTGCATGACGGCAATCTTCAACTGGATGTCTTCTGGGTGTTTGAAACTGAATTACGAAAAAACTGATGTTCTCCTCTTTGGAAAGGGTAACTCTTTTTGGAACAGCTGCTGGTGGCCAAGCTTTATTTTAAGGATCAAACCAGTTCTCTAGCCTCTTCCTGCTTCCATTCCTTAAATAAGAAAATACTTCCTTTTCTGCCTTCAGACTAGCAGAAGGTAGCGGTCACCTCCCTGGTGCATTCAAAGTTAGACTAGGCTAATGCTCTTTATGTTGAAGCACAACCAAATCTTTTAAATAGACTCAAGAGGCTGCAAAATGCAGCAATCCGGGTGCTTAAAAAGATAAAAACTCTGAACCCGTTTCTGAAGCCAGGCATGAGCTACACTGGCTACCCATCAAAAAGAGAATCGCCTTTAAGGCGTTCTGCACAGCTCACAAATCACTCTACCCTTTGGGCCCCGCCCTGCTTGGAGATAAACTCAGTTGGAACATCCCAAATATACCTTTGCTTTCAGCTTCAGCTAATAAAATATTGGTTTCAACTTTCTCCATAGCTTCCTGGGGAAGTAGAAGCATTTCCTATGCAACCACTCGCCTTTGGAGCCAAATGCCAGATCTTTTAAAGAATAACCCTAGTCCCATCTAGCTTTTAGAAAGTCACTGAAAATCTGGCTGTTTACCTCTACATTTTAATCTTTTTATAATTAATTCCAGTCCTTTCACTCCAGGTAGCACTGAGACTCCGTTGACATACGTCATGCTTTATAAATTAAAAAATAAATACCTTGTATTCTTTTTGGAACTTAATACTAAATTTTAATTTTAAATAGATTAGATTACAATTTTAACTTTGCTGAAAAGTCTTAACATTTATTTTAAAACATAACTTATAACCAAGTCTGTTGTAAAAAAAATATAAATGTAAGTGAGGGTAAGTGATTTAATTTTTAAAATATCATTAACAAACAGTTTTTAAAAAAATAATGAATATATTTAAATTAATTTACTTATTAAACCAAATATAATTTTCATAGGTGACATGTTGTATATTTTTCTTTAAATAGCTCTAGGTTCATATTTATTTATAATTATTTTACATTTTTAATATGAAATTCTTATAATTTATTATTTTAATGAAAACATAGTTGTATTAAATTTCCCTATATTTTCCTAGAGGGATATCTCCGCCCAAATAGTGGTGATATCCACAAGCAAGTGGGAAATTGCTAAAAATAGCTTTACAATGTATTCCCTCATGAGAATAGGTGGCAACTCCACACATATGTGTAAATTGCCACTTGGAAATGGTGGATAGATGAAAGTCTTGTCTTGCAGACGGGTTTGTTTTGTAGTGTTTGATTCACTTCATCACATCACCCAGTAGATCAACATTAAATAAAATAATAAAATAACAGGCATAGCTCTCGGAATCCTATGCCCTCAATAAGTAAATTAAAATGTGCTTGTGTCCAAAATGATTGGTATCAAGTTCTCTAAAAACAAGCCTTAATAGTCTTCCTCATGCACTAAAACCAATTGTCTTTCACTTAATGTTCTTTGAAGTTTTGTCTTCCATATTTATATAAGAGGTTGGTTATTATTGTTTACACTGCTTTGGGATGCAATGAAACTTTCAAATTGCCAGCCTGCTAGTTGTGATGCAATAGTCTGAACTTTTAATGTTTTTCCTTCAGTCATGCTTGTCTCTGTATGAAGTCCACAGGGAACAGGAAAGGTCCCTGAAAAAAGGCATGAGAACTGCACAGATAAGGTGGGTGAGACCTCTTAGCATGCACACTGGAAACTAAGCAATGCGTTCCTTCTTGGGTGCAGTTTAAATAGGGCAACTGTGAGAAATTGCCCCATTTTTCTTGTGGTTCAACTATTTTGTCCTGTCGAATTTTGCTGCATTTAGTGCTTTGTGCACTTTACCACTGCAAAGCAATCAAAACACTACTGAGCTTACCTACTAAAACAGGTACTGTACAGTAGAAAAACCTTGTTTGGGATATCTAACTTCCCTATAAATCCATTGTAAACTGTGCCTAAATTGCACTTGCTGTGGCATAGAGGGATAATTGTGAACAGCAGTACGTATTCACACTGCCCACATATATGACAAAAGTAGATGTGTGCCAGGAGCACAACTGTGTTCTGGTTTGCTGTGGTTTAAATGCCTTTTAGTGATGCACAGCAAAGATAAATACCTGTACCACAGGGTAGAGTGCTAATATAAACAAGCATTTGCAATGCAATAGGTCTCGCATTAGGAAAGTTTGAGCTATTGGTATTGTAAATGACACATTTTTTATTTATGTTTTGTTTTTGAAAATAGCGAAATTAATGGCTTTGTCATTGACAATGCCAATAGTTATAACTTTTGCAAATGTGATACTAATAGCATTTGTAATGTAATATGTGTTGTATTTACGTGACTTACATGTATTGATATTACAAATAACAATGGCTTTACATTTTTTTTTCAATAATTAATACTTAAATAAAAGGTATTGTAATTTATAATGGCAATAGCATAAAGTTTTGTTAATAACTTTTGTGAAGATTATGTTCAGTGTATTCTATTGTGACGAAAATCCAAGAACAGAAGTGAAATATTAACATCTTTTTGTTACCTTTGTAATAAAGCTTAAAACATTGAGAGAACATAGTTGAACCAGGTGTTGTTGAATGGTTGCACAGATTGTATAAGCAGTGCAACTCAAAAACAATGTCACAATACAAAGGGGAAAATATTCTCTTTATCAATGACATAATATACAAAGTATTGAAGTGGATGGATGCACAGCTAAACTGTTATTCGTTGTTTATAATGTTTATTGGTTCTCCGCAGGAGGCGTTGTTACCCCTAAAACGCCATTAATAAATCAAGTAAATGTGGTTCCAGTGGGTCACTGGGACCATCCCCGGGGTAACATCCGTTTTTCCTCTCAACAAAATAAGAGGATTCCACACTGTTTTGTCGGCAAAACAGTGTGGAATCCTCTTATTTTGTTGAGAGGAAAAACGGATGTTCCCCCGGGGATGGTCCCAGTGACCCACTGGAACCACATATACTTGATAATATACAAAGTGCCAGAAGGAATGATGGAAGGCCATTTTTAGACTGCAGTGGACCGGGGGATTTCTTAGGAGGCTGGAGCTGATCAAAGTGTTTTCAGGGCTGGAGAGACTGCCTGCCTCACACCAGCCTTGTAGCAGTAGCTGTCTCTGCCTATGAACCCTTGCCAGCAACCCTACCTCTCATCGAGATGCAGTTCTCCATCCCCAAAGAGGCGTCCCCCATGGCTAGAGATCCAATGGTTTAAGAGGAACAGGTAAAAGGGACAGGAGCATAGGCAGATGGTGCGCGGCACAAGGTGTAATAATCTCTTTCCTCCCGTTTCTATTGCAATTCTCTAACGAGTGCACCTTGGACAGAGCTCTGCACAAGCTCAAAGGCAGATGTTCTAGAAGATCATTCTTGCTGTACTTGTCAGTTTTTCTGTACCCATGCAGGCCAAGAGGGAAAAGGGAAAACAGGGAGCGATGAGGACAAAAAAGTACAGAGCAAGAAAGTGACAAAGGAGAAAGGGGTAAGAGAAAGTAATAGCAGGAAAACAAAACAGGATAAAAAAGAACGAAGAATTAAGCTAGAAATGGGGCTGGAAAATCAGGTAAAAGCAGAGGGTAGACAAAACAACAAGAAAAATAAAACAAAAAACACACAAGGTTGAAAGATGAAAGGAAATACTGCAGAGAACAGAGCACTTACATGACATGTAGAACATAAAATAAGAGTAAAAGAATGATGGGAGAAATCAGATGAACAAAAAACAGCTGAACATGAACACAGGGCAGAAAAAAGAACAAGAGTTTGAAAAGAGGGACTAAGGAAAATGAAGTGGAAAAACACAAATATGAACTATAGCGAGTCACTATATGTTGTGAGCTAGAATGTGATATTACCAAACTGAAACCAAACCATTATTATAGCATAATCTTTCTCTGTCCACTCAGCACTCCCTTTCCATGACAACCAAGTTAAAGGACGTGTGTTAAGGGTAAAGAGGAGAGCAGATGTGGAAAGAAGATATCCGAGTCTTTAGACAGGTAGGTAATCTAGGTAGATCTACAGATAATGAAATCTTTCTTGAGACATAAGCAGTTGCTGGCAATGGCATTCAGGCTTGTTCAGGTTACATTCATGGATGGCTAAATGTTGTACATTCTGGGGTGATCTGTACATTTAACTTCTATTACAAACTGCTTTTTGTCTGTCTCTCAGAACTTGACCATAGTACCTAACGTGCCTGAAGCACTATGTGAGCACACAATTCATGTATCCATTTTGTCAAATCAAGCGCACGGATGGGCGTCGAAGTTAAAGGTTTATAAACTGGCCGGGGACAGCCAAGAAACACATTCAGCCTTGACTGTGACACGGACATAAACGGCGACAGAAAACCAATACGTCTGTTTATTGTCACAAAACTGCTTCACCGGTCCTATGAGAAATTGGGTTTTTTAGTCTGTGTTCAGAAAATCTGTATCAAACATTTCTTCCTGTGCATCGTGTCTGTAAAACTATCAGCACAAGTGTAAGCCAGATTAAAGCCAATCAATTGGCGGAGAGGATTTGGCATAACGGCTAGGGCGGTCGACCTCAAATCTGTGGAGCCGGGTTCCAGGCTCGGCAAGGACGCGCAACATCCTGTGATTCTGGGCAAATCACGTAATCTCCACGTGAAATGAAATTAAATGAAATGAAAAGTAAATTTATAAAGCGCGATTGCTGCCCAGATGCGTCCAAGCGCTAGAGACCGGAAATAGAATTGCTTGGCAGAGAGACCTTGCAGAATTATTGAGGGGCGTTAAACAAAAAGGTCTTCAGCTGTTTTCGAAATGAGAAGAGGTTAGGGTTGGATCTGAGGTGAAGAGGCATTGAATTCCAAATTTTAGAGGCATTGTAAGTAAACGTCCTGCCACCAGCTCTTGCCTTTTTTATTCTGGGAACTATAGCCATACAGGCCTGGCTAGAGCGAAGATTTCTGCTGGGAAGATACTGTTTCACTAGGTTCCGGGCAATCATTGGGCCTGTGTCCCTAAAGGCCTGATGGGCAATACACATGGCCTTAAAGATGACTCGTTGTCACACTGGTAGCCAGTGCAAGCTGTGCAGACCAGGTTTGGCTGATTGTCTACGTGGTAGCTGTAACAGTGTGCGAACCGCACAATTCTGCACTATCTGTAGTCTGCACAGGATGTATTCCGGGGCGCCCAGGTAGAGGATATTATTAAAGTCTAGACGAGACTGTATCAGACCTTGGATGGCCACCTGCTTTGCCTCCATAGGCAGAAGAGGAAGGACTTTCTTTAGCATCCTAAGAAGCCCAAAGCAGGTAGCCGAGAGTTTCGTGGCCTGGGTGTTAAACGAGAGAGTTTTGTCCAGCCACACCCCAAGGCTCTTAATATTGTCCTTGGGCACTGGGGGGACACCTAAGCAGGGGGGCCACAGAGAGTTGAAAAAGGTGGGGTTTGAGGGGCCCAGGAGCATCAGCTCCGTTTTATCTCCATTGAGCTTTAGGGACGAGGAGGTCATCCAGCCCTTTACCTCCTCTAAGCACTTTATTAGCCCACCTGATGACGGCCGATCGGCCTCCTGCGCCAGGGAGACCACCAGCTGAGTGTCGTCTGCGTAAGAAATAATCTTAACCCCAAAAGGACGAACAACCTCAGCCAGTGGTCTCATATAGATGCTGAAAAGCGCGGGGCTTAAGGAGGAGCCTTGTGGGACTCCGCTCCTCAAAGGTTTGCTCATGGACACTGTATCTCCATCAAAAACCTGGAAGGATCTGTCACTCAGGAAGGATTTGAGCCATAGCCAGGCTCCATCCACTATTCCGACACTCGAGAGGCGGCGCAGCAAGGTGTCATGGCTGACCGTATCGAATGCCGCGCTTAGGTCAAGGAGGATCACTGCCACTGATCCTCCTTGATCTAAGATTTTTGTGGTTTCCTCAGTGACTGCTAAGAGGGCAGTCTCTGTACCGTGTTTAGGTCTGAACCCCGTCTGGGTGGCATCTAACAGCTGGTTGTCCTCAAGAAAGTTCACCAGCTGGAGGTTGATGTATCTCTCAAGGATTTTGCTCACCCAGGGGAGCAGAGAAATCGGCCGGTAGTTGCTAAAATCAGAGGGGTCCAGTTTTTTTTTTTTTAGCAGCGCTTGGACCATGGCCTGCTTCCAAGCGGGAGGGACAGTACCAGAGATGATGGAGCCGTACAGGAGGTCCATGATAGTTGGTAGGGTGACCTGTGAAACCGACATCATGACTGCTGGAGGTGCTGGATCGCACGGGGACCCAGATTTTACCTTGCGAGCAATGGATTCCAGCAATTCAGGATCTAATTGAGGGAAGTGGTTCAGAGTTGGCAAGGGTTCCGAAGGAGAGTCCCTCGGATTTATTTGATCCTTAGCTGTAGGGGCGCTTGCTATAAGGGGGAAAGATGAGTAGATGTTATTAACTTTCTGGTGGAAAAAATCTGCCAGGTCATTACAATGGGCTAACGTTTTGTCCTCATGAAAACTGGGAAAGGGGGGTTTTGTGAGTTTTTTCAGTATTTGAAAGATTTCCCTAGGCTTGGACTTGGCTTGTATAATTTTATCGGAGAAATAGACAGATTGGGGAGATTTAACCGCTGCTTTGTAGATTTTAATTGCCTCTCGGTATCGAGTTTTTTCCTCCAATGAGAAATCTAGACGCCATCGTCTTTCTATTTTTCTGCATTGGCGTTTCTTTTCCCTAAGAGCCTCGGAGTACCAGGGAGCAGTTTTTTGGGAACGTTTTAACGTTATTTTACTCAGGGGAGAGTGGCTTCGAGGGATTGTGTAATCCAGTCTTCGTATTTCTGGTTAGCCAAACATGGATCCTCAATATAGGAGGGTTGGTTAATTGCAAGTCTACTTGCCCAGTCATTGACTGGTAGCCGCGCCCAGGAACTGGCATTCCTTACGGTGGGTCTAGAGGGGAGTGGCTTAAATGAGGTCCAGGTGAACGGCACCAGTAAATGGTCGGTCCAAGGAAGGGGGATTGGTAACCCAACCACAAGGTCCGCACAGTTACTAAACTCAGGGTCCAGTAGGTGGCCTTTAACATGAGTCGGTGCCTTTACTCGTTGAACGAGTTGTAGTGCAGCTAGGTCGTCTGAGAGTGTCCTAGCTGTGTTGTCCAGAGAGGTATCAAAGTGAAAATTGAGGTCCCCTAACAAGGTGTAATTAGTGGCAGTGATAATACGTTTAGCCACGATCGACAGTAGAAGATTGTGAAACTGTTTGGGGGGCCCGAGGGGCGGTATACTACTGTACCTGAAAAGCAATTGGTAGAGGAGAATTCCAGAGCGAATGCTAGGCTCTCGCAGTCTGGAATTACTTCAGGGATTACTCGACAGCGGTATTGTTCTCTATATATAATAGCTAGGCCTCCTCCTCTCCCATCAGGACGGTCCTGTCGAATGATTTGGAAACCTGGAGGGAGGGCTGTCACTAAGGCAGGCTCGGAGTCCGACGCAAGCCACGTTTCAGTGAGAAATACTGCATCTGGCATGCGTTCCTCTAACCAAAAAGCCATTTCTATCCTATGTTTTGGCAAGGACCTGCAGTTTAACAAGAACATACAGTAATCCTGTTTCGCATCACTAACCTGCATGGGTTTGAGGATTTGTTTACATTTTGGGCAGATCACAGGGAGTTCTGTAGCATGATAAGTATGCAAGCAACAGTCAGTTCCTGAAGGCCTTATCCTGAGGAGAGCTTCTGCGCTGTATTGCCTGATCTTTTGTGGCCGAGATGTAAGGGGCATAGCCCTCGGCCCGGTCCAGGCGCGGACGGGCGCAGACCGGCTTGCCTTAGGCGCGCCTTTGGTGCGCACAATGCGCGCCCGCTGCGCTCGTCCGCTGCGCGTCCTGTAGAGGCACATATTTTATATGCGAGGGAGAGCAGCAAGGGGGGGGTGTGTGGCCTCAAAAGGGGGCGTGGCCTGCGTGATCGCCGGTGATGGCGGTGGGGGGATTGTTCCTTTTGAAGTCCCGTGGCAGCGCTAAAATCCGCTGCCCGGGCAAAGCAGGAGCGTGTTAGGGCCCCGAAAGAAGGTTCAAAAAGGAATGTGTCCTCATGTAAAGCAACTGGTGCTGGTGTAAAGTGCTCTGATCCTTCGAGTCATGTTTGCGCTACATAAAAAACCTTGGAAGCAACATATTTTAACAGCTGTGATCAATGGTGCATGTTGAGGATCACAAGACAACGCTGTACGAAGTATGGTGGCTCAGCAGACTAATGTTGGACATCATGGGAACAGGTAGATAAAATGAGCGGCATTTAGTTGGCTAACAATAAACATCGTAAATTTCACTTGCAAGAAATCCAAAGGCGAACGTACCCTGTACAAGTAAAGGTGATGTTGACATAGTATAAAATCGTTGAGTTTTCACGACAATACTAAACAAGCAGACTCACCACCGCATCCCGGCTTCAACAGGAAGCCAGGCAACCCTTGTTGGGACGGGGGCGGGGCCGGACAAATACAGGAAGCAGGCGCTCCTGTGCCCGCCGGAAGATTTCCGTCTTAGCTAGCGGGGCTCCCGTGCTCGTGGAGAGCCCCACGGCCCCCGCCTGTTAACCAAAATGACCCGCTGGCTGCCGAATGACACGCAAGAAGAACCTGGTGAGTGGGGTGTGAGGGGGATGTGTGCGCGCGTGTGTCTGTGTGTGCGCGCGTGTGTGTATGCGTGTGTATGTATGCGTGTGTGCGTGTTAAAAGAGCCCGATGACTGGTTGGTGGGGGGGGAGGAGGTGTGTACGCGAGTGTCTGTCTGCCTAGCATGACGCCACTTTCTGACCCACACTGTTTTGTAAACCACGCGCACACAGCAAGCAGCCAGCAGCAAAAGCGCGCTCACGAGGACAAATCTGAGACAGCAGAGGCGCGTGGCCGAACGCTGTCTCAGATTCCCATGAAACTGAAAACAATAGTTGTCGAGCTAGACCGCATGCTACGCATGCGCAACTCTAGCTCGACCTAACCAGTGATGGAAGCCCTGCGTGTGCCCGGTGAGTGGGGTTGGGAGGGTGTGTGTGTGCGCGTTTGTGTGTGTATGTAAGCCCTGCATGTGCGGGGGGGGGGAGAAGGGGGTGAGTGTGTGCGCGTGGGAATGTGTGTGCGCATGCGTGAGTGTGGCTGTGTCTGTGCGCGCGTGAATGAGAGAGGCGAGAGGCTGCTGAATGTTGAACAGGAGATGTGCACGTGCGCGCCCATGAGGTGAAATCCGCTGAGGGAAAGCGCGTGCACATCCCCTGTCCAACATTCCCGCAAGCCGGCGACATAAGATCTTTCGCTGACGCGAGACCTAACAAGATAGCAGATCACCTCGTTTGCATTGCGCCAGCATCACAATACAATACACAAAACTAAACATCCTAGGCGGCTAGCGCTAAAGTGCTTAACATTTCCATGGGGCCAACTTTAACCGAAACTATTATACACATCAAGGAACCTTTTTTAGCCTTTCCACACGATCACTGCATAATAAAGCAAACAATAGTTTGAATAGTAAATTGCTGCTGGCATTTTATGTAAAAGTTTAGCTTTTGACCCTTTTTTGGGAAAAAGTTTGGGATCACGCTGCTTTTTAAGCGTCTTGCAAACTCCTTTGGTAAGTGATGTTCGTAATAACTGAAAATGCACCTTTTGAGCGCGGCCCAAAAAAGTCAGGAAATGCAGCCTCCAACATTTTTTTAATAGTAAAGTGCTGCTGTGATGTAATTTAAAAGTGTCTGATTGCAAAATCTGTTTCCGTACGGTATGCGAAGTAGGAAGGATGGTCTGTGATCTTGTATGTATAGAAAGGAGGGGCGCATGTATGCCTGTATGTGTGAGGGCTGTGTGTATGCGTATGCGACGTAGGAAGTATGGTCTGTGCTCTTGTATGTATGGAAAGGAAGGGCGCATGTATGCCTGTATGTGTGAGGGCTGTGTGTATGCGTATGCGACGTAGGAAGTATGGTCTGTGCTCTTGTATGTATGGAAAGGAGGGGCGCATTTATGCCTGTATGTGTGAGGGCTGTGTGTATGCATGCGCACGTAAAGGCTAGCGCCTTAAGTTCTGTGCTAGTGTGTGCACCGTAAGAAGTGTGTTCTGTGTACTCGTATGTGCGGCGGGGAGGGGCGCATGTATGCTTGTATGTGTGAGGGCTGTGTGTATGCATGCATGCGTAAAGGCTAGTACCTCGAGGGTGTCAGAGCGCTGCATAAGTTAAACATCATTCTGAAAGTGATGTTCGCAATAACTGAAAATGCAGCCTTTCAGCGCGCCCAAAAGAAGTCAGAAAATGCAGGCTCCAAGATTGTTTTAATAGTAAATTGCTGCTGTGATTTAATTTACAAGTCTGTGATTGAAAATTCTTTTTCCGTAGTGTATGTGAAGTACGCGCCCCACAAAAATCACGAAATGCTGGCTCCAAGATAAGATTGTTTTAATAGTAAATTACTGCTGTGATTTAATTTAAAAGTCTCTTGCATGGAAAGTCTCTTGCATGTTTGCATTTTGTCTCATAAAATGCAGGCTTTCATCGCAGGCCAAAAAAAAACAACCCAGCACTGGAAAACGAAAGCGAAAAGTCGCCCACACAGAAATCTGCCAGCAGCAAAGGCGCGCGCACGAGGACAAATCCGAGACGGAAAATGCGCGCGTCCGACTCGTGTCCACATTCCCAAGTAAGCAAGAGGTATACTAAAGTATACAAGAGGGTCTCGATGCTCGACCTAAAAAGTAGAGCATACATATTGAGGTTAGTGTGGTCTCTAAGTAAAATATAATACAACTGAAAAGCTATATCACTGCATAGGCTTTGTTACACTTTTCCTTGAGCAGGGTATATGGGAAAAAAGCTTTAATTCCTATCCCTGCCTGAAAACATGCTAAACAATCACTTTAAAGTTATTTCTTACTTACTTTTCAAAATCTGATTTAATGACATAATCAAATTGTTGATAACTTAAGTGGGAAAAGAACTTCATAAAAATGTGCTTTGTGCTGCTAGATACAAACATATGGGGAGAGCCTCATCGACTCTCCACACCCAGACGCACTGCGAGGTATGGATACCAGATCCAGTCGTTTTTTTCTTCCATTTTACCATTGTTCAAATTAATCCGATTTTAGATCCATAATTTTTAACAAGCTTTAGCCAATTCTTCCCCTCCATGTTATACCATATTATGCTTAGGAAAACTTCTCATATTTTCGTATGTCCATCCGGACCTTTTCGGAAATACGATCCCAAACCAAACAAGTATTCAAAGCAGCAATTCTTTATTTTGCAAAACCCAATGCATTTCGGGCTTATTACGAGCCCTTCGTCAGGGGTAACTGTAAGGCAACAATTTCAGAAAAATACATTATTACTAGGTATATTGAGTGCGTAGTTAAATCACTAATTTACACGCATACGACATTATTAAAAGACACATATATATTTTAAATAACATTTTATGAAAATTGAGTTCAACGTGATACAAAATCCCTATCACCCGTAAAAATTATTTCTCACCACCCTTTGTTTCAAAACATGAACAGCGGCAAATCATATCGACTATTTACCGGACTTTCTTTCCTTTCACATCCGTTTGCTTCAATCTAATTAATTGTACGAACGTGCAGTGTTGTCGAATCTTTAAAGCAAAATGCGTGTTCTATGCGACTATTCCCAAATGTAGACAACTACAATGCTTTCTATTGCATGCTTGCATTAATGTTCAAATATATTTTACCATGCCTGCATAAACATCAAGTATATTTAAACGTGCCATTCTCGAAGGAAAACCCCATTACATGCGTACCTGCTCGCTACTTCATCTCCTAGCAGCCAAAAACCGCTTGCATCTATAGTGAACCGGAGCCTACTTTGTGGCACGCATTTAAACTGCCAAAGCTCCTCCCCCTCCCCCTTACGAGGTGATTCGTTACTTAGACCCCTGTGCAAACTAAAAAACTTCAATCCCCATAATCCATTGTGCCAAGTTCAGAATAGTCCATGTCTTCCATTGACTACATCAAACCGCAGTCTATAAGCATGGAACGTTACAAGCTCATATTTGTAACGCGACCGAAGCCACTCTATGCTTGTAACGTTCCATGCGTTACAAATATGAGCTTGTAACGTTCCATGCTTATAGACTGCGGTTTGATGTAGTCAATGGAAGACATGGACTATTCTGAACTTGGCACAATGGATTATGGGGATTGAAGTTTTTTAGTTTGCACAGGGGTCTAAGTAACGAATCACCTCGTAAGGGGGAGGGGGAGGAGCTTTGGCAGTTTAAATGCGCGCCACAAAGTAGGCTCCGGTTCACTATAGATGCAAGCGGTTTTTGGCTGCTAGGAGATGAAGTAGCGAGCAGGTACGCATGTAATGGGGTTTTCCTTCGAGAATGGCACGTTTAAATATACTTGATGTTTATGCAGGCATGGTAAAATATATTTGAACATTAATGCAAGCATGCAATAGAAAGCATTGTAGTTGTCTACATTTGGGAATAGTCGCATAGAACACGCATTTTGCTTTAAAGATTCGACAACACTGCACGTTCGTACAATTAATTAGATTGAAGCAAACGGATGTGAAAGGAAAGAAAGTCCGGTAAATAGTCGATATGATTTGCCGCTGTTCATGTTTTGAAACAAAGGGTGGTGAGAAATAATTTTTACGGGTGATAGGGATTTTGTATCACGTTGAACTCAATTTTCATAAAATGTTATTTAAAATATATATGTGTCTTTTAATAATGTCGCATGCGTGTAAATTAGTGATTTAACTACGCACTCAATATACCTAGTAATAATGTATTTTTCTGAAATTGTTGCCTTACAGTTACCCCTGACGAAGGGCTCGTAATAAGCCCGAAATGCATTGGGTTTTGCAAAATAAAGAAATGCTGCTTTGAACACTTGTTTGGTTTGGGATCGTATTTCCGAAAAGGTCCGGATGGACATACGAAAATATGAGAAGTTTTCCTAAGCATAATATGGTATAACATGGAGGAGAAGAATTGGCTAAAGCTTGTTAAAAATTATGGATCTAAAATCGGATTAATTTGAACAATGGTAAAATGGAAGAAAAAAACGACTGGATCTGGTATCCATACCTCGCAGTGCGTCTGGGTGTGGAGAGTCGATGAGGCTCTCCCCATATGTTTGTATTTAATTGGTGCATTCAGGGCATAGCACAGCTCATTCAGCACGCGACAAGTTAAGTTTGTGAAGCATCGATCGAGAAGAAATAGTGAAAAACATGGTGTGCATACCACCTCATTCACTTTGTGCTGCTAGGGCAAAAACTAGCTTAAAAACGAGTTTTGCCACTACACATTCTTGGCTTGGAGAGTTAACAGCTCTAGCGCAGAGGTCAATAGGCAACCTCTGAGCTCTGGAAGAGCAGATGGGTGTTAACTGCTAACCACTTAGCAGGGATGAACTATCTAGGAGTGGACAGGCACAGTTCATAAAAAAGGCCAGCCTCAGCACTACCTCTTTTGTTATGGAGATGCCAAGGCTGGCTTCTATTATTAATTCCCTAGATACTCCTAGAAAGTTATGCTCAAGTCTGAGATGGGGAGAGATTCAGTTTGCCCCATGTAATGTGGGTGCAGAGATCATCTAAATAGGACGTATGAGCAGAAAATGGGTCCACCCGGCGGCCAAAGAGGTGTACCACATTATAACATGGACACCTGGATATTTTGGAGAAAGGCAAGGAAAAAGCAATGCAGAAGCAGGCAGAACTGTGTAAAAGTAGTTCGGATTGAGTGGCAGAATTTCTTCAGTCACTGTTGAGTGCATAGGGTAAATCTGGAAATGCAAAAATAGTGTGAAGTTCTACAAAAAAGAACGGTATGAGTGAACACGATTCTACAGGTGAGCCCCTCAGACAGCAAGGGATATCTCTTGCAGGCTGAGGGGGTGACCAGCAAAAAAATCGCTCTGCTGTATTATTCCTTCTTGTAGAATTTCACGCTGTTTTTGTATATTATAAGTAAGGAAGAATGTGTGATGTGCCAATAATTCCTCTCATTACCCTCATTTTACAGATAGTTACAGGATTCATCTGGCACATTAACCACCTCTTCCTGAGAAGATTCCTGTATCTGAGAAGAGGCCACTTTGAGAAGAATGCCCTCCTGAAAGAGGAATTGACACGCCAGCTGGAAAAAAAGTATTTACTCCAGGACTCAAAGAATTCTAACTCCTGCTGCCACCCAGGGACAGGAACTGATCTCCAAGGGTCAAGGGGTTGGCTTCTTGTTTGCCTGGTTCAGGGACTAAACATGAAGAAGAACTGTTGACTCCAAAAGGGCCAAGCTGACCACAGACCACGGAGCACTGGAGCACTCAGGAGACTTGGTTCCAAGAAGCAAGCCCTGGAGCTAGGGGCTGCAGTACTGACCAGAAGGAGACCTCCAAGCAGTTGGAGAAAAGTGTGACCTGGTCATTTCTCTATCGCTGATGGACTGGGACAATGTGCTGAGACTTGCCCAGGTAGGTTGCACCTAAGGCAGGCAGCAAAACCAGGTTTTCCTGCTCTGAGCTTTATGCTGCATTGAAAACCAGTGAAGTGGGACCTTCTGGGAAAGGAGACTGGCCTAATAGAGCCATGCCTGGCTTCAGATTCTAGCCTTCCCACATTGGAGGATTTTGACTTCCAAAATAGGTCAAACCTTGGACCTGGGAAAGGTGGTAAATCTATCCAAACCACAATGTGATCTCAGCCACTACAAAATACTTGTGTGTCCCAGTCGGTGATTTTGATGCCAAAAACAAGAGCTTCAGTGAAAGCTCAACAACAATGTAAGAACCCTCGCAGGCCACAGCCTTGGGCCCTGCCTCTTTGGAAGATTTTGACTTGCATTACAGAGACTAGGTCAGAAGGTAAAATATTTGACTTGGATGACATGCTTAACATACCTGATCTATGCTCCATCACGTTTCGCCTGAAGTTGCAGCTATGTCCCAGTTATCCCTGATTACTGAATTCTGGTTGCCGCTTTAATTTTTTTTGACACTTTTGCTTTAAAAATGAAAAAATCATATGTCTGGTTCTCCTTATCCAAATGTGATGATCTTGATATTTCTTTGCTCATTAATGTTTTCTCAAATGGTTTGGGGATTCTATTGTGTTGTATTCTTTACTTTAAAATGATTGGTACTTTCTTAACTTAACATGTACTTCTCTGGAGCATAGACTACTGCTTAGGCCATAGTTATCATAGTCCAGATTTACTAATATTTTGCATCACATTTGTGCCTCTTTTAAAACACAGACTCAACACAAAACCCATGTTGGGATTTTTCAAGCCACTCAAATCAAGATTTGCATGTACAGGAATTTATATAGCGCGAATCACCGAGCGGTTTCTAAGCGCTTGCTTAGGAACCCGTCCTGGTATTCCCCTGTGAGATAACCCCGGTAGGGTATCCGCAAGGTGAAAGCCAGGCATCCCACCGCGAGGGGCCGTTGTGGAGATTAAGCAAGCTATTGCCCAGAGTCGCAGAGTGTGAACCCGTGAATCGAGTAGGCACCGGAGCGAGAATTGTTGAGTCCATGGACATTTTAGGACTCAAGACCCCGCCGAGCCGGGAATTGAACCCTGGTCCTTGGCTGACATCTGCTTCCAGGTCTGCCTCCTCTAACCAGTGAGCCACACTTCTCCACTTCTCCACTTCTTCTGCATGGCTTTGCATGACATTTTTTCGCAAAAGTAATGTAATGTAGTACATAGCGCTGCCTTGTATTACTGTGCATTGGGAAATCGTTATATGGGTGGGGCATGGGCATTCCTGTGCATCCAACCATATTTTTTGACACATACCATATTTATTAAAGTGTGCCTACCCAAGACTGGCAAAACAAGGAGAAATATCTTTATTACGCCTCTTACTTCGTCTTTGCATGTATGCTGCATTCTGTTGTACTCATAGGAATACGACTCTAAGAATTGTTTTTATGCAGGAATTAATCCATTTCCACATAAAAACGATTCTGATCACAATGCAGACATCTTTGCGTAGTAGTGCAATGGTGCCTGCATTAGTACTAGGCAGCCAGAAGTGCACCAGAGCTACGAGAGAGCAGAACGGAGCACTATCTTAGTAGATATGGTACATTTCTGCTCTCCTCCTTTGACACAGTGCAGAAACTTCTCTTGCTCCGTTGCATCATGTTAAAGTATAGTCAATCTGATCCCAGGTGTTAAGCAGCATTTCTCCCAGAACAGTGTTTTTACCTGGCCAACGAGGATGTATTACGCCGGTATGGGTACCCCTCTCTCAAATGAATTAATATCTGGCAGCTGCCGGCACTCAAGCATCTCAACAAATCTTGCAAGTCTTCCAAATTATCAGGCAGTCTTGCAATATTTCTTGTCACAGCAATGAGTGTGAGAGTGTCCAGAGATTTCCCCACTATACCACAAGGATTAAGGGTGGCAATAAGACAAACTCACCCTTACAATGGTAAACCCTGGTTACACAGAGGGCTTATTTTATATATACAAAGAACAACTGAACAATTATTATTTTGAGATGAGCCAATGCTGATAACCAGCATTCCTCTCACTTCCTAAAAGAACATGCACCTAATGTGCATGACAGTCGTTGTTCAGAAAATGAATTGTCCATTGTTGCCACCCAAATAAGGAATCCCTTTTCTCCTATCCACCAAGCAGACGGTGCTCCTGAGAGGACAGTTGTCTCCTGCATCACTGACATAGGGTCCTTTAAGGAAAGTTAACCAAATATGAGATAATAGGAGCCGAGTCTGTGGAAAAATCAACACACTATACTTGCTATAAAAACTCTGTACTTGCTCCACACCCCAAAATAAGACCAAAAGCCTTATTGCATCTTTGGAAAAGATGTGAGAGAAACCAAAGCATCATCAGGAGCAAAATATGTGGGCAAATCTCTTGCGCGTCGGAATCCCATTAGCTGAAAATAATTTTGTTACGTTTTGTGGGCAATGTGCTTTTTACAGAATATCTTTGAAAGTTGATAGTAAGCAAATCTACCTTGAACTTGAAGGAGAACTGGGGTGAGAGAGAATCTGCCACTGCAATGGCCCAAGTGCTTTCAGGCAGTAGATTATGTGAAAATAAGTTTAATATCATGTGCACCACCCTAAACATACAGAACTGTGGGGTGTAACAGTTATCTCTCTACACTTTGACCGAAATCCTCATATTAGGCCACATTACAGGATTCTGTCAATCCATATTAGGATGTTGCATGCTTGAAGGCAAACCCTTCAGTTTCAAGTTCATGACTTCCACATTTTAAAAGCCTTTGTCCCTCACTAAAAGCGCCCTCATCACTATAACCGTCATTAAGAACTTGAGAATAGTCCTGTCTGAGGGTGGAGCCTAAACACGCCACTCAATACTGCTATTTTCCTATTGATGGATCCACCATTGAGCCCCTACACACCACTAGGCAAGACATACTGAAAGCGCATTCGATAGAGAGATGAGCTGTACTGCCTGTTTGTGCTGCTGTGATGTGGGTCATGCTTACAGCGTTTTGAGAGATTTTTCCTTGTTCAGAGATTTCACCAGGATGTTGGATGCATGGCAGTGGGTGTTTCTAGGTTCAAGGTCCAGCTCATGTGAGTCACATGCTAGAGGACTTGAGCAGCTGCTGCGGTTCTTTGTTTCGCATGGAAAGTCCTCACCAAGGGCTACCTAAAATGTGCCAACTTAACCACGGCCATCGCTTGACACTGCAACCTATCTAAGTCCTGCTGGTGGTAGAGGGAGATTAAACAGGTGAGCATTTTCCAACAGGGATGGAATTTCATTAAGCTCCTAATGTTTTTTAACTGCTGAATGATGTCTGAGCTACCATGGGTAATTATATCGGACAGACGTGCCAAGAGGAAGAGATCAACATTTTTTCAGCCTAAGCATTGTAGAAGGAAAGCACTCTTGTGGAGGATGGCACCCTAAGACAACATCATGAAACAATTCAGGAAAGTGGAGAAAATTGATTAAGTGGTGGAGTCATGTATGGCGATATTGCAGCGCAAGGTAACTGGAGTCAACACCTCCATAGCTGTGATTTCAAGGTCTGAGATGATAGCCATGTAGGCCACTCTGATATGGTACTTTATGACTTTAGGAACTATTGACTTTCTGGAGAGGGAGTTACAGGGGCAGTGCTGCACCTTGCAAATAGGTTTGAAATGCTGCACAGTGTGTACAATGCAGCAAACGTAAGAGTGTTAGAATTTCCCTATCGCATCTGAGGAGACTATACCTATAAAATGTAAGACTTTTTCCAGCTCACCCAGGGCCGGACTGGCCGTTGCGGGCACCGGGCAATCCCCCAGTGCGCCGCAAGGGTGGGGGCCGGTTTTGGGCCCCTGGGGGCCGTTTTTGTTACAGGGCCGTGCAAAAGCGGCCCTGCAACAAAATCGGCCGAAAGCCAGGCCCCGGCAAAGAACTCGGTCGCACCCCCAACCTCCCCGGGGGGGTGGGGGGTGGGGGGGGGCGGTCGAGCACTTTGCCGGGGCGGGTTTTGGTTCCCTGTCCGGCCCTGAGCTCACCTTTCACTTCCAAAAACCCTGGATCCACATTTGTGAAAGAGGCTAGCAGGATTCCTATTAGGAAAAAGAAATCTTCTGTGAGCCAAGATTTTGCATTATTAATGTGAGAGACTGGCTCTCGACTTGTCTGACTCTATTCAAAGGAAAGCTGCTGCACTTAAGGGTAACCTACAGAAAGATCGTAAATGAGTTTGGTAATTTCCTGAACTTAGTACTGAGACCTAATCTAGGAGGAAACTGCTCCAAGAGCTGAGCAAGGTGCATTCTGGTACAAACTAGTCAGAATAAAAATGAAGTATGCCAACAAATCCTTTATTCTTAAGAGGGCTGAGCCACAAAGTCTCTTGGACAGCGCTGAGATTAGTGGCTGGTCAGACAGAATGATTAATATTTTTTGCAAATGGATATCATCTGTTTCATTTTGAACACTGCGCCCAAGTACCTTTGACTATCATCAGATCACTTTAGGCGTGAAGAGTTGACTGTTGATTTGAAATGAAATGGTTTGTTTATTGTTGTTAGATTGTTTTTCAGGGTTTCAATTTTCTGCACTAATAATGTAGGTTAATATTTTCTTTTATATATGAGTATACACATAGGCTGAGTTGCTATAACTGCAATTGAAATTAATAGTGCTTGATGAGTAGAAGTGTATTTATGTATGTGGTATAGTTATGCCACATTTCCATGTAAAATAGCATTTTTATTTGAAAAACATAGGTATCATCTCTGTCACTCACTCCTGCTTCCCCTCCTTCAGTCCACAGTCCCTGGAGAGCACAGTCAAAATGACATCTAGTAGTGTATTTACACTATTATGATTACATTGCTTTCAGTGAACTTTCCCTGTTCTCTATGATTTGCAACAGTGGTCAAGGTCTCTTCTGCAGCCTTTCATTGTGATCACTAGTCTAGTAACCCCTCCCATGCTCATGACGAGCTGAGCTCGTCATGAGCCACGGTGGCCGTGTGCTCATGACGAGCTGAGCTTGTCATAACGGCTGCAACGCTCGCATGCGGGGCTAATTCCCCCACTGTGCTTAGTGTTCTAAAGAAACAGGTGTGGCCGTGACGAGCTCAGCTCATCATGAGCACAGAGCCACCGTGGCTCATGAGGAGCTGAGCTCGTCATGAGCACCGGGGCGCTGTGCGCGCCCCGCACCCCCCAGCACAGCGAGGGAATTAGCCCCGCAGGCAAGGGGTTAATTTCCTGAAAGGCCATTGTTTAACTGTTTCATACTAGTTAGAACTTCTCCAGGTGACATTAGCAGAAAGTGTTGTGAACGTTTTTCAGAAATGGGATGGTGCTTATGTGTTAAGGTAATTATATGTATTTTCTTTTGTGTTCAGATTTGCAAACAAATGGATATTTTTTGCTCAAATAAAGATCTAACCGTTTTCTAATTTGTTATGCAAGAAATGTGTGTAAGAACGCCTTGAATTTAGGAGTAAGCCAGACGTTTTTTGTTGATTTTTAAAGGAATTTCCTAGGCTGTTAGGGTTGCTACCTGATTTATTTCTAATTTTGCTGCTCATAAGGGACTTAAAATAAATTCAGGTTTTACATACTCTGTACAATCTTGCATTTTGCAATAAATCCCTTTAAATTTTATTGATCCAGAACTCAAGGGGCGTAGCTTGGATGCCGAGGGGATAGGCGGCGTGAGCCTGGAGCTCCGCGCCCGATCCCCGCTTTTTCCTGTATAACAGCACAAAATTCATCGTGAATGAGATTATTCGAGCTTGAACAGACACCGGAGCGGCGGCGGACCCCCAGGCACGGGGTTTAAGGCTTTTCCAGTACCACATTAGCCCAACAGAAGAACAAAGAGACACCGGGCGCGGTGAATCAATATGGCGGCCAGAACTTGGACTCAGAGACGATAAAGATCAAGAGAGCGCGCCGCTCCTATAGCGACGGCCCGGAACAACGGTAGTGCCGCTTGAACTTGCCTGGGCTCCTCTCCTTGACTGCAGACAGGGGAGCCAAATAATCCTGCAGCTGAGGCGAATTGGACCCCGAACGGACCGCGATTACAGGGGGCAAGATGGCGGCCGTCCTGGTACTCTGCAGCCGAGAGAGGCCCTGTGTGTAATGGTGGAGCAGGGGGAGGTCAGCGGCGAGATGAGCGGCTGGGGCTCCGAAGTGCACTGTGGAGAAGCGTGGCTCAGTGGTTAGAGGCGGCAGACCCGGAAGCTGAGATCAGCCGTGGACCAGGGTTCGATTCCCCGCCTCGGCGGGTCTCGGGTTCAAAAATTCCACGGACTCGACAATTCTCGCTCCAGTGCCTACTCGACTCACGGGGTCACACTCTGCGACTCTGGGCAATAGCTTGCTTAATCACCACTACGGCCCCTCGCGGCAGGATGCCTGGCTTTCACCTTGTGAATACCCTGCCGGGGTATCTCACAGGGGAATACCAGGACGGGTTCCCTAAGCAAGCGCCTTGAGACCCCTGGGTGGTTAGTGCGCTATATAAATCGAAATACATTTACATTTACATTTACATCCCTCGGAGATCGGAAGCAAGCACCAGATAAGCCTGACCGGGACAGTGCGGGGCGGAGGACAGCGAGCGGAGGCTGCTGGATCGGGAGCCTGGCCTAGCCCGCTGCGGAGACTGGCGAGCGGGCCTGGGGCTGCGCTGAGCTTCATTGCGTGTTGGGAGGCCCTGAGCACATAGTGGCTGAACCGGCGGGCTGCGAAAGGCAATCCTCTGAGGGCGACAGACACACGAGAGGAGCGGAGCTGCCCGCGTCAGTGAGGCCGAGAAACACGTAGGGAGACGGGTGGTCTCCTGCGGGAGCAGACCCTGCTCAGGGCTAAGACGTATGCTAGGGGGCTGCCTGAGAAGCCCTAGGTCGACCTGGAATAGAGCCGAGACTCTTCAAAGCTCGCTGCTAGCTGGGACTGAGCTGCGATTGTGCTGGAGACCCCAGAAGATAGCAACACGCGAGGAAGGGGTCAGAGCAAGAGTTTGAACGTTGCGGCGACCTGGAGCGAGAGCATAGAGGCACGGGGTGTCGAACGGGCCTTGGGACCCTGGGAGCACGCCAATAGTGGGAGACGTTGGTGGTATCACCAGCATATCGGAGTCGACCGAGTCTGAAGGGGCACTGCGGATCTGAAGTGGTACTACACCATTCCCACGAGCGGCCGAGAAAGCACAGCGCTGTAGAACTGGTGGGGTATCAGCGCTAACTGACGCTAACTGGCGCCGGCGATCCGCTGCCTGGGGAGCGTCGGGGGTGTCCGGAGGCCGGGTACTCGCTACTCACGACGCCTGAAGAGTGGACTCGCTTGTTTCCTCTTATCCAGGAGAGAGCGGGATAGAAGTTCCCCCCCTCCCTCATCCGGGAAGACGAGGCGAGCGTTGGTGGCTAACACGCTGACCAAATGGGGAAGCCCAAGGGGAAAGTGGAGGAGACTGCGAGCTCTGGGGCGACGGATGGCACAACACAGGCCCCTGCGGATCTACAGCAGCTACAAACCTGTATCCTGGAACCCATTCAGGCCACGAAGGAGGCGCTACAGCAGGATATCGCTCAGGTGGCGACGAGACTGGGGCTTTTGCGAGCTGACCATGATAAACTGAAAGACAGAGTTAAAAGTACTGAAGACACCATGCAAGAGATATTGCCTGAGCACAAATCCATGGAGGGGCGGCTGGTGGATGCGCTCGATTGCATACAAGCGCTAGAGAGGAGGGCAGAGGATGCGGAAAACCGCGGCAGATGCAACAACGTGCGCTTAGTGGGCCTTCCGGAACAAAAGGAAGGCGAGGACATGGTGGGATACCTATAATAATAATAATAGGGGGTCTTATAGAGCGCATGGTGACGCACAACGGCGTGTCCCCGCGCTAAGATGCAAGCGTGGCCAGAGGGGGGTGCTGAGGGGAAGGTCCGCTATTTGACATAGAGGAATGTTTTTAACTTGGCTCTAAATATAGACTCTGTAGGTTCCAAGCGCAACTCTACCGGGAGTTTGTTCCAGCTGGATGCGGCAAGGTACCTAAAGGATCTGCCACCCATCCTAGCTCTGGTCACTTTAGGGATGGTCAGGCGCCCTGATCCAGAGGACCTGAGTGCACGTGAAGGCTCGTATTGTGTCAGGAGATCCTGAAGTGGGAGGGGTGCCCTGCCGTTAATGATCCGATGACAGGTGCAGAGGGCCTTGAATTCTACCCTGCTTCTGACCGGAAGCCTGTGTAAAGCCTGGAGCGCGGCTTTAGAGGCTGATCTTCTAGGCAGTCTGAGCACCAGCCGGGCAGCGGCGTTTTGCAACACCTGTAGGCGGCTCAGGTTCTTCTCAAGGGTTCTCAGATAGAGCAGGTTGCCATAGTCCATCTTGGACGTGACTAAAGCATGCACTAGTGTTCTGCGGGCTTTGGTGGGAAGGAGCTCCAGAACCTTCCTGATGGTCTTGAGGATCCCAAAACAGGTGCCGACCACCCTGTTTACCTGGGGGCCAAAGGTCAGATCGGAATCGAACCAGACACCTAAATTCCTCGCCTCCCTGCAGGGAGTAGGTGCAGGTCCCAAGCAGGGCGGCCACCACGCCGACGTCCACGCCGCCCGGTCTCCCCCTACCACCAGCACCTCAGTCTTGTCGCCGTTGAGTTTAAGGCAGTTGGCAGACATCCAGGCAGCAAGATCTTGCATGCATGCTCTGAAGATGTCCGCCGCAAGACCGGGTGCACGCGATAGGGAGATGACTAGTTGCGTGTCGTCAGCGTATGACACCATGCGCAAACCATGCCTCTCAACTATGGAGGCAACCGGGGCAACGTAAAGGTTAAAAAGCGTTCGGCTTAGGGACGAGCCCTGTGGTACCCCCTGGTCCAGCGCCACTCGCCTGGAGTAGCAGTCGCCCTGCCTGACTTGGAAACCTCGGCCAGATAGAAACGACTGGATCCATTTTAGCGCTGTATCAGCCACCCCTGCTTTGTTCAGACACTGTAGCAAGATGGAATGTGCTACAGTGTCGAACGCGGCGCTGAGATCCAGCAGGATCAGGGCCATAGTCTGGCCCTCGTCGGCCCCCTGTCTGATGGATTCCGATGCCATGAGGAGCGCCGACTCAGTCGAGTGTCGAGGTCTGAATCCAAACTGGGTGGGGTGGAGGAGATTTGTCTCTTCCACAAACTGAATTAGCTGCAAATTTGCCACCTTCTCCGCCACTTTTGAGAAGTAGGGTAGGAGAGAGATGGGACGCAGATTCTCCAGCTTTTCGAAGCTGATATTAGGCTTCTTACGGAGGGGGAGCACAACTGCCTGTTTCCACTCCCATGGCAAGGTGCTGGACCTGAAGGAAATGTCCAACAGGTACCTGATATATGGTTCTAGTGACGTCAAGCTGTCACCCAACCGTTTAGGAGACGCTGGGTCCCGTGGGGAACCTGACTTCACTGATCTACATATTTTGATCAGGTCTTCTGCTGATGGGGTGGAGAAGTTGAGCAGCAGATTATGTCCGTTCACCTCTCTAACTGATGCTTCGAACTCTCCTCCTACCATTGGTTGGGCTGGAAAGGCGGAGTAAATTTTGGACACTTTGTCGCCGAAATACTCTGCAATGCGATTGCAGGCAGCCGCAGAGCAGTCCTCTGATCCCGCTGAGGATTTGGGGACAGCCAGAGATTTATATACACAGAACAGTTCTTTCGCTGAGTTCTCTGCATCCATTATTCTTCTGGTATAGTGGGCGGTTTTAGTTCTCCTAATCAGATTGTGATATGCTCGTCTATTGACGAGATATCTCTCTCTCGCCTGACTATCATAGGCTTCCCTCCACTGCCTTTCCGCTCGCTTGCACTCCCTCTTGGCACCGCGCAGCTCCTCATTGAACCAGGGTGCCGTACTTTGTTTACGCCCGCCCTCCTTAGGATAACCCAATGGGGCCGTACGGTCCAGTGCAGCCGTGATGCGGTCGTTGAGCAATTTATTTGCCGAATCCGCGTCATCGCCTCCAGGGGGGCCATCGGCTGTGAGAGCCTCATAGAATTTGGGCAGGGAGAACCTAGCCCACTTGCGCCTGGGATAATTAAGAGAAGTGGGAACGGTCGCCTTATGCTTGGGGAGAGAGATATCGAAAGGTACCAAGAAATGATCAGTCCACGGGAGAGGCACTGGGGGAGCCGCACTTACTTCCTCCCAATTTGCAAAAACTGGATCAAGTAGATGGCCATGTTGGTGTGTTGGAAGTTGGCTTTTTAGCTCTAGTTGAAGTGCTTGAAGTTCCTGCAGGAACTCCCTTGCTCCTTTATCTGACAAATCTTCGAGATGCATATTAAGATCTCCAAGTAGCAGAAACTTGTCTCTCCGCAGCGCTATCTCCGTGACACATTCTATAAGAGTGCCCTTGAACCTTGCCAGGGGACCAGGTGGACGGTAGACTAAGTAACCTTTCACAGTGGTGCCCCCCATTGATTTTTATTGTAAACACCCCCACCTCACCTGCCGCCAGATGGACTGGTTCCAGTTGACAGGCCAGGTGGTGTTTAAATACAAGCGCTATGCCTCCTCCTCTGCCCTCAGATCTATCCAATCTAACCATCAGATAATCTTCCGGCAATGCCTGAATAATGTCAGGGTCGGAGTGTGCATCCAGCCATGTTTCTGTGAGGAATAACAGGTCCAGTTGTCTATCCATGAGTAAGTCGTGGATGTCGAGCTTATGGCAGCGCAATTATCTCACATTGAGCAAGCCGCACGACAGGGAGGGGCTGCCCCAGGTATCTGACATTGCAGTACTAAACCGAAATTGGCAGTATCTGCAGCCTGTGTCCACCCCAGTATGCAAGATGTGAAGGCCGGGCCTGCATGTGGCGGAGGACAGATTTAACAGCTCGTCCCTACTCCATAGGATCCGGTTAACAGGACCAGGGGTTATGGCCCTGGGCCGTGTCTGGTCGCGGACGGGCGCAGACGGGCTTGGCTTTGGCGCGGCTTCGGCGCGCGCCCGGCGCGCCCGCTGCGCTTCCTAGGCCAGGGTAAAATTTTATAGAGTCAGGGGCGGGCGGGGCGGAGCACTAGAATGCTCACCCAGCTCGTTCCCCTCACACAAGATGGCGGGACCGGTGAGGTGGAATCGGGGGTTCGCGCCCTGCACTCTCCACTTTACGTTTTAAAACACATGGGACATTATTCATACACGCAGTCTGTATAAAACAAATAGCAGCAGTTTTTAAAATAATAGCAGCAATTTACGGTCAAAAACAGTCCCGGCTTTCCGCCTCAGGACAGCACTCTTTCCACTCTTTCCGCGCTAGCAATCAGCGAGGGCAGGGTGTCTGGAGCTTTTGTAGAGTCAGGGGCGGGCGGGGCAGAGCACTGGAGCACTGGTTGAAGACGGAAGTAGCGCCGGAGTTGGAGCGGGCGCATCGGGTCCCAGCCCGACCTCCTAAACAAGGTCAGCCGCCCCGTCCAGTGGTGATAAAACTGTTACATTACAAAGATCAGGACTGGCTGCTGCAAAGGGCCAGGGATGTAGGCCCTTTCCAAGTGGACAACAGTAGGGTAATGCTTTTCCCTAACTACACGTTTGAGACTCAGAAACTGTGCTCCTCTTTCTTATCACTCAAGCGAGAACTGCGGGCAGAAGGGATAACATACTCGCTCCTATTCCCGGCCAAACTCAGAGTGGTGGTGGACGACAAGACGCTCTTCTTCCCTACGTCGGCGGACGCTTGGGCGTGGTGGGACACATACAAGGCTGGTACGGACAGCGCGAAATATAGAGCCGAAGAGGAGCGGAATCGGCAACCAACCCTGAAATCGAAGAGACTCCGAAAGAACCGGCAAAGATCACGAAAACCACAGACGGAAGGCGAGAGGAGAGCAGCGCTACAAGCAGTAATTGATTTGTCGGGAACTGTGAGGACTAGATTATGCGGGAGCTCAGAAGTGGAGGGCCGCGTCACTGGCTCGGAAACAGACCTGTCGGAACTGAATGGTGCCAAGGGCCCAGTGGTGACACCACAGACGTCGGGAGGGCTAATTGACGATTGATACTGGCGACGATTTATGCTGACTTTGGGGGATGCATGGAGAGGACCGGAGCCAACGGATGGTGATGGACACGATAAAGTAGGATGGATGTTCGGGAACGATTGTGGGGGATTGTGGGGTGGGGGGATGGGACTGGAGTGATCACCCTCGGAGCCGATCTACGCCTTTTAGGCCCCTAAGGCCACCGTGGTGCAGACTGCGGAATAGTTGGGTAGCTGGGGTGGTGCAATAGCCCTCACTAGGTTTGGATGGGAGCTGCTTTTGCGAAGCTGAGTCCTGTTCTGGGGGGAGAGGTGCCGAGAGTAGTTGGGGGGGATCGAGGCGGGATGGTTGGGGAGGGGGGGTTTGCTGTGTCGGGGCTGGGGGGGAAGAGTGCGACCCTGAGTGCCTGGATGCGATATACGGCTGGCTGGTATCGGGCAACATAGGACTATGGCTAGTACTGTAACGGTGAAATGTGTAACCTGGAATGTGAGGGGGCTGCATCCAATGGCAAGGAGGCATAAAATACACGCTTACTTGGTTCGGAGAGGGGTGCAAATTGCACTATTGCAGGAAACGCATTTGACAAAGCAGGAGGGCATTGAGCTGCAAAGAAGATGGAGGGGGCAACTGTTCAATACCACATACTCCGCATTTGCTAGAGGAACGTTGGTCTGGATATGAGCAGGGACCCCTTTCCAGGTGGTCAAGCACACAATAGACCCAGAGGGCAGATTTGTGGCAGTTGAAGGGAAACTAAAGGGCAGAGATATAATGCTATGTAGTGTGTATGCGCCTAATACTGATCAATTGTCTTTCTTCACGAAACTTTCTGGAGCACTAGCGGGGTTTTTGGCGGGCCCCATAGTTATGGGTGGGGACTTTAATTCAGTAACAGACACTGTATTGGACAGGTCTCATCCGCCTCTGGGAGCGTCCCCAGTGCACCGTCTGGCGAAGCGCAGATCCGAATGGCAAAAGAGTTGGGGGTTGCAGGATGCCTGGCGGGCGCAACACCCGACAGCGAGGGATTACTCCTATTATTCTAATCTGCACGACCTCCATGTCCGCCTCGATACCTTCTTGTGCTCCCCACAGGTGCTCCCGGCGGTGACAAACACGGAATACTTAACTCGCAGATTATCTGATCATAACCCCTTGCTTCTCACCCTTAATTGGATGACCGAGACCTCGCGTGTCCCGATGTGGCAACTGAGGCCGGATACACTAGATGACTTACCATTTCGAGAAGCGCTGGGGGATAGAATAACACATTACTTTGAAGCAAACGAGGGCACCGCGACTTCCAGAGCGGTGGAGTGGAACGCCTTTAAGATTGTTGTTAGAGGCCACTGTATTGGGAAATATTCCGGAGTGCGCAAGGTCTTATTAGAAGATCTGGAGAAGGCGGAGAGGACTCTGCGGGAGGCTGAAATAGCGCGCCCCAATCACCCGGAATTGCAGGAGACGGTGTGCACAGCCAAGGAGGCGGTGGCCGTGGAAATGGAGCGGCTCCGCTGCTTTGACCATAAGACCTATTTGACAAGAGCGCATGCGGAGGGGGACAAGGCGGGGACGCTACTAGCCTGGTTGGCTAATCGCACGAGGCGTGGCCACCCGATCTTAGCCATAGAGGGTGAGGATGGCCTTACGCACCACACCCAAATGGAAATACTAGAATGCCTCCACTCGTACTATGAAACGCTTTACGAGAGCGCGCCAGAGGGACAGGAAACTGAGATCGATGCCTTTCTAGAAGGATTGCAATTGCCGCAACTAGAACAAGAGCAGGCGGATGCCTTGGGTAAGAATATAGAACTAGGGGAGATTAGGAGCGCGGTGAAGACTATGGCTCGCAACAAGACCCCGGGTTTAGATGGGCTGCCTATAGAATTTTACAGCAAATATATAGAACAACTGGCTCCGCGGCTCCAGGTAGTGTACAACGAGGCTAAATCTCGGGGTGGACTGCCTGAATCCATGTGTGAAGCTTTAATGATACCGCTGTTGAAACAAGGAAGAGAGAGCAAGTACCCAGCATCCTATAGACCAATATCTATGCTGACGACGGACTACAAGATTCTGAGCACCATACTGGCGACCAGGTTATTGCAGCACATGTCAGAGTTGGTCCATAGCGACCAATCTGGATTTATTCCCACCCGAAACACAACTGTCAACATACGCCGACTGATACGCCTGCTGGGAGAGCCGATGCCAGACACGCACACACCTGTAGTGCTGTCGATTGACATTGAGAAAGCATTTGACAGTTTAGAATGGAATTACCTGTACAGGGTCATGCACAACTTTGGCCTAGGAGACGGCTACATACGATGGACGAAAGTGTTATACGCCTCATCGATGGCACGAGTGTGGGTGGGCTCCCTCGCATCGCACCAGTACCCGGTGTGCCGTGGTACTAGACAGGGGTGCTCACTTTCCCCCCTGTTATTTGCACTAGCGATCGAACCCATTGCAGCAGAAGCCAGGAAGGGACACTTCTATAAGGGCTTGGTCTATCGGGGGAGCCCACAGATTATTTCACTGTATGCGGACGACCTCTTGTTATTCCTAGAGTATGCGAGGGAGGCGTTGGAGGGGGCAGAAAGGCTCCTGGTGCTATTTGGCAGGTTATCCGGCCTAAAGGTCAATTGGTCTAAGTCCTGCTTATTTCCACTATGACAGGGGGAAACGAGGCCCGCCACCCGTCCGCTGCTTGCCTGGGAGCCCGACTGTCTGAAATATTTGGGGGTGCACATATATCATAGAGCTGCGGACCTGCTCGAGGGTAATGTGGGCTGCTGTATCCGAGCGTTGCGGGGCAGTATGACCTTTTGGGCCACCCTCCCGCTTTTGGTGACGGGACGTATATCCCTGGTGAAGATGAAAGCCTTGCCGCGCCTCCTTTACTACTTTCGCACACTACCTGTGTGGATACCTAGATCCGTCTTTCAGCAATTGAAGTCCTTGCTGATATCTTTCCTCTGGGGCACGGGCAGGCGTAGGGTAGCCTTGGCCACGCTGCTTCGGCCGAAGGATGAGGGAGGTCTAGCGGTCCCTGATTTCGAGCTTTATTACTTGGCTGCTCAATTGCAGATTTTAACGCAGGAGGTGGCGAGGGTGTATCGAGGGCCGGAACAAGAGAGCGAGAGGGGTACCCCCCGGCATGTGCTGGCGTTCATAGCCCTGCAGCAGAAGCTGACTGTCAGAGACCTGTCGCTAGAAGAGCAGACGTACAAACTCTGCTGGAACCGAGCACAGAGGTGAGCGGGGGTGCGACGCATGTACGCACCTGAAATACCATTGGGCATGGTGGCGGCACTCCCGCATGGCGGGGATTGGTCGCGGTTGCAGGGATGGGAGGATGCGGGACTGCAGATGCTGGGAGATCTGTATGAGGACAGGGAACTGCTCCCATACCAAACCCTGCAGGAACGTTTTGACCTCCCGAGGGGGGATTTCTTAGTGCACGCAGCTGTGACACGGGCGATGCAAGTACACTGGGGAGAAGGGATCCGAGAGCCCACCACATCTATGGCTTGCCAATACACCATGATGGCGGCCGGCACGTATAAAGCGGTGACGTGCCTCTACTCAAGGATGCTACGCGAGACGCTGCAACCCCTGACAGCGCTGAAGGCTGCATGGGAACAAGATTTACAGATAGAGATACCTGACACTACTTCGGTGCAAATAGTGAGGCGGGAGAGGAAGAGCACAAGGAACGCACGTTTCCAGTTAATACATTTCTACGTCCTACATAGAGCCTACCTTACACCAAGAAAGATTGGGAAGTATTTTGGTGTGGAGGGCGCGGCATGCCCTAGATGTAACTCGATGGGAGCGGACCTGGGACATATGCTCTGGGACTGCACACACCTACGGGACTACTGGGAGAAGATTATTGAGACATTAAATAATGTGACGGACAGGGACTTACAATTCACGAAGGTGGTAGGCGTGTTGCACTGGTTTCCGCATACACCCAAAAATAGGATTTCGAGCACATTTGTAGACATGGGCCTGATCTTAGCCAAAAGGGAATCAACAAGAAATTGGAAATCGAAGAACTGTCCGACGCTCAGAAGATGGACTAATGAGATGCTTAAGTGGGCAGCGAGTGAAAGTACACTTAGATACCAGCTAGCCCGCCGCAGGTCGGATGACAAAGCAATGGAGGCGGCGATAGGATGGGAGATGCTAGTGCAATCTTTGCGGGACAGTACAGTAAAAGAGGAGGAGGGACTCTCTGAATCAGGCGTGGAAACCCCCAGACACTCACCGGGAGCACAGTCTCAATAGTGCATTAGTCACTCCTGATAGTACACGTATGCCAACACAGAGCTTAGGCGCAGGGGGAAACACTCGGGGGTGGGTGGGAAGGTTGGGGGAGGAGGGGGGGATCGGGGTGGAGGGAGTAGTGGAACAGTTGGAGGCAGGGGGGGGAGGGGCGAAAATGTTAAACGCAGAATGAGGAACTCCTGGCATGTAGAATAACCATATTCAAAGAATACCAAGAAGGGGGATCTACTGATTGATGCCGCCCGACCTCCGGGTTGTGGGCTTAATGGCTGTGTACATAACATATGTGGTATGTGAATGGCGCATTAGCGCTGGAGGACCAGGAGTATTGTAAGAATATGCTGTGAACTGTGGTTTCTGCAATAAAAACGGTTTAAAAAAAAAAAAATGATCCAGAACTCAATTTTAGTCTGCTAATTGGTGTTTAGGGGGTACCGTAACACACAATTCAATCTGTGGGAGAACCGGATGAGTTAAATAGAAGTAGCAGAGTATGTTGCATGTTAGAGAGCACCACCTTATGCCAAGAGATCCTTTAGGTTCCTTTCATCCTTAATGCCAGTCTGGGGCAATAGTGGATTTTACGTTGGAGTTCCGAGTGTCTAGATTTTACAGAAAAATCTGACTTGCAGTGCTCTTCCTGAATCATTTGGAGTGTTAGTAAAAATAGGGCAGTATGTTTCCGTGAATTTTGGGTCTTGTGAGGTGTTTGTTATGTGTTGCTGAAGTTTGAGTTTGTGAGATTGATTGTTATGCTGTATGCGAACCGTTTAGGTATATTATGTTAATTCTGGGGTGAATTGGTGTTTGTTTATACTACTGTGTATCAATCTCAGCAGCAAAGAAATAGTAATACAAATATATATGTCTATGAGCCTTGAGGCAAATGTTAGTAATGTACAACAAACACAGGGGCATATTACCAAGGCAGCGATATGAAATTATCGCCGCTTTTGCGGCCGTTTTCAGCAGAAAAGCGGCGATAATTTCATCGCCTTATCAGCAAAGACACGCTATCGCGTGTTTTGCTGATTAAGCACCCTTTTCAACTACGCCCAGCTTTCCATCTCTAATGAGATGCAAAGTGGGCGTTCCGTGCCAAAATAACTGGAGAAATGTCGCTAACTGACATTACTCTGATTATCAAGCTGCACGCTAACAAGCAGACAGTTAAGAAAAGTAGCGCTAACCACAGTTAACGCTACTTTCCTAACGCCTGCTTTTGACCTGCTTTAGCCTTGTAATCCAATGGGAGGTGGATTACATGGCTAAAATCACCCTACCCTATCAGCAAGGTCTTGCTGGTAGCAGTGTGATTATCGCTGGATTTCCAGCGATAATCACACTGTTTTCCAGCTAACGCATGGATTCCTATTGCTTGGGAGATAAGCGTTGCTGATAGCACGCTATCTCCGCGATAGGAACCAGCGTTAGCCTGCGACAATTATCCTCACGCTAAAAGCGCTGAGCGATAATTATCGCAGGACCTTGCTAATATGCCCCACAATGTCCAGTCCTAGCCAGGGCCTCCTTACAACGATCACTTCCTGAACCGCTTCCTTCTCTCTCTTGGATGCCATTGCTTTTTTCTCTACAACTAATTCTCTAAGATGAAATGTTTGATCAATTACAAGCTATTAGCTAACTAAAACATCCAGCAAAAAAGAGTTTGCAAGAAAATCTACAGTTGCAATACAAAGTATAAATCATGCAATCCAACCACTTAAACAAAAGTCCCAAGGAAAATATTTGCATGTGTATTTCCAGCAAATGAAATTGTTTACTCACATCAGGTTTCAGTGTAACATTTTGCTACAAAAATAGTTGCAAGGACAAGATTCTTTACAATGAGTTTTAGCTGAAAACTGTTTTTACTATTCCATGGTAGCCAGTAAGAAAGCGGTTGTGCATATCCAATCTCCGTAGAAACCTCTTTCCAGTAGTTTCAGAGGTTCATTTCTGGAGAGAAAGTACGTGTTAAACTGTAAATGTTGGATCACGTTTTGTCTGGGTAAACCAGAAAAAAAATGGGAAATTGCAAACTTCAAGAAAGGCAGAAATCGAATATTTGAAAACATTTTGGATAAAGAATATGCCCAACCCTACATTTAAGTTTTTGGCTTAATGGTACAACTTAGCTGTGGTTTGAGACAAACCTTTTGTAGTTGTTTCCAATTAGGACATCTCACACATTGTGAAGCAAAAAGTAAGTACTGTGTTCCTCTGCATATGGATGAATACTAACACATCCCTAGAAAAAAAGTAAAAATAAAAAAATAAGGAATTCCCCTTGTTAGACAAAAGACAATAGAAGGAACCCTTATACCAGAGGCAGCTTCTTTCACGGGTAAGAAGTATGAGAGCCCTTTCCTTTCTCCAATAGTGCCCATGACTGACACATTGCCCCCTCACCATAGACTCACTTGGCTCCTCCAATTGGCGTTCTGACATGAGGACTTGTAGCAGGGCCAGACTGAGAACCCAAAGAAGCCCTGTCAATTTTCTCAGACCAGCCCCTGGGGAAGCACAGCCTGGCCCCGGGAGGCAGGGAACGCTTGCTTGCTGCTTTTGTTACTGGGTGTCGATACTGCAGCACCACTGCAAAACCAGCCCCCAGAAACAAAAGCGTCCCCAAAGCTTCAAAACCAGCCCCCCCCCCCTTCCAGCCTTCTGGGGAAACTACCCATGCCCAGAATGGTCAGTCCGGCCCTAACTTTAATCCCTCTCACGAGGAGTCTCAGTCTTCTGTTTAACACATCCCCACCAGACACCTGGGGGCATATTATCAAGAAACGGCGTTATAATTATCACCACTTTAGCGGCAAGAAACTGTTGCTAAAACGTCGATAAACGGCTTGATAATATGCCCTTGTGAATTCCCGTAGAAGCCCATGTTCTGGTGTGAACATGGGCTTCTATCGGAATTCTCAAGGGCATATTATCAAGCCCATTATCGCCACTTTAGCAGCAGTTTTCTGCGGCTAAAGAGGCGATAATTTTAACGCCATTCTTGATAATATGCCCCCTGAGTCTTTATTGCTCAGCAAACCGCACACCAAGTAACTTATACCATGCACAGCCACACTTGACTCTAGAGCACACATCCTAGGCCCATTGTTTGCACTCATATATGTACACATAGTATTTTTTGGTGTAAAGACTGAGGCACTTTACCACTAATTTGCTATTTTTAAAAAGTAAAGATTTATGGAGTAAAGTGATGAAAAGTATCATGGATGATGTTACCAAAGATGTCATCAATGATGCCATCAGTGATGTCATTTGAGATGTTTTTATTGATGTCACTGATAACATCATTTAATATGTCTTGAGTGATATAGTATGTGAAGTCATAGGCAGTGCATAAGGACAAAAGTTTTAGTTAGTTCACTCAACTATAACTGGTGAATTTCAGTAGTTTAAATTATTGTTTTGTAACCATAAGTTAATTTGAATTGCCTGTTCCAGTAAATATCTGTGTATATATAATACATGAGAATCTGTCATTCCTGTATAAACTTCTGTCTCTAATTTCTTTATGCTCGACGAAACACCTAGTCGCCGATTATAAAGAAAAGACATCAGAACTTGACTTTTATAAGTTAATACAGTTGAGTTTTGATGTCACAATGTCTGCTGTCAGAGCCAGCAGCCAAGGTGAAAGTCAGGTCAGGTAACAGAGCATAATTAAAGCAGCTGTTTACAGCAACGAAAAAACTAACAGTGCTTTTTTTTCTTCTGCTCTATTTTTTAACTTACAGTGACAAGTAGAGAGAAAATGTATTTTTGGCACTCCTTAGTTAGAGAAAAGCTCAAGACTTGTTGCATGTTTCTACACATTCTGAGCTAATGCTTTAACTGACTTGTTTTGAACTTATACTAATATCTGTTTGCAACAAATAACAAACAGGTTTTTGACGTAGTTTTTTTGCACTAAAGGTTTTATTTGTATTCTTCATGTATGCAAACATATGAAAGAGCTACCACCAAGGTTTTAGGTGGTTTGTGGGAAAGGTGATGGCATGACCATGTATTATATGGGGTAAAGTACAACCTGGTGGACATGATAAGGATATTGCTGGTCACCTCCAAGTTCCATAAACTTATAAAGGAGCTTGGCATTCATCCTCGTTCCTCTTTGTGGTTGTACTACAGGGGGAACTTTATCCCTTATAATATTTTATTATATAGCCACTCCTGATTGCTAAAGGGGCTTATTACTAGCAACTACCTGTTAGTTCAGGGGATGTAAACTCCCAGATGTGACAATGGAACAGGCCCTGACTTCTATTCTGCAAGTCTGTAGTAGGTATCTGTGATGTTTTCGAGGTAAAAGCCAGTCTTGGATAGGTGAAAATTAACTGAGAGAAAGATTTGTTGTGACTTTGGGAGGGGATGTATGGCGTTAGGACGCATACTTTTACAACCCCTACCTTTACAACGCAATTTTTACAACGCAGGATCCATTACAACGTAAGTATTGGTAAGTATATCATTTTTTAAAATGTAATTAATTTCAATTATTATAATTTAATTTAATTTAATTTAAATTTTACTTTATTTTATTTTTTTCATAAATATATATATATATATTTTTTATTAAATAATTTATGTGTTTTAAAATAATGGGTGTAATAGTAGGGTAAGTGCTGGATAGTGTAGGGGTAAAAATTACTATTCTAACTCCAGGGAGGTGTAATAGTAGGGTAAGTGCTGGATAGTGTAGGGGTAAAAATTACTATTCTAACTCCAGGGGGGTGAAATAGTAGGGTAAGTGCTGGATAGTGTAGGGGTAAAAATTACTATTCTAACTCCAGGGGGGGGTGAAATAATAGGGTAAGTGCTGGATAGTGTAGGGGTAAAAATTACTATTTTAACTCCAGGGGGGTGAAATAGTAGGGTAAGTGCTGGATAGTGTAGGGGTAAAAATTACTATTCTAACTCCAGGGGGGTGAAATAATAGGGTAAGTGCTGGATAGTGTAGGGGTAAAAATTACTATTCTAACTCCAGGGGGGTGTAATAGTAGGGTAAGTGCTGGATAGTGTAGGAGTTAAAATTACTATTCTAACTCCAGGGGGGTTAATAGTAGGGTAAGTGCTGGATAGTGTAGAGGTAAAAATATTAATTAATAATAGAATTACATACATTATTTTTTTTAATAAATAATATGTTATTTTCAAATATAATAATTAATTAATATTTATTTATTTTTATTAAAAAATTACATAAAATGTTTAATGTAATTATATACTTACCAATACTTACGTTGTATTGGCATGCGTTGTAAAGGCACCCGCGATGTAAAAACATGCGTTGTAAAGACATTCATTGTAACGATCCGGCGTTGTAAAAGTTGCGTTGTAAAAGTAGTTTGTCGTAAAAGTTGCGTTGAAACGGTTGTATACCTTTGGGAGGAGCTAGCATTTTGAATTATACTCTGAATTCTACACCGGAGATGTGAAGGTAGTGGACTGGTACCTGGTGATATGGCACCAATAGATTAGGTCGTACTTAACTCAAATGGTTTATCATGGAAAAAATAGAAGAAGGGCCAGTGCAGCTGCTGATGCCTGTCAGGAGTTCTGACAGTTCACCCAATCCTACTTTGTGGACTCTCTCTAAGACTGGTAACACAAGCTGACTCTCTCCAAGGAGCAGTGGAGAGTGGACTTTCCTGATGACTCTGAAAGATGGCTGTCCCATGGAGATCAGTTGGACTGGTCCTATTGTGCTGATCTAAGTAGTAGGCACTGTGGACTACTGGACAGTCACCCTGCAAGCGTTTGCATGTCTGCTTGGCTGGAAAATGTGATTAAAAAGATGAATGGTAGTCACGGAGTAAACCAAAGTAGAGGTTTATTGGTAAGTTACAGGATGGTAGTTACAAGTAGATAAGTTGTTACAAGCTTATTCAAGCCCCACCAGAAGCGGCATCTTTGCTGCTCAGCCCACTCTCTCTAACTGTCATTCCTCCAGTCCACCAGGCACACCAACATTCTTCTACTCAGTCATCAGGCACTCCAACATTCCGCACACACACTCATGCATACTAGCTGAGCAGCAGTACACCTAAGTACAACAAAATGCAAGCAAGCAAAGGAACATTGTCTGCTGTGGAGGACCTCTGGGGTGCTGCTGAAGTAGTTCCAATGTCATTATATTACCAGTGCTAGGCAGAAGGCAATACTAAAGAGCTACAGCTCAGCGGTCACTGTAAGGAGGAGAAAGCAGTAGCATTGGTGAATTGAGAAAGCTGAAGGAATTTCTCATAAAAATAATGAGACCCAGAGACCCCTACCTGGTGGTACATGTGGCCGTGGCCAATCACCAGGAGTAGAAAGATGAAAGCTCTGCTAAAACAGTCCCATAGGGATCAAGCTCTCCTCATTCATATTGTGGATCTTCAAGTCCTGCTGTGGGCCCCCTTATGACCATTGCTAATGCAATATTTTCAACATAATTGTGCTTAGAATGACAATTTGTCCATTAAGATTGGGTCCATGGGGGACTAGAACCGTTACACATTTCCCTTAGAGGTGGGGGGAACTGCTGTGGCTGCTTTGACCCACAAGGACCCGAAGAGATTGCACTAAGTCCACATGGGCCTCTGTGACTTATCACCTCAGCCTTTTACAAGGAGGTCCCAGTGGGGAAATTGAGGCACCACAGGCACTAGTTCTGCTCCTTTTGTCCAAGGGTAGCTTCTCGGGTATCAGGTAGACAGGTCAAACACAGTGTGCCGGCAGGCAGAGTGAAATCTGCTGGATCCACAAGCTGGCACAAAGAGGAGATTGTCGGAGGTGGGGAAGTTGGCTAAAGCCTCACAGAATCAAGAGCCGCCACACAGTCTGTAACAGTTGTGTGTCAGGTGCCCACCTTGAAAACAAAAAGTAAACCACCTGCTAAGTGACATGTTGACAGCTGAACATGCAGTGCAGCCAGCATGAAAAATAAAACAAAATGAGAAAAAAAGTGTCTTGGTTCCCAGCAAACAAGACAGATTGACAGCTGGGTTCACAAGAACCACTGTTTAAAGTACTGATACTGACTGGTACAATACGAGCGTATATTTGTTGGATCTGGCCAGATGTGATATTATATCTCTACTGGGAAGCACCATGTAAACGTCATATTAATGTACATGTTCATGTTTTAGGTCTGCCTGAATATTGATGTCTCATTAGGCCCATACTTTATGTGTCGTTTGAAGGCAATGGGCTTGTATGTGCAATTGTAAAATGAACTGACAAAGGCTGTAGGCCTCCATTGTGAACTGTGACTATCCTGTTAATACCTATACATCTAAGTTTTATATTGTGAAAAGCCGTAGGTAATTGCCATAGGACTGTACAGGGCTAGTGATGTCTTCACGGTTAGGTCCTGCTGGCATGCAAATTATCAAATGGTACCTCAGAGTCAACCGGAACAATCATAGTTGTTGGGGTTATCTGCTGTGGGTTTGGGGTATACAGGACAGGGGCGCTCAAACAGTGCTTATGTAATGTATGGTGATGGACAAGAAAAATTGGTTTAAACGGTGCTACCAGTGTAGAGGAGAACCCTAAAACCTCCAAAAAGGTGCTCGGGCATAGGATGCCTTGACACCATGCAAAATGTCAAAAGGTACTGGGCACACGTATGGTTAACAATCCTGATCATACAGGGCTGTAAGCGGCGTGGTACGAGATGTGGTATCGGTGATCGTATAAAGGTGTAGGGATGGAGTAATAGCAAGTATGAAAACGAAGTATTCCAAGCACGTGGCAGTCGGGTACGACTGACAGAAGGTAACCTGGGGTGACGGGTTACTGCCGAGCTGTGACGCTGGATGGGTTCGTTTTCATACTTGCTATTACTCCATCCCTACACCTTTATACGATCACCGATACCACATCTCGTATCACGCCACTTACAGCCCTGATGAGTCACAAGTTTACCCTGTTGATGAAACACTTGTCGGCTGGCGTTTGTAAAATCTGAAAAAAGAACTATATAAAGCATCACATACTGGCTCCACCAGACTACCGGTGTCAATCGTATTTGTCTCTTACTACTGTATGATCAGGATTATTAACCATACGTGTGCCCAGTACCTGTTGAAATAGTTGTTGGGGTTAGTTGATTCCTCTGATAAAACATTAAGGGAAGTGATTTGAACCTGGTTGTTCAAATGTGTTAATCTCACTGAAAACTTAAATGTATTTGTCATTTTGTGAAAAGTATTCAGTTATGTGTGTAGTAAAGTGCTTTCCAATTTCCAAACTAAAAGCACTGGCAGGACATTGATTTACTGAGTTCTGAGTTTCTAGCCTGCAGTACCTCCCTGAGTTAGCCATTGACATATGTGACCCACTATTTATGAGTCAAATGTTACATGGTCCCCAAGCTGATGGTCTACAGTACAGTGGTCCAATGACACCAGGTGAAAAGCTCCTATTTAGACAATTGGGGCCTTGTAACTTCTGATTGCTCCGGGTCCCCTAAAAAATTTGGATTTCTCACAAGTGGTTATTTATAGCATAATGTACGCATTCATTGGATGACGGTGCCCATGGTAGCATAACACTGTGTCAGGGTTAATGGTGCTATTTCATGGCACATTATGTGCGAAAATAATATAATCATGCCAAAGCATAAATAGAAAAGATTTTGAATACATTAAAGCTGAAGCAGGTGTTAAAAATAAAACACAACACATCCGGAAGCCTAAAATTCAACTAGCGTGTAATGCAAAATAGTAGGCATCAAAGCAAAAGATCAAAGACAATTGCCATTTCAACTGACCAGGACTCTCACTAGTAGATGATGAGTTCGAGTTAAGAGCTAAAAGTATTGTAAAATCTACCTAGTATACATACAACTCTCAATACATTTAATGCGGTAAGACTATGTGACAGAAACTTGTTATTCTCAGCAAAAATGTATCTGTGTGGGTGTCAGCATCTTCCCCTCAAGGAAGCGTTGAATGACCTTGAAGGGAAGATAGCATTCATGTATACAATACAGGCTCTATTATTCTCACAAAATCCTACTTCCCTTGCCAGGTTTGAAAACGAGATTGCAATCTTAGTAAATGTGCAAAGTACAAAACTGAGCACCATGGCTTCTGGGCCTCCTAAGCCTGTAAAACGTCTTGGAAGCAGCTTTATACAAATAGTACGAAACATCCATATTTGATAAGTAGTTTTTACTTTCATAACTATGAATGTGGGTGTTAACCTGACCGTAGGAATATATTAACATAATATAAACAGTTTCTAAATGTGTTTTTACACAAGCACAGAGAAGAAAGGAACCAGTACAAGTGAAACAAGCATTGGAAATGCAATAGGTTTCGCATTAGGAAAGTTTGAGCGATTGGTATTGTAAATGACACATTTTTTATTTATGTGTTGGTTTTGAAAATATCAAAATTAATAGCTTTGTCAGTTACAATATCAATAGTTTTAACTTTCGCAAATGTGACACCTATAGCATTTGTAATGCAATGTGTGTTGTATTTACGTGACTTAGATGTATTGATATTACAAATAACAATGGCTTTTAATTTTGTAAATAATTAATACTTAAATAAAAGTTATTGTAATTTATAATGGCAATAGCTTAAACGTTTGTAAATAACTTTTGTGAAGATTATGTTCAGTGTATTTTATTGTGACGAAAATCCAAGAACATTGCATTTGCACCTACACACACACAGAGCCACACACACACACACACACACACACACATATAGATGTGGTGGTGGTGGATCTGGGGGATATGATGGTGGTGGATGTGGTAGTGGATGTGGTGGTGGTGGTGGTGATGGTGTATGTGGTGGTGATGGTGGTGGATGTGGGGGTGGATGTGGTGGTGGTGGTGGTGGATGTGGTGGTTGTGGAGGTGGTGGATGTGGTGGTGGATGTGGTGGAGGTCGTGGATGTGGTGGTGGTGGATGTGGTGGAGGTGGTGGATGTGGTGGTGGTGGATGTGGTGAAAGTGGTGGTGGATGTGGTGGTGGATGTGGTGGTGGTGGTGGATGTGGTGGTGGTGGATGCGGTGGTGATGGTGGATGTGGTGGTGATGGTGGTGGATGTGGGGGTGGATGTGGTTGTGGTGGTGGTGGATGTTGTGGTTGTGGAGGTGGTGGATGTGGTGGTGGATGTGGTGGAGGTGGTGGATGTGGTGGTGGATGTGGTGGATGTGGTGGTGGTGGATGTGGTGGTGGATGTGGTGAAAGTGGTGGTGGATGTGGTGGTGGATGTGGTGGTGGATGTGGTGGTGATTGATGCGGTGGTGGATGTGGTGATGGTGGTGGATGTGGTGGTGGTGGATGCGGTGGTGGTGGTGGATGTGGTGGTGGTGGATGCGGTGGTGGATGTGGTGGTGGTGGATGCGGTGGTGGTGGATGTGGTGGTGGATGTGGTGGTGGTGGTGGATGTGGTGGTGGTGGATGCGGTGGATGAGGATATGGTGGATGTGGTGGTGGATGTGGTGGTGGATGTCATGGTGGATGTGGAGGTGATGGTGGATGTGGTGGTGGATGTGGTGGTGATGGTGGATGTGGTGGTGGATGCGGTGGATGTGGTGGTGGTGTATGCGGTGGTGGTGGTGGATGCAGTGGTGGTGGTGGATGGGGTGGTGGTGGTGGTGGATGGGGTGGTGGTGGTGGTGGATGGGGTGGTGGATGTAGTGGTGGTGGGTGTGGTGGATGTGGTGATGGTGGGTGTGGTGGATGTGGTGGTGGATGTGGCTGTGGATGTGGCTGTGGATGTGGCAGTGGATGTGGCGGTGGATGTGGCGGTGGATGTGGTGGTGGATGTGATGGTGGATGTGGTGGTGCATGTGGAGGTGGATTTGGAGGTGATGGTGGATGTGGTGGTGGATGTGGTGGTGTTGATGGATGTGGTGGTGGTTGTGGTGGTGGATGCGGTGGATGTGGTGGTGGTGGAAGCGGTGGATGTGGTGATGGTGGATGCGGTGGTGGTGGTGGATGCAGTGGTGGTGGTGGATAGGGTGGTGGTGGATGGGGTGGTGGATGTAGTGGTGGTGGGTGTGGTGGATGTGGTGGTGGTGGGTGAATGCCACAAATCACACGTAGGAGTTTCACAGGTAGCTCTGGGTTTACGGACTAAATAGGTCATACTTGGTTTATGTGTAATTGTGCAGCACCTTTGCCAAGATGTGCTTCAGGACTGCAAAAAAGGATACAACCAAACAAATGTAAATACCTTATTTTTTAGGATAAAAATGTGTGTGCATTAATAAACTTGACAGTATTCCTTTCAAAGCAATAAAAGAAAATGTACAAACGGCGTTACCATGGCACACACAAAGGCCATGGTAGAATTTGGACATGTGAACAAATAATGCACGCTCAATGTACCAATTACTTTTTGTATGCCACACTCTTTAAGCTTCTAAGCGCTGTAATAGCATATTTTATTATTAATAAAAGTCAGTTTACCCACCAGAAGATAGATGAGCTGATTTGTCAGTGCCTAGAATCGAACTCCTGACCTACAAACGTTACTTAGGTTATAGAACAGAACGGTCACCCCGCTGAGCCATCCTGCAGCAATCAGAACGCTTTCTTTTCTGTCATGTTTCAAACACCTCTCTTATAACCCTTCTGGTTTGTCCTCCTATGTTGATGAAAGGGAAAGTTTATGAAAGTCGGGACAAAGATAAAATCCCAGCACTTCCGTGTAGCCCGCTGATACCTGCTCCGGGCATTTTGTGGTTGGTGTTGGGACTGAATTCTCCGCAGCGCCAGAAAGCCTTTAAAGTGTGCGCCGATCCTGTATAACAACCAGGGAGCTGGGAGGTGGGGGTTTGCTCGGTCTTGTCTGGGCGGCTGGGGTGTAAGTAAGGAAACAGGCCGACTGCAGAGAGACAGACACCAGACAGGGAGGGACAACAGACAGACAGACAGACACACGCACCGCACTGACACCATCATGATGCAAAGACACACATACACACAAGACAGCTGGATTTCATAGAGAGACCGAGACAGGGGGACACCCTCTGCACTGCTAGACCTGCAACACTAAACAGCAGGTAAACTCAGGGCTTAGCCTGCAATCAGAATGAGAGACTAAAACGTGCAGGAGAGGCTTTTGGCAGTAAACACAAGGGGTCATTAGACAAACCTAATTGCGCATCTGATTCAAAGTAATTTGCACCTATATCTAAGCAATGTCTATGCCAGGAAGAGGAGGGAGCTACGGAAAAACGAACCACAGAGTCACGGAATCACAGAGTGGAGCACAGCGGACCAAGCATCCGCAAAACAAGCCAGGAAGCCCCGGCACGACCATCGGCTCCCAGGGGCCAACTCTCGGGCAAGAGCCAACAGGAGGTATGGGCCGCCGCAATGACCATGCACTTGCTGCATTAGCTGCGTTCCGCCTGCCCGCTTGCTCACCCGCCTACTCGTTTTGCCTGTATTTCAACAAGTGCGGCCAGGGTGTGGCTACGGTGCTGCGAGGCAGAGTGACAGTCTGGAGTGAGAGCTGCCGTCGCCGCCAGTGCAGAGAGAGGCGGAGAGGGCGCGAGTTGTGCTGCAAAGGCAGGGACTGGCACAGGCAGAGGCAAGCCAGTCCAGTGACAGTCTTGCGTGGAGTACGGATTAAGGGGCTGTACTGCACAGTAATTATTTATTTCCTCTCCCCGTGCCACGTCCATCAGACACTATGTAGATACCAGACTTCAGACATCAGCAGAGCAAGAGAGAAAGTGGTACGAGGCACGGAGGGGGGAAAGGAGGGGTCAGGTTGTAAGGTATGGGCCATAGAATCTGGCATTAAATACCCAGGGGAAAAAAAAACAAGACGGAGGGCATTGCTGTGGGGAGGGGGGAGGAGAAATGCGACACGGCGGGCAGGGGAGGAGGCGGAGCGGGGAGAGCGGCGATGAGGGTGTGAAGCAGCAGGGGCCTTTGAAGTGAAGCTAAGCTTCACTTCAAAGGTGTGGGAGGAGTAGCCGACCACTTTTATTGTTGGGAAAGATTAGTCTTTCAACCCCCCAATGTCATAGTCTTTGTTACACCCCTGCTCAACCAGTCTTGTGTGTGTTTTTCCCTCCAAAGTGGCACTTGCAGCCCAGCATCATAATATGAAAATGTAGAACAACAATTTTCAGAAACAACACCGCTCAAAGAGCTAGCTACTGAAGCCACACTTACAAGAAATTGAGAGTACTGAAAAAGGAGAAACTAGAGATACAAAACAAGCATTGTCAAAACGAATAAGTCTCATATTTTCAACCTACTGACCTTGCAAATGTTTTTGCCAATAATGCGCAGCATTGTCAAATTAAATGCCTTTTGCAGATGCTTTACAGCGCAGCAAAAATTAACAATAAAAGTTATGATGCTATGGTGGCCTAATGTGATAACGTATGCACAGGTGCTCACTATATATGTACTTTTATATGGCATGATGTGACTTTCTTTCTTTTTTATTTACTTGTCCAAGATGGCAGCGTCAATTGGAGCAGAGGATAAACAAAAAATGCAGTGTGCAAGAGAACGATTTGCAAAAACATAACGGCATGGCAGCATAGCAGCTGCCATGCCGTAAAAAAATTGAAAAAAAAGCATTTTAAGGCCAGTGACAGGAAAGGGAAGGAGAAACAGAGTGGCAGATGAAGGGGCGTTTAGGGCGAAAGTCAAACGGGGGTATAGTGAGTGGGCAGGGAAGCAACAGAGGAGCACGAGGCAGGGGAAAGATATATAAACAAGTGATTATCTACTGGCCCAGACCGAAGCAGGGAGAGAGAGCACTCAGAAACGCAAAAGAAGCTCTCGGTATTGCAGGGGGCGGGGCAGCCGAACCCGAACCCTTTGAAGTAGCCAGGCTGAAAAAAAAAAGCAATTAGGACGGCCTGCGGCCGTGAATAAGTGACGGCGGGGGGCGGGGAGAGAGGAACAGATGGCTGTGAAGGGAGAAAGGCTGGAAAGGCTGCTGGCAGGGGGAAGGCTCGTGCATGAGAGCAGGTCACGTGATTGGGATTCACGTGAACTGTTGAAAATCCGGATCGTAAAAAGTCAGCTTTCTGGATGGACGGCAAAAGGTCTCTCTACGAGACCTAAAACTGCAAGTTGTACACACCTGTACAAGAGTAGGCAACGTTTTCTCCAAAACCATAAACAGATACGTATTTGCCAATGCCTGGGTGTTGGGCAGGATGAAACCTATTGCATTTGTTAATGCTTTTTTATGTGTTTATAGTCTAGCAACAGATACGATGTATTCACATTCTTTTTTAATTTACGTATGATTGTTTTAGTAAGCACAAACTCGACCGAAACAGATTCCAGAGTGTTGAACAAGTTGCGCGCCCAACACAGTGGCGGCTTCTTCGTTATGGCGGAGCAGCATAGCGCCACTGCATCAGCAGCATAAAATCATGTAAAATAAAACGATAATAAAGCAGTTTTATTATCATTTTATTTTTCATGACAGGCGCCAAAGCCGAGTCTTGGGGGCAGGGCCTGGGCAAGCATGGAGGGCACTGCAAGTGAGCATGACGGTTTGTCTGGCTGAGTTTAGCCGGTCAAAGTGTCATACCAGGTGCGGCTCTAGGCTCATGGCGGCCCTGGGCAGGGAGCGTAGGTAGGGGGCCCCGGACGAGGGGGTCTGGGCGGGGCGGAGGCCCCCAGAGCTCAGGAACTAGGAGGAACGCAGGTGCGGACAGTGAAGAGGGGGAACCGGGGTCAGGGTGTTTGGAAGTGGAACAGAGCCGGAGGCCTCCAAATCCCAGCATGTGGCAACTACGCAAATATGTATCCATTCTCAGAGGAATATTATATTAAGGATATATATTGGCGTGGAGGCCCCTAGGATTTGGTGGCCCTGTGCAGGTGCACAGCTTGCACATGCCTAAGGCATACGCATTATATGTTTCCATGATAGTGCATTGAGAGAAACTGGCACAGGCTCCCAGTTCCCCTTGGAGCATGAAACCAGCCCTCTCCACCCAATCACGATGCTGCTCTCATGCTGGTCAATAGTTTTACCAGCAGGAGAGCAGCATCTGGATTGGCGCAAGGGAGTCTGAGAGCCTGTGATCAGGAGAAGAGCTGCGAGCACCGAGGCGGCAGGTGGGTTTTAATTAACATTTAATTATTATTGCCTCACCACTTTTCCCTCCTGGCAGCCACCACTGGCCAAACAAAAAAGTCGACATGCAATCGCAATAAATGACATAGCTTTCAAATATGGGAATAACATTGCACATTACATTAGTTTTGGTACACAGGGGTAGCAGGATGATAAAGAGATCCGTTTTGCAATAAACCAGAGTTTAATTTAACCAGGGTTCTTAGATGTGCATGAAGAGAAACCTGAATGCACTACAAAACTAACAAGGTCACAAACCATAACTAGTCTCTTCAATTTAATGGTATCAAATGTTGTTAATTAAGATGTTTTGGTGATGTCTTAAAAAGTGAGATTTGGCGTTTCTGATTTTGACTGATGTTTACATTAAGAACATTACATTTGAGGCTGACAGTTTTTAGTAAGCATCGAGTCGCAACTGGCAACAGTTTAAGGTTGAAATGGTGGATGGAGCATTACTGTATTAAATGTACCTTTTTCAATTGAAGTCATCTGCTGTCTTCACGTCACGTGACTGCCCCTCCTTTGCCCTACGCCATGTTGCTAGCTCCTGTCCCTAACCTTCCCTTTGGCCTCAGCTATTATTCTCGTTTCTCCCCGCTAAATCGCATCACCCCTTGCACTGTGACAGATTCAGTGCAACTGTAATAAATGATGCCATAAATAATACATGAAATGACAGGAGGCTGCAAAGTACCCCTAAAGACTTCCGGTACTCTCTGTCTGTTAAAACGCTCATTCTAAGCCACAGACATTGATTGGGCTGGTGATTTTTCCAAGTACAGAGTTCAGCGACTTTAGGTGCAAAAAAGTGATTTGCGTATTTCAATATTTGGGCAACCCTGTGTGTTTTTTCTCAATTGCAAAAAAAAACACCAATTTCAAAGCAATGTTATGCCAGGGGCAAACGTGAAAGTGTCAGCTAATGAGACGGTTGCACGCTGAGTTCGTAGGCTTGCAAAATTATTTGTCTTTTTCAAAGGCATTGTTGCTTATTAAGCTATTATAAACCGCGGGGAATTAACATGTATTGTAATATATGAGAGGTTCTCTGTGTGAACATGTGCCCATTTTAAAACGCCTCCTTGTTTTAAAATGTACGTTCTAAAGAAAACATTTATTGCACGTGCGTGAATCGACAAGGGTATTTTTAGAAATCTGGTTCTCGTGCATTCTACCTTACATTTTTGTGTGTTCTGTTGGTATTGTTGGAAAAACAGATGAGTACACGTTTGTTTACAATAAGGTGTCATTTTTCATTTCATTTTGTTGATGCAGTTGTAGTCTACCCGTTCCTCTCAGTAGTATGCTGTATTTTACCGAAAACAAGTATTATTAATCAGAGCGATATTAGTACCTGTGCAAATGCTTTGGGGCTTATTATTATTATTAGTTATGCGAATACAGAGAGATATATGGGCTCATGTCTCACTTATTTTTAATCGTGTCACACAGTATTTTTTTTTGTACTTTTTGAACAATTGTTTCTCCTTATGCATACATTTACCCTCGCTCCTATTTCACAGGCATTCGAAACTTAGGGGAATGATGTTATAGCACTCGCCAATTCAAAAGAATATCGAACCTGCTGTTTACTGTTTGAATCAAGATCCAAAATGGCCACTGCTTGCGGGAGATAAAGAAAAATCTGGTTAAAATAAGTTCCTAACTGAGCCTAGCGCAAGGAGGCCATTTTATTTTGAAGTGACTTCCATAACCAAAGTTATGACATATTGTAGAATTTCAAATAATACTGGCATCACGCTGCATATTTCATAAATATTGTGAAATGTTTATTAAAAATAACCATTTTATATGCCTCAGGAGGCCCGGCATGTGTTTCAGAGTGGGAGGGGAGGGGAGTAGTTTGGCATAGTCCAAGAACAACATTTTCTAATGGAAAATATTGCTTTATGTTGGAAAGATCTAAACTTAATTATCACATTATATCTTTAGACCCCTTCACACTATTCTCATGTGACAAACTAATGCATACATCTAGCCCACCCGCCCCCACTCATAATATTCACAATGCCTGTGAATGGTCTAATCACCAACACGTTCATGGGTTAACCTCTTAGCTGAGCTTAGAGACCTTGGGCCTTCATCAAAAATTCTAAATTCTAATAATTTACATTGTGAGCTGCCTTTCCCCTCATATGGACCGATCATGCTTTGATCTGTTTACAGATTGCCAATTCTGGAAAACTAGACTTGAGACAGCTTGGCAGCAAAAGGTGCTACACGATGCGGGCACTGTGTCTCTCCAGAATCCTTCTCTGAGGTTTTTCTTTCCCTCACCATCAGGCAAGATCCTGAAGTCAACCTAATGTTTGTAGATTTTAAGTCTGCTATGGATTTAGCCTTTGACAGCATTGCATCATTAAGAACTCGGTCTAATAATGCACTCCTACCTTTTGCATCCTGGAATACTGCAGAGCTAAAAGCTGGGAAAGCGCTTTATAAGAAGTTAGAGAGACGTTGGCATCGCAATTAGGAGATAGATTACAAAGATGCGTTCATGGAGGCACTTTCTGTATATCATCATAATATCAAAAAGGCTTGCAACCAAATCAATCAAGCTAACAACTCCTCTAAGGAACTGTTTAAAATTCTTAAAGAATTTACTCATCCTCCTGACTTCACAGAGCCATTTCAGGCCCTTGTTTCCCTTGTTGACTACTTTGAAGACAAGATTAAGTTGATCTATCAAAACTTCATCAATAAGTCGCACCAATCGACAGCAGGATTAATCAGCACTCTCTCTTCTAGTTCCAAGGGTGACAGACTGGATAATTTCCAACCCCTTACTCTGGAGCAGTTCAACATGGGCTTGAAAGGATGAAGTCCGGTTCTTCAATGGACTCCTGTCCGCCCAGGATTGTAGCTCTATTGGATAGCCAAATTGCTCCTGCAGTAAGATCACTATTCAACTCATCTATTGAGTCAGGGAAATTTCACTTAGCCTGGAAATGGTTGCAAATCATACGTATTCAAAAGAAGAGCAACTTAGATCAATCTATTCTTTCAAACTACAGACCCATCTCATTACTTCCGTTTTTGGGCAAGCTACTGGAAGGTCTAATTACCAAATAACTGACTGATTACCTCGAAGTGAATAAGATCTTGGATCTTTAAAAATCAGATTTTAGAGCAGAGCATAGCACTGAATCAGCCTTGGTTGCTGTTATGGACATAATCAGGTGCTCACTGGACGTTGGTACGCCTGCCATGTTCTTAGACATATCCGCAGCATGTGATACTGTGTCCCATGTCAAGTTACTCCAAAGACTTTAAGAAGTCGGGATTGATGGGTCTACCCAAGCTTGGTTTCAGGACTTCTTCAAAATTAAAATGCAGGGGGTCTTGCTGGGAGCTTTCAAGGGTCATGCTTGCACCCTACTTTATTTAACATTTATGAGGCAACTCTCGCTAAAGTCATCAGAGCATATGGCTTTGATATCTTGTGGACGATACTCAGCTGGTCTTGTTCTTTTGAGGAAGATTTTGGCAAAGTGAAGTATCGCTTCTTGGCTGGTATGAAGATGAATGTCAAGTGGATGTTGGATAACTTCCTGCAGCTGAACCCGGGGAAAACATAGTTTATTCTGTTTGGGAAAGCTTCAACATGCTACGCTTACTAAAGAGGGCATTACCATTTCTTCCTCTATCTGCCAGGAAGACCTTGGTACAGGCTATTGTTATGAGCCTGCTGGATTACGGCAATGCTTTACTGGCTTCGGCCAATGAGTCATTGCAGATCGTGCAAAACACAGCAGCACAGTTGATTTGTAATTGACTGCCTCAAACGTCCTCTGCTCCCCTGCCAGTAAAGAATAGGATAATATTAAAAATGTGCTGCTTAACCTACACAGCCTGACTGGGCAAGGGTCCCGAGGACCTCTGTCAGAGGCTTAAACGCTATCACCCTGCTATGAATTTTCATTCCAGTCAGGAGGAGTTACTGTCAGTCCCTCGTATTCGACGATCTAGCTGGGGTGGAAGTTCTTTCTCCTATTTGGCCTCCACCTTCTGAAACAAATTGCCATTTTCTGTTAGAACTGTTCTGACTACAGCAATATTAGGAAAGCACTAAAACCGGTAATGTTTTAGATTTGGTTTTAGCCTTTTTGTACTGACTGTGCGCAGAGGTACCACGCTTGGGGTGATTCATGCACGTTAACAAATCATTTATTTAATTAATTCATTCATTCATTCAAAGTCATATCCACTAGACCAAAAGGTGTCACTTATTTGGAACTAAACTGCTCTGTTGTTTTGTAAATAATGGTTCAGCTTCTGCATTTATTTATTAATTTTATTGAGTCAAAAGCCTTTCCTTTTCGATGTGTCTACCAGGTTTTTGGCTATTCTACCAGATCCATGAATGTGACTGATATCCTTGCACAGTTCTCCTATCTTAAACAATACTTTCTTAGCCTCCTCAAAAAGTGCTGGTTGTGTTCCCAGACATTGGACTTAAAGTGAAAATATTTGTGACACTACCTTAGTGTTCGAAATGGCCCTTTTTGCAGGGCTATACCCAAAATTTTGCTTCTTCCTCCTATTTTTCCTGACCTGTTTTTGTTGGCTTTAGGACTTTGGACACTTTACCACTGTTGATCAGTGCTAAAATGCATATGCTCTCTGTGTAAATTGTTATTATGATTGCTTATCCATGATTGGCATATTTGATTTACTGGTAAGTCCCTAGTAACATGCACTGTGTGTGTCCAGGGCCCGTAAATCAAATGCTACTAGTGGACCTGCAGCACTGATTGTGCCACCCACACAAGTAGCCTGTAAATGTATCTCAGATCTGCCACTGCAGAGTCTGTGTGCACAGTTGTTAAACTGCCATGTCAACCTGGCAAATGTACCCCCTTGTCAGTCCCTCCTCTTAGCTGTAAGGCACCACTCAGGTAGGCCCAAAATACCCCATCGGCAGGGTGCAGTGTATGTGAAAGGCAGGACTGACGTGTGACATGTCCTGATAGTGAAATACTGTGTATTTTGTTTTTCTCTATTGAAAGGTTATTTGTCTCATAGGCTAACATGGGAGTTACTCAAGGGTAACTGTCCATCGGGATAAGATAGGAACAATGGAGTTTAGGCTCTCTCAACTCAGAATTTAATAAAAAAAAATTTAGGGAGATGGTTTTTAAATTGTGTGTTTGAAAATGCCATTTTTAGAAAGTTTTTTTTTTCTTTTTCGAAAAAGGGTTACCTGGCCACCTGTTTAAGTACTGCTACTTACTATTGCAGATTCAAAATACAACGCAAAAAGTCATTGCACTTTACTTTCTCAGTTGTAATGGTTTGAGTGAATTTGAAGCAACCTTTTAATATTTTTTGTTGCAATACAAGAATACACATTTCATTCATTATATGTACATATATTGGTAAACAACTAGCAGAATGAATAAAGCATAACAAAAAATCAACTGTGAATACAAATCATACAATTACACCAGTCGGTAATTCAAAACGATGCCTGTAAGCGCTAGAGCAATTATTATTATGCAGTTCAATGTGGCGCTTATTGCAGACAAACTGCGGGGACAACTATCTTTCAAGAAAGTTTGCTCTCGGGGTATATTTCATAAAGTAACACCCTCTCTAGAGTCTCAATTGATGTGGGTCCCTCGTAGGTGAGTATGGATGTGCCGAAGCGTTTCCAATCCCCTCTGCCTTGGGGGATTCTCATCAGGGCTTAGACCACGGTGTAATCTAAATGAAATAATAAATTGTAAATAACACGATTTGTCACCTTATCTCTCACTATCTCTACTGGGCAAATCGGGCCCTGCTTTTTGGGTACCTTATCTTCTTTGCTGTGTTTCGTTGTCCTGTCGGTGTTTCTTCTGAACCTAAATATCGGCAAATTTCTTGTATCAGAATGAGGCTTAGAGTCTGATCACTTTTAACCGATATTATTACGATTCTGTATGCGTTTATAAAACTTACGGGAGTCTTCGCACTTCTTTTCCGACGACTCCCACCTCGTGTCCTTATTTATGTTTTCAAGGTAACAATTAAATACGTTTGGGGCTTTGTATTCCACCCTAGTGCAAAATTAAATAGTGGTAATTAATCAACCATTATGTATCACTCCTTTAAGCACAGGACGAACTAGCTGGCATTTCCCTTACTTGTGGATATTAATCTTCTATGACGAGGAGATTTTTTGTCCTTATTTTCTTTATGTAGTCATCACTCCCTGTTGAAGCTGAAAAAAGGGAGTATTTTAAACAATGTTGTGCAATTTCGAGTGTGCGCGCCTGTTTATTTCGTACTCAAATTAAGTGCGCGTCGTATCGTTCTCATGGTATTGCAGCTGCTACTGGTTCTTAAAGCCGCATCGTTTGTCTTTCGCATCCTATGGCGTTACCAACATGGCAGATACAACATGAAGTATCTGTATCTGTACGAATTCAGTCTGGTGCAGAAGCGTTTTCTTTAGAGTGACCGCGTATTCCGGCATGCCCCCGCATTCTTTAAGTCGCGCTGCTTTACTTTTAACCACATTCCCTGGCCGGTCACTTCCCAACAAGACAATGACGCAACTCACATTTCAGCGGCGTTCTTTGGGCCTCAGATCACAGATGGTGTCTCTCCACAAACGCATGTCACGCTGTGCTTGTGCTGGCTATGCTTATACATGTTCTTCTTCCTGATTTTTGTCTCAAAGAATGCTGGGACTTGTAGAGATGAGAAGTGTGAGTGACAAATGAATGTCGTTTGTAGTTGATGATTAAACTCATGGGTCATTGTTCTTGTTCACACTTGGTTCAATTCTGTTAGGTCATTCAATCCTTTAATCGTGCAATGATATTTCAGAATTAAATACGCTTCTTTTTTGGCCAACAAGTTCTCCATATTTCCTCCCGGTGAAGGCAGCTTGACACTGGACAGGACAGTCCATTCAAAATCTTTCTCAGAATGATTATGGTTCACAAAGTGTTGGACCATCGGGGCAGTCAGTACTTTATTCTTTATACGCGATCTGTGTTGCACAATTCGTTGGTTTACTTGTTGTGTGGTTTTACCAATGTAAAGTTTGGAGCAGGGACATTTGATGGCATAGGCAATATTTCTTGTTCTGCAGTTGGTAAATTCAGAATGGCTCCATTTGATGCGATCATGTGTAAACACTTGCCCTTCAATAGTCATACTGCAGACTGAACAGTTTCCGCACTTGCGATGACCTTGTATGGGCGGTAAATTACAATGTGTACGCAAGTCTTTCACTTTGGTAAGAGCTATTTCCATATCTGCTCGGATTATCTTTTGGCTAATGCTTTTATTTTTGCGCATGGCAAATAGGGGCTTTCCAATTGGGTGCTCCAACTGTGAAAGGAGGTGCCAATTTGATAAGATGATTTTCTTATACTTGTTGGTATGGGGGCCAAAAGGAGATACACATGCCAGTTTTTCCATCTGTGGTTTGACTCTTTTGGTTAGCAACGTCTCTCGTGGGGTATACCATGCTCTTTTGACCAACTAAGAGATCGAGGTTATCCCCGTAAAGTGCTGAAACATGCCGTCAAAAGAGCGTGGTATAACCCACGAGAGATGTTTCTAACCAAAAGAGTCAAACCACGATGGAAAAAAGGTATGTGTATCTACTTTTGGCCCCCATACCAACAAGTATAAGAAAATCATCTTATCAAATTGGCACCTCCTTTCACAGTTGGAGCACCCAATTGGAAAGCCCCTATTTGCCATGGGCAAAAATAAAAGCACTGGCCAAAAGATAATCCGAGCAGATATGGAAATAGCTCTTACCAAAGCGAAAGACTTGCGTACACATTGGAATTTACCGCCCATACAAGGTCATCGCAAGTGCGAAAAATGTTCAGTCTGCAGTATGACTATTGAAGGGCAAGAGTTTACACATGATCGCATCAAATGGAGCCATTCTGAATTTACAGACTGCAGAACAAGAAATATTGTCTATGCTATCAAATATCCCTGCTCCAAACTTTACATTGGTAAAACCACACAACAAGAAAACCAACGAATTGTGCAACACAGATCGCGTATAAAGAATAAAGTACTGACTGCCCCGATGGTCCAACACTTTGTAAACCATAATCATTCTGAGAAAGATTTTGAATGGACTGTTCTGTCCAGTGTCAAGCTGCCTCCACGTGGAGGAAATATGGAGAACTTGTTGGCCAAAAAAGAAGCGTATTTAATTCTGAAATATCATTGCACGATTAAAGGATTGAATGACCTAACAGAATTGAACCAAGTGTGAACAAGAACAATGACCCAAGAGTTTAATAATCAACAACAAACGACATTCATTTGTCACTCACACTTCACATCACTACAAGTCCAAGAATTCTTTGAGACAAAAAACAGGAAGAAGAACATGTAGAAGAAGAGCCAGCACAAGCACAGCGTGACATGCGTTATGCGTTTGTGGAGAGACACCATCTGTGAACTGAGGCCCAAGGAATGCCGCTAAAATGTGAGTTGAGTGATTGTCTTGTTGGGAAGTGACCGGCCAGGGAATGTGGTTAAAAGTAAAGCAGCGCGACTTAAAGAATGCGGGGGCATGCCGGAATACGCGGTCACTCTAAAGAAAACGCTTCTGCACCAGACTGAATTCGTACAGATACAGATACTTCATGTTGTATCTGCCATGTTGGTAACCTCACAGCACGCGAAAGACAAATGATGCGGCTTTAAGAACCAGTAGCAGCTGCAATACCATGAGAACGAAGTGACGTGCACTTAATTTGAGTACGAAATAAACAGGCGCGCATACTCGAAATTGCACAACATTGTTTAAAATACTCCCTTTTTTCAGCTTCAACAGGGAGTGATGACTATATAAAGAAAATAAGGAGGAAAAATCTCCTCGTCATAGAAGATCAATATCCACAAGTCAGGGAAATGCCAGCTAGTTCGTCCTGTGCTTCAAGGAGTGATACATAATGGTTGATTAATTACCACTATTTAATTTTGCTCTAGGGTGGAATACAAAGCCCCAAACGTATTTAATTGTTACCCTGAAAACATAAATAAGGACACGAGATGGGAGTCGTCGGAAAAGAAGTGCGAAGACTCCCGTAAGTTTTATAAACGCATACAGAATCGTATTAATATCGGTTAAAAGTGATCAGACTCTAAGCCTCAATCTGATACAAGAAATTTGCCCATGTTTAGGTTCAGAAGAAAGACCGATAGGACAACGAAACACAGCAAAGAAGATAAGGTACCCAAAAAGCAGTGCCCGATTTGCCCAGTAGAGATAGTGAGAGATAAGGTGACAAATCGTGTTATTTACAATTTATTATTTCATTTAGATTACACCGTGGTCTAAGCCCTGATGAGAATCCCCCAAGCCAGAGGGGGATTGGAAACGCTTCGGCACATCCATACTCACCTGCGAGGGACCCACATCAATTGAGACTCTAGAGAGGGTGTTACTCTGTGCAATATACCCTGAGAGCAAACTTTCTTGAAAGATAGTTGTCCCCGCAGTTTGTCTGCAATAAGCTCCACATTTAACTGCATAATAATAATTGCTCTAGTGCTTACAGGCACCGTTTTGAATTACCGACTGGTGTAATTGTATGATTTGTATTCACTGTTGTTTTTTGTTATACTTTATTCATTCTGCTAGTAGTTTACCAATATATGTACATATAATGAATGAAATGTGTATTCCTGTATTGCAACAAAAAATAATGAAAGTTTGCTTCAAATTCACTTAAATCATTACAACTGAGAAAGTAAAGTGCAATGACTTGCCGCGTTGTATTTTGAATCTGCAGAAGTAAGTAGCAGTACTTAAACAGGTGGCCAAGTAACCCTATTTCGAAAAAAGTATTATACGTCCTACCCGGACCCCCTAATTGACGTAACCCCTATAGTTCAAATTTTTAGAAAGTAGGCATTTTCTTATTTAACTATCATATTGTGTGCCTCTGCCACTTGTGTATTCAGTGTCTGGTTCTAGAGTGACAGGGGCTGGGGATGTGCATTCACTTTAGACAACCACGGGGGGAGTTGAGGTTTGTCCTGACTTTCCTGGGTGACTCATAGATGGGCTGAATAGACCTTGGCTGCATTTAGAGTGGTGGGAGGAGCTTCACTGGCACATTAATCGGCTGTGTCTCCTTTGCACAATGCTGTCTCCACCCCCTGTGGTCATGCTGCACCAGAGAGAACAGAACTGGATTGTACTGGGCTCAGAGACCCATGCAACAAAGGGAACACAGACAAAATGGGATATAAGTAGTGGACCTTAAACCCCAGAGAATTAGATTACTTCTGGAATCAAGAAGAACCTCTGCCAAGAAGAAGAGCTGGAGAGCTGTAAGGAGGAGTGCTGCCCCTTTGCTGCGTGTGCTTTGCTGTGCTGTGCTGTGCTGGCCTGCAGTTGCTGTTTCTGCCAAGGAGAGGACAAAGACTGGAACTTTGCTGTGAACCTGGTTGAAGAAGAGTCTCCAAGGGCTTATGTGTGCTTGCCTCCTGTTAAGAAGTCTGAGGGACACAAAAGACTTCCTGCAACTCTGCTGGTGCTGAAGGACCCTGCCATCTGTGAGTCCTACCCTTTCCTGAGGTGCCTCCTTACAGTTACAGGGCCTCATAGGCGCCTCACCGAGTCCAGCTGGGTGATGCAAAACCTCGCCACGCAGCCCCCGCACAACGCCGGATGGTGCTAAAACTTACAAAGTGACGCATCACCTCTGGTGTGCCACGCATCGCACCTGTGTGCCAAGTTTTTCCAAGCATCACCAGCAGATCAGAATCGGCTTGGATTCCGATGCCTCACTTCCCCCTACAGTACGGATTTCATGTATCACTTCTCCTGTGTGCAGCAGAACTGTTGCCTCGCTTCTTCAAGGACTCAGGAACTGATGCATAGCTGAGTTTTCCAATGCTTCACTTCCCTGCAGCTATTTGGCCTTGTGAACTTTGACGCATCTATGGGTACTTTGGTGTAACATCACGTATCCATAGTTTTCGATGGACCTAAGTACTTGAAACATTTTGAATGTCATATATTGAAATGTGTATGTTGGATTTTTGTTGTTTTTGTCTTGTTTAAATGAGATAAAGATACTTTATTTTTCTAAACTGGTGTGGTGTCCATTAGTGGTGTTTTTACTGTGTTACTGCGTGTTTAGAGTACAAATACTTTACACATTTCCTTTGAGATAAGCCTGTCTGCTTGTGGCAAGATACTAAGGGGGTGAGCAGGGGTTATCTAAAGTGTGTATCCCCCTTACGCTGACTAGAAGCAAGGGTGCCTACTTGGACAAAGGGGCATACCTTGGCTAACTAAGAACCCCCATTTCTAACACTATGCATATAATACAATGGCCAATCATTCTCTTCCTCTTGAGGATCATCCATTTACTCCTGCTCAACAGCATTTCCTAAGAGAGGGCATCACAACTTTATATCTGGGTTTGCAATCTGTGGACTACTCTGATAAAAACTCTTTGAGAGAACATTAAATGAAAAAGTAGACCATGAAGAATCTATCTCACTAAACATCAGTGAACGCATTGATGTTATCCTGTAAACAAAACTGAATGTAGGTTGTGTGATTTGCATGGCTTGCAACTTGATTGTTTTCTATTTAGGAACTTTCGTAAGGAGTGATACAAATAGGAACTAGGTTCTCTAGGTCCTGATGAAGAGCCAATAAGGGCAGGGCTCAAATCATGTTGACCAGATAAGCGAGGAATAGATTTGTAGATATCTGTTCCTTTCTTTCTCTTTCCCTTGATTTTCAATCTTACCGACTATTAACAGGAATAAAATAGTGACAAATTACTAGTCAGGTAATTTCCATTTTGTATAGCACCCAAGCCCCACTCCCTTCCCGCAACTTCGTTTTCATCATAGATGCAAATACCAAAAAAGTGCTCCTACGTATTCTGTCTGGTCGAAGCACACCTCGACCGGCAGCAGGATCGAGAAGAACCCCAATGATGAAGCATGCCACCAAGGGGCAACCCTCGTGGGTGAGGGGTCTTTAAGAAAAACTGAGTTTTTCTCTCATTGTGGAGGTTATGTCCATTGCTATCTCTTCCAAATTTATTGGGTTCTTTGTTTTTTCTATAAGCCTATGGCGGAGGAACATTTGCATGGAACTCGTAAGCCCAGGAGAGGCCACAGACCAGCTTCGTGCCTGTACGCTGCAGCAGTGGAGCATATCCAGGAGACACGTGTGAAGCCCCATCTTAGTTGCACACTTGCGGCACTTCCAGTTGACAACAAAATGTCAAGAAGCAGCAGCAGTAGAGCAGAACCAGGAAACCCATGTGAGGCCACATCTCAGCTTTCACTTGTGTCAGTACCAAAATCACATTGAGTCATGAGCCAGCTCCGCACTTGGGCTCTGCATTCCCTGCATCGCAGGGCATAGGTGAAGCCCTGCACCATCAGGACACCTGCCTGAGGCCCCGTCTTAACTTCACATCAGTGGCAGTACACCTGTGACCCCAGTCAGGTGTGTATGTCTGTACTTTTAAACTGGTTCCTCTGATTTAGCCACTCTTCCCTTGCGGAGGTAAATCCTGGTAACAGCTGTCGGCTTCTCCCCCTCCACCTTCCATTTCATAATGACTCCATCCTAGAAGAAAATCAGAAGACATTGAAACAGGACTCCCACAAACATAGCAATAGCCCACATAGTCAAAGGTCTGTGTGATCACTACTGCTTTATGCAATTTAAAAGCTCATAACATCTACCTGCTCTTCTATGGAACTGCAGTACTATTAGGGAACATTCAGTCACATCTTTCCAGAGTCTATTTACACTGTTAAACCCATCCATTTTACATTTTTGGTCCATTCATCTTAGAATTACGGCAGCGCATGCATGACTCAACCCTCACCTTTTCTGAATGATATTGGCGATGCTGTCCTACACTGGAAGGCGTGGGTAAAAGTCTTTTAATCTTATCTGATTGCTATTGGTGGTAAAAAAAGTTCCTAAATTAGAAAACAACACATATTGTTACACAATTTTGGCATTCAGGGAAGGAAAGTGTTTGAAAACTTAGCTGATCTCATCATAGAAGAAGAGGGCGATGAAGTGAATGTGTACCAACTCACTTATCGCAGGTTGGAAGAACACTTGGGAAAAGTAAATGATGTGGACCTAAAAAGACCTAAAGAAACACCAGTATTTTGAGGGTCAAGGGGACAATATTTACCGACCTCGCCTAGTCAAAAACCCCTACTGAGAACGTGAATAACAAGAAATAGACTAGGAGGTCTTTGTTAAATGAAGGAAAATGACCACAAAAAAGTTGACCAACACTTCTATCACAACTAACGGTGAGGGTCCATCAGTGATGAAAGAGTCCTATCAGCCCACCCATTCGGCGGAACCTCGTCATCTAGGACCTTTCCAGCAGGTGTACATCTGGCCAAGTTCAGTTGTATTTACTTGTTGCCAACAGTTCCCATGCTGAAAAAAGATGAGTCCTCACTGCGAGTGGTACTGATAGGGTGCAGTGCTCAAGAAAAAATTATATGTGCATAATTAAAATGGCGATCAGGGTAGAAAAAATTATTTAATGGTATCTCCCTGGACGCCAGGTTAAAACAGATATGGCAACAGTGTGAAAATATCACTGTCAAGAAAGCATCTATAAATAGGCCAACATGTTTCTGCCTTTCATGTATCGATTTACAGGCATTCGTCAGGGCCAAGCTGTGAACATAGGCTACTGCAACATCTAATTAAATTATCATTATGGAAAAATTTAAAGAACACAATACAAACTATACAGCATGGTATGGGATGGTAAGTCTTAGTCGTGTGGCTCAATCAGCCACCTTACCGTCTCCGATCTGGCCACCATGCAAAGTACAATCCTTTCCTGGAAAATATAATGACAGAAAAAGAAAAAACACACTGATTTCGCATCTATTGTACATATGTGAATATCAACATGTTGTGAAGGTCAAAATTAAGTGGTCTGTAAACACTTCTACTGACTGCACTAGCGGGAGCCAGACTATATCATGACTATTGGATAGTCAAATACTAGAAAATCTAGTGAATCAAATACTTTTGAAAAAGGATAACAACTCACCCAACTCTGTGTGGGAGTCAAGCCTCACCTCACCCGGCAACGGCTCGGATAGAGAGGCCCCGCTCTACGAGACATACAGAGAAAGACAAATTGGCAGTCATAAATGTCATACTCAATGTATCTGTTGTGGTATAAACACACCCACATCAAACTTGGTTTTGACTCTGACCGATCTATCAACCCAGACTGAATAATGGCGCAAAAAAGGCAAGGGAGTCATTTGACTAGGACATTAAATATAACGTACCTCAGATCTAAATGGTAGCTGATAAAATAGCTCTTTACAAATGCCATTTAATCACTACAAATCTGTCAAGCAGGTTTTCTTTAGCTTGATTACAAATTCAGCTAAGAGTGACTACAGGTCTAACAGGCGAATTTACTCAACTTGATTGTTAGTTAAGCTGAGGGGAGAAGGGAGTGAAATACTTTCCTGTTCCCCTTCCGCTTTTTTAAAAAAAAATATACAAAGTGGTTGTTGAATACAGGGAAATTTCTTATTGATGCTCCTCTGAGCAGCTAGTGTGGTTAAACAAGTCAAAACCCCTGTATAACTAGTATTAACACCAAGATTAAGACCAAGGTGTCTGAAGGGATTCCCTTACCTGTCCGTCGGTACCTCGGTGTGGGTTCCAGAACCGAAGGGGAGGCGCCGACGGACAGGATGCAGGAAGTATATATACCCATCTTGATTGGGTGATTGATGGTTAAACGTCTAACACCTGTGGGAAGGCGGATGCGTCTGCGACGCGTAACTCCGTCTCCCTGCTCGGCGTTGCAGTAGTGTGGCTGCATCGCGCATGCGCCTGGAACCAGGGTTCGGACCCAGCGCTGCCAAACGCATGCGGCAATGTATAGTAATCACAGCGCACTCACGCGCATGCGCATTAGGTCTCAGTATGCCCTGGTACGAGGAGACATAGTGCGTCTGCGTGCTCCTAAGGACAGTGAATACCGTGATCACTACGGAGCTGTGGGATTATGTTAGCACAACCCCGGAATCACTTATATTCAGGAAAGATCAAATTACCGGAATAGATGTGGAGCATCAAATGACCGTTTCTGAAGGGCAGATAATCCCGATATAATTGGGATGCCTATGGGGAAAACCACCACTGCCTAGACAAAGCTGCTGGCGTGGCTATGTGGAGAACATCATCCCTGTTGAACCAATATAAAATCCCCTGTGGCATGAGTGATTCGAGTAGATGCAAACAGGAGATGATGTGACAAAAAAATTTAATATAAATTCTCTAGTCACATATGCAACCTTGCTGGTGTATGAGGTATATAACTGTCATTGTTGTGAAAGTTAGAGGGTGATACCTATAATGATCACTCCTACAGGCAGTACAAAAACGCCTTCATGGAACGACTGGCATAGTCGACCAATTGACAGGGCATGTTTTGATGTTTATGCTCCGCCATGATTATAAAACACATGACGATGTGGATAGAGTGTAGTGTACAAACAGACCGTATGTCAAAAGGGCTCACAGCACTAACATCATGAGTCCCGCATGCATAAAGACAAGAGGACAAGGGTCCGCACGTGAATCTAAGCAACTATATAGTTCCTATACCGATGGACAAGGACTATGTACAAACATCATATACATAACCTTATATTTAGGAAAAAATTATGGTAATCATAGAGAAATCCATGGTATGGTGTCATTCAACCTCAAGACGTCCGTCTTGAGCCTATGTATCCAGCGTTGCTCTCTGACAAATAGAAAATGTGATACATTGGTTACATGAGGTGGAATGAATGGTCGCTCTAACACCACCCACTTCAATTCGTCTGCCTTGTGTTTTTGAATCAAAAAGTGGTTTGTGAGGCGAGTAGATTGCTTGTTACACCGAATTGTGCTCTTGTGCTCGCTAATCCGGAGCTTAATCTTCCTAGTGGTGTGACCTATGTAGATAAGGTTACAGGGACATGTTATCATGTAAATCAGTTTGTCTGAGTTACAATTGGTGTGGGAATTTAAACGCCACGGTTTGGGTGTCCCTATATCTATTGTCACAGTTTTGGAAGTTTGGGGACAAACTGTACAACCTCCGCAAGGGTAGTGTCCTCGTACAGGTTCGGTATTCCACAGAGTGTTAGTGTCTGGCTTCGGATGGTGTCTTGGCCTCGTGTGTACGATTTGATCTCGTATACTGGAACCACGTTTGAAGGCAAAGAGAGGACGCGGAATGTTACCCGTAGCTGTGTTCAGTATCTTCCAATGTTTGAGGATGGTTTTTTCACTTCATTGGAACGGGTATTGAACGTATGAACCATGGTGATACGGTCATTGGAAGTTTGTGTGCTCTTAGGCTCCAGAAGAGCCTCTCGGTTATTGTTAGCTGCTCTTTTGCATGCACGCCGAACAAGATGGTACCGACGGACAGGTAAGGGAATCCCTTCAGACACCTTGGTCTTAATCTTGGTGTTAATACTAGTTATACAGGGGTTTTGACTTGTTTAACCACACTAGCTGCTCAGAGGAGCATCAATAAGACATTTCCCTGTATTCAACAACCACTTTGTATATTTTTTTTTAAAAAAGCGGAAGGGGAACAGGAAAGTATTTCACTCCCTTCTCCCCTCAGCTTAACTAACAATCAAGTTGAGTAAATTCGCCTGTTAGACCTGTAGTCACTCTTAGCTGAATTTGTAATCAAGCTAAAGAAAACCTGCTTGACAGATTTGTAGTGATTAAATGGCATTTGTAAAGAGCTATTTTATCAGCTACCATTTAGATCTGAGGTACGTTATATTTAATGTCCTAGTCAAATGACTCCCTTGCCTTTTTTGCGCCATTATTCAGTCTGGGTTGATAGATCGGTCAGAGTCAAAACCAAGTTTGATGTGGGTGTGTTTATACCACAACAGATACATTGAGTATGACATTTATGACTGCCAATTTGTCTTTCTCTGTATGTCTCGTAGAGCGGGGCCTCTCTATCCGAGCCGTTGCCGGGTGAGGTGAGGCTTGACTCCCACACAGAGTTGGGTGAGTTGTTATCCTTTTTCAAAAGTATTTGATTCACTAGATTTTCTAGTATTTGACTATCCAATAGTCATGATATAGTCTGGCTCCCGCTAGTGCAGTCAGTAGAAGTGTTTACAGACCACTTAATTTTGACCTTCACAACATGTTGATATTCACATATGTACAATAGATGCGAAATCAGTGTGTTTTTTCTTTTTCTGTCATTATATTTTCCAGGAAAGGATTGTACTTTGCATGGTGGCCAGATCGGAGACGGTAAGGTGGCTGATTGAGCCACACGACTAAGACTTACCATCCCATACCATGCTGTATAGTTTGTTTTGTGTTCTTTAAATTTTTCCATAATGATAATTTAATTAGATGTTGCAGTAGCCTATGTTCACAGCTTGGCCCTGACGAATGCCTGTAAAACGATACATGAAAGGCAGAAACATGTTGGCCTATTTATAGATGCTTTCTTGACAGTGATATTTTCACACTGTTGCCACATCTGTTTTAACCTGGCGTCCAGGGAGATACCATTAAATAATTTTTTCTACCCTGATCGCCATTTTAATTATGCACATATAATTTTTTCTTGAGCACTGCACCCTATCAGTACCACTCGCAGTGAGGACTCATCTTTTTTCAGCATGGGAACTGTTGGCAACAAGTAAATACAACTGAACTTGGCCAGATGTACACCTGCTGGAAAGGTCCTAGATGACGAGGTTCCGCCGAATGGGTGGGCTGATAGGACTCTTTCATCACTGATGGACCCTCACCGTTAGTTGTGATAGAAGTGTTGGTCAACTTTTTTGTGGTCATTTTCCTTCATTTAACAAAGACCTCCTAGTCTATTTCTTGTTATTCACGACCTAAAAAGACCAACATTTTTTAGTAGAGTGCAAGGCAAAAACAAAAAAGTAACAAGTTATATTGACGTTTTACGAGGCCTTTCAAACACATGTGAATTTAGAACTCTTGGTAACCCAATAATTGGAGACCAACTGGTCAGGAGCACAAACAATATGAGAATTCAGGAAAAGTTACTTGCCCATAATTCTGACCTCAAAGAGGCCATTGAGACTGCTAAGAGTGTAGATTACACGGCTGAATGCAAATAGAAAATTAAGCAATCCATGAGTAAGGAAGTGGTGCATGAAGTCCTGGACTTCAAAAGAAAGAAGAATCTAGCAAAAACATATTTCCACCAAAGAATTCATGAAATACAACCTAAAAGCAGCCTTCTTCAAACACTGGCAATACCAAAATTAAATGTCTTAGATGTGAGAATAGCAACCACTTGGCTAATAGCTCTAATGGTCCTGCTCGCTCTAGTTTATGCAGGAAAAGTAATAGAAGGGGACATACTATAATTTGCAAAAATGCAGAATCCAAACAAGTACATGTCCTTTCTAACATTGAAGAAAATAAGGGAAAGATTGTATTCCAAATCCGGAAATTAGAGAAGAAATCTCACTGCAGCTAACCTATGTGTAATATTGCCCTTGACGAGGAAGAGGTTAAGGTCTTTGTAGATTCTTGCTCACCTTTATTCCCCTATAGAAAAAAACATAATCCAGAAAAAGTTTGCTGGGAAGGGATACACCCGTCAGAAACCAGATGTAAATTCGGGATGGTATCACAGAGATCCTATTCTCCTGGCAGGGATGTTGACCATGTGTATTTCCTTCATAGGTCATTCCATTGTAAGTAAAGTACACATTTCTGAACAAGGTTCCAGTCTACTGGGTTGGAGGCACCAAAAGGAGCTTGGAACGAAGTTAGGTCCCAACAATGCAAAACAAGTTCTACTGGTTGAAAGGTCAATCACAGGTAAGGATGTGTCCAAGGAATTCCTTGAATTATTTAAAGATAAGTTAGGTCTTCTCATGGAGTTTCAACACAAAATTAAGCTGAAGAAAATGTGGTAACAGTGGTACATAAAGCCAGGCCCATTCCCGGCCTAATGAAAGAACCACAAAAGGAAGAAGTATGTGAAGTGATCACACTGACACAGGTAGGTGTAAAGACATCATGTTTATTGACTGTTAGCCTCCACAGCTCCCATGAGTATCCTGGGAGCTGTGGAGGCTAACGGTCAATAAACATGATGTCTCTACACCTACCTGTGTCAGCGTGATCACTTCAATTTGTCGACAAGTTGGCTGACTGTTAACTGCTTCCACCCAGATGTACAGCTCTTGCTGTGTTACTCCTGCATTGCCAGTCCTGCGGTTGCCACTCTGGGATTCAAGTTGCTCCATCTGTCGCTGTCAGTACCTGTGAAGTGCTTTTCACCAAGCAGATGGTGTATCCAGTTTGGCCCTTGTTCTACACACCAAAGGGATCTCGGATCTCAGTGTTGTTTCAGGGTGATAAATGGACTGTGGGCACATCGCAATCAGCACACTTGGTTTGTCTCTGGCTAATGTGAGAAAAACTCTTCTCAAAAGTGAGTTACATTTATTTTTCTGGTTCCGCTTGGCGTTTTTGGTGTCCCTGTTCAAGCGACCCCGAATGTGGCTGTTTGTGAGTCTCTTCAGCCCCGTCCTGACCTTCAGAGCCTTAGATGCACGGAGATCCTTTCTCTTCCACGGTCACAACTGGCTGATGACGTTGTAGAACGTGCAAGCAGAGCCAACGATTACAACCTACATCACCCCAGTGTCAGCGCAAGCTGTTTTTTCACCCACCACGTACAACACTGTACGTTCCTGCAGTGTCGGATTTCTATTTTACGCTGTGTTGCTGTGATATGCAACACTGTACGTTCCTGCAGCGTCGGATTGCTACTTTACGCTGTGTTCCAGTGTCACTCATGCATGTCAACTAACCGTCTTCTGCCAAAGTCAGGCAAGCGCGAAACAGTAACCCAAGAAGCACTGTTTTGTTGTGTTGTGTTGTGAGGTGACACTCAAGGCAACCCAAGTAGCGGTGAAGAGCTCAAAGTTGAGGAGACACTAGCTCACAGTGTCGAGGCGGTAAGAGCGCTCTTTCTTCGAGCAGTGAAGCATCACCTCAAGAAATGGCGGAGTTTGTCTACAAAAGTAAAGTCGCAGACGTTTGTTTTTGAGAGTTGATGTAACATTAACGATTTCTACTTGTGAGGAATTATTTTTAGCAGCTTTCATCAATCCTCCACAAAAGAAAAGTCCAGCTATTACATATAACCTTTGTTTTCCAGGTGTACTCCTAGTCTGTAACTAGACGTTCTGCTGCATATTGTATTTGTTTTTTTCGTGGGGGGAATCTATACTACTCAAGAAAAACTTTTGAGTTGCAGTTGGATTTTAAGCAGTGTATAGAATATGTTCCTCATGAATATTTTTGTTTTGCAGGTGGACTCTAAGTAGTGTTTAGAAGTTTTCAAAAGAGGTGCGTAATTCACAAATAGCTTTTGCTTTGCAGGTGGATTTTATACATTAATTTTTTTTTTTTTAAGAGAGTGGAGTTGTGTATTTGCAACTTTTAGTTCTCACCCTGTTGGTATTTTCTACATTGTATATCATAGGCTTTTTGCTTTCCTTATAGGTTTTCAGCATGCAAAATGTACAACCTCTCTCCCACTTTTTACAGCTTCCAGGTGATTCTCCAGTTGGGTGGAAGGTTTGGTACAGGGCATTTGAAAAACATCCAGGCACCATGGGAGGTAGCAGGTTTAGTGCACAGAGAAAACTATTCATCTTGGAGCACAGCCTGGGGTTTGAGGGACAAGCAATATTAGAGCATCTTCCTCCCCTAGACATAGTTTAGGGAGGGTGAGGATGAAGTAGATGAGTTTCAACAAGCTGTTAGCATGCTGCAGAAACAATTTGATGTAAAAAAGTAGTGTTGTTGTACCCAGACATACATTTTTTACTAGGGAACAAGACAAGGATGATAGCATTGTATCCTATGTAGCAGCTCTATGCATACTTGCGTCGGAATGTGAGTTTGAACATATTACTCCACAGCTCCCAGAATACTGACAGATAATTCACATTCAAAGAAGAACGTTCTATTGTCATAGCAATGGCATCATAAGTGCTGCTGGAGAGGAGAAGGAGATTACTAGAGTATGTTAGAAGCACAGGGAGTGACTTAACTCATCGAAAGCAGAATGGCTCACACCCAAAGATGTAGCTAGAAAAATGGGTTGGAACAGAATTTACCTGTGTGTTGCCTTGGGAGACCTCAATGCTAATGTTTGTATCAACAGATTAGCATTACCTAGAATTAATGAAAAGTAAACTGCATACCAGCAGATGGCAGTTTACCCTGGATCCGAGTCCCTCACATCATTTATCACACCTTTTGGCATCTACAGTTATCGCAGGATTCCCTTCGGCTTGGCGTCTTCTGCTACGGTATTCCTAAGAATTATGCTGCAGATATTAGGACATATAAATAGAGTGTTATTGTTAGAAATGGGGTTTCTAGTTGGCCATGGTTTGCTCCTTTGTCCAAATAGGGACCCTTCCTTCTAGTCAGGTAAGACGGACATACTACTGAAATAACCCCTGCTCAACCCCTTGGTAGCTTGGCACGGGCAGTCAGGCTTATCTCAGAGGCAGTGTGGAAAGCATTTGCACATAACTAACAGTAATACAGATAAAACACTACAAAAGGACACCACATCAGTTTTAGAAAAATAACCAATATTTATCTGTACAAGCAAGACAAAAATGATAAAAAGCCAATATATAGTAATCCAAAATATGCACTTTGCAAGAATAACTCTAAAATGCTGGGCCTTGAAGCTCGTAGCTCCGTCCGCGGCTACCGCAGTGCTGAAAACAACAGAATCCAACAGTTCCGGCCGACCGCGGCGGGTGGACTGGCGTTAGTGTTCGCAAACTAGTAAACAGTACCTTTAGTTCTGGCTGACTGCATCGGTGTGGGCCGGTCATGACAACTGTCGCAGTTGCAGTGTGAAGTGAAGCGGTGCGGCGTGCGGTGACCTCAAGTCACGGTGCAGGTAACAGCCCGGTGATGGTTGTCCAGCGCTAGGTGTGACCAGGGCTGTGTAGCGGAGTGAGGAGGTGCTCATGGCAGTGCTAACAGGTCACTGTGCAAGCAAAAGTGCTGGTTGATGGAGCTGAAGTCATTCAGCCCAGACTGCAGTGTGGGACGGGGTGGTACATCATGTGAGTTACGAGTGGTGCCCCGACCACGGTGAGGTCATGGGTGCCGAGGTCAGTGGGCAGCGCTGTTGTTGGTGAAACCAGGGTGGCGAAGTGAATTGAGGCAGACTGGAGTGCGGTGCCCACAGGTCACGGTGCAAGCAGCGTCTCGGTGGTGGAGGCGGTTGTCATCATCAGTGAGAGCAGGGTTGCTGTGCGAAGTGCGGCGGTGCCCTCTGTGGTGTTTTCAGGACACAGAGCCCACAGCAGTGTCGGTGATGGTTTCAGCTACTTTCTCCCTCCGTGGTAACGGAAACCCACGGTCCTAGAGGTTGTACTCAGAGGTAAGTGGAGTCTTTGCTGTCCCTGAGGCTACATCAAAAGGAGGCAAACTCTACTTCAAGCCCTTGGAGATACTCAGCAACAAGTGAAGAAAATTCAGTCCAGTCCTTCCACTGCCCAAGACAGAAGCAGCAACTGCAGGCCAACCCTACAAAGCAAATATACAGCAAAGGGCCAGTACTCCTCCTGGCAGTTCTTCCAGCACTTCTTGGCAGGTTCCTTGATCAAAGCGAGTTCTAAAGTTCTGGGCACCAATATTCATATTGAATTTCTCTTTGTTCTCTTGGGCAGAGAGTGTCTGTGCTCAGTCTAAACCAGTCTGGTCCTCTCTGTCCCAGCTTCTCGGCAGGAGGAGGAGACAGCATTGTCCAAGGCAGACCAGGCCCATTCAGGTGCAAGGAAGGAAATCTCCTCCTTCGACTGTGAATGCAGCCCAGGTCTATTCAGCCCAGCCCTGACTCATCCAGGAAAGGCAGACCATACCTCGACCCCCCTGTCTGAAGAGAATGCACATCCCTAGCCCCTGTCACTCCAATGCCAGACAGTCAATCCACATCCCAGCAGAGGAACACTGTATGGGTAAACAAGAAAATACCTACTTTCTAAAAGTCGTATTTTCAAACACAGAATATAAAAATCATCTTTACTAAAAGATGCATTTCTACATTCTGAGTTCAGGCATACAAAACTCCATTTCTCTATCCAGTCCCAATGGGAAGATTTACTTGTAAAATGTTACAGAGAATTCCCCATTCTATCCTATGGGACAGATGGCCTTTCAATAGTGAAAAATGAAATATACTGTATTTCACTATCAGGACATGCCACACACACCAGTGTAAGTCCTACCTTTCAAATACCCTGCACCCTAACCATAGGGGTACCTGGAGCCTACCTTAGGGGTTACTCGCATGTAATAAAAGGGAAGGTTAGGGCTTTGACAAGTGGGTGCACTTTCCAAGTCGAAATGGCAGTAAAAACTGTGTGCAGACACTGCAGTGGCAGGTCTGAGATACCTTTACAGGGCTACTTCTGTGGGTGGCACAATCAGTGATGCAGGCCCACCAGTAGCATTTGATTTACAAGCCCTGGCACTCCTATGCACTCTACTAGGGATGTACCAGTAAATCAAATATGCCAATCATGGAAACACCATTCCACAATACAATTTACAATAGGAGCACTTGCCCTTTAACATTGAACAACAGAGAGAAAGTGTGCAGGGATACCAAACCAGCACAAACTGAGTTCAAAAACAAAGCAAAAACACAGGGGAAGCATGCCACAAGATGTCTGGTCTAAAAGCTATGCTTCCAGGATGACATCTTAATTTATGACACTTCAGTAGTATACAATAGCACCTTATGAGTGGTGTTTGCGGCACTGAAAAAAGCAGGTTTGATCATCAAACTCGAAAAATGTAAAATTGGAGTAGGTTCATTTGAATACTTAGGTCATGCCATATCCTGTGATGGAATAAAACCAAAGATTGACTTAATTGAGGCAGTGAAAGAAGCTCCCCCACCACCCACCACTCAAAGAGAAACTTAAATCGTTCTTGGGTCTGGATGAATACATGGCTAACTTTCTAAGAAATGTTGCTCATTTAGTATCTCCATTGAGAGACCTTTAAAAAAAGGTATTCGATACAGTTGGGATTTTGACAAAATCAAACATAGTATAACAGCCCCCCACCTTAGGAAATTTGGATGTTAACTGCAAAACCATCCTGACCACTGATGGCAGCATTAAAGGCATTGACCAAAGATGACAGAATGGAGAGGTAATAGTTGCATTTGCCTCACGTACCATCAAGTATTCTGAATGTATCTATTTCACTATAGAATGAGAGGCCTTAGCCTGCTATTGGGCCATACATCACTTTAAGTTTAAGTTTCGTTTTGAGGGATTTACCATCCACATTGCGCATAGAACACAGACCACTCACTTTCATCTTTACATCTAAAGGGATGGAATGCACTACACCCCTCATTGCCAGGTAGGTGCTAGGTCTTGAAAGGGTGCATTTTCGAAGCTGAGTATTTTCCAGGAATGTAGTAGCAGACTGCCTGTCTAGGTTACCCTTGAAGGGTGATGAGCAGGGAGAATGTGACATGGAGGAAGCCATACTATCAGTCAGGGTTCTGGGACATGAGGAATGAGGAATGAACTCAGTATAGAAGACAATCTTATGAAAAGAGGGGAAAATGTAGTACCATCCAAAGATCTGTGTGGCAAAATTACTGACCTTGTCCATGAGGTACACCTAGGTAGAGGCATCACCAAATACAAGGTGAGAGCAAATTCCTGGTTTCCAGGTGTGGACTCCTTCATGGAGGAGGAAGAGACTGTGTGAGTTGCGCTATTAGTGACAATACCAAAACCACTAGGATGGCCACATTGTCATGGATAAGTGTTCCTAGCAATTTGTGGGACAAAGTTGTCCTTGACATGATAAGACGTCTCTGGCATTCTGAATGGGTGGGCAAGTATATGTTTGTGTTGGTGGATTATCACTCTCACTGGATAGTGACTAGAATAGTGAATTTCCTCACCACTAGGGACCTGACAGAATTTTTTACTGATACCTTTATGACGGAAGGTATTCCCAGCTCGCTCATAACTGATAATAGTGTGCAATTCACCACTAATCAGATGAAAAATTTCTTAACCAAAATATTGATACGTCATTTGAAGACCATGTTATTCTGTCCTAGGGCCAATGGCCTCCTAGAACATGTAAGGAAGATGATTAAAGAATGTGTGAAACTCTCTTATATTTCAGGTGGTGGACAAATTCCTTCGGAACAAGTTATGATCATACCATACTGCACCCAATTCAATTACTGTGGTGCCTCCTTTTGTATCTCTCAAAGATCGACATCCAGGAACTAATCTCTCTCCAAGTTGGTTGAGTGGTGGAGAACCTATTTGGGTACAGAGAGATGATGTGAATGAATGAGTTATCTGTCATTAAACTAATTACAAAAAAAAGATATCATATGAAACATGGAGCCAAAGGACAAAAAAGGGTGACAAGAGACCTGGTTGTGATAAAGCTATCCACCTGCTGTAGAGGAGAAACAAGTGTATTTTTCAAACCCTTGAAAATAAACAAGATCAAAAAGATTGTGTTGGTGTTAGAAGATGGGAGAAAGATAAGCATGGATAGGCTGGCCAACTGCTCTATGGTCCTGTTTTTTTATAGTGACCTATTAAACCCAAAGGATGCCAAAGAGGTTGAAGAGGGGAGTTATGAACATGTTCAAATGATCGGATGGGCACCTAACTCACACAACAATTACACAACAACATAAACCTGATTCAAAGAAAAGGAAAAATAAAGGTGATGCAGTTTTAAACACCTAGTCTTGTGATTTACTGATGTTTGAACTCTAATTGTTCTCACTTTGCTATGGGAAGAAGATGTGTTTAAAATCGTATATATTAACTATGTGCTCTTAAGACCTATGTTGTTTTTTTATACATCCATATATACCCACCATATTGTTTCCCTTTCCTTTCTCCCTTTTCTCTGTTATGACTGCATTGGTACATACCACAGATGGGATGACTGCTGGAGTGTTGAGGGTTGGAGCTGACAGAGGGTGAGCTAGAGGGTTGCCTATGGATTTGTATCCTTAACAAAGAATTGAGCTATGATACCATTTTAGTATTCCTTACTTTAACAGTTCTCTCATGATTATCTCATGGATATTATGGAAGGTGCTCCCAAAGCTAAAATAAGGGCACATTGTGTATAAATTAACAAATACCTTTCTCATCCATGTGAGGCATGTTGTTTAAAACGTCTACTTGCAACAGAGGCAGCAGTTTTTCAGTTAATTACCCAATGTTCGAATGCAGCTTCACCACAGAGTTCTACTGAACCACTAGAGTGCTAATATTCTATATTCTTGAAAATGTGAGGTCCTTCTGAATTGTAAAAGGAGCTAAGTCATTTCCTATAGAGGAAAATTCTACAAATGAAAAAAGGAAGGTTACATTATTTTAAGGAAATTGTGGTCTATGGTCGGAAAGCTAAAACAAGAATGTATGAGTTACAAAAATTCTCAAATACCTTCCTCAGTCATGACATAAAAAAGGCAGACATACTGAGTGAAGCATTTACTACCAGCAGCAGTCTGTCAGTTTACTCCAAAATGTTCGACTGTATCTTCACCACAAAGTTATAATGAACAACTAGAGTGCTAAGATTCTGTATTCAAAACAAAAGTGAGACACTCTTGAATGCCATTGCACTGGAATAGAAGCTGTTTAATCTAAAGCCTTTCAAATGAAGTAGGATGAAGTAAATGAGAACTGAGGTGTTAATGCAGATATGAAACCAACAGTTTAAAAAAATTGAGGGAAAATATGTTTTTAAGTATTTAAGGCATAACATAGTTTTAGAAAATGTAAGGAGAAATATGGTTGTGTGTATTTTAGGCATAATGGGCCAGATGTAGGTAACACATTTTTACCGACTCTTAAATACCGATTTTTACCGAATCGGTATTTAAGAAAAGAGAAACGAGATGTAGGTCAAAATCCGGTAAAAAATACCGAATCGGTAAAAATCGGTAACCCATGCACGGTATTCACCGACTCGGTATTTACCGATACGGCAAATACCGAGTCGGTAAGTCACATGCAATCCTATGGGCCCGGATGCCCATAGGAATACATTGAAACTACTGACTCGGTATTTACCGACCGGTAAATACCGAGTCGGTAAATACCGAGTCGGTAAATACCGAGTCGGGGATACAAATATCAGGCAGTTGAAGTATCACCCAATCAGGTGTCTCTATCCCGCCCCTCAGCCAACCAACAGAGCAATAGACCAATCCTGTGCATCGACCCCACCCCACAACCAGGAAGTGGCCACACCCATGCAGGTGCAGTGTAACTGATCACACAGGAGAGCAGACTCACAGAGACAGCCAGTTGTGAAGCAGATCCCTGCAGGTTAACCAAATGGAGCAACAAGACTCACAGAGGGATGGACCTGATAGGAAGAGGAAGATGAAGTTTAGCACTGGAGAACTGCAGGTGCTGGTGGAGGAGGTAGTGAAGCACTACCCAAGAATATTTGGAAAACATTCCCTGCAGGTACCAGAGGCTGTGAAGAGGAGCACCTGGCTGGGGATCCAGACTAAAATCAATGCCATTGGAGTCACCAACAGGGAAGTGGACGACCTAAAAAAAAGATGGTACGATCTAAGGATAGTCACAAAGAAAAAACTGGCTGCTAGAAGGAAGGAATCCAATTTAACAGGTGGTGGGAAGAACAAGGCACCTCCACTCACAGACCTTGAAGGGCTAGTGGAGTCCACACTGGAGCCTGATTGCGTCCTGGGGATTGGTGATGCAGACAGCCCTGCCCGAGCTGCAGCTAAGAAAGGTAAGGGACATGTCCATCATCCCACACCCCCTGCCTGTGTACCTCCCCCAATGTGTCTATGTAATAAGGTAATCCAGTCCTGACTTCAGTACTCACCTGCTATGCATTATGGGAGTGGTAGTCATTAGAAAACCCATATGAACAGTCACCATTAAATTTCGTCAGGCATGCCACACAATACAAGCAGACACATGGGAGGAGCAGAAAATAGTGATGTGAAAGTGTAATTTAATGTTGATAAACAAGGTGAAAGCACCACTAAGATACTGTCCATGTCTGTCCACAGGAGAGACATCACGCAAGTCCCAGCAGTTGAGGGAGAAGACACATCCCCAAAAGGATAGCACTGCGGAAGAAGGCAGGGATGCTGGGCCCAGCAGTGCCAGACCCACAGCGCCATGCGCACAAGCAGCAGACATACCAGGGGCAGATGACACAATGCAACTGGAAGCATCTCCTGTGCTCATAGGCTCACCACTACCTGCGGAAATACAGTCACACACACCAGCTGACTCCGAGGTGTCTGAAATCCTCAGGCCAGTGAGGCATGAGGGACCCCCTCATAGGATCCTACAAACATCCTCGGATGAGGAAGGGGAAGATGATGAGGCAATGCAGTCTATGGCAGGGAATGCACCAGTGCACACATCCACTCCTGTCAGGCCATCAGAAGGAACAAGACGTCGCAGGGTCCGGGAGTCATGCGGCAGTGGCCGTGATGAGAGTGTGTTCCAAGGCCTCGAGACCACAATGGTGAAGGTCCAGCGCCTGCAGGCAAGAGGGATAAGTGCAGTACACAGGCAGATGCGAATTATGAACAGCAAATTCACAGACTTTAACAATGGAATCACATCAATGGCAGACAGCATGAGGGAAATGGCAGAGGGAGTCAGGGAAATGTCTCAGTCTGTGGCGACACTGTGTGAGGAACTGAGAGAGGACCGTGCACAAAGGCGCAGGGAGAGCCATCGCACACATCATGAGACAAGGGGAATGCGCCAACTAGCAACTGCGACTTCACTCATGTGTCGCCGTTCAGTTGCAATGCAGGAGGGCCTGGTGCACTGCTGTACTGAGCTTTCCCGGGGGATGGGGAGAGTCACTACAGCACTTGAAGTGCTGCTGACTAACCAGTCAGCCACCACAGGACTAGATGCTGGTGGGGACACAGATACCCCTAGTAGCAGGAGCAGCACCCCAGCCCCTGAAGTAAGGAGGAGCAGCAGACGCCAGAGTGCCGGCGCAGGCACAGCAGACTCTGAACCTAATCAACATCAGGCAGCACGCCTGGGTGTTCTTGGACGCAAGCAGTGAGTCAGACTTTTGCTCATGGACATGTGAGGGTGACGTAACCCCGTCCACACAGTAGTGCTGGGCACACTAGTATGTGTATTGTGTGTCTCAAGTCATTTCAACGTAGTGCTAAATTAAACTACGTGCTTTGAAATACAATACGTGCTTTGTCTCTATACTTACTCAGAAGTAGTTGTGTGTGATTTCTGCCCGTCTCTGTCTACCGTCTGTGGGTGTTGGTCCTCCTACTGGGTTGGCTGCTGGTAGTGCCTGCTCATCATCATGGTCTTCATAGTCCTCCAATTCCACCTCTGTGCCCCTCTTGGTAGCGAGGTTGTGCAACATCGCACACGTAGCAATAATCTTACAGCACGTTACAGGTGAGTACTGGCGTGCCCCCACTTTTGTGGAGGCAGCGGAACCGGCTCTTCAAGAGGCCAAAGGTGCGCTCAATGATGTTGCGGGTGGATTTATGTGCCACATTGTAACGTCTCTGGCTGGGGGTTGTTGGGTTGAGGTAGGGTGTCAGGACGAAGGAACGGAGTGCATATGCACTATCCCCTAAAGTGGAAGACAAAATATACATTACTCAGATGCACACATTGACATACGTCTGCTTCATCTATCAAGGGAGTGTCATCCATTTCTTTACCTAGCAGGTATCCTTCCCCGAATTCACCCGCTGTCAGGCGGGTATAGATCCCACTGTTCTGGAAGATAAATGAATCGTGGGTACTTCCTGGGTATCTGGCCACTATGTCTGTGATGAAGAACTTGGCATCACAGATTGCTTGAACATTAATCGTGTGTGTTGACTTCCTGTTCCTGTATATGTGCTCTGTAGCAGCAGGGGGGCAAATGGGGATGTGGGTCCCATCAATGCAGCCAATCACGTGTGGGAAGTTTGCCATGAGGTAAAAGTCAGTCTTGGTCCTGAGCAAGTCCGCATCAGTGTCTGGGAAGTGGATGTACTGATCCATTCTTTGCATCATGGCATCCAGGAACTTTTTGAAAAAACGCGACAGGCAGCTCTGGGACACCCCACCTGCCGCTGCAACTATACTCTGGTAGCTCCCGGATGCTAGGAGGTGTATGCTACAGAGCACCTGGACATGGGGTGGGATGGCATGGGCCCTTGGTCTTGGGTGGTCCAGGAGTGGGTGCAGGTCCCTGATCAGGTCCAGGATGGTCTGGGGGTGCAGTCTGTATCTCTGCAGTATCTCTGGCTCTGTCAATTGGATGAGTGTAATCCTTAGCCTATATACCTGTTCCTCCCTTCTCCATTCCCTCTCACCTGCTGCCTGTAGCCTTAGCCGTCTTGCTATGACGTAAAATGCCGCCATTCTGTTTCCTGTGTTGCATTTTGGGGTCCTTTTTTATAGGCTGCACCAGATTACCACCTGCTTGCAATCCATGTTAATTACCGACTCTTAATTACCGAATTTTGGTACAATTCGGTATTTTCAGGCTCTCCTACATCTCGATGGCGTGGTATTTTGCATTTTGTATATTCCGACTCGGTAATTTTACCGAGTCTGAACTTTTACCGACTCGGTATTTGTTCCGACTCGGTAATTTTACCGAGTCGGAACTTTTACCGACTCGGTTTCTTTACCGAGCCGGTAATCTACCGATTCGGTATTTTTACAGGTTTTCGGCGACCTACATCTCATTTTCCGAATACTGGTCGGTAACGGCCGAAAACACCGATTTTCGGACGTTACCGACCGGTATTTGGCTACCTACATCTGGCCCAATATGTTTTTAAAGGGAATGCACAGAGTTAATTAGAGAGATCCCTACCTAAGTCCAGCATCCCCTTTCCACTTCAGTTTGCTCTGCCTACACATCCTCTTTTTAATCGTCCATTTGAATATATCGGAATAGTGTTTTTGAATGGTCCTAGAAGCTATTTCAAACAAATACCTCTGAACTCCACTGGGTAGAGAGACCCTTCATAAAAACTGCTGTTTGGACATTTAATTTTTTCTAATTTTCTATTTTCATTAGATGTATCTACCCGCCTAAATGCCCCTTGACTTAAAAAAAACTTTTATTGTGAGTTAAGTATAAAAAATGATTTAAAAAATATTGCTTCTCAACAAATATTTTGTACAATTTTAAACAACTTAATTCAAGGTTAATATCATTAAAAAAAAATTGTAACTGCAAATCAGACAGAAAAATTAGGCTACTATTTGAAAACAGTGAAAAACTACCATGGACTACACAATTTTCTGAGAAATATCTCCCAGATATTCTGGGAGTTGAAATAACTCGCATGCATCACTGCGCAGTGCACGTAAGGGCTACTAAGTTATAGATGCAACTGTACCTTTAAAATGCCCTGAGAATGACACAGTAGAAGATATGGACTGAGATTGTAACCAATTGGCAGGTGATATTAGATACTGACACGCCCTTCCTCTCTTTTTAGAACAGAAGATCCTATCATGACTTCAGGTGACATGCTTGCACCTGCATTTTAGGGTGAGTAGTTACGCCGCCATTGCAAGTTATTGAATCAGTTAATCTAAAATCCCCCTCTGATAATAGTTTCTTTGACTGACCCACAGACTGTCGTGCATCATACCGTCTTGATAAAGACCCGCCGCGACCAACAAGTTGGCGCTGATAGGGTCGAAACGTCGACACTTCCTACAGGCCCCCTAACTCCTGAACTCCGACGAAATAAAAGAAATCAAAAAGGGTTCAAGAAGTTGATATCAGTTGATGGCCTTTGTAGAACAAGAATTGTATATTTGGTGTATACTTGTATAGATTGCGTAATTGAATGCATTGATTGTGTATATATTGTCTCTTGTACTATTGTGTTTTTGTGTTTTGATCACTGTTTTCTTTTGCACTTTATTGGAGATATTGACAGTCTTTGTACAGACAAAATTATTTTTGTAAGATTGTGATCTATTTAATATAAAGAAAAATATAGAGTCACATGCAGACTATTCTTCCATCGATTGCAAGAATTCTCTTTTTCTTTCAGAGGGGGTACAGTTGTTTAGTTACCCATAGGGTATAGGATCTTGGTTTTCAAGACCACTTTGAAATTAAGTTTTGTCCGTACCCAACAGAACCAATTTTATCTCCCAGTTCAGGCACATTCTGAGACAGGTGAACGTTCGACATTTTTATTCAAACATAATAATGTTGAGAGCTCCAATGAAGACAATGGAAGATGTTGTGGTCTATGTAAGAATGGAACCTGAGTTCATGGTTGTTCGTGTTCACGGAATCGAATGTAGGATGCAGGAGGAATGGAGTGTTGGGGAGAACGGTAACGGCTAGAACTTGTGGCAGATGTATTTCTCAACAGTGGTATACCACCAGGCAAGATTGATGAATACAGCAAGAATTTATTGCATTTACAAGTGTATTCATCTTTAACAAAGTGGAGACTAGCTTGCCAGAGAAGAACCCTAGCGGTCCTCATTATCTGATGTGGAAACAGAGATAGACGGAACTATGGAGCAGGAGGTCATTGGGTGAAAATGTCTTGGTGGAACCAGAGGAGAAGAGGAGGCAGACGTATTTCTCAACTGTTGTATACCTCCAGGCAAGATTGATGAATAAAGCAACTGCTTTCAACATTACAGTGTCCTAATCCATAGCCTTTGACTCTCCCTTGCCCCTACGTCTCCAGGGTATGAGAAATGGGCAAAGGAAAGAAAGAGAGGCAGAGGCTGTGGACCAGGGCATGCAGGAACCTTCCCCTCCTCCTGCTTCAACATAGCTGACAGTGTCACTGGAGCCTTGCAATGAGGGAGGAGGAAATTCTGGCCAGTGCCTTGGTCTGCCTGGCTCTTCTGAATGAGGAAAAGCAGTTTGGCAGAGCGAGTGAGAACCAGGGGATGACCTCAGCTTCCTTTCACAGCTGTCTCTGTGCATTTTCAACACTTAACAGCCAAGGCGCTGTGCACGGCTGTGACTGTTGAAGATTCACTGCAAGAGGTTTTAAACCACCTCTGTCTCCCAAGAGGCCTTTTTTTAATTAGGACATGCCACCCCCATGGGGTGTAATGATCTAATAGCCTTATAGCTGCCTTAGTGGGCTATACCAGCCATTAAAGACCCACTCTCTTGTAACACCGGAGTTTAGTGTCCGGTATATCTACCAAAGCGGTACTACAACTGGAATTATTACAGGAGAACAACTGCATGATCTCCTACAGGGGCACTACTAAAGTCTTCAGCTACAGCGAACTACTATATCATCAAAATCTTGAAAGCATCTTGAAGTCCATGGGTTAGAAGTTAAGACCAGTCTTTATAACGCAATGGATAAGTGTCTTGAAACAACAATAGATTGAAAATCCAGGGAAAAATTCTATTTACCTGTTACATGACCAGTTGCCTTTTCTTCTGCTGCTTGAGATGGTTTGTGGGGCATTAGAGGCACCTAAATTCTTGAGAAAAAAACAATATATTAGCAGTGGAGGTGATCATTTTATAATGCATAGCTTGTGGTATTCAAGAGGCTCTGACCACTATCCTTTAATGGAAGCTCAGTTTTCTCAAGGACTAGTTACATTGCCTAAGCAATCATATTCTAATTCTGTAAATCGAAGATCTGGGTCCCTGTTGCCACCTACACAGCAGGGGTGTAATGCAAACCCCTGCAACCCCTACCGCGAAGGAGGGGTCCCCAGCTACTAGGGCCCCAACCCTTCAGGGTGCCCCAATTCAGCTCAAGGCCAATACATACCTGTGAGATTTAGGAGACAAATGAGCCCTTTTTCACATTCTCGAGAGGGACCACATCACTTTGAGTTATAGCACTGATCCACAGGGCCTTGCAAAAAACATGAAGACAACATATAGAAATGAAAAAGAACAGAGCACAGGAACGTTTGCAAGCCTAGATCTGGAACACAGTGTTACCACATTGTTAAACTAACGCATTGTGAAGGTATATACCAGTTTCCAAAAGTCTTCATATCTGCATCAATAAGAAGTGTGCTGAAAAAAGAGAAAAATGTCTCAATATATCTCCAACAATAATAATTGAGCAAAGAAAGTGAAAGGGGTGGGGGTGGTTGATTGACATCGAAAAGGCAGCACTGAGTACCTACTTATTAATTCAAGATGTAGTGGGTTCTGTTGTTTTACGAATCGAAAAATAGAATTGCGGTTATTCAAATTATCTTCAGCCTTTCCCTCCCTCGGGTGATTAAAAAGAAAATATAATTATGACAGCCCTCCAGGTCTCATTTTCGCAGGCTACGCATGCTGGGGGCTCAGAAAGACGCAAGCGGCGCGCATCCTGCCAGGCCCCGGATGAGAATAGCGCGGGGCACCTGGCCTTCATTAGCGCGCGCTGCGGCGCTTAATGTGTTGCAGGTGTTAAACTAGGTGGCTCAAGTCTGACGAAACACCTGTCTCCTGCGGCACCCCGAGATCCGCCCGGCGCGGGGCTCGCGCCCTCAGGTGTGCTTTGTCCAACCTCCAAAGCCTCAGTAGGCATTGTCCTGTAATTACAAATTCAAAGTCATCATGGCGGCGAAGAATTCCTTAACAAATTATGCCCCATTAGTCTGAAATTACCTCCAATTCATTGCGAAACCATGGGCTTAGCTGTGTTCTATAACACCTTCTTTTATTATCTTTATGCAAATATGATTATACACCATCGAACTGGCACACCCAGGCATGAGAAACAGCTGCAGCCTGTTCTCGGGTTCCTAAATTGGGACTGGAAGAGAGCCACGGAGTATGCTGCGCTGAACGTTGCCTTAAAAAAGAAATAGACATTTTGTTCCGGCAGAAATGCCATTATTTCCACCACAAAAGCTTATCAATAATTATGAATTATTTTCTACTTGGCAGTAGCAGCTCGATGACGCTGTTGGTATCTGCCCCCCTATTGCAAAACCGTTGCATACATCTTGAAAACTGTTTTGGATTAAAAAAGGAACAAGTACGGTGCTCTATGGAGAACAGAAGTTAATGTTTTCAGTATGTGGGTCGTGTGGTTATTTTAATCTGTGCATGTATCCCGAAATTTGACGGCCATGATGAGAAAATAATGAGTTTGTGCAAGTAAAAGCATACAGCCACAGAAAATATATAGGGGCAGATTTACAATTATTGGCGCATCCCTGCATGTCGGCAGGGATGCGCCAGTAATTGTGCGCCGCAGCTCCGCCACCCTTGATGCGCCGCATTTACAATGCGGCGCACCATGGGCAAAAACGGCACAGATGCGTGACGCATCTGTGCCTTAAAAAGCCGCATTGCTGGAGTTGCGTCGCAACGCAGCTCCAGCAATGATCAGGGGGGCCCTATATGCACAATGCTGCGTCAATTCTTACGCCTGCTTCAAGCAGTTCATGCGTCATGTTGTAAAGTCCTGCGCCAGAAGAGGCGTACTATCGCAGGGGGAGGCGTTCCGGTGCAGGAACGCCTCCCAAAAGTGGCTGAGTGAAATCTACAAGATTTCACTCAGTCACTTCTGGGCCCATGCTGCGTCAAAACCCTGCGCCTGCTTGAATAGGTATTCTCTTCCCTGCATAAACAGCATAACATGCGGGGCGTGGCCACGGAGCCGCCGAGCATGGACGCCTGAGCCCTGAGCTCCGGGTCGGTCTCGGGGATTATCCTGTAGAAAGACCTCCCCCGGCGGCGCCGACACCCGGGCTTGACTGCTGAAAGCCGCGGGTCGCCCTAGCGCCGAACGGGAGTGCGCAGGGTTCCAAGGTAGTGGAGGATCGCGCCCCTTGGTGGGAACTGCGGAGGAGACTGCCGGCCATCTTGCCTGGGCCTGTGCATTGCGGCCGATCCCCGGCCTAGATTTCTGGAGGGCCGTCGGAGTTTGCTCCGCCGTGGGAGGCTGGAGGACGGCGCTGGCGGGCGCCCTGACCCTGAGAGCGGGTGGCCGCCCCCTGGGAGCCTGATGACCAGGACCTGACGTGCCGGGCACCGGAGTGTAGGACGCCTAGCTGCCGGTACGGTGAGGAGGTTTGGTGCGGCCGCTGAGTGCGGAGGTGCCCGGCGACGGTGGGCGGCGCTGCGGCCGACTAACGCCTTGATCCTGTGGCGGCGCCTGGTGCCCGGGGGCGCAGACTTGGAGGCGGAACTGTTGGGCTCTGGCGGCGTTATACCGGGACTGGCAGCCGCAATCACTGGGGAGGCCTGGGATTGCCTGGAGGAGCCCCTCGTGGCCTGCAGTGGTCATTGGCGGCAGCGACCCTGTCACTGCGGATTTCCCGGGACGACCATCTGGCGCTGAGGGGAGCCTGGATCCGTTCTGCCCCCTTCACGGACCTTTGCGTTGAGAACTGCCAGCGGAGACGGCCTGGGCACAGCGTGGGGTTCCTGGTGGCCTTAGCTGTTGGCTGCTGGGGCCCGGAGCGGAGGGAGTCGCCTTGTTATGTTATGTTATGTTATATATATGGGTCTTGTATAGCGCAACGGCTACTCCAAAGGAGTGTCCCGGCGCTTTTATGCTCCAGACCCAGAAAAGGAAGCTAAAAAAACATAACAACAGACAGAAAGCACAGAAGAAGGAGACATACGAAATCTAGTTCGAGAATAACCAGGTCTTAAGATCCTTTCTAAAGGCCAACAGATTGGACGTGGACCGCAACGACAAGGGAAGGGAGTTCCACAACTGAGGGGCCAGGTATCTGAAAGATCGCCCTCCCAGGCGTGCCCTCTTTATACGCGGGATCGCGGCCAGGGCCAAAGACTCCGATCTTAAAGATCGCGTCGGCCGGTAAAAAGACAACCTTTTCTGTAGGTATTTAGCACCCGTGGCATGCAGTGCCTTGTGAGCTAATGTCAGGGCCTTGAACTTTATCCTCTTCCGTATGGGAAGCCAGTGGAGGGATTGCAGCAGGTTTGAGGCACTGGCTCGACGATGCAATCCAAAAATTGCTCGTGCTGCCGCGTTCTGGGTCACCTGCAGGAGCTGTAGAAGGTATTCTGGGAGGCCCAAGTACAGAATGTTGGCGTAATCCAATCTGGATCCGATGAGGGCCTGTACAATTATTCTCCGGTGTTCCTGGGACAAAAGAGGAAAAAACTTTCGAAGCATCCGGAGGATGCCGAAACAGGTTCCAGTAAGGGTAGCCACCTGGGAATTAAGCGTTAGCCCATTGTCAATTTTAATTCCCAGGTTCTTAGCCCAGATGGACGCCTGAGCCGGAGGTAGCGAGAGCCGAGATCTGGCTGTGCCGGCTGGTTGCCCTCTCTTCTTTCTTCTCTCATCACCGTGCTGGACCCTGCTATCCTGCCAGGCTTATCGGCAGGCTATCGACTTTGGCCCTCGTTGAAGAACAAGTTGGGGTGGCCTTGCGGTGTTTGGGGTTGACGCAGTCACCGGCTGACCTCCATGGGGAAGCCGCGGAAGGGGGCGGGCGCAGCGCCGCCGGACCAGGCGGAGGATTCTCTGGACCCCCTTGACCAGCAGCAGACAGCGGGTGATCGGACGGCGGGGCTGCGGCAGCAACAGATGGACCAGATTCTTAAGGCTATTGGGGACACAAGGGAGGCGCTGCGCCAGGACATCGCCCAGGTATCTACGAGCCTTGGCCTTTTGAAGGCGGACCATGGCAAGCTCGCGGACCGTGTCAAAGCCACGGAACTGGCGATAGAGACACTGGAGCCGGCCCAGAAGGCGTTGGACGTTGCACTGCAGGCCCTAACCCGTAGGGTGCAGCAGTTGGAACGGAGGGCGGCTGACGCAGAAGGGCGCAAGAGACGCAACAATATCCGCGTGGTGGGCCTTCCCGAAAATATCGAGAGGGGACGACATGGTTGCGTACCTGGAGACCTGGCTGCGGGACGTGGTGGTCCCAGAGGGCTTGACGCACTTCTACACTTTGGAAAGGGCTCACAGGGTCCCGGCTCGTCCCCTGGCCCCGGGTCGTCCCCCACGGCCGGTGATAGCACGGCTGCTCCACTTTAGGGACCGGGACCTTATACTGCGGCAGGCCAGGCTGGCTGGCCCTTACAAGGTGGACAACGCCTCTGTGTCGATCTTCCCAGACTACTCCCAGGAGGTCCAAAGCAGCCGCTTTTCCTTTGTTGCCGTCAAGAGAGCACTCCGCGATGAAGGGGTTCAATATTCTCTGTTGTTTCCCGCCTGCCTGAGGGTGCTGGTGGACGGAGTGGCGACGTTCTGTGATTCCCCGGACGACGCCTGGCAGTGGTTGGAGCGATACAGAGCGGGCAAGGATGGCTCGGGTGCCTGGACGGGGAACGCTGAGGCCCGGCCGAGACCGCGCAGGAGCAGGCGCAATCGGAGGAGAGAGCAGGGCAGGAGGTCTCCTTCGGCTTCTCAGACTGCGCAGGAGAGGAGAGATGCCCTACGAGCGGTGTCGGACATTTCCGGAGTGGTGCCTGAAACTCAGGTGGTAGATTCAGGCTCGAGATTGGGCTCGGATGAGGCGGAGCCGGGAGGATCAGATGAGGCTTCGGACAAGGAAACAGGGGGGCGGCCTCGGATCACGCCGCAGACGGCGGATGGCCTACTGGATGAGTGACTACGAGACGCTGAGTAATTGACAGTAAGGGGGTCTGCTGGCCCAGTGGGGTGGACATATTATGGGCCGCTGGGGCCCTGTACATTGGGCGGATGGAAGGGCGGCTGTGCTCTGCACCCTATGGGGGGTGCGGGGCCCTGGGCCTTGTTACTGAGGGGTGGTGCTGCCGGGGAGGGGGCGGGGGAGGATTGCTCTTAGCCGGGATCGACCTTTCTGGTGGGACGGGTTCTGGCTGTCCGGCGGGCTGGTGGGTGGTCACCTCCTCGACCTCACGTAATTTGTGAGTCTCTGGTATTTACCAGAGTTTCCCTCGTATTCGGGGGTAGGGTTTGGATGGGTGACAACTGTTTGATGCCTGTTCTGGGGGTGGGTGGGAGGGGAGTTGGTTGGGGATGTTTTGGGATTGTTGAGTTTCTGGGTATTGTCAGTGTGCCGGTGAGACTGTGGGGGCTTGGACTCTGCTATGTGCCCATTGATGGCGGCTAGATTGGAACTGAAGTGCATTACCTGGAATGTGCGGGGGCTCAATTCCATGAGGAAGAGGTATAAAGTACATGCATATTTGGTCCGGAGGGGGGTCCAGGTGGCTTTCTTACAGGAGACGCATTTAACTTTGGCAGAAGGTCAGGCGCTGCAGAGGCGTTGGAGAGGGCAACTCTTCTATACTACTTACTCTGCGCATGCTAGGGGGGTACTTATTTGGGTGCGGGCGGGTGTCCCCTTTCAGCCATTGATCACTAGAGTGGATCAGGACGGGAGATTTGTGGCAGTGTTGGGGAGGCTAGATGGCCGGGATGTGGCGTTTTGTAGCGTCTACGCCCCCAACTTTGATCAGGCTGTGTTTTTCTCCGTCTTGTCAAGCCGACTATCGGATGTGCTCGTGAACACGGTGTACATGGGAGGGGATTTTAACTCGGTGGCAGATGTTGAGATGGACCGATCTCATCCGCCGCTAGCTGGGTCGGTGGTGCGTAGAGTGGCCACGGCCCGGAGGGACTGGCAGGACCGCTGGAGACTCCAGGACGCGTGGCGGACGTGCCACCCCACAGATAGGGATTATTCGTTCTACTCGGTGCCGCATGATTTACATGTGCGTCTCGACACTTTCCTCTGCTCAAGTGGGGCCCAGGAGCTTACGCATGATTGCGAGTACCTAGCGCGGACCATATCGGACCATAACCCCTGCCTGCTTACGGTCCTCTGGACCAGGAAGCGGCAGCCGGTCCCTACATGGCGGCTGAACCCGCTGACGCTGGAGGACCCAGTTTTTCACGCTGAACTGCATAACTGCATTGAGCGTTACTTCCTTGAGAATTCGGGGACTGCGTCCACTCGAGCAATTGAGTGGGACGCCTTCAAGGTGGTGGTGCGGGGCGCGTGCCTCTCGTCCTCGTCGGGGGTTCGCCGGACGTTGTTGGCCGCTGTCACGCGGGAGGAGAATGCACTGCGGCAGGCGGAGAGGAACAGTCACGGAGCGGGCGGCAATAGAGATGACGTGCTAGAGGCTCGGGAGCGGGTGGCCGCCCAGGTGGAGAGACTCCGCTGTCATGACTACCGGGAATACATGGTCCGAGCGCATGCGGAACGGGATCGGGTCGGCTCGCTGTTGGCATGGTTGGCAGCTCCTGATACTAGGGGCACACCGATTTTGTCGTTAGCTACATCGGCTGGGGGTGAGGTCCATTCGCAGTTGGAGATTAACACTCAGTTCCGGGATTATTATGCGGAACTCTATCGGAGTCGGATGGCGGCGTGCCCTGCGGAACTAGATGCCTTCCTTGAGGAGGCTCAGTTGCCGCAGCTAGATCCAGAGCAGGGAGCCTCGCTTGGGGCGGCTATTACATAGGGGGAGATTAGGGCGGCGATTAAGCATATGGCCAGGAAGAAAACTCCGGGGGGGGATGGCCTCCCCATGGAGTTTTACGAGGCGTATGTGGATTTGCTGGCACCTCGCCTCCACCAGGTCTATGGGGAGGCCTGGGAGCAGGGTAGACTACCGGCGTCGGCGCGTGAGGCGATTGTAATCCCGCTGTTGAAAAAGGGCGGCATCCCCACAGCTAGAACGGCGTACCGCCCGCTGTCGATGCTCACGGTGGACTACAAGGTGTTGAGCAGGATCTTAGCGACGAGGCTATCTGCCCATATGTGCTCGTTGGTTCACCCGGACCAGTCGGGCTTTATCCCCACTAGGAACACCTCGACGTGCATACGACGTCTGATAAGAGTCATGGATGTCGAAGGGGAGGGCCCCGCGGGGGCAGCCGTGCTATCGGTGGACATTGAAAAGGCCTTCGACAATGTGGAATGGCCTTATTTGTTCTGCGTCCTCCTCCGGTTCGGGTTGGGAGATGGCTTTGTCCGTTGGACGAGGTTGCTCTATGAGTCGGCCACTACTAGGGTCCGAACGGGCCGCTCTATATCAGCGGCATGCGTGGTCGGTCGAGGCACCAGACAGGGTTGCTCCTTGTCTCCGCTCCTTTTCGCTTTGGCAATTGAGCCGCTGGCGGCACGGGCCCGGCGGGGTCGGTCCTTTGACGGGGTGCTGTCCCGAAGCGACATGCATTATATCTCCTTGTATGCCGACGACCTTTTGTTGTTCCTGGCAGATGTAGATACGTCCGTGACGGGGGCACGTGCCTTGCTTCGGGAATTCGGGGACCTTTCGGGCCTTCGGGTTAATTGGTCTAAGACCTGCCTCTTCCCCTTAACTACCAGCTGCGCTCAACCGGCGGTGCTGGACGGTCTGCGCTGGGAACCGGATTGTCTGCAGTACCTTGGAGTCCATATATATCACACCCATTCGCTCCTGTACGAGGGGAATGTGGGAAGGGCCATGAGGGGCATTAGAGGTAGCATGAGGTTTTGGCGCGTCCTCCCGTTATCTGTAGCAGGGCGGATAGCTTTGTTGAAAATGGTGGTCCTACCGCGATTACTTTATTTTTTCCGCACGCTACCGGTGTGGATCCCATCCTCTTTCTTCCGAACCCTGTGGTCCGTGGTGATCGGCTTTATCTGGGGTACTGGCAGGCGCCGCGTAGCCCTGAATACTTTGCTTAGGTCCCGGGAGGAGGGCGGTCTGGCCGTGCCAGACTTTGAATGGTATTACTTGGCCGCTCAACTTCAGTGGCTCACGCAAGCGGTGGCGCGGGAATTCAGAGGACCGGACGGCCCGCAGGGTCGGCTCGTACAGCGCCATGTTCTGTCCTTTATTGTGCTCCAACAGGAGCTTAGGCTGGAGCAGCTGACTCTTGAAGAGCGTACCCTTCGCAAGTGTTGGTTGCGTAGCCACAGACGGGTGGGGTGTCGTGCACCGTACGCACCGGAGATACCCCTGGGTATGTGTACTGCCATCACGCATGGCGGGGATTGGGCGGCGCTTGCCGGCTGGGAGGAACTCGGGGTTCACATGCTAGGGGACTTATATCGGGATGGTGCTTTGATGCCGTTCGGTGCCCTACGGGAGCCCTTCGGGCTGCCGAGGGGTGACTTCCTGTTACATGCGGCTTTGGTTACCGGGATTCAGAGACGCTGGAGGATGGGGCTGGTGGAACCACCCACGTCACTGGGCTGCCAGTATGTAGTGATGGTGGCTGCCACCTATAAGTCCATCACATGCCTGTACAGGAGGCTGGCACTAGCTGAACCCCCTCCCCTTGATGGGCTGCGGGAGCGCTGGGAGGCTGACCTTGGTCGGCAGATACCGGAGACGACCTGGCCCCAGCTTGTACGCAGGGCCTGGAAGGGCACCCGTAATGTTCGGTTCCAACTGGTCCAGTATTATACGCTCCATAGGGCGTACTGGACACCTGCCAGGATCCACCGAATCTTTGGAGGTGCGCAATCGCCCTGTCCGCGCTGTGCTGCGGAGGATGCGGACTTTGAGCATATGTTCTGGTCGTGCACAGGGCTTGGCACGTACTGGATGGATGTTTTCGCTTGCCTGAACGCGGTCACGGGTCGGCAGATTGCTGCAGACGCGGGAGCATGCCTGCTACTCTGGTTTCCCCATACTCCTGCCACTAAGATCACTAGTAAATTTTATGATTTGGGATTCATAATGGCCAAAAGGGAACTTACCCTACACTGGAAATCTAGAGGGGGACCTAACTTCCTGAGGTGGCGGAGGTGCTTCCTGCAATGGGCCGCGTCTGAAGGTTCTCTCCGATTGCAATTAGCTAGGCGCGCAGCAAATGATAAAGCGCTAGAGACTGCTAGGGCATGGAGCGCACTTGTGACCGATTTGCAATCGCTTCTGGAGGCTGATGATGGTGGGGAGACTGGCGAGCCGGCGACTGGGGAGGGGGATACGGGGCGGGGAGAGGTGGAGGCTGCAGGGGTGGAGGAAGGGAGTTAAACTAAGAACCCGGAGACGGGGAGGCGGCGGACTGTGTGGGACACCGGGCTCTGGGGATGGAATGGAGAACTTGGGCAATGCTGGACTATACCTGGACTTCTGTGTGGGCGGTGGACGAAGGGTAGTGATACCTGCTGCTGACATGATAGATCAGACAAGCCGTAACAAGGGCGCTGAGGCACACTGACAAGTGGGGGGAGGGGGTAGAGAGGGAGGTGGGATGTCATGATTAGGATCTGTTGTTGGGGATTGTGCGGAAGGGACGGGGGGAAACGTACTATGAGCGGGTTGATATGAGAACTGGGATTGTATGTTCTGTGCACAAAAATTAATAAAAAAAGTTTTAAAAAAAAAAAACTGCATAACATGCAGTATTTGCTGTAGGTATGCCATTTCTGCATAAGGTGGAGGTACTACATATGCAGCAAAGTTGCAGTGTTCAGAATTGATTGTGTTTTTGCAATGCCCACCATCTGGTCCCTGGGGTGGGCCATTTTAAACATTAATGTTAACGTCCCCTCAGGTAATGCTTCCTCCTGTAATAATATAGCACAGATTAGTAAAGTGACAGGATTCTACGGGACATGCTGTACACTGTTCTGTAGTGATAATATCAGAGTTTTACTGAGCTGCTCACAAATGTGAAAGTTGTTTTCTGTGATGCAATGCTCCCTTCCTGTGCTCCAGGTCTCTGGACACTCCTACCTTTAAGCATGCCACCTTTGTTCTGTCTGCTATGCCTTATCTTGTTTTGCACAGTAGTTATGAATTTTCAACATATTCACTAATAAATCCAGATGCAACAATATCTTCCCAGATTGTGAAAACCATTAAGCATGGTGCCATCTGTGAAGAGCTTCTCGTATTTAATCCCTCTATTAGCCACTATATGACAGAAAGCCTCTTTTGAGGCTGTTGTATCTTGAGATGCTCTAATGCATGAATGGGCAGTGTCCGAGCACATAATTTCCGAAAAACGCCTTTCTGTTTTATCTTCTGGATGACTTTCTGCAATTTAGCAGAATAGCATAGGAACTTTACATGCGGTTGGATATATTTGCAAACATCAATATTTTATCTTTGGTGAAGCCAGATTACTTGCATGCTTCACTGAGTCTTGTGTCATCCCTTCATGGGCACTTTAAGGTGATGGTCAGTGCTTGTAAAACTGGGCCCACTAGTGTTGTCATCAGTGGCTTTTGATACCAAAGACCATGATCTACTGATGTGATGGCTTTTACCTGTTTGCAGTCATTTTGGCAGGTAGAAACCAGTGAGTGAAGCTTGGTCTGTTTTTGTCTCCAAGTGCTATCCTTACCTGTAGGATCCTGAGTTGACAACCCCCTCCTCTTTGTTTTTGATAGTTCCTGCAGCCAGCTAATTCATGACATTTATCTGGTCTGCCCTGTCAGTTATAGGTTCAAATTCTGTTGGACGTGAAGGATGACTATAGAGAAGGCACTGTTGTAAAAGGGTTTGGAGGGACCACACATTCCTAGACTAAGGATGAATGGTTTCCTTTAAGTGGTGATAAGGTCGAATTCCTGCTTCTTTGGTGTCAGGAATATCAGGCTTCTGTGAGTCATCCCCCTCCAGTTGAGTGCTATGCCTCTTCCTATATACAGTTTGAAAAATATGGAGGCAATCTCCCATTGCGCTATTCACTTTAAAAATGCAGATTAACACAGCATTGAAGGTAGCTCAACAACATTTCTATCTTTTGTCAAGAACGTGTCCTTAAAAAACCCACCAATCATATGGCAATTTTGATGCAGTCTGTGGTTGTCTTTTGCCTTTAGTTAATTATTCCAGCCAGTGTGCTTAATAATCTTTAATTGTCCCAGAGTAGGCTGATAAGAATTTTCCTCACACCTACAAAATACGACAATCTGCCTTTTAGAGTACAAAGCGGCATTGGTCAACTGGTCTGTGGAGAATGCTGGCATTAATGGGGAAATCACTGGTTGACATAGCATAGACTATTTTACCAATCTGTTTCCTAGTAAAGCGCACAGCAGAGGACTATGGTCCCATCACTAAGTCACCAGGCACTTTAAATCCTGTTTGGGGTACATCTCGAATGTAGCCAGAGTTAAACTCTGGTACTCACATTCACAATTTATAAATAATAAATAAGTCTCTTCCTGTTTTTAAAGCTCACTTGAAAGCCGATTTAATGAGACAGTCAATGAGATTACTCTGGATTCAGTGCGTTAGACATCTGCCAGGCATTGTTCTGATGTGCTAATTTAACTGCATGTCTCAGATTTCTGTTTCGAAATAGGTTTCTTTTATGTTGTTTTTTGTAATGATGTTTATTGTTTGCTTTATGTCAGATGCCTTGAAGCCATATTCTGTGTGTTATGTTTGCTTCACTTATAAGACATAAAAACAAATAAACACAAATTGATAAACAAACATCTGTTGAGATATGCCTGTCAGTCATGCCCATCTGTTTCATGCTTCTTTGATAGGATTCGTTGTCTCCTTCTGCTATATGTTGTGGGTCTCTAAGCATGTCTACTAGTAGGATGGCAGGGGACATATTTGGCTTCTATTACCTGACAGTGTTGGTCAAGATCTTGTCTACCTCCTGTTTTTATTGGGTGTGCTTTTCTCATTTCTCAGTAATGCTTATAGTTTGTAATATTTTATTTGCTTGGCCCCTAGCATGCTGTCCTGCTCTCAACAATGGCATATGCGCTGTGCATTAGTTCATGTTATCTTTTTGCGTAACTGTGTTATTATGCCTCCGCCTAACATTTCCTTACTTGGACTGTCACCCACTGTACTTGACGAGGCTTGCTGTTAAATGCTACCAGTGTTCCCCGTCTACAGGAAGAATTACATGATGCATCTATTACGACTTTCTATCGTGCATTAGAATGGGCATAAGTGCAAGTAAGGCACACAGTGACAGAATTGCAGGCGAAGGAGAGATTGGACTCACAGCTACCTTCCTCTGTGGAGGATGGGTCGTGGCCAGGCCGACATGTTTGGAAGGCCTCATCTCATCTGTAGGGTTTCAAAAGGAGGGCCGTAGGGACGATGTAGTACTGACTTTTTTGCCTGTTTCAGGTTCATCAGCATGTCAGTTTCTGCCATAAGTGTGTCAGTTTCAGCAAGCCAGTTTCACTCTGCATTTGCATTTGTTCCTTTCATTATCCTTGGTGGATGAAGTATGATAATTGTCACACCAGTGACTATTCATGGAAAAAAGAAGTCATTACGTCGTGGTCATTACATCAGGAGCCAGCACATAGCATGGTAAGTATTCTAGTCTTTACATTGGAAGCCTTTTACATCAAACGTAAGTCAGCAAAATAATATTTGAATGTATGCAAATAAATATGTGGTGGTAGCCACTCTGGAGTTATAGGCAGGTTGATTTTTTTTCTTCACCTTAATAACTTTGCACCTGTTTGACGAATATCCGTGAAACTTTGCAGACCTGTTGCCCCCATTTCATTCTTGGATTTTTGAAGGTTTAGTGGTGTTTCATCAAGGGGGTGGAAAGAAAAAATGGGAGGCCCAAATGGGTGTAAAATCCAATTGACTGTACATAGCATTTTGTACTTTGCATAGCACGAAAATTATTATTATGGTGCGCAGATGATTTTATGGGGTACTACGGGTAAGTAGGGTGAGTATTTTATAAGTTGTAAGTGTTTTTAATTTAGGTATATCTGTGGCTGTGGTAGTACCACGGTACTCCTGAGGTATGTAGCCAGTGGCGTAGCTAGACGTTGTGCTGCCCGTGGTGGCCCCTGTGTTTGTCGCCCGGCGTCTGCATGCAAGAACGTGGGGGGTGATGGTGAATCCTGCAACGGGTGCAGGGAAGTGCGGGAGGGTAGGGGGGAGGTCGCCACTGACCCCCTTGCTTCACCACTGTATATAGCGCTGACAATGACAAAAGTTAAAGGCAGCCATCTTGTTTTCACCCAGTTTCACCTCATTCCTCGTTACGCTATTCACTGCCAGTAAATATTAGGTTTGGTATTTTTCCCATACCTAATACCACTTTAGTAAGGCCATAATAGGTAAGGAAAAATATTTATAAATGTATATATATTAATTTTTCTTAAATGGGAGTACCCCAGGAGTATTGCGGTATTGAAAAGAAATAAAACCTTGAAAATACAATATAAGACACTGTATTTTAATAATATAATGTGCTGAATGGGTTCTTCAACTTTTACATATTTAAATATTCACAAAAAAGTGTACGGAGTAGCACATTAATTAGTCACTAGACGCTAGGCTTCTATAATTAATCCGATTGAATTGTACTACTCTCTTCTGTATGCTACTGGACTATATACCACTCCAATGTACGTCCCAAGACTTAACACCAGTAAACTATACAATATTACAGTAAACACTACTTAATTGTTCTCTACTCCACTGTAAGGCACTACACTTTAGGCTACTCCAGTATTCACCATTGCACTGTACCATATTACACTGTACACCACTGTAGTGGATGCTATTTCGCTCTGGACCACTGAACTGTACGGCACGCCAATATACGCCACTTTACTCAATTGTACTTTACAACACTACACTGTACAACACCAAATAGGTCCCACCTTCTTAACATATTTGCGCATTGCCCAAACCTAAAAAGCATAGGCACAGAAGACTTGAAACAGGTGGGATTTCAGGTAAATGGTGATGGTAAGGAGGTTACTAAGGTACAGTTCTATTCTGCTCTGGCCTTAACGGCAATAATAAATGCAGAGCAGGAGATTCAAAAAGAGGGGATTAGACTAGTGCCCAAAGAAGAGCTAGTACAAGGCCTGATGGTGCCCCAGCAGAGATCGTTCTTAAAGTACCATGCAGGGCTAGGGGAGAGACAAGTGAAGCTGCCAGGAAGAGAAATGGAACAAGGGCGGGAAAACTTCAATATAGTGATAAATAATTCGGACCTAGTGGAGTCCTGGAAAATGTGGAGTAATATTGAAAGCCCGACAGGCCCCTCACAAAGCTATAGGGAAGAATCAGTAATAAATGATCCCCTAAGCGATGTAGAATAGGTAAGGGGGCAGCCACGGAGCACATATATGGTCTCTTGGAATATAAATGGGATGGGTACCCAGGTAAAACAGGAAGCTCTGAAAGAACTCGCAAAAAAGTGTGAAATCATTTGTATACAAGAGACCTGGCTCTGTGGAGAACCCCCGGTAGTGGAAGGGTTTAAACAAATTTACCGACCAGCAGAAAAATCTACCTCTGGCCGCCCAGCCGGTGGCTTGCTGACTTTGATTTCAACATGTTTATTAACTACGGTTTTTCAGATACCCGTGACGTCTAAGTGGCTCTTGGCTTGTAGAATACAAACATCATTTTCTGATAAAAAATATAAAAATATGCTGATCCTAAATGTGTATATGCAGTGGAGCTCACGGAAGGAATATGGGGATGAATTGCTATATTTTAAGAATGATATGGATACACTGTGTGATAAGTATGGAAATGATTTGATGTTGTTACTGGGAGATTGTAATCACAAACTAAACCCAAAATTGTCTGATCAGTGGTATACTGAAATTCTAGAGGCTTGTGAAGTGAAAAAAGCAGAATTTCTGGAAATTAAAATAACGACTGATGCGGCCAACCTGGGCAACTTCTTAGCGACAAAAAGTTTATTTTGTCTAAATGGGAGGATAACTCAGGATTGTCCTGCAAAGAAAACTTTTAAATATGGGACTCGAAATTGCCCGATAGATTATATTTTTATGTTGGCTTGGAATTTTGAGTTGATAAAAGATTTTAGGATTGACCCCGCGGAATGTAGTGATCATAAAATGTTAAAGTTAGAGCTTGTAATTGCCCAACATTTAGCATGTGATATAGTTATCCCTCAAGAGATGGATTATCCAAAGCGGATAACCACTCGGTTAACTGAAAAATATATTGAGAGGTTAACTAGTCTGCAACAAAAGGTGCAATTAGGTCACTTGTGCGGCCAAAATTTACCTTGGTATGTTTCGAAAATAATTCAAGTAGTGAAAAGCATAAGTGTAGAATTAAGGTATGATGTAAGCGCCAATAAGAACAATGGAAGGTCACAAGCAAAGCGAGGAACTTGGTTTAATCAGGATTGCTTACTAAAGGAAAGAGAAGTTAAGCGAGAAGAACATAGTCTACGGAAAAAATTTGTGCAAGCCAGGGCAGAAAACCTAGTAAAAATAAAGAGGCAATATATCGCCCTAATCTGTAATGCTAAAAGGACCTATAGAGAAATGTGTTGGGGCAAATTATTGGAAGCAATCGAAGCCAAGAATACATGGCAGTTGTGGAAGCTAATCCAGTCAGCAACGGGACCTTCGGTTGCTCCGATGATTTGCGTAGTGGAAGAGGGGGCGTGGGCAGAGTATATACAGCAATAATACGCCCCTGGGAGCGGGACTGAAAATGAGGCATCTGGGGACTGGCGAGGCCGAGTAATGTAAATGTATTGCGACTTATATAGCGCACGTATCACCTGAAGGCATCAAGGCGCTTGCTTAGGGAACCCGTCCTGGTATTCCCCTGTGAGAAACCCCGGCAGGGTATCCAGAAGGTGAAAGCCAGGCATCCCGCCGCGAGGGGCCATAGTGGAGATTAAGCAAGCTATTGCCCAGAGTCGCAGAGTGTGACCCCGTGAGTCGAGTAGGCACCAGAGCGAGAATTGTCGAGTCCATGGAATTTTTGAGCCCGAGACCCGCCGAGGCGGGGAATCGAACCCTGGTCCACGGCCGATCTCAGCTTCCGGGTCTGCCGCCTCTAACCACTGAGCCACGCTTCTCCACTCTCCAGTAGAGGATCTAAAACAAGAATGTTTAACAACAAATGTCCTTAGGACAATAAAGACACTAAACCTAACTAAAGCTGCAGGCCCAGATAATTTACCAGCCCTGATATTAAATTCAAACCAGACTTGGTGGGCGGAATTCTACGTGAAAATGTTTGCCTTAATTTTAGACCAAGGGACTATCCCCCCAAACTGGAAGGGAGCCATAATAAGACCGCTACATAAGAAAGGGGATGTACATGCCCCGAAGAATTATAGGGTAATCAACCTATTGGATATAGGAGAAAAAATGTTCTCTAAAATAATTCTTAGTAAGCTAAAATCTTGGGTGGAACACAGATCTATCATTACGGTCGAACAAGGGGGCTTCAAAGAAGGCCACTCCACGATAGATCATTGTTTTGCACTGTGGGCATTGGCCAGGAAATCGATGGAACAAAATGGCAAATTATTTTGCTGTTTAGTCGATTTCCGAGCGGCGTTTGACACAGTGGACCGAAATAGCCTTTGGGAAGTACTGGAAAACTATGGAATGCCACAGGGTATATTAAACATCTTAAAATAATTACATAGTGGCAATTGGGCCCAGGTCATTAGAGACATAAAGGGCTCACTAACCCATAAAATTCCAGTAAAGAACGGTTTGAGATAAGGGTGCGTCTTGGCACCCTTGCTTTTTTCAATCTTCTTGGCAGACCTTCCAGGGGACTTGGAAGTTGAAAAAAGTGCGAGCCCACGAATGAATAACAATAAAGTGTCATGTCTCTTATACGCTGATGACCTTGTGATCTTAGATCAAACTGAAATGGGCCTCCAAAGGAAACTAAATGTGTTCAATAAGTACTGTGATAAAAAGCTCTTATATGGAATATGGAAAAAACAAAGATCCTATGTTTTGGAAAGAGGGTAAACAATTTTAATTGGTTTTTAGGACAGGATAAATTAGACGTAGTAGGTGAATATAAATACTTAGGCCTCTGGTTTAATAGCTCATTAAAGTGGAACACCCACTTGGAGGCACAAACGGCAAAGGCTTATTCTTCGGTCTGTGGTCTGAAAAAATTTAATAAAGATTACGGTGATATGTCACACAGACCGCATTTAAAGGCTTTTGAAGTTATGATCCCCCCACAAGGGCTTTATGGAGCAGAGGTGCTTTTCCTGAGTGGTAAAAGAGGGTGGGACCGGGAAGAAGGTAAAATTCTGAAAATGTTGCTGTCCTTACCAAATAGCTCCATGATTCAAGCTATTAGAATGGAGGTGGGCTTAACATCATGGGAAGTAAAGACTCAATTGTCCTTAATAAGATTTTGGAACCGACAGGAGCCTGGTGGTGATGAGAAGGTCTCAATTTGGTGTAGAGAGGAAATTCGAGTAAGCAGCTTACGCTGGGCGCGAGACGTGAAGAAAACCCTCCAGACGGTAGCCGCGCACTTGAAATTGAGCCTCTCCCCACCATTGTTGAATATTGTCTGCACTAAAAAAATGCTTAGAGACCAAGGGCTTGAATACTCCAGATCAAAAGCCATGGACTATCTGAGGCTAAAAAAATCGGTGAATTGGGTAAAGAATGAATGGGAAAAGGAGGTCCGGTTCCCATACCTGGATTTACTGCCAAGTAGTTGGCTAAGACATGAAATCTGGAAGGTTCGGGTGGGCCTAAATCCATGGAAGATTGAAAGAAAAATAAGAGTTGCCCTGATCCAACCGGACGGTACTTGCAAATGTGGTCTAGGAGTAAGAAATGATATTTTACATATACTGTTTGATTGTACAGAAAACGACCCCCCCCAAACCCCCCCCCCCAAGCCCTACTTGCCAGGCATCCTGGTCCTTCCTCTCCTGATCCTTCCTGTGATTATCCCCACCAATCCGGTCTCTGGAACCAGACCACTGACTGCTTAACCACGTATGTGCATGGTTCGGGCATGCGGTATTACGCTTGTGTGGTCACAGCACACATGGCTTAGCCTGCGTAGTTAATACCGTTTCCCACTTCACACCACTAAACTGTACCAATATTACACATTTGTTACTAACGTTAGAAAAACTATTGAAGTTCACACAAAAACTAAGGTTAAAGATAAGTTATAGGTAGGAAAACATTTTTTTTATTTGTACTTAAATCCAACTTAAACTACACAAACATTGAAATTCTTTAGTATAGTTATATCTTTAAGTTATCATTTAAGCACCACTTACAAAGTTATATAAGTCATACTTATAACTCACATTTATACTTATGCACCACCTTAAAATTGAGATAACTCTTACACAGCCTTCTCACATCACTCGCCACACTACATTAACTATAAAGCACTGCTTCTCCATGCGCTACATATAACCCTGCATTTTACTGAAGTTTTAATGAGCATGTGAAATCACTGCATTCATAACAACACTTATGACATCTCAAATGACACAATTTGCCTGAACACTGCATGGTACAGTGGCAAGTTATAGTAAATGACGTGTGGCGAGTGAGGTGAGAAGGCTGTGTATAGAGGTGTGCGAGTTATCTGAATTTTAAGGTGGTGCATAAGTATAAATATGAGTTACAAATATGACATATAACTTTGCAAGTGGTGCTTAAATGATAAACTAAAGCTATAACTGTAGAATTTCTAATGCTTGTGTAGTTTAAGTTCGTTTTGAATACCAAACATAAAAAAGTTTCCCTAACTGTAACTTATCTTTAACCTTTGTTTTTTATGTGAATACATATATCTTAAAAAATCTTTATTTATAAGTTCATATGAACCAACATTGCAGCAAAGAACATTCGCCAAAGGATCCCGCTTGTTAAGAAGGGAACAAAATTACAGCAGTATAAGCAACAACAGCTGTCCACACATGGGCAGTACATCGATGTATGCAAAGCAGAGGATCCACTTCACCGAAATCATGTGGCACCTCTCCACCCTGATCCAAGACCACTCATGGCTTTGGTCTTCCATGTTAGTAGATGTATTACTAGATGAAACGTCCACACTAGCCAAAAACCTGTCTCCACAGGTGCTCCATAGTTGCATATCTTTCTCTACTTTCTCATCATCCTAATTAGTTTCAGGTGAATCTCTTCCACTAGTGTTCATTCCTCAGCGTCCTCGTCTCCAATGCACTTCCTCTTCGAAGCGGCAAGTCAGGATGGACCCCTCCCAGCCCAGAGAAGCAAAATCAAAATGGAGTCCAGCTTCCGAAACACCCTGACGGGTAGCTGACAGAGGGAAGTTTGCACCACATATAGACACCGCGGAAGAAGCACCATTTTAGAAATAACCACCCTGCCCACCTGGGACAGTAGCAGCATGTTCCGGAATACTATGGTTGTGCACAATGAGTAGATCACCCTGCTTACATTGAAATAAAGTTGTTTGACCCATGAGTGCACCACCAATGATACCCAAGTGGTCTAATTCCCTCCGTAGACCAATATCAGGCAACTGACCCACTGGGGTCCCGACCAGGACAGCAAGAGGGAACAACAGGAACTTACTACAGTTAATATGTACCCCCAAAATGGCGCTTAACTCGTCCAGTAACCAGAGCAGAATCCCTAAGGAGTCTCGGGGGGCCCTGAGTTAAAAGAGTGCATCGTCAGCACGGAGTGAAAAGACCCCAGCCCTAGTCCCCAATCATGCAAATCCTGTGGATCCCACATCTCAAGAGGCTCCATTGTGAGACCGAAAATAAGTGGAGAGAGGGCAACCCTGCCGTGTCCCTCTACCCACATCCCACCAGTTGGACTAGTAATGACCCACCCGAACCCTAACACTTAGCTTGGTATAAAGCACTTTAACCCAATTTCGAAACTGGAGCCCCAACCCCATGATCCGCAGAACCTCTAGCAAGTAACCCAAATTGACCATACCGAAAGCTTTCTCTAGATCTATGGAAGCCAAAAGTCATTTCCTCACGACTGTCATCAACCTCACACATAATATGTGTGAAACGTCTACCCTGTGCTGTGACCAGGTATGAACCTGCGTTGGTCCTCATGCACCAATCCCATCATCACCGGGCTCAATCAAATAGCCAGAAGTTTACAAAGGATCTTAATGTCAGAATTGAAGTCTGTATGCCACCAGATCACTCCTATCCTCTCCCCGGCTTGGGCAGCATACAAATCTCCCCAGCCCGCATGGAGGGCAGCAGCACCCCACTTCCCTTTTAATTCTAATACCCCCTGGATAACCGCCGCTGAAACTTCATAGTAGAACTCCACCGGAAACCCATCTCCACCTGTAGCCTAAGACCGCGGGAGCACATCGGGGCTCCGTGCAGCTCTACAAGGCCGAGACTGGCATCCAGCTCTCTCACTGCCTCCACCCCAATCCTTGGGAAATGCAATTCTGTAAAAAACACCTGATAGGATGCCTCGGTAACCCTCAGGTCTGCCCTTTACAAGACCTTCAGGTACCCCTTTAAGGAGGCCACTATATCCGAATGTGAAGACACCACAGTTCCTGTAGGGGTAACCATATGCGTGACCGGTGGGGTAAATACCTCTCTAGGCAGGATCCAGGCTAGCAGCCTTCCCAGTTTATTCCCTCCATGCAGCCATTGCCGGTATTGCCTCAGGATGTAGCATGACACAGTTTACTGTGTGTGAGGGTAATTTTAAAACTTTTGGTTGTCTCCCTGACTCTGGGTCACGGCAATTTTAACATCAGAGTCCCTCTTCTTTCTGTGTTTATAACGTTGCTACTGGAGGTCGAAGAGGGCTCCTTTTCCTTCTACCCCTTATTCTTTGTGTGTGTTTTGCCTCAGGGTGTACCTGTTCAGCCTATCCCATGTGATTGTATGTGACTCCGTACATCTGCCTCCTCCCATCAGACACCTGAAGAAGCCTACTCACCTCCCTGCAACTCCACCAGTATTGCTAGAGACACCAATAGATCTGTCTGCAGTTGTCACCTCACTCCACACATCAGCCCCAGGCATGACCCCTGCATCACCATCTTCAGCCCCTCCCATTCCATGGCTGTGGTCACTGTACAGCCCCAATTAGTCCCTATATACTCAGTCAGTGCCTGTGACAGGGCCTCCTATCCTACTGCATCAGCCACTACGTCCGCCAGGAATCTCCACAAGCGTGTGTGCTCTACATGGGCACCCCACCACAGTGTGCAAGACACCAGGGAGTGGTCTGAGAGGAATCTAGCTATAAGTGTTACTGTATTTCCTCCGTCACAGGGATCCCACCCACCAGTAGTCTATCCAGTATACATCCTCTGCCGCAGGTAAAGCACCCTCCAAACATCACTCAGTCCCAGATTATCCATCACCTCCCCAATGGCCCGGGCCATGTCAAGGTTTGTACCCTCCCTAGGCAGAGTTCAGTCGAGTGCCCCGTCAGCAACACCATTAAAATCTCCCAGCCAGAGCAGGAGTGTGTCTGCCTCTAAGGCAACCAAGTCTTGAATCACAGGAAAAAAGCGAGGTTCATCCACGTTTGGGCATATTTGTTAAGTACGGAAATCTCCCTGACACCCGACTTACACTGCAGGAGGACATACTGACCCTCCACATATGTCTCAACATATCTGAGAGAAAATGCTGTGCCCAGAGCAACCCAGATCGGAACCCCCAAGCATACGTAGAGTAGGAGGCATGATAGAGCTGGCCCCTCTATTTCTGAGCAAACAGCTCACCCAAGGAATCCTCCAAGTGCGTCTCCTGTAGGCAGGCTATGCTGATTCTAGGGTGCCTCAAATAGGATAGTATTCTATAGCTTTTTATATAGGTCCCTAACCTTCACACATTCCATGTCACAACACAATCACTACTCCATCATCGTGTACCTGATTCCACCTATCCCCATCCAACCCTCTCTGTATTGTGAGGATTCCACCCTGCTGCATTAACATATTTAACAATAAAAAAAATCATCAAACATCCCCCCACCCATGGACAAAAACAGTGCAACATCAGGTATACGTAAGCCCACTCAATTTAAGTGCAGGACCCGCACTTCATCCCAACCTGTCCAAAAGGGACAGGCTCCACTAATCCTGTCTCCCAGCCCATTCACTCCATGCATTCATCCAGTAGAATCATAATATCAGTATCCTACACACATGTCGGATATCTAGGGCAAGCCCCATAGTCCAGAAACCCCTGACCAAAGCTAGTGTTCCCTGCAGGAAAACCCATGCACTTCCACTCATCCGTCAGGAAACATAACACACAGCTCCCAAGCTTACCGCATGTCATCGGGCTGCAAACCAACATATGAACAGAGCACAAACAGAAATATAGGTCAACATATTTAGCAGGTTCGATTTAGTTGTGTGTCCATGCACAATGTATCCGGGACATAGTCTTCAGCAGAGTGTTGTTCAGTGGCCTCCAATCAAGCCCCAGGCCGGGACAGTGTCTCTCCACCAGGCCCCTAACTCCAAGTCTCCCTCAACCTGCATAGACCCATCATCCTGGATTGTCGCTCCGTGAACATCTGAAAGACCAATTCCCACGGGCACATCTCGGGATCGCTCCCATAGGGGTCGTGCCTGGGGACTAGCGCTAGGACCCCCCCCAGGCACCCCGCAGAGCAAGACAAATTTCCAGTCATCTCCCAGACCTCGTCAGGGTGCTTGAAAAAGTTTTTTGTGAATATATATATATATATATATATATATATATATATATATATATATATATATATATATATATATATATATATATTATGACCCTGCAGCACTCTAATAAATTCTGTGTAAATTAACACTCAACTTGGCGTCTCTTCCACAAGGGTACTGACAAAGTGATACAGATATTCACACAGTTTAGTCACTATCCACTATATTTAGTGAGACATTATAAATTGGTCAAGTAAACAGTCAATTACACTGCTACTAAATCCTCCATCCAAATATTTATATATATATATCCACTTATTCTTCAATGCAAATTGTTATAAATATAATGCATATTTAAATAACGAAGCAAACCACATTCACTGGATGATGTCATCAGTGATGTCATCAGTGATGTCATTTGAGATGTCATCAGTGATGTCACTGACCATGTCATGAATGATCTAATATGTGACATCATCAGCAGTGGATTGCGGGTGCGCGAAATATAGTTAGTACAACTAACTATATAGGAGCAATTTCAATGGTTTTGTATGAGTAAAATGTCCAGCTAACTATAACACCATTAAAACTTATACTTTTTTGAGTGAATTTCATAGGTTTTTTAAAAGCTAATTCCTAACTATATAACTCCTGAAACCTATGTTTTTTTCAGTGAATTTCAAAGGTTTTTTTAAATGCTAATTCCTAACTATATAAGGCCTGAAACCTATGTTTTTTTCAGTGAATTTCAAAGGTTTTTTAAATGCTAATTCCTAACTATATAAGGCCTGAAACCTATGTTTTTTTCAGTGAATTCGCAAGGTTTTTTAAATGCTAATTCCTAACTATATAAGGCCTGAAACCTATGGTTTTTTCAGTGAATTGCAAAGGTTTTTTAAATGCTAATTCCTAACTATATAAGGCCTGAAACCTATGGTTTTTTCAGTTAATTTCAAAGGTTTTTTAAATGCTAATTCTATTAGCGGATAACGTTTAAATATCTTAATATCCTAGTGGGACCACCTGAGCAGCCCTAAGGGGTCAGGGTGTTTCTACCCTGCCCCCATTTTGTGTTCTACACATTTGTTTTTCTGCTTTCTTGTGCCTAATTCCTAACTATATAAGGCCTGAAACCTGTATTTTTTTCAGTGAATTTAGGCGTGCCATACTTTTGTCATAAGTAAGACTGTTAGCGCTCTAGTTATTCTTTAGAACACTCTGGGACATTCTGTCATTGGGCTATAGTTGGGCTACATCTGGCTGATATTTGGGCTACATTTGTTTTTTTTTCTCTGGTGGCCATCTTTGGGCTACATTGGGCTACATTGGGCTACATTTGGGCTCTAACATATATATAGCCCAATGTAGCCCAATATATATTTTGTCAAAGTTAATTTTCGTAAAAACCACTGGAGCATATATCTTGAGACATAGCAAAGGCACATCGGGCTACCAGTCCCTACAATTTTGCCAAGTTTGGTGGAAAACCATTCAGCCGTTCGGGCTACAAGTGAGTCCAACCGCCCTATGGAAATGAACATGGGGAAAACATGTTTTGGGACCCCCCTTTTATCTCGGCCCCCGCTTGACGGATCCCCCCAAACTTTCAGAGAAGGACCGGAGCGCCGCGAGGCAAAGTTAAGGAAAATTTCAGGAAGATTTCTCAACCGGCACCAAAGTTATTCCCAATAGAATGTTGCGATTTCCCTATGGAAAACAATCCTAACTATATATACCTATTGGCTATCGCCAGTAGGTAATATATAAATCAAGGGCTTCAGGGCCCGAAACGCGTCATGGCGATCGAGAGGGTGCACAGAAAATAAAGAGCGTTTAAATCATCCTAAATGGGTCCGTTTCGTTATTTGGCCTGCAGTCGTGTTTGCTAAATTTCGGAGTTCCAGTTATATATATATATATATATATATATATATATATATATATATATATATATATATAAATATATATATATATATATATATATATATTATATATTCACTGAAAAAACAAAGGTTAAAGTAATGTTACAGTTAGGTGGATATGTTAATGACAACATTAATGTTTTAAACCCAACAAAACACAGACATTCTGCACTTATAGTCATCAAAGTAAACTATAACTTGAGCCCCAACATGCACTGCTTATGACCTCACATATTACATCACTCATAACATGTTCTATGACATCACGGATGACATCTCAAATGACATCATTGATCAGGCCCTGGGAACCTCATCCTCAAGGCTGTATCTATTATAAAGGGGAGTAAGTCTGTTTGGCCCCCTCCACTAGCATATTTTGCCCCAGGGACCCCAAACCTTGTGGCCTTTATTTTAAATAGGTGGGTGCACCAGTGCCCACCCATGGCACCCACCTTACACATTTTGTGGGGTGTGGGGCAGTGGCACAATGAAAGTTGAGGTGGCCTGCAAAGTACAATGAGGGGTACCCTTCCAGAGTCAGTCAGGAGCTTTCAGGCTAGGGTAATGTGCTGAGTGGGGCCTCCAAGAGCCCGGGCCCCCAGACCCAAATGGCTGCGGGGACCTATAACACGCCACTGTTGTGGGGGGAACACCCAGGGGACCCGCAGCCCGAAGCCAGATCCCCACATGTTGCAGGCTCCTATATTGCTTTGCCCGCAGGGAGCAGCTATTTCTGCTGCTCCTTCCAAGTGGGAGCAATCTGTTGATCTGAACCCCTGCCCACATCAGTTTGGGGGTGGGGGGACATATCTCAAGTCTGCTCCCAACTGGTGGAGCATTTTTAAAGTGTTTGCTCCTTGTTGGCGGGAGAGTCACAAATGCTCCCACCAGGAAACCACTGTGTCCCACTGGTGGGCTGCCCAGGACACAGCAAGACCCTGGGTCTTTTAAGGTTCAGTCCCTTCTCCTTTTTTGCACAGTTTTGCCAAAGGGTGTGGGCTCCCCAAGGTCTATAATGACTTGGAGAGGGGGGACCCATGGCCCCTCTCTTCTTAATTAAAGAAATCGGCACTGGGGATGGGGTCCCCAGGGCCTTTGGAGGCTTGGGGAGGGGTCCACTCAGCACCCCTTCCCTTTTTGTAATATTTGGGCCTGAGGGTGGGCACCCTGGAGCCTCTGATTGCTTAGGGAAGAGGGCCACGTGCACCTCTCCTTATGGAAGGTGACACCAGAGGATGGTCTCCCCAGGGCCTATAATGACTTGGGAAGGGATTCCTCGCTCCCCCTTCCATTAGACAGTGTGGATGCAGGTCATAGGTTCTTTTTGTATTTTGGCCCAAAAGTCAGCCCCATGGTGCCTAGGGGGCCGGGTAGCCCTTCTCTTTCTTTTGAATATTTAAATATTTTAGTGGGGGACGGATGCCGCTACTGGCAGTTGCTTATTTGGTGTGAATCCATGCAGTAGTTTGGGATATATTAAAGAAAAAAGTAATTTTGCATATCAAGGGAACTGAAGGCACCAAAAACTCTTCTGATCTTATGCTGAGCTCTGATTGGCTGCCAACACTTCAAGTAGAAAGCCAAATGCCAGAAAAAAAAAAAAAAAAACAGAAATAACTTTACTCCTTAGCTCTGGTTGTGTGATCCCAGAGGGCAAAAAAAAAAAATTCTACATTTTTGCTCAAAATTGAAGCAGGTCTGCAACTCCGGTGAACTTTTTTTTCAAAAAAGCAAGCGCGAGCTCCTGCGCTTGTTGTGGAAAAAGCTCCTGGCTGTACCAGGTCCTGAGGCATTGTTTAAATAAAGAAAGGGGGAGCATGGGGCTCCCTTTCTGAGGCTTTTGGAGCCATGGGACCACGACCCACCTGGGGCTTTCTTTATACAAAATGAGGGGGACACACACGGCCCCCCATGAGGCTTTATAAGCCCTGTCGGCCACCACCTCCACGAGGCTAAACAAACATTGATGGGGCCGCACGGACCCCCATGGGACCCGGGGACCACCACCTCCTTGGGCAATATTTAAAAAAATATATGGGGTTGCGTGAACCTCCAGGGCCCTGGGGACCACCACATCCCCAAGGCTAAATACAAAGAAATGAGGGGCCCGCAGACTTCCCCGGGAATCTGAGACCACCTCCTCAGTGAGGCGAAATTGACACTAATGGGGAACCTCAGGGACCCGCCTAGTGCACCAGGGACCACTACCTCCCTGGGGCACATAACTTTAAAAAGTGGGAGCTGGGCCATGTGGCCCCCTCCCCTGCTGGGCCACATACAGTCACAGGGACCATCACCTCCCTGGGGCCGGCATGTGCATAACAAAGTAGGGGGGGCATGCAACCGTCTTCCTGGAGCCATTAATGGCCCTGGGGACTGTCATCTCCCAGGGTCAGCATCTGCCATGTCCCAGGGCAACACCCCAGTGACATAGCTGTTTGCTATTGCTTGACAGGAGCATTGACAGCTCCAGCCAAGAAAAAGCAAACACTTCGGTTCCAGCAGGCAGGAGCTGTCAAAGTGCTCCAGCCCACTGGAAGCAAAGCGGGCAAGGTAAGAGATGAAGCAATTTTTCTTCACAGAGGGAGCTCCCTTTCAGCAGCTCCCTCCATGCAGCAGCAAAGCTGGCTCCTGCAGGAGTCAGGGAGCTGGCTGGGACTGCGGTGCCTGTAGCTCCCCCTGTGGTCCCAATCCTGCACACTTGGTTCCAAAGGGCACCCAGGAGACATAGCCAGGCCTCAGGGGATGGGGTCCCAGAGACCGAAATCGGCCTGGGAAGGGGGCCCACAGCCCCCTCCCCATTTGCTGTTTGCTGGGCACCAGGGGATGGGGTGTCCAGGGCCGAAATTGGCACAGGGAAGAGTGCCACGCAACTTCCCTCCCCCATTTGTTTATGGTTGGGCTATGGGGGTTGGGGTCCCCAGGGTCAAAATTGAACCAGGGAGAAGGGCCACAAGGACCCACTTCCCCACTAATCTATTTCAATATTTAAACGGCAGGCCCCGGGGATGGGGTCCTCTGGGCCAAAACCATGCTGGAGAAGGGGGGCGCCATGAGCATCTCCCAATTTAGTGTGTATATTGGGAAATTCCATGGAAGTCACTTACAGACCCAATGACACATTCATGCATCCACTCACAGACACACTCAGACACTCATGCACCCACTCACAGACCCACTCAGAGACTTATGCACCCACTCAATGACTCACATACCCACTCACAGACCCAGTTAGAGACTAATGCACCCACTCACAGTGCCACTAATGCACCCACTAACAAAATGACTCACACACTCATGGAGGCACATGAAAAACCACTCAGACACTCTCACGGCCACTGATAGACCCACTCACACACTCATGCACCCACTTAGACTCTCACCCAACTACTCATAGACCCACTCAGACACTTACACACCCAATGATACATTTATGCAGGCACTCACTGATCCACTCAGACGCTCACACACCCATTGAGACACTCATGCACTTCCTCACACACCCACTGAGAAACACATGCGCTGACACACTCATTTTCAAAGGTTACAGGTTACAGTAGGCAAATGACATTAAAAACATAGAAATTCACTTAAAAACATATGTTACAGGGACGTTATACTTAGGAAATAGAATTTTAAAAAAGCCTTAGAAATTCACTGAAAACACAAAGATTACAAGGACATTATACTAGGCTCAGACTTCATTAGTACACAACCAGTGACATTTATCAGTTATAGTTTGAGCTAACTATAATTTACACCCCACAATGCACTGCTTATGACCTCACATATTACATCACTCATGACATGGTCAGTGACATTACTGATCACATCATCCACAGAACCACTCACAACCCATAAATCTCTCATTCACGCACACAACTATTCACATACCTATTCCCAGACCCATGCATATACTCCCACACGCACTCACTGATCCATGACCACTCACATGCCCATTCACCGATCAATAGAGCCACTCACAAATCTGCTCACTTATACAGCCACTAACTCACCCATACAGCCACTCGTGCACCCGCTTACTCACCAATACAGCCACTCACACATCCAGTCATTTAGACATACAAACACATATGCAGTTACTCACACGCTGAGTCAGTCACCCATACAGCTCCTCACAACCCTACCCAGTCACCCATAAAGTCAATTACTCACCCATGCAGTTGCTCACAGACCCACTCACTTACTCGCGCAGATACTAACACTTGTACACAGTCAAATGTGCAGACACTGACACAAGCACACACTCACCCATGAAGCCACTCTTACATTCAACACTCACCCATACAGTCACTCACACCCACTCACTCTACCATACACCACTTATGCACCCACTTACTCAAATCACATAAAATACACTGTATTCAGTTTTTGTATAAAAGCATAAAAGTAATCTAAAACACTACATTATACAAAAAAGTGACTTAAAACAATACATTATACAGCAAAGTGAAATGATTTACAAGCCTTACTTAAACATCTCATATACAATACATAAAAAGGTTGTGTATTAAAAAAATAGGTATATAATCAATCTTTAAAAAAGAGAGGGGAGTAAGCCCGGGATCCCTACTGGATGTGCCCCGACCTTACATATTGGGACACAGTACATTTCACATTTTGAGCCACTATCAATTAATTGCAGCAGGCTGTAAGCCTCATCGCTGATTTAAAAAAGTTAAGGACATAAAAAACAGTGTTACCAGATAACATTTGTAAAATTAAAAAAAAAAAATGGTTGCACCTGCCTAAACTACAATTTTTTCAAAATGGGAATAATAAAAGTTTTCTGGGGAACCTAGTAATAATTAAAAAACATAAAATAATGAAGCATCTCCTGTGGAGACTTACCTTCTCACACAAAACAGCAAATTTCCTTTTCCAAAATCTTTGGGGGGTGGAAAAAACCTTACAAATCGCTTATTCCTATAGCGGCAAACAATTGAATGTGAGGAAAGTCTTTACACAGGTGCAGATTGTGTAGATCACCGAAATGCCGCGTCGAAAATTTGTTTGTTTGCTAATAAATGTCGTGTTGCAAGTAAAAAGTATTTTTTTTAAATTGTGAATCTAAATAGTTTACATCAAATATGTTTTTAAATATTGTGATCATTTGTTTTAAACTGTATAAAGTGACTTCAGTACTGTACTGATATTTTAATAAATTATTAATAAATAATACACATCGAAGCTCTTGTGTGCAATTGTGCCCTTGTCCAACAGTTATTACTTGACACAAGTAGTTTTTTTAAATGTGGTAACCTGTGTAAAGACTTTCCTCACATTCAATTGTTTGCCGCTATAGGAATTAGCGATTTGTAAGGTTTTTTCCACCCCCCAAGATTTTGGAAAAGGAAATTTGCTGTTTTGTATTTGCTACCCATTCCTTTTCCAGTAAAAGGGTATCTCCCTCTATACTTAGCTAGACTTACTTTCTCAGCCACAGGACTCTAGGCTCTGACCTCTACTACACCCATGAGGCTGTGCCAACAGGAGGTGGAAGAGATCAAAACTAAACCTGGTCAATAAGAAATGATCATAAGTACTAAGGGGCCCTAAGAGATATGGCTCAGTTGATTGCACAGTTTTCAAGATAACAAATCTGGGGACACTAGGTTGCCTCAGTTCTCACTCTTCCCTATCTATTGTCCTCGGACTGAAAAAGGTCTCCCTTACCCAGCCCAGGTCTTTCTTATTCTCTGAATCTTGGTTGCAGAATAGATCAGCTCTTCCCAACCTCCCAAGGCAACTCTTTATGTAAATAAGCCACGGAATATGATGGGCATAATCAAGAGCCATAGACTCCTTCAGGATCAATTTACTTAAGGTTGATCCTTGATTCAGCCAAAGCTTCAACCACAATATTAGGGGGCGAAGGCCAACAGATTGGAAAGATAAGACACACCCAGCTCTTCATGAACCACTAAGTTCACTTACTCACTCATACAGTCACTCACACAACCAAACACTCACCTTTACCTGCCTCTCACATAACCTCTCACTCACCCATACACCACTGATACACCTATTCATTCACTCATACAGCCACTCACACGGCCACTCAGACACCGATACAGCCACTCAAACACCCACTCAGCCACTCATACAGTCACTCACATACACCCTCACTCACCCATACAATATCTCACACATCCACTCACTCACATATACAGCCACTCACTCACCCATACAGCTAGCCACCCACTCACCCATACAGCCACTCAGACACCAACTGACATATGGATACATACAGTCACACAGCCACTTACATAATGTATGTTAGAAATAGTATCACTCATTACTAGTACCCAAAGCTTACACCAAGCTTGGCATGCAACTGGAACTTTACTTGTTTGGTTTGCACTATTATTCTTTCAAGGCTTTCAGACCCAAGTACTTGCCTGAGAGTCCGTAGTCCTAGCATTAATCTTTGTATGAATGAATTTGACTGGGCCTATGAACAATGCTCTACCACTAACCCCACTGAATAGACACTTCAGCTGTGTCTAAAATGGGTTAGGGGAGACCGGGACGAGGAACCAGCATGAGTTTGCTGCCGCATAGGTTGAGGGAAGGGCCAGGCCACAAGCCTGATACAACAAGGTTATACCACTGTAAGGGTAAGCTGCATTTCACTGCTGATGTGTAGGGCCTATTGGCAAACCCCACTGCACACAACTGAAGTATTTATACAGTGGGTTTGACGACTATAGGAGTGTATCACGAGGAGTATGGGCACAGATCCTGTCCCCTGGCCAGGCTTGTCAACCAACTACCCTGTACAAAGCATTTGGTCATATGCAGCAAGAGCTGGCAGCATGGAGATTGGGTGCAAGGCCAATCACAAGGGTCAACTGCAGAGCTTGGCATTCAGACAGGTTCTGTCTCCAACTCACCAGGAGGTCAACTCCCACTATGTATGCCAGCAGCTCTGTGCAGCAAGGTAGGCCTCATTGGAAGTTAGGTTCAGGGCCTTAATAAATCCCACACTGCACACATCTTTCAACACCCATTACTTAGGGCTTACCTTACACACCCATTACTTGGACTCAGCGCCTGGCCTAGGGACAGGACAGGCACTCAACGGCCCACACATCTATATGAAGCATGGGGGTTGGATGCAGTGCCCGGTCTGCAGGAAGGCCATGCTCCAGTCCACCCATGCATCCAAAGGTTGGCGCCTGGGCCTGGCCTGCACCTACATGTAGCATCCTGCTACAATAATCACCGACACCATATAGTACTAACACTGGAGCTTTATTATCATACATCTACTCTCGTCCCTGTCCCTACTCTGACTGCCCCTTCCTGTCCTGTCCCCACCTCTTCCCCTCAGCCCACCTAGCTCCGCCCGACCCAGCTACTGGACTGCTAACTTCTTTACATCTCCCCTTTTCTTAATAAAGTAACAAATGAAGTAGAGATTAGTCCATCTCTTCGATCAGTCTCTTGGGAGGCTGCACGTGACGGCGGGGTCTCGCTGGTGCAGACACGACGCCTTCAGTTGAGGGTTCCTTTACAGGTGAATGTCCGGTGTCGGGTGCAACAGATTCAGGGATGTCCCGGTTTTCAGGCACTGGGACTGCAGTGGTGCCTTCTTGAACTTCAGAGGAGCACTTCTTAAAATGAGAAGCGTTGCGGGTGACTCTCCGTGTTTCGGATTCCGCTGTCACCATAGTGCCCTTTTGTTGGGTAATTGTTAGGGGCTCATCCTTGAAACGACAATCAGTCTTTTGGCGTTGTTCCTGTCTGACAACGACTCTGTCGCCTTCCTTCAAGGAGGGGGATCGGGCTCTCCGTTTGTGGTCCGCATACTCCTTCATTTTGTCTTTGCGGTGCCGATCTGTTACAGCCATTTCTCTGTGTTGTTGATCCGACGGAGGCTTTCTCAGTGCTCCATCCCATGTGGGGATCCGATTCCTCATTGTCCTCCCGAGCATGGGAGTCGCAGGGCATTGGCCCGTTGTGGAGTGGGGAGTGGTTCTGTAGGCACTAAGGACCTCGTTCAGTGCTGACTGAAGATCTTTCTTCTCGGCCGTGGCTTGTTGGAATGTTCTCTTAATGGTGGACATGAATCTTTCCACAGTGCCGTTGGCTTGGGGCCAGAGTGGCGTGACTTTGCGATGGTGAAAGTCCATGTGTTTCGCGAAGTCGCTGAATTCATGACTATTGAATGGGGGCCCGTTGTCCGTCTTGATGACCCTGGGGACACCCCAAGTCGCGAAGACCTCTTCAAGTACCTTGAGGGTGCATGCGGCACTGGTGGATGATATGAACTGAGCCACTGGGAACCTGGAGTATTCATCCAGGATGACGACTACGTACTTCCCGGATTGCAGGGGGCCATAGAAGTCCATGGCAACTTCTTGCCATACCCCATCAGGCAATGGGGTCATCTGTAGAGGTGCAGGTGGATTACTGTGGCTGGTCAGTTGACATGGGTGGCAGTCTTTCAACGTGTCTTCAACCATCTGGTCGAGTGCTGGGAACCAGACACGTTCTCTCAGAGCTCTTTTGGTGGAAACGACTCCTCGATGGCCTTCGTGGGCCAAGTCGATTACTCCTTGTCTCAGTGTCGCTGGTATAACTAGTCTGTGATCTCTGAGGAGGAGGTCGTCACCGGTTACAGAGAGTTCATCGGAGACATGTCGGAAGGCTTGGAGTTCTTTCTTGACAGCAGGGCTTTCCTCTTCCTCCTGCGGGTGGTATCTCCATCTGTTGGTTCGGGTACGCTTTATTACTGCTTGTAGGATGTTGTCTTGATTGGTCGCTTCCCGAATGGCGTGCATGGGGATGGCTGGTGGACGAGCCTGATTAGCCACAAAGAGTATATATTCTTCCGCGATGGAGGGTGCAGTCTCTGATGAGTCTCGGGGGTGGCGAGACATATAGTCAGCTGGATTTTCATCCTTCCCCGGTTTGTGAATGATCGAGAACGTGTACTCTTGCAGCCGCAAGCCCCACCTTTCAATCCTGGGGGGCATCTTGCACTTGGGATTCCCATAGATTGTGACAAGTGCCTGATGGTCGGTTATGAGTGTGAAGTGCTTCCCGAATATGAAGATGTGAAAATGTTTGCATGCCCACACGACGGCCAGGCTCTCTTTCTCCGGTTGGGAGTATCGTTTCTCAGGGTCTGTTAGGCTCCGACTGGCATAGGCGATGATCCTCCTCTGATCTGACTCATGGTCGTACTGTGCCAGGATGGCCCCTAAGCCCACGGGGCTCGCGTCCACAGTGATTTCCGTTTTCCTCTTGGGATTGAAATAGGAGAGGCACTTGGCTGATTCCACAGCGCATTTGATGTCCTTGAAGGCACGCTCACACTCCGGGGTCCACACAAATTGCGCGCCAGCTTTCGTGAGGAGCCTCAGTGGGTGACTTACGGTGGCATAGTCACGAATGTAGCGGGCGCAGTAGCTAGCCATCCCAAGAAAGGAACGCAGGTCGTTGATGTCCGCCGGACTCTTGGTGTTGTTGAGCCTGGCGATCTTGTCCGGATCTGGTTTCATGCCACTCGCTGAGAAGATGTGTCCGAAGAATTTCAGGGTCGACTGATGAAATTCACATTTTTCCTTGTTGAGGGTCAACCCAGCTTCCATCAGAGCGAGGCAGACACGATCGAGGGCGGTGTCATGCTCTTGCGTGTCCGAACCGTAGACCAAGATGTCATCGCTGTAATTGAGGGCGTTAGGGATGTGGTGGATGACGAGACGTATGGCCTCTTGGAAGATCTCGGCGGCCGATGAAACGCCAAAACTGAGCCGTTTGTAGCGGAATAGACCAAGATGGGTGGCAAACGTCGTGATGGGGCGAGAACTGTCGTCCAGCTCGAGCTGATGGTAGCCCTTGTTCAGGTCCAGTTTAGAGAACACGGTTGCCCCGTTGAGCGCCGTGATCATGTCGCTCAGGAGTGGACCTGGGTGTCTCTCCCTCTCGATGGCCGTGTTCGGCAGACGCATGTCCACACAGAGACGGGCTTTGTTTTGGGACCCCTTCTTGGGGACGATAACCACCGGGGACACCCAGGGAGTGGGGCCCGCAGTGCGCTCAATGATGTCAGCGTCCAAAAGTTCTTGCAGTTCACATTCAACCGCGGATTGCAAGTGGAATGGCACTCTTCGCGGGTGTTGGGCCACCGGTTTGACTTGCTCGTTGATATGCAGATGGATTTGACGGCCTTTCAGTTTTCCCAAACCTCGGAAGAGGGAAGGGAATTTTCCAGCGCAGTCCGAAATGTCATGGACATTGAAGAGGATGTGCACCAACTGAAGACGTTCAGCTGTGGGGAGACTCAGCAGACAGTCGGCCTCAGGTCCTTTAATGGCGTGGATAACTGCCGGGATGGACAGCTTGCCATGCGTGAGGGTGGTGTCAAACTTGCCCAGGCATTGGAGAGGTTTCTTCGCCATCCAGGTGTAGACGCGGACGGGCGCAAAATGCAAATGTGGTTTGGGGTCCATTCGGTCATGTTCGGCAACAGATATGTAGTTGAGCGACGCTCCGCTGTCCATCATGAACTTGGCGGCGTGGTTGCCCACTTTGATGTTGAGACGTGGATAGCGTTTGAACTGATCATGGTCAGCAAAGTTGACATATTCGGTGGTGTATGACTGCCTGGATGAGGACGATCTTGAATCTCTTGACGGAGAACGACGGTCCCACCTGGAGCGTCGAGAGTCGTGGCTGGAGTGTGAGGACGTGGGAGATCTAGGAGGCTCTTCCTGGACCGCTCTGATGTGATGACGCTTGGCCTCCGATCGTGAGGGTCGCTGCGACCCATCTTGTCTGTCACTGTCGTTGCGTTTTTCTTTGTGGTAATCCCCACACATGGCCTCAAAGTGGTTGGACCGTCCACATTTTCTGCACCGTTGGCCCATGGCAGGGCAGGAGTCGATGTGAGGGTAGTCGTACCCACACCTGAAACATCGCCTCGTGCGTTCAGGTCGTCGATCTCTCCTTTCCGATACTTTCCTCCTGTAGTCCGGGCGTCGCCTGGGCGAGTACTTGGAGCGCCGCGATCTGTCTCGCGGGTGACGTCTTCCACTGTCGCGCCGATCCTGTCGCCCTTGCCGTCGTTCAGTGACACGGTTAGCGTGTTCACGGCTGGTACCGGGTCCGGTCTCAATTTCCGCCGCGTTTTCTTCAGCTTGGTCGTATAGTCGGGAGTTCTCTTCGATTTCTGCTAGTTCCTGTGGTTTCCTTAGTAACCGCCGTCTCAGCGATTCCGAGTGACACCCAGTGATTATTTGAGATTTGATGGCGGCATCCGGCGAGAAGTTAGTAAAGTCACAATGTTGGGACTGTCGTCGCAGTCGATGTATGAAGGAGCTCAGTGGCTCTTCCTTTCCCTGGCGCTGCTGGTGAAATTTGTGTCTCTCATAGTCGACGTTTCTCTTATGCAGGAAACGGTTATTTAGAACGTCTCTTACTTTGGCATAGGTATCACCATCTGTGGCCGGGATCTCTCGTACGATCTTGCTTAGCTCGCGCCCTCCTAGATTGCGAAGGGCTATTATCTTGTCTTTGTCTGGTTCTATTTTGGACCCTTCAATGTAGTCCTCAAAGTCCTCTAGCCATTCTTGCCATTTCAGGCCCATGCTGCTTCCTGTTGTGACTGACAGTGGCTCCGGAGCGCGCAGATGCGTGCCTCCCTTGACTTCAGATTGCGCGGGAGGGTTAGACATCCTGGCGGTGAGTCGTAGGGCCTGTGTCGGCTTCCTGCTTTAGAGACTGGGGCGCGTTTCCAAGGGTCGTCCCCTCGTAGCTATCAATGCTTGTTGCTTTCTTATTATCAGTATTTATTCTTGTTTTTAACTGGCTCTTGTTAGGGCTTGTTCACTTTTTTTTTTGGTTGTCTGACTCAAAGATGGCCGCCCATGAAACTCACAGGGTACGTCCTTGAAGTCCGCCTGACTCAAAGATGGCCGCCGCTATGGGAATCTCATTTCCCACGAGATCTCATTCAAGCCTCCATTCTCCACTCGGCACTCACCGGCAGCCGATTTCCTCAGGCAGCTCACCCTCCGCACCTCTCCAGACGCTCCTCGGACACCGGAGCAGTCAGACGCGATCCAGGCGAACTCCCGGTTCACTTCGTGGCTTGCGGGCGATGTCTCACGCATCGGGGGTGAGCTTTTCTTTCGTTTTGGCGCGAACAGCGCTCGTTCAGCACCGCTTGGCAGGCGGTCTTCGTGGGGCGCCGTCCTCCACGCTGGGGCACTTTCTCTTCTCTTTTGGGGCTTGGCAGAGTCAGGGTAGGCTCGTGGCTTCTGCTCCTGCAGCACTTACTGGTCCCTGCACGCTTCCTGCGCGAGTCGCGTTTTGGCGCGAAGGGGTCTCTTCTTCCTCGAGCGTTCAGACGCTTGGTGCCTCGGCTCCCTCTTGGGTCCCTCTCGACTGCTGGGGGGGGGACAGGGTCACCTGCTACCGGCCTCTCGTGGCAGGTCGAAACTTCGTTTCTTTGGTCAGCGTCTCCTTCTCCTCGAGGCTGCCTGGGGACAGGGCTCTCTTGTGAGGTTCTGTGGGTTGGGTTCAAGCGGATCCCACCCTCGTCGCCAGCTGTAGCATCCTGCTACAATAATCACCGACACCATATAGTACTAACACTGGAGCTTTATTATCATACATCTACTCTCGTCCCTGTCCCTACTCTGACTGCCCCTTCCTGTCCTGTCCCCACCTCTTCCCCTCAGCCCACCTAGCTTCGCCCACCCCAGCTACTGGACTGCTAACTTCTTTACACTACATACTGAGCCAACCCACCCTTGAATTCAACCCCTTCTGTGCTAATCCTTAAGCCATGACCGACAGTGCATAATGAAACCACGGTTGTGTTCTACCATGTCCTGCACTGATGCACAGGCTCACTAGGTCACCACTCATTTTTTTTAAGAACAAAAAATTTTGATTGCATGATGCTAGCTTTTGAAAGATTTGCAAGCTCTAACTATTTGAAATGATTTTTTTTATGTTGAACCAATGTTTCTTCTGTGCCTACCATCATTCACACTCAGCCTTTTCATTCCACGTGCATGTCTTTGTTGCTATGGTCTTTTGAAACCTGTAAATCTTCCCATAACCAGCGTTACAAGATGATGCCCAAAGGGTAGAGCAGAATAAAAAAGCTAAAGTGAAAGGTTGGTGGGCCCATGGACCGACCTGAGAGTCTGCTGTGCTCGAGTTCGTCCTACCTGCTTCGTTTAGCCTGCTAGCCAAGCCCTCCAAGCAAACTTACTGTGCAAGGAATTCAGCCATGTGCAGTGGGGAATGACCACTAGGGAGTTTAGGAATAGGGCCTGGCTTAATTCCATGTACACACAGGTTTGCTGTGCAGGATGTTGGATGAAGGGCTGGGCCTTAGGCTAATCCTGCAATCAAAGATGGCGCCACAGAATTTTCCATTTTACCTTCCATGCTACAAATGTGCACATTCTTCCAAGCTTCTTAAGCCTGCAATGGAATAAATAACCCCACATGACCCCAAATTAGATTTTGGATGTATCACTATTTTTTATTATTCTGGTCCCATACAGGAATTTATGTCTTGCCTAAAACAATGTATGAGCATGTCACTTGGGAGTTAAAGGACTACATTTTCAATCATTGTCGTTTATTTTAATTTATTTTTGCATCCAGTATTTATTGTGGCTCGTAAAAGTAGCATTTGTGCTTAGGGGATATCATGTACTGTAGAAGAAAATGCACTGCAGAGAAATAATACATATACACATTTCCTGTTCTCAGACTCTGGCAAGCGAAATAACCTGCCATGTCTACTTACACTTATTTACTGTGTCCGATTTAAAGCCTGAACAGAAGTGCATCTTACAAAAGGTAATGCAATTGGTACTGAAATGTTGTCTAGACTGCCCAGGTTGTTGAATTATTCAGTACATTAAAGCGATTCCACATAGCTAAAAGGCACTTGCTGAAAATGAGAGGCTTGCATTCACTTAATTTGTTCCGTCCAACACTTCCAGGTTGTCTCTGCTCTGCTGTATTGTAAAAATGGATTATTGAGGCTTGATGTGGTGTTCAATGTCCATGTAACCTTTATCTAACCTTTGCAGGAAATGCTCTGATACGTGTTTCGCAGTGTTTAAGCCTCTGTGGTTCTTTTCCTCAACTTCAAAGCTTGTTTTGTATATTTTCTTAATTAATTCATGGAAACCATTCTTTTTTAAACTTTTTGCTCCTCGAAGTCTCATGAATGCCCACTCACTATTTGACGTAATATGTAATTCTTGCTGTTTTGCAGACAAAATATAGTCCTTACAGTTCTTGAGGAAAGCGTCTAAGAAAGTGACGTACCTAGACCTTAGGCGGCCTATGGCGGTTCCTGCGATTACCGCCCTGCGGCGGCTGCATGTTAGAACAGGGGGGAAGGGGGGGGGGGGTTGCTGGCGAATCCTGCGTTTGCCGTCCTGCGACGGCAACAGGTAAGAGCACTGCCCCCAAAACTCGTGATGCCCCAGGCGGACCGCCCCTCCGCCCCCACCTTGCTACCCCACTGATCTAAGAGATGAAGTTGGAAAAAGGACATGCCAAATTCACCCACCAATGGTTGACTTTCAGATTGCGGTGATGTCATACAATATCTGCCCAGGCTCTCTTTATCAGTCACTGTTGACACACTAGTCGAAGCTGGCTGCTGCAGCCAATCACTGAATAGCACTGTGGATCTTGAGTATATGCAGTGGTGCATGCGTTTTAACTCCTGTCTTTGATGTTTTTCTCTTTGGAAAGCCAGTGTAGCTTGCCAATTGAGCCATGGGTAACTCACAAATCACATCTTTATCTCTAAAAAGACAGAAGTCGTTAAACAGAGAGAAGTGTTTGTTGGCAGTACTATCAATATAGAAACAGGACAGACAGCAATTATATGTATGTTTTCTATATATTGCTTTTCATACCTGTTGGGAAGAGAATGTCCTCTGCATGATATGCAAGTATGCAACCCTGCCTTGATTTGTTCGTAGACAAGTCTGGTGTATTTGGGACCATTCCCAACCTCAGCGTCCATCACAATCATGCATGTTTTCTGAGTGACATGGAGATCCAGGGTGGGCTTCTATCGTATGGGTATTGGGGCACACCAAGCATGCCTTTCTTAGTGAATGTGACTACCATCAGCTTGCTGGACTACTTGAGACTTGCATTGGTGGCAGCATGTACAACTGATGGTGGAGGAACACGCCTTTTCTTCTGTATCTGCTGATGGTGGAGCAGGCTACTGGCCTCACAGTACTAAAGTTCTGCCCGACTCTTTCAACTGGATTCTTCACTACATTCAGTGTGGATGTGGCATGGCTATGTTATAATGACGTGACCCCACATGAGCTCAGAATGCATGTTTCCTGTTTAACCTTGGGCCCATCGGAATCCAATTTGGATTGACACTTGAGACATGCTGAATAAAGTTGAAGTGGAGGTAGACTGCCAGACAAGCACATAACACTTCTTGCTTTCTATTGCCTTTATGTTGGATGGATGGAGTCAATGGGCACTTTAGAAATATCTGCATTTCCTTTTTTACTGGCATCACAATTAGGCATAAATAGAGGGTGTTGGGAGCTGGAGACCATGATCTATTTCAAAGCGCAAGGCCCGTGTCAAGAATTCCCATTTAGTTCCCCTTCAGATGTCACTCCTGAAAGGCTGATGGTTGCATGGCGCGAACGATGTCCTCAACTTTCTGCCAGTGTTTCGATTTCTGACAGTAGACATCTCCCACACCTTTGCTTAAAGGATAAGAGAGAGTCTGGCTTGCACAAGGATGGATACACAAAATGGCCAATCCTGCCTGTTCAGTAAAAAAGGGCAGAAGAGAAATTCAGACTCCCCATCTGGAATCAGGGGTGTAGTTTAGTGAGGTTCTAGGGGTGTAAATCTCAAATTTCCTAAGTGGACTGCTGGGTGGAGGGGTTAAAATGACATAGGCTAGGAATGGACTGTTTCGACGAGGGACAGGGTAAGCACTGATTTGCTTTAGGTGGGCATCTGTCATGAGTGGCACAGAGGGCAAAAAACGATGGGTTGGAATGTTACCCCGAGTGATTGACACTGGTTAGACTATTTGAATACATTCATCTCATCACCTTTTGGGTGTTTGCTTTCAATCAATCAATCAAGAAATTTGTAAAGCGCACTACATACCCGTGAGGGTTTCAAGGCGCTGGTGGGGGGGGCGCTACTGATCGAAGAACCAGGTCTTGAGAAGTCTTCTGAAGGCCAGCAGGTCTTGGGTCTGTCGAAGTTTGGTGGGGAGGGTGTTCCAAGTCTTGGCGGCGAAGTGGCAGAAGGATCTGCCGCCGGCGGTCTTTTTCCGAATGCGTGGGACCGTGGCGAGGCCGAGGCTGGCTGAGCGGAGGCTGCGGGTGGGGGTGTAGAAGCTGAGTCGTCCGTTGAGGTATGCTGGTCCGGCGTTGTATAGGGCTTTGTGTGCGTGGATGAGGAGTTTGAGGGTTATCCTCTTGTTGATGGGGAGCCAGTGTAGGTCTCTCAGGTGGGGGGTGAAGTGGCTGCGTCGGGGGATGTCGAGGACCAGTCGTGCCGAGGCGTTCTGGATGCTTTGCAACCGTCTCAGGAGCTTGGTTGTTGTTCCTGCGTAGAGGGCATTTCCGTAGTCCAGCCTGCTGGTGACGAGGAGCTGGGTGATGGCTTTTCTCGTTTCGGAGGGGATCCACTTGAAAATCCTGCGGAACATTCGGAGGGTGTTGAAGCAGGATGTGGAGACGGCGTTGACCTGCTTGGTCATGGAGAGGGTGGGGTCGAGGATGACCCCCAGGTTGTGTGCGTGGTTGGTGGGTGCTGGGGCTGTTCCCAGCGAGGTGGGCCACCAGGAGTCATCCCAGGCTGAGGGGGTGGAGCCGAGGATGAGGACCTCCGTCTTGTCAGAATTCAGCTTCAGCCTGCTGTCCTTCATCCATTCGGTGACGGCCTTCATTCCCCTGTGGAGGTTGACTTTGGTGGTGAGAGGGTCTTCAGTGAGGGAGATGATCAGCTGGGTGTCGTCGGCGAAGGAGATGATGTTGAGGCTGTGCTGGCGGGCGACATGGGCGAATGGAGCCATGTAGATATTGAACAGCATTGGGCTGAGAGAGGATCCTTGTGGTACGCCGCAGATGATCTTGGTGGTCTTGGAGCGGAAGGGTGGGAGGCGGACACTCTGGGTTCTGCCGGAGAGGAAGAATGTGGTCCAGGCCAGGGCCTCCTCTTGGATTCCGGCGTTATGGAGGGGCGTTGTTAGGGTGCGGTGGCAGACCGTGTCGAAGGCGGCTGAAAGGTCCAGAAGGAGGAGGGCGGCTGTTTCTCCTTTGTCCATAAGGGTCTAGATGTCGTCTGTGGCGGCGATGAGGGTGGTTTCAGTGCTGTGGTTGCAGCAGAAGCTGGACTGGAATGGGTCCAGGATGTTGTTGTCTTCGAGGTATCGGGTCAGTTGTCTGTTGACAATTTTCTCTGTGACTTGCGCCGGAAACGGGAGCAGGGAGATGGGTCGGAAATTCTTGAGGTTCTTGGGGTCCGCCTTGGATTTCTTCAGTATGGTGATGATCTCGGCGTGCTTCCAGCTTTCCGGGAAGGTTGCTGTCTCGAAGGAGATGTTGATTGCTTTCTGGAGATGGGGGGCGATGGCTGTGCTGGCTTTGTTGAAAATGTGGTGTGGGCATGGGTCAGACGGGGATCCGGAGTGGATGGAGTTCATGGTCTTGATGGTGTCTTCGTCGGTGACGTTGGACCAGGCGATCAGGCGGTTGGTGCGCATGGTGGTTGCAGGGGTGGTGGGCTCGACGGTGGATTTGGGGGTTGTGGCGTTGAAGCTGTTGTGGATGTTGGTGATCTTGTGGTGGAAGAAGTTGGCCAGTGAGTCGCAGAGGTTTTGAAGGGGGGAATGTTGTTAGTGTTGGAGCAGGGGTTCGAGAGCTCTTTCACGGTGTTGAAGAGCTCTTTGCTGTTGTGTGCGTTGTTGTCTAGGCGGTCCTTGAAAGTGGTCCTCTTGGTGGTCCTGATGAGTTGGTTCTTGTGGGCAGTGTAGCTTTTTGGTGTTCGTTCGCGGAGCCAGTTCTTTTCCAGTTTTTGACAGGTGCGCTTGGAGGCTTGGAGGTCTTCGGTGAACCATGTAGCTTTCTTCCTGGAGTGGTTGGCCGCGGGGGTCCTGAGTGGAGCGAGGGTGTCGGCGCAGTCGTTGATCCACTGTTTGAGTTTGAGGGCGGCGGAGTAGGGGTCGGTGAGGTCTGGGGTTGGTCTAGGGGCGAGGGTGGTGGTCAGTTAGTCTTCAGCGTGGCATCTGTTGAGTGCGGTGGTGCGTGGTGGGTTTCCTGAAGGTGAAGTGGACGCATCTGTGGTCGGTCCAGTGGGGTTCGGTGGTGTAGTTGAAGGAGACGCGGGGACTTGCGGAGAAGATGGGGTCGAGCGATTGTCCAGCGGCATGGATGGGTGTTGTTACGAGCTGTCTGAGTCCGAGGTTGGCGAGGTTGTTGATTAGGGCAGTGGTGTTGACATCGTTGTTGTCCTTGAGGTGGAAGTTCAGGTCCCCGAGGAGGATGTAGTCCGTCGAGGCGAGCGCGTGGGTGCTGATGAGGTCGGCGATGGAGTCGCTGAACTGTAGTCGGGGTCCGGGTGGTCTGTAGACGAGGGTTCCTCTGAGGGTGGTGTTGCTGTTGGTGTGTATCTGGAAGTGCAGGTGCTCGGCGGTGTTGAGGGTGTCATCGGTGTTGGTCGAGACTCTGATGGTGTTCTTGTGGACGATGGCGATTCCCCCTCCCACTCCGTTGGTGCTGTCTCTCCGGAAGATCTTGTAGCCTTCTGGGATGGCGATGGCGATGTCTGGTGCTGATGTGGTGTTCAGCCAGGTCTCCATCGGGAAGGCGACGTCGGGGGCGGTTGAGTCGAGGAGGTCCCAGAGTTCAATGGCGTGTTTGCGAGCGAAGCAGGTGTTGAGGAGGATGCATTGGAGGTAGTTGGGATCTTTGCTTTACGGTTTGGTGGGTTGGATGCTGGTGAAGCTGAAGTTCTGGCAGGTGAAAGGCCCATGGGTGCGGTTTGGTGTGGCCCGGTAGCAGGGGTGTTCTCGTCCGGGGTTGAGTGCGTGGAGGGTGCTGGCGCCGTAGTGCAGTCGGGTGAAGGGGTGTCTTCAGGGTCCAGGGGTTCTGTTGTTGGGCGCGGTCCAGGCGCGGACGGGCGCAGACAGGCTTGCCTTTGGCACGCCAGTGGCGTGCCCGCGGAGCGCGTCGCCTGCGCGACCGCGCAGCGGCCGCCATAATAAGGGGATGTGGGAGGGAGGAACAACTGGATGGGGGGGGGCAATGGGAGCGGGGGGGGCGGGGCCACCGGGGACGCAGCGGCGGGAACAGGACCGGCGAGGGGGGAACAAGCACGGGCAAAGGCAACAAAGCGGGCAACAAATCAGGCACTGAGCAACAGGCACAATTGAAATACGGGCAATAAGCACGGGCAAAGGCAACAAAGCGGGCAACAAATCAGGCACTAAGCAACATTGGTATGCCTGGAAAAGTGACACTGGCAGCGCTTTCCAACCTTACTATGACAATATTTGTGAATTCCAAAAAGGGCTACATTTGACCCTTTCAATGAGTACTTCTATGGATGCAGATTTGCTATATTTTTGGTAAACCAATCACTATATATTTAAGATCTAAAAAACGAACAAGTAATAACCTTTAACTGAAAGGAGAATGTCTAGAAAAGCAGCCACAGACATAGCAGATCTGACTCAAGGCCCTCAGACCTAACTACCAAACCGAGAATGCAGTCGAGCTGTGTCACACCCCAAACACCGCCGCTGAAGCTGCTTGTCCCATCTGCACCTGTTAGTTCTCCCTGGGAACTCATGACAGTGGTCACGTACAACACAATCACCTGGAGTTCCTGCCATGTGATCACGTATAATAAACGTATTTTCACTGCATACACCCATCTTTGCCTCTGCTGCAAGATGCTTTGATGATTGAGTTGTCACATTGAGTCATATGGGCAGGGCTCTATGTTTCTAGTCCTTGTCTTTTGCAGATAATTTTATCAAGTAAATGATGGCCCTGTGTACTGAGCCCAAGTTGCAAATAGAGTAGGGCGCACTAGCAAATTAATAGGGTGAGCCAAGCCAGAGCTGCAGAATGGGTCTGCCTTGGCTCTAAAAGTCTGTGCATGAGCTGAGTCATGAAAACATTTGGCATGTATATTGTGCAAAAAATATAATGTAAAAATGTGATACAATCTCTTCAGAATTCAAAAAAGTTTATTTCTTTAACATGCGTACATCAGATTATACCACCGGATAGATGCATGTTTATTAAAAGTGATACTATTTAGAAACATTAATGGCTCGCCCCCAACGACAAAGTCATTAGTGAACTTAGAGGCAAGTCAGTAATCATATAAACCCTAAACATAATCTAGATTATTATTATAGATGAGCACTATTATAGTGTATTATATCAAACATAAGAGTTGCTTGTACAGCGCACATCCTGAACTCAAGCATTTAAAATGCGATAATAAAGAAAAGGAGGCTCCGTAAAATAAAATATTTTCCTAGGATCACACAGATCGGACAAGCAGTATGCTGGTATCAGTTCCAGGTTTTCTGGTTTCACATCTTGAAATTCAGCCACCAGGTGGGTATCTCTCTCTCTCTACATTTGCAGCAAAGGTCACTATTTTTTCTTTCATTCAAGACACACGAAAAACAACACCGACAAAGCAGATCAGACTCAGGGCACACAGTCACAATAACCAGGCCAAGATTGTTTTAATTTGGGCATGTCACAACCCAAACACCCTCCCTGAAGCTACGCCCCTGCAGAGGAGTCTCCCAAAAGGACAGCTGTAGCTCTGGTCAAACAGACTCATTGAGCTTAGCAGCGATGACTGCACTGTGCTGTCTTGGAGACGAGCAGACCTGCCGAAGCCCGTTGTGAGCCCCGCACCCCTGTCAGCAATTTGTATTGGTGAGGATTATGTTTTTGTTCTCACGGGATCCTTGAACACGTGGATTATTATTTTTTACACATATAGGAAGTACACTCACATTTAGGTTTCTTCCTCTTGTTTTCATTGGGTTGAGGCTTTGTCTTAAAACGCACGCACATTGTCTTTCTGGAAAGAAGGTAACCAATGATGATAAGCGGGTTTCCTGGCGAGTACTAGTCAGTTTTCCCCTATGGTGTTGCTACCGTGAGGTGCCTTCTTTGCTTTTCACATTTTTTCTGTGGATGAAAGGTCTGTGGATGGTAGTTTGTTTCTTTTTCTTTTTTAGAAATTAGATACACCACAGCCAAGTGACTAATTTATTAAATCGGTCACTGTAAGTGAGGACGCAAAGAAATTGACCCTCTCGGGCTGTGGTTTGAAAAACATTTACGGTGTATCAATCCAGGGACAGCCACTCATTGATAGTGAGCAAGTGTGCATCCCCAATCACCCTTACTGACCCATAAGGTGACCGTTGGCCTCCTACTCCTCCTGGAATGATCAGCAGCACTTCTGTAGTTATATTTAAGGGACCTCAAGTATTTGGTTCTGCTGTCACATTTTGTGGGTCTCGCTTGAGTCCTCAGGTTCACTGCACAGAAGGAAAGGGGAATCACATATTGGGGTTGTCATCTGAGGCTGGTCTGCACTTGTGACTTTTGCCTCCCCCTTTTCTGTGTGCTGAGGATCCTAAAACAATGTTTCTAGAGTCATCTGTTCTGCTTCACATAACTCCCGGAGGAGGTAGAATTGAGTGACTGAACTCAATGGATGCTCCAGATAGAAGCAGCTTATGACTGACATAAATGGCCAACACAACCCGAGCCATGGCAGGTGAAACTATACCCCACTTTACCACTCACATGTGCCACTACAGCCATGCTACAGGATGAACATAAAGTGATGCAGGATAATGGTCCCCCAGAACTACGACACATTCAGCTGTAATTAGAGGTGCCTGTCTTAACTACAATGGGTAGATACCAACTGGATCTCTCAGTTGCACTATTTATATTGGAAACTGTAAAATGGTTGATAAGGAGTTCCTTGTTTTGACAATCCTTTGGAGGTTAATCTCTGAACAGGTTGCGCAGTTTAGAGGCAATGCCCTACTATTTTCCAGCTGTACTAACTTAATGGCCTACGTGGTTTCAACCTCTGCTGTTGAGGGGCAACAGCATCTTCAGTCAATGACAATACAGTGCCTTTTTTATAAGCCCCTTGCGCCGCAGTTGCGTCACTTTTAATATGAGAAAAAGTGACGCACCGGCGACGCAGGGAACTTGTAAATAATCCCCACAATGTCTACTACTGGGATCATTATTCAAAGCCCTACTAGCTTCAGGCCTCTACTACATCAAGCTGTCCAAGGATTTCAGCCTATTGGATTGAGGGAGAAGGTCTTCCTCTGCTGACCTCAACAAGATCATTGTGTGAGTCCCTGGATTCCGGGCCGACTTTCCCCTCATAGTTTGCTCATCACGGATTCTGCCAGTGTCTCAGACATAGATGTGAATCGGAAGTAGCCATGGGTAACACCTGGTGCCCATTGCTTATATTTTAAAAGAATAAGTGCCAGGCCCAAAGATTTGCTGAGAAGAATACCTGTCACTATTGTATGCCGGTGTCCAATACTAAAAGCTGTGTGGTCTTCATTCCACCTCCAGCCTCTTTAATCCACTACTCCCTGCCCCTTCATCTCACTCTTGCAGGTTCCTGCTGTCTCTCTTTGTCACTGCTTTTCCGTGTTTCTTGTCCCCCTTCTTCCCTCCTTGAATGTTTTTCCCTTTCTTGCTCTGGGTCAAAGTCTGAAGGGCACTGCCGTTACCCCTATCTTGCCCATTAGTAGCCCCGGCACTAAGAGCCGGCGCTAGGCATGGGCAGTGTGGGCAGCTGCCCAGGGCCCTGTAGTCTGCCCTCAAACGTTGTATCCTGCACCAATGTTACAACTGCCACCTTGCAGGTGCGCCACCTTAGGAGGCCCCTCTCCCCTGGCCTCACTGCTATGGTGTAGCAAGGGTAGTGGGGGACCCATTCCCAGTTACCTGAAGACACAATCCTCAGGTTTGTCTGACAATTAGACCTCCCACCCCACACACACACCCACGCAGAGGCACAGCGGGAGGATTATTGCCCAGCTGTGTATCTCCCTGGCAGTCTTAACCCTCTCTGGAGCTAAGCAACACAGACACCTTCAGTCCTTGTTAAGAGGTGCTTGTAGGTGGATGAGAGGGAGGGGCTGCAGCTTCAAGAGCAGGGGGCATCCATTCAGATGCAAACAGCGTCACCTCTATGCAATTTAGAGGGGCCCCGCACCTTCCCTCTTTGCCCAGTGCCCCAAAAGTCCCAGAACCGGCCCTGCAGGCACTGGTTTTGTGATCACTGATCTCTAGGGTCGTGAAGGTAGTAGCAGGGAGAGAAAGTAAACGGGACTCTTACAGTCCTATTTACCTTCTATAACCCCATGCCCTGAACCGAGACCTTCAGTATCAAATAGGAGGCTGTTTATTGTCAAAGGGTTGGCAATTGCGTAATATCCCACGGGGCAAGAGGATGTGATGTCAATTCCGCTGCCCAAGCATTTCCGTGAAACAAAGTTCATAGACTCAGGAAGATAATTCGCAGCAAATTAATTAATTTAAACAAACCTATTAGTGTGGAGTTAGATGATAACAAATAGATACGCCTTCACTGAAAAAATCAACATACAGTACAGTGCAGTTACCCCCAACGCCATCTAGCTTTATGCCAACCATTGCATTTCTCGCCAAGTCAGGCATGATGCTATGTTTTCGAAGGCCCTTGGAGCTTAAATCAACAGAAGCGCCGGGCACTGTATTAAGAGGTTTTTCCTGCCCCCAGTGAAGGCAACGTGAGTTGTGAGTTTGTCAGACCGCCAAGTGACTCTTGGCACAGGAACTAAAGGCATTATATGAGAGATCGCGGGACTGTTAAACGGACTATTGTCGACCCAAGATAAGTCTATAGCAACGTGTGTGTTTGAAAACTATTTTCAGGAAGTTTCTCCCGTGCATTATTTAGCCATTACATACAGGCTTTGGACAAAAAGTTGAAAAGGGCGTAGGCCTCAAGCGCGGATTAAGGTACACTCCCCAACGAGGCAGAAACTTTGCATGGCTTACCTCCGAGCTGCACGAGGCAGACAGGTAATGTTCCCTCTGAAACAAACAACAGTGTTCGTTTGTGAACTGCGTGATGACAGTACGTACACAGCCTGAGGGAAGGGCTCGCGCACGGTGTCCTCGTCTCACCTTGAGATGACATGGAAACGGCATGAATTGACGCCACTGTCCTCCGCCAGCATTGTCTGTCCTGAATGGAAGTCACGAGACATACCGTGTACTTTCCAGCCCTGTATTCTACCCTTTTACTTTGCATTCTCTGAATGCACAGCCAAAACATCTCTTTAGAAGACATAACTCATTCTGGGTCATAGTTAAATGCCCAGATGTACAAAAGGGGAGATTTACTAAAGTTTTACACTGTGTGACGCAAATCGGCGCAAAATCAATTTTTTTTACAATTTAAGCGCTGGAAATAACGTGAAAGTAACACAAAAATTACTTAGCGCCAAAGGGGCGTACTGCGGGTGGTGCATGGGTGTTCGCATGCAACCACACAAGCTTCCTGACGCTAAACCCTCAGTACTAAATAAACTAGACAGGGTTTTATGTCAGAAAACTGCGCCCATTTAAAGTAGGCGCAATGAAAGGGAAATGCTTTTATTTCGCCTTCCTTTACCGACTTTGTATGTGTGCTGCACTTTACAGCACACATACAAAGAAGGAAAAGGGCTAAAGTTTGTCTAAGCATGATATTTTGTACGTAAAGGGTACCCTTCCTGTACAAAATGTATGTAGACTTCCGGAGATACCCTTGCACCATGGCACAAAGGTATCTCCATGGCACACGGCAGCTGATTTCAGTGCCGCACTAGGGAAAAAGGAGGAGAGCGCCATATTTTAATTAATTTGGCTCGCTCCTTCTCAGTGCAGCATTTGTGGCTGCTTCACTGCGCTGCATGAATAAATGGTAATTCTACCCCTAAGTTTTCCAACGGGGTCGCAAACCATAGACCTAGGTTTTTGCGACCGCTAAAAAACGGTTTCCTATTTACTAAGCCCATTTAGAGAGTTGGAAACGTTTTTCTGGATCTCTGAATGAGTGTAGACATGGTTTCGGAATTGCTACTTGAAAAAGATTTGTTTTGGGTAGCCTTTTAATAGTGAGTCAAACACTGATCTATCAATAATTTTAAACTGTGTTTCCGGATACAGAACATTGAAAAGTTACCGACTTCTCACCGGAGGTGGTAACTGATTCTCCAAAAAGAAGGTGTCTCCTTTGGACTCCCTTCCCTTTTTGCAATCATATTGCCAGGTTAAGGAAATCAGGCTGCTTTTGAAAAAAACAGTTTTCAGTTTTGAAAGACAAAGATCGAAATGAATCTGCTGTCCTCTGCAAGCCACCATCTTTGTCTTTAGAATCCTAATTTGGGATCTGCCTAATTAGTATTCATTAGGCAAGTCGTTCTGGGACCGACTCCCATTCAGTACTTAGGGCCCTATTAGGATAGCGGACGGACCTGCGTCCGTCCGCCACCCCAGAGGTGGAGGGACCGTCCGCAGGGGCAGCGGCTTTCCCTCCGTGCAAATTAGGACCCGCCGCAATGTTAAAAATGCAAGCAGTGCATTTGCATGCACAAAGCAGGAGGCACCGCGCGGTGCCTGCCGCTTCGTGCATGCAAATGCAGGGGGGTACCATGGGTACCCCCATGTGCTCCCCCACCCTCCCCCTTCACCATGGGGGCCCGCAACGGGCCCCCAAAGAAAAGACCGTATGCCTTTTTGTGGCGGCATTGCCGCCGCGGAAAGGCATATCAAAATGCAAATCCTAATATGGCTGGCGGTGTCTGATAGACACCGCCACCATATTAGAGCTTTTCCGCCACGGTCTCGCGGCGGGAAAGCGGTGGACGGTCTTGCCGTCCACAGATGACCTCCCCGCCATCCTAATTTGGCGGGGAGTCATTTCTCTGAACGCAGTGGTGAATCCGCATCCTCCGGGCCGGCAGTGGCTTCCGCCGGCCCGGAGGATGCGGATTCACCGCAATCGTAATCGGGTCCTTAGTGTATGGATTTATTAATACATAGGTTGATTCGGAAATTTGGCCGGAATTTCCAAAATGTTGATGAACAATTTGCCCCTGCTTATTTTTTTTTTTTTGCACATTCAATCTTAGGACATTTCACCCTTAATTGGAGGTCTTGATGTGCCTGTGATCTGATATATTATGAAATAATCTGCGGAGGCACCACATAATCTTGGAACACAGACACACACACAACGCACGCACGCACACAAACACACACACACACACACAGACACACGCTCCACTTCAGCTCCTACCCACGCTTCTCAGGTCTCCTTGTTAGCTGTTCAAATGCGAAGCATGAACAGAAAACCTGAGAGGGTGTTTTTTTCAGGCAACAGAAACACCGTCTGCATATTCTTGTATGCTGCTGATAAGTGATGAAATAAGAACTGGGTATGCATTCAGTTGAGTCCCCATTTGAGAAATTGTCTAAAACCAATACCTAACAAGAAGTTGTATCACTTAGTGACAATGGGTAAAATGTAACTTGTGTGTGCAAAGGTTTGGCTAAATGAAATGTAGCAACACAGGTACTTGAATAGGCTGTCGGAAAACCAAAGTTGGAAGTAACGTTGGCTAAGCTGCAGTATTTTTTCCCTCAAAGAACAAAAATATAAGACTTTGACTGACCATTACTTCAACCTGACCTTAATCGACCTGTGCATTTCTTCAACTCGGTAGATTTACTACTGTAAGTGCTATTTTGTGAGTTCCCATGCTTTTATAAAGGTAATGCTCACTCTATAAGTAATGACACCACAAGGCACGTTTATTTAGCCGGTGAAATATTACTACCCTAGTCCGAGTTTTCCTGCTCACAATGAGAGCTAATATCTTTAATTAGACAGCTGTGCACTAAATGCCACGCGCTTTGCCTCATTCTGAGCAGTTTTCCCATTCACATATTGCCACTTTGTTATCCTGGCATCTGTGTGCATATGAATCAGGGTTTCTACAGATCCTGTAATGAGCCCCTAAGTAAAGTCCAAGCCAATTTGGGCGAAAGGGTCATGTTAAAGTAATTGTCAAGGTAATGATTTGTCAAACCAAGGGTCAGGTCAAAACAATCATAAACAAAGTTGTGTGGGTCAAAATTCTCAGTAATCAAAGTAGTCCAAAAGGTTATATATCAGAATAGCAAGCTTAAAAATTAATTTAAAAAAAACTATCATCTTACAAAAATATTTTAACCAGAATATTGAGTACCACAGTGTTGTGAATGTAAAAATATATTAATATATATCATCATGGCACAAATATGTAGAGGTAAGAATAGTAAATCTGTACTTACCTATATATATATTTCAAGCCTTTCTAAACTCTTCCCTCTGACTCTACCCCTCCACATCCCCTTTTTCCTCATCCCAAAACCTCTTCCTACTGCGATGACCTCCAAAGAAAAAAAAGTCTAAATTCATCACTCTTCTATCCCCCCCTATCCTTTTCAATTAAAATAACAGGCTAACATGTTCACTTCTCAAATTTCATATTTCACTATACTAATTCACCACTAATCCATTATGGGTTGCAGAGTAGCGTGCTACTCGCCAAAAAAGCGCTTCAACACCTCATCAAAGGTATCAAGCACTTTATAAATGCAACCCTTTTTCCCTCTTCTATCCCTCCACTACCCTTCTCTATTCAAATAACTAAATAACATATCCACCACTCAAATTACTTTCATATTTCACTATACTAGTTTTCAACACTAATCCTATATGGGTTCCAGAGTAGCGTGCTCCTCGCCAATAAAGCGCTTCAACAACCCATCAGGGGTGACAAGCGCTAAATAAATGCAAACCTTTTTCCCTTTTCTATCCCTCCCCAACCCTTCTCAATCCAAATAATTGACTAACATATCAACCACTCAAATTACTTTCATATTTCACTATACTAATTCACCACTAAGCCTTATGGGTTCGGGAGTAGCGTGCTACACACCAAAAAGCGCTTCAAAATCCCATAAGGGGTAGCAAGCGCTATATAAATGCAAGCCTCTTTTCCCTCTTCTATCCCGCCGCTACCTTTCTCTGTCCAAATAACTGAATAACATATCCACCACTCAAATTACTTTCATATTTCACTATACTAATTTTCAACACTAATCCTTTATGGGTTCCAGAGTAGCACGCTACTCACCCCAAAAAAAAGAATTTCAACACCCCTTCAGGGGTAACAAGCGCTATATAAATAAACACCTTTTTTCCCTTTTCTATCCTTCTGCTATCATTCTGCATCCAAATAATTGACTAGCCTATCCACCACTTAAATCACTTTCATATTTCACTATACTAATTCAAAACTAATCCTTTATGGGTTCCAGAGTAGCGTGCTACTCGACGATAAAGCGATTCAACGCCTCGTCAGGGCTAGTAAGCGCAATATAAATGCAATTATAATTACAATATTTACAATTCCAGTTGCATTGAGCGGAGTACCCACGTACAATATATAGGTTTGGCAGAAATACATTCACTGTTAAGCAAGTGAGTTTTAAATAGTTCTCTAAACAGAGGATAATCCTTGAATGAGGAAAGATATGTCAGTAGTCCATTCCAACACTCAGTTGCTCACACTGCAAAGATTGTCTGCTACTCTTTGTTTCAATTGCCCAGAGATAATGACAGGGTTTTTCATCACAAAACTCACATGAGATATTTCACTCTGTGCTCAGTGTTTTGCCAACCAGGGGCTGTATTATGGAAAGTGCCTTGGGGACATATCGAGCATGTGTGCCCGCTTTGTGCATCACCGGGCCACTTTGGTATTACAGAAAGGGCTGAAGACACCTGTGAGGCCATTTTTGTAATACAGATAGTGCCGGCGCACATATAGCACCACTGCTATTAACAGAGAGTGTTCCCCTATTTACATGGGTGTGTGGTCCCATGCAAATGACGGAATTCCTTTGTCTCTATGCCTGTGCCATAATATAGCCATGGGCGCAGAGGCAAAGAAGATGTATAGTGGTGCACTATTAGTGCGGTACATAATAGGTGACACACTATCAGTGTGCCCCCTGATAGCAGCCCTCTGAAGGGGAAATGGGTCCTATGAACCCCTCAGACATTCCGAGCAGGCAGGTGCAGTCACTCACTGCACCCGCCTGCAAGGGAATCTCTAATCCCCTTAAAAGTGCAGACAGGTCCCTCTTACACCATAGCCACTGTGATCTACTGTGCAATCTTTGTAACTGTACACAATAGCTTCTGACTCAAAGTATGTACTATCTTTCTTGTACCTTTAAAGCAATTAAATATAATATGTCACACTCTCCTTGTTTACGTAGGGCACACCTTTTGAAGGTGCACCCGGTGAAAACAAAGAGAGCGAGTTGTATTCTGTAAAATGGCCCTAGTTTGCTCTCTCCCACACTTGTTTATCAAGAATACAGTAAATGATTGATCCAGGACCCATGGGCATTGTTTTGTTTTAGAGTTTTATATAGCGCGAACTAGACCCGAAGATATCGGGTTCAGAGCGCTTTACATAGCACCAGTTTTGTTACATGAGGACACATTCATTTTTATTAGGCACGATACCATCCTCCACTTTCTTAATATAGAACCCCACCTAGCTATCTTTCTAGAAAGCCTTATTAGCTCTTAACCCCTTGGGTGCGGCCGCCATTCTGCGCCTGTGCGGCCATTTTAATGAGCGGGCGGGTTCATGACGACCCCCAGCTGTCATCAGCACACGCCCACCGTGATGCATGACGGACGGGGGCCGTCATCAGCATGGAAGGGGTTAAAGGCAGCTTGTGAACAGTTTGAACATTAAATAAAAAGGGTATTAGCCCAGAGGGACTCAGTATTATGAAGGGATGAAACCCACAACATTCCCCAGTTTCAATAGCTCCAACTCCTCCAACAACAAAAAACTGAAAAAGGCAAGCCACATCTATGCAAATCTTCATGCCCCAACCAATCAGTCGTCAGGATAGGAGCCTAGAATGACGTACTTAACGACTGATACCGCATTCAATAGTAAGAATGGTGGCTGTAATAAGTGCTGTACAAATTGTAATGTAGTTCACAAGAGCTGCCCATGTGACGGTGGGAACGTGGGCGTATAATCTGTAAAGAAAACATTGGCTCACCTGGAACTCATTACATTAATTTCATTGTTGTGCAGAGAAATAATTGTATGCCCACAATTAATAAAAAATAAAGCATGATTGCAATCTAGCTTAATAAAGATCTTTAATCTGCACAAACAATAAATACAGACCGAAAACAATTATGAAAATTAGCACAAGATTTATGTACAGTTATTAAGTTATAAATAACAAGACGCAAGAGCAGTGTGTCCCAATGAGAAAGCACATAAAGGTGCAGAGAGAATCTAGACAAAGACAAACACTTTTCAATATGTATTTCTTTGTGACGCACAACTATAGTCAACACTACTGCACGATAACTCATTTGGCATAAATCTGCCCTTAAAAGAGATGATAGTTGTCTGCAACAAAGAAACACATTTAAAAAAATGTTCTTATCTTTGTCTCGATTCTCTGTTCACTTTTATTTGCATTCTCACAGGGACACACTGCACATGTATCTTGTTATTTGGATGCAGTGTCATAAATCTTTCCTCTTGCTGTTGGATTTATCTGCAGCGTTTGACACTGTGTCTCAACACAGTCTGATTCTAAAGTTGTATGAAACTGGAATCTACGGGACAGCCATGCAATGGGTCTGTGACGTTTTAAATAACAGAGCACAAACCATCTCTCTGGGCTCCTTCAAATCCAGCACCATGCTGATAGACAAGGAAGTGCTCCAAGGCTCTTGTCTAAGCCCTACGCTTTTCAACTGATATGTTGCCGACTTTGCCAAGAACATCAAAGCCTTTGGATTTGAAATTTTTTCCTATGCTGATGACACGCAGTTGGTCATCTCTTTTGACAAAGACCAGATTAAAGCAATACAATGTTTTTGCAACAGAGATGAAAGCAATTGAAGCCTGGATGTCCACCAACTACCTACAATTGAATGTTGAAAAAAAACGAGATCATGCTTATCGGTAAGGCCCAACAGCTTTGGTCGGCACACTGGTGGCCTGCAGAACTTGGCGCTGTACCAACACGTAAACAGGTAGTCAAGAACCTTGGTGTCCGACTGGACCAAACCTTAGCTACTGAAAAGCAGGTTCTGTCTACCGTTGGCCCATGTTTTCACATGATGCGCCTGTTGAGGAAAGCTCTTCCTTTTCTTTTTTTTCAGTGAGAAAAAACTTTGTACAGGAGCTCAATATCAGCAAATTAGACTATGGCAACGCTTTGCTCACATCTGCTAATGAGGCACTACATTCTCAACTTCAAGGTGTGCAAAACAGAGGCCCGTCTCATTTGTAATCTCCCTTCTGGTACTGCCTCAATACCACTTCCGAGATCCTATATAGGTTGCCCCTGAGAAGAAAAAATATTCGTAAAATCTGCTGCCTCACTCACAAGTCCCTAATGGGAAAAGGCAGCAGGTACCTCAACCTGGAGCTTAAACACTACTGCCAAGTTAGGCATTTGAGATCCAGCAACAAAGCCTTGCTCACTGTCCCACCCATCAGCAAGTTAAGAACAGGTGGTAGGTCCTCTTTACAATCTGGCCCCCTCATACAGGAATAAACTGCCTTACTACATCCACATATGCACAGATCACAGCAAATTCTGAAAATTTATCAAGACAGTGTTGTTCTAACTCTGCGTGCCTTGATCGCTTTAGCGCTGAGCTACCCCTCCCGGGGCGATTCATGCACGATATCAAATTAACATAACGTAACATAAATCTTTCCTTCCAAGTGTATTTATATCTGCCTGTATAAGTCTAGTCAGGAGAAATGTGAGATAAACAGAGATCTGAAATTAATACTTAGGTTATTCTGTGGAGGTGCACAAGTATGCACTGTTTTGTGCTGCTGTGGGATTCATTTGCCATGAATAAAGTGTGCCATCTTTGTGAATAAGTCCACCACCACTATTATAGTAGTGGAACCGTTGTCAGCTGGGAGTTCAACTATGAAATCTATTGATACGGTATTCTCAAATGTGATGGATTAGGAAATGGGTGTTAAAAAGTCATTGACATCATTCTATTTTGTTGTCATGAGACAGATGTCACAAATAAATACATATTTTAGAACTTTCTTTCTTAACCTTTCCCACCATAATTGTATTTTGATTCATTATTTAGTCTAATGGCATGATTTAGATCTTGGCGTATGGGTTACTCTGTCACAACAGTGACGGATATCCCATCCAGCAATCCCCCAGGATGCCATTGGATTTATATTTCGGTAGATGGGATATCCATCACCGTTGTGACGGAGGAACCCGGCCACTGAGATCTAAATCACCATCAAAAAGGGAATCATGGTTTTCATGAAGAACTTGTTGTAACTCAACAGAACGTAGATAAATGCTCTCTCTGTACCAAAATAAACCACCTTTGGATTTTCTATGTTCATCTTTTGCCACCCATAGAACAATTAATTCCTAACCCTACTTTTTAAATAATTCTTTAATGCTTGGAACTTGATCTTTAGAATTTCATTCAGTTATTTTTGCACTTGGAATTATGGATACAAAATAATCTACCTTAATGGATGAATCAGGAATTTGATTCCTTGATAAATGCACTTGCTGTTCCATTTTGATTTCCAGGTATAAGAGTGATGACAGAATTATATTCTGCGAAGAATTAAGTCCATCTCAATTACAGTGCAATTAAAGCTTTAGTGGATTTGAGGAAGATAAGATTTTGGAGATTGATATACACTATGACTGGAAATGATGCACCTAATAGATAGTGCCTCCATCTCTCAAAGGCTGATTTGATAGCTAAAAGTCCTTTATCTAAAACAGCATACTTTAGTTCTGCAATGGTTAGTTATCTGAAGTAACATACCACAGGGTGCAGCTGACCTGTCTCTGGTTGCTGTTTGGACATAATTGTTCCAAGGCTGACATATTAAGCATTCATATCTGCAAAGTATGGATTTTGGGGATCAGGGTGACACAATATGCTTTATGCTTTGGTGAAATGCTTCTTAAGAGTTTAAAAAGGCTTCACTTGCTTCTTCCTATCAGTTTAAAAAGGCTTCACTTGCTTCTTGGCAAATCCAAATGGAATGCCTTTCTTTAGCAGCCTTGGGACATGAGTGATTATTGTAGAATATGTGGAAATAATTCAACAGCAGAGATTCACAAATCCTAGGACACAGGGAATATTGTTCTCATTTTGTGGTTCTGGCCAATGCAGGATAACCTTTTTTTTTGTGGTCCATTGGGATCCCTTTTTGAGAAATGATAAAGCCTAAAAATTCAACAGTGGTACAATATAAGAAAACTTCTTAGCTTCAGCATATAACTGGTTCTATCTCAATGTTTGTAATGCCAATGGAACATGATGGATGATTACAAAAATGTCAATGTAATCACGAAGGATATAGTTATGAAAATATTGAAATGCAGCAGATGCATTATATAATCCAGATGACAAAACTTTATATTCTAAGAGCCCAGATTTAGAATAGGAAGCCTTCTTCCATTTGTCTCCTTCTATGATCAACTTTGGTGAAATTCTTTGCTTTCTTAAATTGGTAAATCATAACTGGTATTAAAGGTAAGGGATGGTGATTCCTGACCATAATATGTAACATAACATCCTTCTTGAGTATGAAGAAAGGATAGAAGGCAGCCGGTGGTTGTGATTGGTGAATAAATCAATTTTCCAGATATTAATCATTATGTTTGCACTGATATCATACTAGTGGAACTCTCGTAACACATGTAAAGCTTAATGGTATGCCAAGTTGTCTTGCTTGCCCAAATAGCAGCCTTCCTTTGTAAAGGATCAAAGACTTGTCAACTGCTATATTGAAGGGCAAACTCTTAAACTTGATTTGCCCCCCTAAGTGGGCTTGGCACCTATGCCTAGAATCCCTTGTGTCTAGTGTTGGAATTCTGCTTGGGGATCACATCATCATCACTGAGGAGGAATTAATTAGAGAGACGCAGCTTAGAAAGGGGGTTCCCTCCCATTTTCCAACAGTGACTTTGCAATGTAAGATGGGGCACAGTGATGAGATATGGCACCATACAGGGACCTCATCTGGCTCTAGTGTAGCATCCCAGATGCATTGATGACATAATGTATAGTACACTGGGAAGGAGCAGGGGCTGATACACAGCACGTCCACATTACCATCAGTTAAATCTGCACCCCTACCTCGATGAGACATTCAGGTTGTCTGCCTTGCACAGAAGATGAAGTGTGAAGGATGTGATTATTCTGACTTTCACATTAGAGGGGTTAAGTAAAGGAAGTTCCTGATTTTATTAGTGACACAGAAGGGAATATAATGCATTTAATTTTGCACTTGTTAATGTAGAAGCCAATTTAACAAGAAACTATATTTCCTATGAACACAGGGAAAGGGAAACAATAGAATGCACAATAAAATGACCATCAGCATATAGATCCTTTGTTATAGAGCCTAACTGGAGCCAGCAAGTCTTTTTTAAGTCTCTTTATAGACAGCTTTAACTTCCTGTTGTTGAAGACCTACTGTGAATTATACAATACATGAAGGGTATTTTGGTTCCGCCCCTTGACTTATGCTTGGATGGATTTCATTTCACCTCCCTGCACTTAGGAACTTCAACAAGGTGTATCTTACCTCCTGTCATTGTAAGATTGGGCTCTATACAGAGGCTGATAAAGGGACACAATGCACATAAGTTCCAGGTCATGAAATAACACTATAGGGCGTATTATGATGGGCTGTGCTGGCTCAGAGTTGAGGGGCTGTTTTATACAGCTGCAGCGTGTAATGTTATAATATGTTATGTGAATTTGTAGAGCGTGGCTAATCACTCATGAGGGTATCCAGGTGCTGAGTCGGACAGGCCTGAAAGGGGGGGGGGAAATCATGCCTGTTTTGCCGGGAAGAGCCATGTCTTAAAGATCCTTCATAAGTCCATGAGGGAGGGAGAGGTTCTGAGGTGTTTCAGGAGTTTGTTCCAGGTCTTGGCTGCTGGGCATGAGAAGGAGTGTCCTCCACTTCTGGTCTTCTTGATGCGAGGAGGTATGCTCTTGCCTGAGAAACAGATCGAAGGTGTATGGGTTCGTAGAAGTTGAGGCATTGGTTGAGGTAAGCTTGACTGGTGTTATGGAGAGCTTTGTAGGCATGTAGCTTGAGCTTACATCTTTCTTGGACTGGGAGCCAGTGGAAATCGTTGAGGTGTGAAGAGATGTGGTTATTTTGCGGGATGTTCAGGATGAGTCTGCCAGTGGAGTTCTAGGTGGTTTGGAGTCAGCGTAGGACATGGCTGGGATGGGATTCCAATGAAGAGGGTGAACCCATAATCAGGTCTACTTGTGATAACAGCCTGGGTGACCCTTCGTCTGGTGTTCAGTGGGATCCACTTGAAAAATCTTGCGAAGCATTCGCAGGATGTGTAAGCATGAGGAGGAGACAGTATTGATCTGTCTTCTAATGGAGAAGTTGGTATCCAGGATGATTCTAAGGCTCTTGGTATGGTCCACAGGGGTGGGGGGTGGCCAAGTTTGGAGGGCCACCAAGAGGCATCCCGTGGGAGTGGTTGCTGCTGAAGATTAGGACTTCAGTTTTGTCTGTGTTGAGGTGAAGCCAGATGTTTTCATCCAAGCAGCGACGTTGCTCATGAAGTTGGTGAAGTTTGCTTTAGCAGTGCTGGTTGAGTCGATAAGGGAGAGGATGAACTGTGTGTAATAGGCTTAGGATGCTATGTTGATGCTGAGGGCTATGATGATGTCCGCGAGAGGCGTCATGTTGATGTTGAAAAGTGTTGGGCTGAGCGATGATGCCTGAAGGACTCCATAGATGAGGTTTTTGGGTTCTGAAATGTAGGGGTGAAGTCTAACTCATTGAGTTCCATCTGTGAGGAAGGATTGTATCTATTTGAGGGCAGGTCCCGCAGATGCCCAAGTGCTGAAGCTTTCTGATGAGTGATTTGTGGGAGACCATATCAAAAGCTGCGGAGAGGTTGAGGAGGTTGAATGCTGCTGTCTCCCTTGGCTTATGATGCTTCTAATGCCATCAGTGGCCATAATGAGGGCTGTTTCTGTGCTGTGAGTGGTGTGAAAGCCTGACTGAGAACTGTTGTTGAGCTATACAGTTCTAGGTGGTATGTGAGTGATGTATTAATGGTTTTCACCATGAATTTGGCAGGAAAAGGTAGGAGTGAGATGGGTCTGGAGCTGCTGAGGGTGCCGGGTCTGCTGTTGGTTTCTTCAGTAGGGTGTTGGCTTCTGCATTTCTCCAGCAAGACAGGAAGGTGGCAGTGTTTATGGAGGTGCTGATGATAGCAGTGAGTGTGTGAGCGATGATGGTTCTTCTGAGGTTGTATATAAAGTGGGGGCGTGAGTCTGAGGGGACTCCTGAGTGGATGGTATTATTCACGACAGTGGTTTCTTTGTTCAAGAGCGTCTTCCAGTTGCTTAGCTGCTCTTTGGTGATTAAGGAGGTGTCCGGCTGGTCGGGGGACTTTGTATCAGTATACTATGGGTCAAATGTGTTGTAGATCTTGGTAATCTTCTGTTCAAAGACGTATGAGAGGTTGTTGCAGAGTGCTTGGTATGGGATGATGTCATTATTGGCAGCTGTGGGATTGGAGAACTCCTTGATGATGATGAAGAGTCCTTTGCCGTTGTTTAAGCTGGCTTTGAGTCTGATTGTTGGGGTCTTTTTCTCTGCATCTGTAGTAGAGGTTGAGGGTGGATTTGTATGTGGATCTTCTGGTTGTGTTTTTTTCGAGTGTCTATTTTCTCCTAAGTTGTTTGCAGTGGCGCGTTGACTCTCTGTGGTCATTCGTGTACCAGCTGAGTCATATGCTGTCTTTGTAGGTCTTGTTTTTGATGGGAGTGGTATGGCTGGCACAGTCAGTGAGCCCTTCATTGAAGATCTTGGTGTCGACAATGAGGGTCCCGGTGTGGTTGGGTGGGCGTACCTGTAGGGTAATGGTCCAGTTATCTTCTGATATTTTGCCCAAGTGTCTTGATGGTGCTTCGTTTTTTTCTAGAAGAGTGGCTTGTTAAGCAAGTATCTTGAAATGTATGATTTAGTGGTCAGGCCATCTGAGTGGAGTCATGTGGGTGGTGGATATCTTGTTGTTGGAGGAGAAAATAGGGTCAAGGGTGTGGCCAGCAGTGTGGGTTGGTCTTTCAACGAGCTGGGTGAACCTGAGTTTGCTGAGGCTTTTGAGATTTGCCATGGAGTTAGGGTCTGTGGCGTCCTCCAGGTGGAAATTGAGGTCCCAGAGGAGGATGCAGTCAGTTGTTTGATCTTATGAAGAGGGGAGCAAAGAAGTCTTTGATAAGTCTGTGATGATGTTTCAGAATTCTGCTCTGGGGTCCATGGGACTGTAGGTGAGAGTTCCCTTAAGGGTGGCATTGTAGTCAGTTTGAAATTTGAAGTGGAGATGTTCAATGAGGTTGATGTCTCAGTCCGTGGAGGTGGCGCCGTCAATCGTGGTTTTGTAGATGATTGCAAGTCCTCCACCTGGCTTGTGGGTTCAGACCTGGGGTATGATTTTGTAGGCGGGGGGTGCTTGTGGTGATGTCCATGTTGGAGGCTGGGTTGAGCCTTCATACAACAAGAGAAGAGAAGGTCGGTGTGTTGCTATTCAGATGGATCCAGGTTTTGGTGGATTGTTTTGCGGGGGTCAGACATTGAGGAGCACGGCAGACAGTTGGGGTGGAGTGGTGATGGTGGCTTGCATCGGTTGTTTGGAGGTGGTAGTGTCGGCGCCTGAGGTGTCACAGGTGAAATTGCAATGGGTGCAGAAGATAGATCCTACCATGGTTCTAGGGAATGCGTGGTAGAGGCGTGTTTGCCAGTGTGTGTTGTTGAGATTATGGAGGATGACAGTGGACTAGTGGTAGCGTTCGCTTGCTCTGGTGGTGGCTGCTGCTGTGGTGTCGCATTGGGTCCAGAGTTCCTGGTGCTGGGTGCGGTCCAGGCACAGATGTGTGCAGACGGGCTTGCCTTTGTTGCACCCACTGCGCTCATCCATTGCACAGTCATGCTGGGGGCCTGTACTAAGTAGATCCTTGGGTGGGTGTGGCCCATGTTGGAAGGAAGAACAGTGATCAGGAAAACCCAGGTGGGAAAACCCGGGTGGGAAAACCCTGGCAGTGGGTGTGTCACTTGCTCAAAAGGCGGCAACTGGATCGGACTGGAACAAGCTGGAACTAGAGGCAACTGGCAAGCAAAGTGCACAGGTGCCTATTGTGAATTAAATTAACCCAATAATTCTCTGAACTGTAGATAGCACAGCTCAGAAACAGAATGAGATACGCCCTGCTCACTGCTTCCAAGCTGTAAAGTATGAAAATAAAGCCCTAACTGAGAAATATTGAGCTACCTGCATTCACTTTACACACTGCAGGTGCATACAAACATGCGCTCATCTCTGCTCCAAGCAATTATAGACCATCATAATATGGCCTCGTGCATCCAAGAATATTTCCTTCTCCCTGATATAGTCCTTCACTTGACCTTTCAATATTGAACGCAATGACTTTAACAGTCTATGTTACAAACCAAGCTGGAGGATCGTATGTAAAAAGACTTGTGCATTTTCGCAATCCAAGATGGCGGTTGACTCCACATGAGATCTTGTATCTCAGATTAAAACAATCGTGAACAGGTTAATTGTGCCAATTTTTGAATAGTTAGTATATTACAGGACAGATTTACTAACACTTTGCACTGGGTTTGCATCACAAAAGATTTACTATAAAGTAACACTAAAGCAATGCAAAATTTTTCAATACACTACTTTGTGCTACTTTGCGTCAAAGGGTATAACATGGGTGGTAAATTTGCGTTCCCATGCAACTATTAATGGATTTTGACTAATATCATTGATAGACAGGGATTTGTGTATAATATAAATTGCACCTCCTTGAGTGCAGTGCCAGCATACTTAGAAAGAGGAAAACGCCTCTTAGGATTGTTTTTGTGTAGAACAGTGTCCCTTCCTACGCAAAAACAATGGTGCCGGCATTGGCGCTTGGCAGCAGTACACCAGAGCAGTGAGAAAGCAGGAATGTGCCATATCTTGGTAAACATGGCACTTTCCTGCCATCGCCGTTTGACGCAGCACAGCAAGTTGTCTTGTTGCGTTGCATCAAATATTGGTAAATCTGCCCCCCCGTCTTCGGGCCTGAAATATGCAGCTATCAAGTAGTGGCTCTGCATTTATTCGCCCATTGCTATCATTGTCACAGTTTCAGCAGCTTTTTCAGATGTGGCATGATATTAATTGTTTTTGTCCTTTTATCATTGTGTTGCTAGTTGTCTTGCAAGAGAGGAATCAATGCATTTCGAGAGATTTTATACATTTATTTTAACATGTTTTCGATATTTTTCTATCATGCACAGTGCATGTTTTGTTCTGCATTCTTTCCATGTTTGAACAATTTCCCTTGTGTGATCTAGCAGTTGTATTTTTTTAAGGCCTTTTTTGCTACACGTTTCTCTTTAAGACTGAGCCCCCGACTTACAAATGCCATTTGAGACACACTTTACAGAGCCAGTGACTACATCACATTCCCTTTCCTCTGTTTACTCTTGCAATTACACTGTCTTCAAGAGGATTGTAAAGATTCAAAATTCTCTTCAGAAAGAATCTGCAGTATCTACAATCCCCTTGCATTCTGAATGGCAGTGAAGACCTGCATGTTTCCTACCGTCAAAACATTTCTCCTTGGTGCCCACCTACTTACCGTAAACCCACATGCACCTTGATGCCTTCAGCAAACTCTCTCACCCATAAGCAAAACCTATACAGAAGATACGAACAGCCGCTGCACGTGCAGGTAAGAGCGGTGAGGCAGTGGGACCTTGTGGAGGGGCTTTTTGACAGACGACGATAAGGGAACATTAATTATTTATTTAATTTTCCCTCATGGTTGTCTGTCGAATCCCCCCCAACCCGCTCGCATCTCTCTTACTGGCACAGGCCGCGGCTGGTCAGGAGCCACTAACCCTTGCAACTTGCTGGTAACTTTCCTGAGTAACTTGAATCTCCCAAATTATCTTCTGGACTCCATTCCGTCTTAGAAAATATCATAAAGAACTAAGATTTGAAAAGAGACGTCTTGCAGGCTTTCAAGGTTTCATTTGGTTTTATGGGAGGGAGATTGTAGGGTGGCCCATGTGGAAGTATTTCAGTGTTGTACAGTTGTGTTGTCATTGTGTCATATGTTGTTGCACCTGGATGCAGAGTTTAGTTCAAATAAATGAGAGGAGACCCTTCAGGTTATAAGAAACTGTTGTGTATGGATGAAAGGGTGTGATTGCATCGTGGCCTTTGTGGAAAACATTTTGGTGTCATGGGTGATGAGTAGTGGTTACTCTTATTGTGTTGATGCAAATATGCAACTCTACTTATATGTGAATTGGAGTAGGGGAGACAACGATAATTGTTGATGTGATTGTGTCTAGCTTGAGAACATTTGATCCCCGTTCATGGTTGCATATGGGCCAGTTGCATCCATACCTCCTTCAATGGGAACTTTTTTTAATCATTTGGTTCCTCCATCATTTATTGGTGAAGAATTTTGTATTTATAGTCTACATGAGAGGATCTTGTGTTCACTGAGAGGCAGTTTAACAACTTTGCTTTCTTTATGGAGAGAGGTTTTCACAGATGCCTGCCTTATTGCAGGATGTGATGGTCAGCGAGGGTGCCTGTTTGAGCAACGAGTTGTATTCTGGGGGTAGTTTTACAGTTTCACTTGAACGGAGGTTAGGGTAATACTGTAGAAAGTCCTGTGGATAAAGCCTTATTCCTTGAAGGACCTTAGCACCCAAAATCCCCTACCAGACGAGCATCAGTGTCACATTAGCTCTTCGTCCTATAGCAAAGTCACCAATGAGTAGACAACCCAGAACATGGGACTGAGGATACCTCAGGAAAGGTGAGAAACATAAGCACTCTTTAGTTATACTCTCATACCAGTCCAGAACAGGGAGTAAAGGGAGACAGGAGCAAGTTTAAAATATTTAGTTCAACGCCATGATCTCAGGTGCAGCATCTTAGCTAATACAAGCAGACATATGATAAGAAATAAGATTGTCAGCATAGTTACTATTCCATAAAATAAAAAGGGAGAAAGCATGTTATAATGCTAAATGGAAACAGGTTAAATATATACCTATATTTCACCCTCCCTTGCTAGTAGGTTATTTTATAACTATAGTAGGCGAACCCATACCTCAGAGTTTAGCAGGAGTGAATCACATCGAGTTCTGCACAAGCTCTCAGCATACGAAAGTTCTCCAAGTGTGTTTAATCATGCCTACACAGTGTATTATTAAAGGCGCCAGTATCTGAGCTGCCCGCAGCTGCATATATGTTATGTCTAGAACGTGCGCTGATTGTTCGAACAAAAGCAACAGTGTCGATAACCTTGAAGGCCTTGGCCCTCACTGTTTAGACTATGCTTACGAGGCAAGTCTAGCAATGTGGAAAAACAAGTTATTCTCATGTGAAGCAAAACTCTCAGCCTAACGTGAAACAATAACTAACATGTGTGTCAAGTGCAAAAGAAAGCAAAAGGGTAAAATGGCGTTTAAACTTCTAATAAGCTCATGCTAACTTATCACTGTAGAAATGCAAGGCTCAGCCCCACTACAGTCTCATTTATGAAATGTGTTGGATTGCTGTGGTAAAACAGTGATGCAAAACTTTTCAGAGTGCCCTCCTTTCAACACCATGGAGGCGCCATATTTACTGTTCACCCTCCATGTCACAAGGATTGACAGATACCTCAGGAACCCTCACATATCTGTCAGTGCAAAAATGGCACATTGCTCGAGTGTGTCTGGAAACAGATGCAACACCAGCAATGGGTAATTTCACGTGGGGAAAGCTCCATGTGAAAAGGCTGCTTTAAGCAGGCATAAGGATTTGATGTAGTGAGGCTGTAGAAGTGTCTCATAGATTTCATTGCGACACTTCTGCAAGCCTTTTTTGCCCACCCAGCATACACTATACCTGTCACATGTATAATGTTGCACAGGGGGTTGCAAAGTGACACATCTGCCTCAATGCGTCACTTTGCAAATATGGCACAGTGTGGTGTATTTTTTATGCCGCCACAGCATCACAAAAAGTGACGCGACAGCGGAGTATGGGCCTCATTAATGAGGCCCTAAGGGGCTTATTTACAAGCCCCTTGTGCCGCCAGAACATCACTTTTTCCCATTTTAAAAGTGATGCACCAACGGCGTAAAGAACTTGTAAATAAGCCCCTAAGCTTAGAAGAGGTCAGTTACACAGTATCTGATAAAGAACTCTGTGCCATTAAAGTCACTTGTGAGAATGGTGGCACTAACGTTTGAAAACACAGCATATCATTACATAGTTCATAGAAACTTCGAGTTTCTGACATCTCAAGGACCCTCCCTGCAGGACAACTGTGTTGGATATATTTCTTTGGCAACAACAATCTCTTGTTGATTTACAGGTCGGCAAACAGAATGGCAAGTCTGATGCTCTGTCTCAGTTGTCAGACCCAGATTCCACAACAAGAAACACCAAACTAGTACTGCCTTTTATCCAAACTCCAGAATATGTCAAGGTCTTCAAGAAGTTGATCGTGAACTACCCGTTGCTCACTATCTCCCTCTCTGTTGCTCCCACATAATTGCATGTTCGCTAGATTGAAAATATGCAGCTGCCCTCATTTAGATGTGGTCAAGTCTGATCTGCAGCACCATATGCCACAGTCGGAGTCAGTTAACCTCTCAGCTGAAAGGTTATTTTCCTACACACTTTTAGCAGGCAACACAAGTACAGGATTCGAGGTCACAGTTGGATATGGTTCAGTTCATAAAGTCTGTTCTACCCACTGTGGATGTAAAGGGACAGTAGGAAAAATGAAAGGAATCAAAGGTCTGTCCGACAGCATCCCAGACAGGAAAGTAAAATGATAGCCAGCCACCACTCCTCCTCCGACGAGGCAATTATACCACAAATGTTCCAGGTTTACACTCCTTAAGGTTTCCATTTCATCAGTCCATGGGGTTCTCATTGGTCTCTCATAGTGGGCTGTTGTGGGATGATCTGTGCAACACCCAAATCCGAAAGAATGAAGTAATCCTTTTGCAAATTTAATTTAGTTCCATCGGGTTCATTTGTGTTCCCATTTTGTCATTTAGTCTGTTTGTTCTCAAGCGCCTTTCCCTGGGTTTGCAATAATACTGTTACATTTCTATTGAATATGCTTCTTCGTGAGGGAAGTGAGTCCTTTGTTAGCAAATGCAAAAATAAAACTCCACAGAAAGTTCTCATAGGGCTTTGGTGATTGTCTAACATGTGTTTACATTAAAGTAGGGTTAAAGAAGCATTTGAGGCCTACATTAAAATTTAGCTGAATCACTACTGGTTAATTCCATTATAAGTGACACATTTTCATATATGCATTTCGATTCTCTCCGTTATAGCAGTTATCATTTCTTTCAGGTATTACATCTCAACAAAAAGTTTTTCTAAAGCAGTATCTGTACGTTGTCTTTTATCAACCCATGTTATTAATGTTTCACTCTCAATGCACTTGTTATTGGTAGATGTTACAAAAGCTCAGATTTCCACTACGTAAAATCTCTCTAGTTTAAACGATTTTTCACTTCAAGAACTTGATTATGCGTACAAATAATTTCACGTACGATGCGTTATTATCACACAACTCTATGTTAAAGGTGTTTTATTTTCTCACAACTCGTAAACACGTTCATGTGTAGTTTCGCATGTTATTTCTTTTATTTGGTGTACATTTTCGTATCGTTATTTAGAATACTGCATGCTTTTACGATGCAGCATGTATTCTCAGATTTTTCTTCTTAGCAGATTAACATGTCTTTATCAGGAAATATTTCTCAAAATGATGTTTTTGCAGGTGAGAATTGTTAAGGGTAGACATCAGTTAATATCTACGCTCCATCATGTATCAAATGTAGCCAGATGTTGCTTCCGATACCTGAGGGGTATCCTTGGTCCCCTCCCCTTTGTGGACTTGTTTACCTATTTTCTTTAGTGTGGGAACAGCAGTTCCAGTATTTTCTTTTGTGTATGCCATCAGTTTCCCACTCAAATATCGCTGCGGGAGGGAAGCATTTTTTTCCCCTCAAGTTTAGATTCAACACACAATCACAATATGATTCCCTCCCCATAGAGTATGAGCCATATTTCTACTACTGTATGCAGGTGGAGCTAAACACCAACAAGCATTGGCTAATTGGTCTTGTTTTACTCTGCCAGCTCCTGTAAAGGCTAATATACACAAAGGTGAATTAGCTAAGGGAAGCTAACAGTGGGAGCAGCAGGAAGCTGTATAATAGTCCCTCATGTGTTGCTATGCATGCACTGCATTGGATGCAGGATAGATCCAAACAGTCAATAGCACTAGGTGAAAGAGCAGTGCTCCTTTGGGCTGAGCCAAAATGTGATTGGCAAAGTCTCAATCTTATGGCTGAAAGCGACTGGTAAAAAAAAAGCCACTACTGGAAATGGGCAGAGCAAAAGTCCATTGTAAGTATATTTAAAACAATGGGTCTATTCATGCATGCTGCATTTTGTAGTACGTGAATTAGTACTACAGTACTACGACTTCACATACTTCAAAATTATTTTCACTAACCTACAGGTGGAAACCTCTGCCTCTCCTATTTTTTATGTGAGGAAATTTCCACCATGGTGGCAGAGATTCTCCCACTTGTCATGCCAGAGTTTTAGAAGTAAATTTGGGGGGACAAGAGGGAGTGTCTTGGAAATGGGGAATAATTACTACAAAATAGATGGAGTTGATGAAAATGTAAGAGAGGTTTTATGGAGTGACAGGCTATACTACAAGCACCCACCCACAAAAGAATAAGGCCATGCCGATTCAAAAACCTACATTTCTACAGCCCTGGAGGTAACAAAGCAGAAGTAAATTTAGTCAAACCCAGCATTGGAATTAGTCAAGCACCACACATGCCCACTCACAGGTACCACAGCACAATCCCATTAAAAAAAAATAGGAGGCAGGAACATAAAATAACACCCCATAGGAAATAATGTTAAGTAAATAAAATTCTTTCAAATGTATATATATATGCATACATTTGATTTAAATATAAATATATCTCAATAGTCTGATATTTAAAAAATGTGCATAATTCTTAATCACTTGATTATTTTAAAATGTAATGCTACACTTAATTTAAAAATAAAATTATATAAAGCATTTACATTGAAACATTTTTTGCATTACTTTTATACATAACCTCTAACAAAATGTAATGCATATTAACGAAATATATTTCATTCTATAGTATTATATTATATTTATACTACATAAATGTATTTTAATTACACATTTAATTTAATGAGTTCATGTGTTGTAACCATTCATTTGAATATTTATAGGGTTAAGATAAATGTTTCATTTTATTTTAATATTGATATTTTATATTCAAATATATATCTTTTGGGGTATTTTTCCTCTATACTTTCATAGTTGTCATGATTTTTGGCTACATGAGAACAGTTACTGGAAATACTTTACACTGGTAAATCCTGTTGTAGGAGGCTCCACCAGGGAGTAGAGACATATAAGTTTACATGTAGGTGTAAACATGTTTTACACATTTGGAAATGACAAATAGCAAAAAGTTGTAGAATTGTACCTAGGTGGAGTAAATAGATGTATACAGAAGTAAATCTTCACATATAAATGTACCTTTATGAATGAGGCCCAATATTTCTGTTCAGGCAGGAGTGCTGTCAAACACAGACCTAAAAAGATCACTGATATGGCATTCCAATCCCTGGTTACAGACACACCTAAATCCGATCTACATTTTGCATCTAGTTAGTGATGCAAGAGGCTCTGGTAGTCACATGCCGAAAGAAGTAACTACCATTGTGCAGAAGGTGCAGTGGTGCCCAGGCAGGAGGTCTGAGGGCCCACAGCACCCGAGATATGGTTGTCTGTTAAGAGCCAACCAGGATGTAGTTTTTTTTTAATGTTCACATTAGGGCATATGACTCCCTTACTATGCCACAGAACCTGCCACATAAACACTCTTTTTTAGGCTCAAATGAACAGGCGTCTGCCTTTTTCTTACTCTTGATAAAGTTACCCCATGGACCGAGACTTCACAATGAAATGTTCAGCGGGTGACATGGAGCTCTATATGAAAATCAGTCTATAAATGAATGTAAGTCGAGAGGTTATTCTAAAGATAATGGGGTACATTTATAAGGAAAGTGACGGAGTGCGGTATTAGCCTTCTTGGCTTAACGCCGTGCTCCGCCACTTTGGAAACGCATAGCTGCACTGTATTTACAAGAATACAGTGCAGCCCTGCATTTCCCCTTGCGCTGGCGTTAATTACAGCTTCCTAGCACCAATGCAGGCATGCTTGCACCATAGTGCAAGGGTGCCTGTGTTGTTGGAATGATTGTTTATGTGGAGGAAGGTGTCCCTTCCTGCACATAAACAATCATGCATGGTGATTTGCTGTTTCTATGTGTGCTACACAATGCAGCACACATAGAAACAGCAAAAACGAGGAGAAATGCCTCATTTTCACAATGTTAAGACCAGGTTATTTTTTTCTCTTAATTTTGGCGTTGCCCCATATTTACACCACTCTTGTAAATATGGGTGTTGCAGCTGAACACCCACTGCAAAACTCATTGCCCTCCCCTTTATATAGCGTGAAAGGGTGCCTTATTTACAAGGCAGCCTAACTCTGCCTTGTAAATAAGGCGAAGCCCCTATTGTCACTGGAACGTCAAAAAAAGTGACGTTCCTGTGGCGATAGGGGCTTGTCCCATTTGTTTTATTTTTTTATTTATAAAGTTTTATATAGCGCAAACTTGATGCTGAAGGATATCAGAGCGCTTTACAATTTGAGGCAAAGGTAACAAATCAGAACACCAGTCCAACACTGGGAATCCAATGGGGTTATATATACAAATAGTAGATTTTCTCAGGATTCCATTTTACCAGCGATTCGGCTTGGATATGTATATATCACATATTTACTGAGTGAAAAGAGATTTAAAAAATTTTTTTTTAATAGAAAGGGGTAGAGAGAGGTATGTGGGGGAGAAGAGTTGGAGGCTGAGATTGGTGAGAGGAGAGAGTTGGACCTGCGGGGAGAAATGAATAAGGCAGTCCAGCGTAAGAGAAATGTCTAAAGGTCAGCAGGATGGAATCCAAGGGACCAAAGGAAAGGACAAGAATCAACAAAATGGCTAGCATTCATGAGGCGAAGCAAGCAAATGTATTTGGGGCAGATGAGTTCCCAGAGTTCCTTGGAAAGATAGGCGATATATGGACTCCAGAGATCTCGGTTATGAATTGCCTTGTGCATTAATGGTCAGGGTTAGCTTTTCCAACCCCAATATGTACCAGAGACGGTGCGCCATCCCCGATGTGTGGGAACAATGTATGTGCCCAATATGCGGAGATTTTCTGCAGAGCTGCACCAAGGGCTAGTCCAATCTGTCATTCTCTGCAGGACTTAGATTAGCGTGTTGGGTAGTCCCAGAATCTTGTAAGCAGGGAATCTAGGCAACTATGTGTGTCAAAATCATCGAGTATGTGTGTACAGTAAGTGTTAAGTTTAGGGCAATCCCACAGTAGGTGTGGTAGGGTTCCAGGGGATCTGCAACGTGCCAGCAGTCAGCGCTGTGCATTGGGTTACCTTTATGCAGGTGTACCAGTGTGAGTTACCTGTAGGTGGCTATTTTGGTGGCAGTTTCCATGCTGGTCATGATGTGGGCAGTGTGTATTGCTCGATAGTACACCTTCCCCACCAATCATGATGTGTCAGCTAACACCCAAGTTCTCTTCCAGGGGATCCTCATCAATAGTCATAAGCACATGAATATTCCTGCCCATGCGCAGGGACCCCGGAAACATATAAAACATATATGTGAATAACATATATGTAGCTCTAAATACATATATATGTATATATATATATATATATATATATATATATATATATATATATATATATATATATATATATATATATATATATATATATACATATATATATTTCTATGTTTCTTCTCACCCAATATGTATAGGCTGAAGTCACAGCAACAGGTAGTTTGTAAAACGTTTTTTACTTTATTCACACACCATGTGCAAAGTTTCTAGCGTGCACCAAAAAACGGACGGTCTACGCGTTTCGGCTACTCCTAGCCTTCCACTGGACCATAGAGTCCCTGTGGTCTAGACCTTCTTTAAAGTGTTTAGTGTAAGTACCCTCTTCCCTTTCCATAGTCATCTAGACCATCAACCTTGCACAGTTTTAATGGCTAGTATAGTCCGCCATTTTTACTTATTGTTTCCATTTAGCATCACAGTAAAGTACTCTCATTGTAAAAAGAAACTCAAAGCAAAAAACAAAGTATATACATATATACATTATTCAACATTATGCATCCTTTGTATATTTAAGGTTAGTTTCCCCAATTATACACTCATGAGTCTTATGATTATTATCACAGTAAAGTACTACTTTCATTTGCACGCTAATTTAGATTCAAGAACAGAGCACCTTCCAATATATTGTGTAAAGTACTTGAATTCAAATATTAGGTGATCAGTCTCAGATTTCCTGTAGCACAATTTGGAATACCAAGGATTCTACTTATCAGTTCCAAAGTCTCTATTACTGGACATATTGTTATTCTATGTACACTATCTACAATTGCATACAGCATATTGTCCAGTCCTAAATGTGTGCATATTTAATGCTACCAATTTCGAGACAATGTTTGACATGATAAAGTTATATGATTATTTGTGAAGTACATATTGTTTCATCTCATTTCTTTTTTATGTCCTTATTAATATCCTTCATTCCACTTCATTGTATAATCATCCACCCAGTGTGTATTTCAAAACTTCAAAATTAACTCATGATTGGAAGCTCCTTACTTGTAGGATGCAACCTTACTCTTATATTGATTCTGGCCTTTATACTCCTTATTGTTTTACAAATTCACCGCCTCATCACATCTATGTACAACTTTATACATATCTCTGATCACGAATTCGATTTTCTATTTCTCCCATCATTATATTTCCATCATCTACAAATGTACAAACAGTTCGGCATCCAAATTATGTCCAAAGGGGTCTTCTGTCCCCATTTCCAGTATCATTCTGGATTCAAGTTTTCGAAGTTGTGTTGTTCGGTCTCCACCCCTTTCTGAGGTTTTACTCAATTTAATCCCTGAGTATCTCAGTAGATCTGGGTTGCTCTGATGATACTTAGCAAAGTGTATGGCCATAGGGTAGCTTGGGTCTTTGTTCTTGATTGCCCGTACATGTTGTAAAATTCTTAGTTTCAATTTTTTGATAGTGCTCCCTATGTATGATTTCCCACAAGGGCATTGTAGTCTGTACACCACCCACTTTGATTCACATGTGATGTGATCCTTTATTTTTTCTACTTTGCCGTTTTGCAGTCTGTATTCCTTGATGTTTACGCCATGTTCACAGGCCTTACATTTGGAGCACTTCCAGAATCCTGGAGTCGTTAGCCAAGTAGGTTTGTTCACTTCTTTTAATTCCAAGTGGCTCTGTGTTAAAATATCCCCAAGAGATGAAGTTTTACGATATGCAATGCTTGGACAGGATGTTAGATTTTCCTTTAATGTCTCATCTAGGAGCAAGATTTTCCAATGTTTTCGTAATGCTCTTTTGATTTCTCCACTTTGGTTATCGTAATCAATGATCAATCTTGTCACTTCATCTTTCTGTTCAATTCCATCATTAGGGATCTCAACCCTACTGATCCTTGGTACCAGCAGATCTGTTCGTTTCTTTACAGCCATTCTCGATCTCGCAGTGTCGATCACCTCCTCCGGATATCCCCTCTCCTTGAATTGTTGGCTCATTTTTTCAATTTCATCCTCTAGATCTATTTGTTCTGAGCAGTTTCTTTTTGCCCGCAGCATTCGTCCATATGGAATACTCCACTTTAAATTCACAGGATGTCCACTATTAGCGTGGAGAATGCTGTTGCATGATGTTGGTTTTCTATGAATCTTGGAGCATAGTTTGTTATTTTTTACAAATATCTCCACATCTAGGAAGATGAGATTTGTGGCGCTGATGGTTGAGGTAAAATGAAGATTGTATTTGTTTTCCTCCAAAGAATCAATGAATACTTGGAGTGAGTCTTTGTTCCCCTCCCAAATGATGAACAAGTCGTCAATAAAACGACACCAAAGTTTTATTCTGGATCCATTCTCTTTTTCCTTCCCCACTACCTCGCTTTCCCAAGCCCCCATCAGGAGGTTTGCGTATGTAGGCGCAAATGATGTCCCCATTGCGGTCCCCTGCTTTTGGAGGTACATCTTCCCCAAAAACAGGAAAACATTGTGCGTCAGGCAGTAGTTAAGCATATCCAATAGCATTGCTGAATGTTCCAAATGGCTTACTGAACATGTTTCAAGTGCCTTCTTGACAGTTTTTACACCGTCCTCATGACGTATCGAGGTGTAGAGAGAGGCAACATCAATCGTTGCCATTAGATAGTTCGTTTTCCATTCGGTTTCAGAGATCTTTTTTAAGAAATCCATTGTGTCTCTCAAAAAGAAGGTAGTGCAGTTACATAGTTCATTAAAAATATATCTATAAATCTTGATGTTGACTCCAATAATGATCCTATGGAACTCACAATAGGTCTTCCCGGGGGCTGTATGAGGGGCTTATGAACTTTTGGCAAAAAGTATATTGTGGCAATTATTGGACTATCCATTCTTAAATATGAATATTCATTGAAGTCAATTAGGCCTCTCTCTTTCCAACCAAGCAATAAAGAATGATATTCAGTGGTCCATTCTTCCATTGGATTCATCTTTAATTGTTCATAATGCTCTTGGTTGTCAAGCTGCCTGTTGGCTTCCACAATGTAGTCTGACACGTTCTGCACAACAAGGTTACCCCCCTTGTCCGATGATTTAATGATTATGGTTGAGTCATTTTTCAAGTCGGACATTGCTTTGTATTCTTTTGGAGATAAGTTTTGTTTGTCCTTCAAATTTTCCATGCTGTTGAAAGATTTACCTGCAATCTTTGTTATTTCTTCCACCATTAATTCGTGGAACAAGTCCACCTTGTTGCCAGGTGGAAGCTGTGGGCAAAATCTTGATTGTTTTTGCAATCCACTCTCTCCTCCTACATTTGTGGGTATTCCTATTGTGCCACAGAAGTCAATCTCCGCTTGTAGTGAGCTTCTATTGTCAATTTGACTTGCCACGGGATTATCTTCAATTGATGCTAATATCATGGTGGTTTGTAGGTCCTTTTGTGTGACAAAGGACAATGCTTCCTTTGTTTTGGTTGCATATTTTTTTTAGGGTCTGTTTCTGCAAAGTATTTCTTTAGTTTTATTTTGCGGCAAAATTTTTATAGGTCAATACGTGCGTTTGGAATGTCTATGTTCTTTGTTGGGCAGTACAAAAGACCTCTGTTCAGGAGTTTCAATTCCATGTCCGATAATACTCTATTCGATAAGTTGATCACTATATTCTCGGACATTAACAGTTTCTTTATTGCTACTTTTGCTTTCCTCTGCCTCTTTTTTGTTTGCCTCCTCTTTCCGCCCCTTCTGGTTGTGGATTTGTTTGGGGTTTTTTCTGGAGCTTTGCCTGTTCCCTTCCCCACGCATTGATTCTGCCTCTTCCTCTCTGTCGCGTGACCATCTGGACCAACTGCATATATATATATATATATATATATATATATATATATATATATATATATATATATATATATATATATATATATATATATATATATATATATATATAAAAAAAAACATAAACACAATGCAGCCTTCCATACACTAAAGGCTGAGCAATGTTGCAAGAATTTCCTTTGCACATATATACAATTCCGATACAGCAGGGAGAAAGAAAACACATTTGAAAACTGCTTTAATGCACAATAGCAATAATGATCCTGCAAAGAGGAATGAAAAACATTGCCAGTCCATAAGCAGAATTGCAGAAACATTAGTGTAGACAGCTGAAAAGCGAACTCACAGAAACACCCAGAATAGAACTGGCACCGTGCCTTTAAGGCAGCCATGACCCCTAGTTTCCCACCATGCCTCAGGGGTGACAGTTAGGTCAGTTGTTCTTTCCGGATCCTTCTGTCAGGACCCTGGTAACTTCAGCTCTCAATTTTTTTCTGATTTCTATCAGAGAAATTATTACTTATTTTTTGTTAAAAGCTTTTTACTTCGACATCTTTTTACTGTTGAAGTAGGTTCCTACTATTTTTGAGAGAGTTGAACATAATTTTTTACTCAAAAATGCCCTCTCTTTTTGACTCTTGCCCTTCCTGTGGCGAAAAAGAAGGCTAAAACAGACTCCCATCCTGTCTGTTTCCTTTGCCTTCCTAATGATCATACTCCCAAGACTTGCCAGCATTGTCAGTCCTTGTCCAAGAGAATTCTGAAGGACAGAGAGAGGATTCGCCTCTATGGGATGGCTGAGAAGGGAAAAACACCGTCAAGAGGCAGGTCTCCAGGGACGAAGAGGAAGGAGAGAGCCAGATCTTCATCCAGAAGTAAGGTTCCAATCTGCTCTCCATCGGCGTCGGGCTTGGCGGCAATACCTTAATCCCCAGTGAAAACGTAGACGAAAAGACCATCGACGGCGCGCTCGCCGTCGAGAGAACACCGTTCGTCGACGAAGACTACAGATACGCCAGATCCTCTGCAGTTGTCAGCCCGGTGACGATCGGCATTGAGGAGTCGCTCTCCTTTGATGCGGACTCGCCCAACGTCAAGAAATAAGTCTCCGCCAACATCGTCAGTACGGCGTTTGACGTCGAGGCATGCTCTGCCGTCACCAGGGCCGGACTGGGAACGGAAAGCAGCCCTGGCAAATTTTGCCAGACCAGCCCCCGTCTGGCACAGCACCTGACTCAAATGCAACATGAAGTTGTATGCCTGATGAAACAGCAATTGTTTCTCTACATTGTGTCCCTCCCTCTGCCCCCCTCCCCCTTCCTCCCACCAAGTGTTGTACACACTGCGGCCTCAGTGATGCCTCTAGTTTGCCCCCTATCCCGGCCCCGCCTACTACCGGGCACACTCTGAGGCCTCAGTCAGCAGTGATGTCTCCTAGCCCTCTGAGAGTGTTGCCTGGGCCGGGATACTCAGAGAGCAGGGCCGTTTGTTAACTTGCGACAACGCCACCACAACCGAGAAAGTGAAACCATCGGTATCGGGCCGCGGGAACCTAATGCGTGCACGTCTGCGTGCACCAGCCGCCATGTTTGGACAAGTCAGCGAGCGGCTGGGCGGGTCGGCTAGGGTGATAGGGCCTAGTTTTACTTAAAGCCGCAGCCTGCGCAGGCCATGTCAGGCCAGTACATTACTGCTGCGCCGGCACGACTATACCGCTACGGCCAGTGGGCCTTCAGCGACTCTTGCTGTGTTTGATATTGTGTTCCTCTTGCCTGCTGTGTTTGATTCTGTGTCCTCAATACTTATATTTCATAGGTATGCAGAGGTACCTCGCATAAGGTAACAACTAGAAACAAATGCACGCAGGAACATACAATAATGATCTCACAAAAACACATACATGAGTGAAAAGAGGACACCTAATGCTTGGCTGTGTGCCTTTTAATATCATTCTTGCCTAGGGCTCTGACTTCTTTCCAGGTGTTGTGGGGGGTGTATTCATGTCCTATTTATCCTCATCTGCCACAAAACGGTTTAGTGGCCTTAAGTAACGGGTGATGGTTAGAAAGGGACAGTAGCAGATATGCTTGGCCCAGAGAAGAAATGGGGAAGAGCCGACAACAAAACACGACGGGGTGTGGGGTCCCTAATCTGCGCACAGGCCCCTCTTCTACGCATGTTACACCGCCCGAACCTGTTACAGAAAATGGAGTTTAATATTGCTCCATTTAGGCAAACCGTACAAGCGACGTCAAGAAAAATGTGTCCTAACAGGACGGGCGTGCGTAGCTAACATTAGTGAAGCAGGTGCAGTGGTACCAGGGCCCACAGTACCCCAATGTGGCCAGTCTTTTAGCACCTAACCGAGAAGCAGCTCGAATGAGGGCCCTAACACCTTGCTGTGCCATTGTCAGGGGAATTCATTTGCATTTATTCCTAACTTGTTTCAACACAAACAGCAATGTTAGCAAAAGAAAGAGAAGCACAAAGACAGCATTCATTGTATTACAAAAGGATTATGTAAACAGTATGCCTAATCTCGCAAAGGTCAACGCCACCACGGGTATTATTAGTAAATTCGCGGTCGCAGCTGCTGGTGACTTGTCAAACATGGAGGGCCAACTTTCAAGCTGAAAACATCTGATTTGTTTTATAACAGAGAGCGTTGGGATAGTGTTTTCGACGTTTTGTCTACATCTTTTTGAATTGAGGCCCCTGCCGACAACCTACAAGATTAGCTGACCATTGCTTTCGCACCAAGTGACATTTCCATGTGACCTTCAAAGAAAAACAAGCACGTGATTATGTTCACCTTTCAAATGAGCACGATCAACCAGGGATAAGCCGTTCATGAACTGTGCCCTTCATGCTTCCAAGCCGTTCATGAACTGTGCCCTTCATGCTTTCAGCCATGCAATGATTCTGAAAGCTCAGCTTTCTCTGAAGTAAGAAAAAAAATACAAGAGTTAGGATATCTGGAAGTCTGAGGTAGCAGGATACGGGAGATTAAGGGGGTTGGGCCTTTTTACTCTGTGCTTTGAGAAAGACCACCCATTCCTTCCTCATGCAATGGGGAAACTTTATTTTCAGGCCAGCGCCATTTGTGCAGGCAGTGTCAGTGTTCGAAAGGGCACAGCAGTATTCGTTACATGTTCCAGGGGTGCAGGCATAATAGGTACGTTTTCAAAACACATTGAAACCTTTCCGAGATCTTCAGGCCTGGGGTTCTTCCTTGACACATGCTGCAGACAGAAAGGCTCCACCTTTTATTACATACTTCTGGTTTCTCTTATCAATCATTGAGTTTATTTTATGAAGTTCACGGAGTAGTTATTCTGTGTATAGTTTTTATTTTTTGAACCCAGGACAGAAAACCACATCTCCTTCCATTTCTAGTCTTGCTGACTACTGAAAAACGACCATATCCGCAAACAAGCCCACACACAAACAGACAGACACTCACACACACACACACACACACATGCACACACATCACATACACAACACACACACAGAGACACACATTTTCTCTCTCTCTCTCTCCCTCTCTCTCTCTTTCTCTCTCTCTCTCTCTCTTTCTCGCGCTCTTTTATGGGTCCAGGGTCAATTAGAGGACTCACATATTGATCACAAAGTAAGCATACTGATTTGTAAAAGCCCCTACTATGTAACACATATTCTGTAGCAATATAACATAACATGCATGTTTTTTAATACATACTTTTTGGAGGCATTTTCGAAAATAACGTAACAATGTTATTACTCCGAGATAGCAAAATGAAAGTCAACAAAACGTTCAAGTAACAACCTTCAGAGATACCGTGCCTACAGACCACCAGGACCCACTCCCCTTCTGCAAAACCATTTTCGAAATCATCGCCCCCCCTCACCTTGCATTCCAGACATTACCTCTTCCTCGGTTACCTCAACTTCCACCTCAAAGACCCCTTATACACAAACTCGGCCGCCCAGCTAGCCTTCATGGACAACCTGGGCCTCTAACAGTTCGTCACCAACCTGCGCACATCGCCGGCTACACTCGTCCCCATCATCACTTCCAGCTACAAGATCCGATTCAGCCACACAACTGAGCTCACCTGGATGGACTACAGCATTGTCCATTTCACCATGGCTATTACCCGACAGGCCACTGTCACCCCGCCACCCACCACCCGCCGAAGCTGGAACACCATTACCGAATCCCAATGGAGGACCACAATAAACACCACCACCCTCCACACATTCGATGACCTCAATCAAGCCGCCGCCCACTTATCTGACTGGATCACTACTAACGCCAACTCCACTGCGCCCATTCAAATTCTCAGAAGCAGAAGAACCAACAAGCACACCAACTAGAAAAATGCTGGCGCATCAGCAGAGACGCAGGCGACCACATAGCTTTCAAGACAGCCCTCAAATCTTACAAACACGTCATCAGAGAAGCAAAGAAATCTGCATTAGCAACCCGCCTCCAGTCCACTAACCGCACCAAGCAACTATTTCACAATGTTAGAGAATTCTCCCCAGACATTGTTGAAAACACCATCCAGCCCGCCCGTCGCTCCGCAACTCACTCGCTGACTACATCACACTAAAATCACCAACATCTACAAAAACTTTGAACCACAAGCGCCGCAGCCGGACCTCCCCAGTCCTCCCACCAACCTCCGGCCCTACATCCTGAAGAGTGGACACCTCCCTGTAGCGAAACCACAACATCCATCATGTCCTCCATCCATTCCAGAGCTCCAACAGACCACTTCCCCCACCTCTCCTTCAACCTCGGACGCAAAGAAATGGGACTTCGGCTCACCAGCATCATCAACTTGCTGTTCAGCTCTGCCACCTTTCCGGAAACCTGGAAGCACGCCAAATTCAAACCCCTTCTGAAGAAACCAGCAGCGGATCCATCCGACCTCAAAAACTACCGCCCAATATCACTCCTCCCCTTTCCAGCCAAGGTACTAAATAAAGCAGTCAACCACTAACTCACAGACTACCTGGAATCAAACCACCCGCCTGACCACTCCCAAGCCTGCTCCACTCGAACCACACCACAGAAACCTCCCTTATAGCCATGATTGACGATATCAGAGCCATCCTTGACCACGGCAAGCCACAGCCCTGATCCTCCTCGACCTTTCAGTGGCCTTCGACACCGTCTCCCACCAACGCCTCATCCAAAGAGTTCACCACATCGTCATCTTCTGGAACACCCTCAAGCTGCTATCCTCTTTTCTCACTGGATACACTCAGAGAATTTGTCTCATGACCACCGCCGATCCTAAAAGCATAATCTGCGATGTAACCCAGCATTCCTCACTCAGCCTCACTCTGTTCAATGTCTACATGACTCTGCTGGCACCTATCGCTTGCAGTCACAATCTCAACATCTTATCCTATGTCGACAACTGCCAGCTCATACTCTCTTGCACCAAAGACACAGACATCACAGAGCGATCTTCCAGAATGCCATGACTGACATTGCTGACTGGATGAGAGCCAACTGCCTCAAACTCAACACATACGAAACTGAAGTTCTCCTCTTCAGAAGACCACCCCACACAGTGGGACGACTCCTAGTGGCCCTCAATCCTCAGCACCCACCCGACCACCCTCACCCGTAATTTAGGAATCTTCCTTGACAGCGCGCTCTCCATTTATTTTTATTTATTTTAGCGATTTGTATAGCGCCTGGTGACCCAAGGGCATCCCCGCGCTGTAAGGAGATTGTTTATCCTGTAAGGAGAGGGAGGGAGGAGGAACAGTTATTTCGGGAATAGGTGCGTTTTCAGTTTTTTGCGAAAGGTCAGGTAGATGGCTTCCAGTCTGAGGGTGCGTGGGAGGGAATTCCATCTCACGGCCGCTTGCACTGAGAATCGTCGGCCTCCGGTGCGGGTCCTTTTGAATTTGGGGACGTTGGCCAGGTGCTCACTGTCTGAACGGAGGGATATGGATGCTTTGTAGGGGGTGACCAGGCTGCTGAGGATAGTAGGGCCAGATCCGTTGATAAGTTTGTGTGTTGTACACATGGCTTTGAATTCCACCCTTTGGCGAACAGGGAGCCAGTGCAAGGCCTTGAGGGCTGGTTTTGCTGACACTCTCGAAGGAAGGTTCGTGAGCAGACGGGCCGCAGCGTTCTGTGTCCGCTGTAGTCTAGTCAGGGTGGCCTCTGGGGCGCCCAGGTAGACCATATTGCTGTAGTCAAGACGGGACAAAACTAGCCCCTGGATGAGAAGTTTCCTAGAGGGAGGAGGAAGTAATGGGAGGATCTTACGGGTGGTGCGCATGAGCCCAAAACAGGTGCCAGCAGTTTTGGCCGCTTGCGTCTTCATGGTGAGCTCCGGTTCGAGCCATACTCCAAGGGTTTTGATTTCACGCTTCGGGGAGGGGATTTCTCCGAATACGTCGGGCCAGACTGTTGGGGGGATGGTTGCCCATTGTTTTCCCAGGAGCATCACTTCGGTCTTAGACCCATTTAATTTTAGTGATGAATCACTCATCCAGCTGTGTATTTGGGTAAGGCAGTTCGCCAGTTTCTCTGGGTGGTCGGCTAGTTGGGATAGAGAGACGACCAGTTGAGTGTCGTCAGCGTAGCTTACCATTTTTATGTTAAATGGTGTCACCACGTCTTCCAGGGGAGCCATATATGCGTTAAACAGCGTCGGGCTCAGGGAAGATCCCTGCGGGACCCCGCTTGTGAGGGGGAGGGTGGCTGAGTGGTAGATGCCGTCCCATACCTGGAACGTGCGTCCGGTGAGGAAGGATTCTGTCCAACTAAGTGCCGTCCCGGTGATCCCTGCTGCCGCGAGCCGATGGAGGAGGACACGGTGGTTGACTGTGTCGAAGGCTGCGCTGAGATCCAGGAGGATCACTGCCACTGACCCTCCTGAATCCAGTATGCGCCTTGCCTCCTCGATGACGGCGAGGAGGGCAGTATCTGTGCCATGGCCCGGGCGGAAACCAGTTTGGGATTCCCGTAAGATGTTGTTTGTTTCAAAGAACTGGGACAATTGTCTGTTGACCAGTTTCTCAGCTAGCTTGCTGATTGCCGGTAGGAGAGAAATTGGTCGATAGTTTCCCATGTCTGCTGGATCGAGCTGAGGTTTTTTAAGGAGTGCTTTTACCACCGCGCTCTTCCAGCTGGCAGGGACAGATCCCTGGGTAAGTGAGCTATTAATGAGCTCCGTGACCGTGGGAACGATGACAGGGGCAACGGTTTTGAGGAATCTGATGGGAGCCGCATCAAGTGGTGAACCACTTCTCATTTTGGTCATGGTTCGCTCGACTTCCAGACATGTTACTGGCCTGAATGTCTCAAGTTGAGGACGAGGATGACTTTCGGTTTGACTGGGGGGTGTCGAATTGTCCAAGTGGCTGGTGGGCCCGGGAGGGGGGAGGGAAACTAGTATACGGGCGATTTTATCGTTGAAGTACGTGGCTAGGTCATTACTTCGGTCCACCGATGGGACACTGGAGGACGGTGAATGGGGTACTTTGAGCAGCTCCTTTACGATTATGAAGGATTCCCTGGCTGAATTAGAAGATTCTGTAATCCGCGTGTCATAATGGGAGGCTTTGGCGTGCCTGATGGCATCTTTGTAGAGTCTGACTGTATTGTGGTATGCATCCTTGCTGGAGTGCTGCCAGTCTTTCCTCCAAAGCCGTTCGGCTCTTTTGCAGTTTTTACGGAGGAGTCGGAGGTCAGTGGTATACCACGGGGCGGACCCAGTTTTTCCGTTTTTATCCTCCCTAGTTCTTAGTGGGAGTACGGAGTCCAGGGAGGTGGTGATCCACTCTCTGAAATTGCTGTCAGCGACAGCCGGATCGTCTGCGCGTGCCGGGCTGGTGTTTTTAAGAATGCTGGCCCACTCTTCGGTAGGAAGTCTGGACCAGGTCCTGTCCCTGATGTAGGTGGGCGGTTTTTGAGGTTTCCTGAAGAAACCTGGCAGTAGGAAGGAAATTAGGAAATGGTCTGTCCAGGGTAAGGGGGAGGAATCCTTCACTTGCATCGATGGAGTGTTAGTGAACACTGGGTCCAGCAGGTGACCCTTGGTATGAGTGGGTCCGGAATTAGGGAGGTGGATGTCAAGAGCTGCCAGATCAGCGATCAGGTCAGCTGCTGTCTGGTCGGTAGGGTCTTCGAGATGGATGTTAAGATCTCCTATTATCAGGAAATTCGATATGGAGTGGGCCAGGGTTGTTACAGTGTCCAGGAGAGCGCTCGCGAAAGGGCCTGGATGCCCGGGAGGGCGGTAGACAAGGACTCCTGTCAGAGTGTTGGTCGAGTCTAGTTTGATTGTAAATTGCAGGCTTTCAGAGTCAGGGATCTGTGCATCCTCAGATTTGCAAAGAAGGTGGTCCCGGTGGATGATGGCGACACCGCCACCTCGGCCTAGGGGGCGGGGTAGGGACTGAATGAGGAAGCCTGGAGGGGTTGCTAGCACCATGTCTGCCTCAGAATGTGGGGCGAGCCATGTTTCCGTGAGGAAGAGGATATCAATCTTTTGGTCTTCAATGAGGTGGTTGATCTGCGTCGCATGTTTGGGGAGCGAACGGCAGTTAAGTGAGGCCAGTATCAGGGCAGCAGGCTTGTGAGGTTTTATAAGTAATTTGCGTTGTACTGGCTTGCAGAGGGTGCAGCGGATGAAGGGTCCATTTAGGTCGTGAGTGTATTTACAAGAGGGGGTGGGGGGTCTGAGACTTAGTAACTCCCGACGTGAGTATCTTACCTTAGGGGCAGCTGTATCCGGCAGGGGTAGTGGCCCTAGGCCCGGTCGTGCGCAGACGGGCGCAGACGGGCTTGCCTTAGGCGCGCCTTCGGCACGCAAACGGCGCTCCCGCTGCGCTCGTCCGCTGCGCTGGTATGGCCGGCACATTTGTAGTCTCTGGGGGTGGGCGTGGCCTCGCAGTGGGCGTGGCTACCGCCTTGGGCGTTTCCTGATTCAGCGCTGGGGTCGCTGTGTCAGGGGTGGTCGGGGGGATCTGTGAGGGCGCGTTCAGGTCAGCGCTTCCAAGCAGGTGAGTTCTAAGGTCTTTGAAATTCTAACACAAGTGAAAATGGTGCAGTTTTTAAAAACAGATGAAAATACAGTCCTCCGGCTTCAACCTCAGTTCTAACACAGGTGAAAATGGTGCAGTTTTTAAAAACAGATGAAAATACAGTCCTCCGGCTTCCGCCTCAATTCTAGCACAGGTGAAAATGGTGCAGTTTTTAAAAACAGATGTAAATACAGTCCTCCGGCTTCCGCCTCAATTCTAACACAAGTGAAAATGGTGCAGTTTTAAAAGAACAGATGAAAATACAGTCCTCCGGCTTCCGCCTCAATTCTAGCACAAGTGAAAATGGTGCAGTTTTTAAAAAACAGATGTAAATACAGTCTTCCGGCTTCCGCCTCAGAGGATAAGAACAGAAAGATAAAGGTTAAGAGTCAGAGTGAGGGGAAATGCCTTAAAGGGTGTTTAAATAAATCTGTCAAGAGGTGGGTGGTATTCAAAGTAGCATAGAAAATGGGTAGGTAGTGAATATATATAAGAAAGATATAGAAGGAAATAGAGGATAGGAAGTAGGAAGATGGAAAATGATTATTACAGAGGAGAATAATATTCAGTGTTCCAGTCAATCTGTCCAAGCCTAGCTCCATGCTGTTGTAGAATTTGTAGGCCAGAGAAGCCAACCATGAGCATCAGATGGGGGGGAGGCCTTTCCTCGGCCTGCAACGCGATCTGGCAATGATGGGGGGCAATGTGACACTTTCTGTCCAGAGTGGCGGACATCTTAGGGTCAGGCATCATTAGTCGGCAGATTGCAGCTCAGTCCAATGATGAATTAGGCCTGAGGGGCCCATCATGTCGACAGGAAGGGGGGGCCTTGCCCAAGCTCGCTATAAGAATCAGTGAGGTGGAAGGAACCTCAAAAGTCTTCCTCTCAGAAGCTATATGTCTGGGCGGCGGCCATCTTAGGTCCAGGCGTTGCCAGCTCTATGTGAACCCCGGCTGTGGCAGTGTGCAGAAAGGATCGGTAGTGGGGGGGTGGAAGGATCCGTCCCACCATGCAGTGTTGGTGTGGGACAACCCTCCTTGTTGTGGCCTCCAATGTGCAAGGACAGTTAAAGAGTGTCCTGGGCGGCGGCCATCTTAGGGCCAGGCGTCGCCAGCTCTGTGATCCCCGGTTTTAGCAATAAGCAGAAGGGTCGGTCCCACCGTGAAAAAGGGGGGGGGGCGCGCCTCGCCTCACCTCCTCGTGTTGAGACTTCCGCTGCGAGAAGGGGGTCTCCGCGCTGCTCCTCAGCGGTCGTGACGCCTACAGCGCGTTATCATTGGGCTCCGCTCCGGTCCCATCTCCCGCCCGGACTCGATCAGGCAGTGTGGCAGGCTGTTTGGCTCATCATGCGGAGGCCTCGGTCTCCGTTCCACTCACGATATGAGCGACGGCATTCAGGGAGTGTGGCAGGCTGTTTGGCTCATCACGCGGAGAGGGGAACAAATGCAGACAGTCCGGGACGTTTCACATCGAGGCTCAGTGGCCGTTGCGGTCCCCACGTCTCCCTGGTCCCTGCTAGTGAGGCGGAGGGGCCCACCAACACCAGGGTCATCGGCGGCGCCGTCCGAGCCGGAGGATCACAGTAGGCCACTTTGACCGTATGAGATCACTTCAATCGATCTCTTCTGTCCCTCTGTCGGGAACGCAGGCGGACCGAGTGCAGTTGCTCCAGTGGTGCAGTCTTGGCGAAGGCATCGGGTCCAACGAATTGCAGCTCTACCGATCCGGGCAAAGCAGTCAAGCGCAGGTAAGAACTTTCAAATGTTCAGTTACGCAGAGTTACATGTTGTAAGTGGCAAAAAGTTGAAAGATGTTGTTGGATGGCAGGTTAACGCGGGGATATCAGCCGATATGTGATCCCTAAACCGGGAGCTCTAGGAGAGAGCACCTACTCGGCGGCCATCTTCGTTGAATCCCTCCATGAGATGACAGGTTAACTCGGTTGCCTCCACCTGCCTCAACACCCTCGGAATGCTCCGTAAAGTCTTCAGATGGCTCCCAACCAACACCAAAACAACCCTCACTCAAGCCCTCGCCAGTGGACTTGCCTATGGCAACATCCTCTATGCCAGAACCATCACCCTCCCCCTCAGGTGCCTCCAAACAATCCACATCACAGCAGCAAGAATCATTCTGGATCTGCCCAGACAACCCCATATCGCCCCCACCTCAGTCAAGCTGCTCATGCATTCCTACAAAGCAATCAACAACACAGGACCAGAATACCATTTGGGTATAAGTCCCACAAACTTTTGCACCCACTGGCATGCAACCTATCTATTGACATCATACGGGCGGTGGGCGCAACACTCAAATATCCATGTCCGGTGCAAATGGGGCCTTCCACAGTACGAGTCAGACCTTATTTTCCCCTGCTCTATAAACCTGTCGGACCACATAGGGAATGGAGGCCGGAACCCTGGCCCCCATCATTAATAGCTCAGCCAGCGGAACGCTGTTGCAGGTACCCCTCAGCAATCTCCTCTCCGAATTCTCATGCCAGATAGTAAAGTTCCAAGCATGATAATTCAAGACCTCACTTCCACCAGGGTCACTTGAGAGTGGTTAGGCTAATCCTTTTTCTCCCAGAGGGCCACAGTAGTTCTACTATCAGTTTGTCTAATTCCACAAAATATTTTCTATGAATCTCAAATCGGGTCCCTTGAAAAATATATAAGCATCATGGTAGTACTATAGTTTTTACCAACGCCAGCTTCCCCATCAAAGACAACCAGAGAGTATTGGAGAATTTCGCTGTCAGTTTTAACCCTTCCGGCACCCTAGCTTTGTTTGCAGCATCAAACTCTGTCACCCCATGTTCAAGTCTGATCCCAAGATACTGGACCCCCTTCACTTCACAGGGAAGATCTTGCCACGGTAGATCTTGCACCTGCTTAACAACCAATTCTTCCAACAGGAACAGTTTAGACTTGGTATGATTAACGTTTACCCAGCCACTTCACCATAACATGCATGTTTGAGTACATGACTTGATTCCTTGGGCACTTTGTCACTAACTAACAGATATCTACTGTTGACAAACTCCATGGTACTCATTTTATCGACTTCTGAAAAATAAACGGTTGAATGGATCTGCTGGCATTCAAACCTGTAACCATAAGGTCAAATGCAAGAGTCCAGGTGCAGACCATGCCACACCCAGTGTCCCCTGGGTTTGGTTATATGTTTTGCCTAATAGATAATGAGCACTGGGACAAGTGCATAGTTACTGACTATGGCTTCAGGGCATCTCTGGAGTGGAGGGTGGTGTATTTAAGAAAGGCTTTGGTACTATAGCCAAATATAGCAAGTAAAAATCTGTGGTTTTCTGATATTGAACAGTAATTATAATTTGGACTGCACTTAGAATGCCCTTTCAGCAGTGGTTTTATAACATATATTTCATAAGCATGATGTCACACCTGCCCACCAATCTTTAAATGAGGATCTAAGCGTTGACACATGGTGCATGTTGAGCTACCACACATCTTCCTTAGTCTGAGTACATGAGAACATTTTGTGAGGAATCCTGAGCTCATCATTGGTAGGTTGGTGTAAGCAGGAAAGCCTTCCTCAAAGAAAAGTCCATGTACAGCAACTCCAAAAGAACATTATATTTATGAAATTAATAGGTAAAAATTCTCTAAATTTGATTTAAAACGTGAGTGTGGTCATTAAAAATACATAAAATAAATTAAAATAAGATTTAGGCATGAGGAATAAAAAATATATTAAAAAGTATCCATACTAAAACATCCACAGAAAACCAGGAGGTGTAGTTGACCGGGTACCTTTTTTCCTTTATTGATAACTAGTGAAGTTGAGTGGATGAGCATGTAAAAAATTGTTTTAAGGTTGTTTCACTCTCGGGGACAATTTAATACATTTCCCACTCTCACTGTCACATTCTGACACAAATATTTCTGCATGTCAAAATTCATCAGAGGTGCAAGTATTGGAGCTGTAGCCAAGCAGAGATTTACAAGGTTGGGTACCTTGTTTTTGTACATTCACTGAAGCCTTGATTCATGTGGCAAAACCCTGAAAGCTGAACAAGACAGCATATCGTGTCAGCCAATGTCACACATTCATCAAGTTAACTTGGCCCCTTGTCTTCCTTGAAGGTGCTATAAAGTTTCCCAGAATTCTTTGAAGGTGCCTAGTACAGCATTCCATGGATTTGAATGGGACAACAGTTTTTCCCAACTTCCTTTCAGAATATTGAGCACAAAATATTGTACTATCAAAATATCATAGCTACAATATTAATATTACCTATCCAAATATTGTGAAGGTAAATATATAGAGAGAAGATTAGATTTACAGGGTCAAGTTCACAAAGGTAAACTTAGTATTTTGTGAAAATGTACTCTCTTTTGGTATTCACAAACTACAATCAAATAATACCTTTGCATCTGCAGAGACTCTTCATTTGGGACAGAGTACTCTGCACTTAAAAAGATAGGCCTGTCCTATCTTTTTAGGAAGAGAGTTCTTAGGCCCAACTGAGAAATCTCCGCAGTCCAAAAGTTACTATTACATCATAGTTTGTAAAGACTGAAAAAGAGAAAACATACTCAAAAATGTAAGTTTACCTTTGTAAATTAGGCCCACCAATATTAACTCACCTCCTTCTTACTTTAAGGATATAGCCAAGGTGCATATAAGAATAGTAAATCTATATTTGCCTGTATATACTTACCCTGACAATATTGAGGTTGTTCATATTGTAGTTACAGTATTTTGGAAACATAATATTTAAAACTCAGTATTCAGTTAGTACACCCCGTTCTGTACAGGAGCCAAATAATCAGTTACCAACAGTCTTGCTGGTTTTCTTTCAGGCAGTTGCAACTGTCTCTGTTCCTTTTATCTTTCACACTGTTCTTCTCAAAGGTTCCATAGCAGTCAGGGCATCTCATCAAGGGCTGTATGATAGAACCCCGAGTGGATAAACCATGCATGCCTCTACCACACAACCTAAACAATGAATGTGTCTTAACCACACATTCCTTTAACACACATTCCTTTACCACATAATTTCATGGTAAAGGCATGAATGGTAAAGATGAATGTGTGGTTAAGGTCACAACCCCCTTCCACCCATCCTAAGCTACAAACTACCCTGCCCCATCCCTGCCCTGAGGTCCAGATACCCCTACCCCCTCAAAATTACGCCGACCCAGCGATAAACACGACCCGACCCTCAGCCCTGAAAACTACCCCTGACTCCCCCAGCCCTAAAAACTACCCTGACCCTATCCAGCCCTGAAAACTGACCCCAGCCCTGAAAACTAACCCCAAACCCACCCCTGAAAACTACCTCTAAACCCCTAGACTTGAAAAGTTACCCTGACCCCAGCCCTGAAAACTACCCGATCCCCCCACCCAGCTCTGAACACTAGTCCCAAACCCCCTCAGCCCTGAGAACTGCCTCCAACCCCCAGCCCTGAAAACTACCCCTGACCCACCCCCTGCCCACAACACTACCACGACCCATCTTAGCTCACAAACCCACCCCGACACAAAATTTCTCCCGGCCATCCCCAGCACACAAAACAATCTGCAACCCACCCACGGCCCACAAAATAACCTTCAATTAAATTCTATGTTAAATGCAGGGCTCTCAGCTAGAATGTACTCATACATAGATATATCCATCAATTGACCCTTTTGATGTAAAAAGCACTGACAGAGATAAAGAAAAGCCATTTTACATTTCAATGTGATGCCAATGGGAAAGGAGTGGGTGGGCTATTACATGCTTTGTTTCATCTTCCAAAACCTGTTTACCAGCCTTGAAAAAGTCACAGGGATGAAACGTGTGTCAGCTGCATCAGATCACAAGTGAAACTAATGGGACATATATGCAACACGTCATTGCATACCAATTCAGTAACATCTTATGTTGGACATTGTCAAGGACATTTCTGCCACCTGAATGTACTATGTATGCCTAATAAGTCAAATGTCATACTTATAAATCATATTTATTGCTGTTAAACACAATACAGAAGTTCATGTGTATGATCAAAGCAAATACATCTTGCATCACACTTTCCGTTATTAAATCGTTTCTGGTGCTTCAGACATATTTGTTTTTTACAAATTAAGTGAAGCTCTTGCCAACAACTACCAGTGCATCCTCTGGTAGCAAAAATGTAGTCTGTTTTAGCATGAAATATACTTAATTATTGTTCACTCCTTGCATTAAACAACTAGCCACTGTAACTTAGGGAGGTGCGGTTTATCAGTACCACTGCTACCACTGTAACTGTGTAAGCAATGGACTGTATAGAATGTTACTTTTATTTGTATGCCAAACACATTGATCCTGAGGTCCGATTATAGTGGCTGATGCCTGAATTGTATATGAGTGATTCTGAAATCATAAGCAAACTATGTTAGTGATAGCTCCCTCCTTTAAGTGCCAAAACTGTTGAGGTAGGTATCTCCCTGAGGTTTGTGGTGTTGTATTTAACCAAGTTGTGGTACTATCTGGTAGCAGAAAGTGATGTGGGTAAAAACCTTAGTCTCCTGTCCATCCATTCAGAGCTGTCTTCTGTCATCTCTCCTGGTCTAGACAACACCAAACCAACTGGCCTGCTTTAGAACCCATATTGCCTATACCCAGCCGCGGGCCGTGGAGGGAGTTACGGTGGGGCAGGGAGGCGGGGAGGGGGAGGGGCAGGGTGGAGAGGGCTAAAAACTGGCACCTGGATAATTACAGGTAAGTAAACAATTTAAATAATAAAACGAATTTCGTAGCGCGCACTGCATCGCAAAATGCGATGCAGTGCGCGCTACGAAATTCGTTTTATTAATCAAATTGTTTACTTACCTGTAATTATCCGGGTGCCGTATTTTAGCCCTCTCCACCCTGCCCCTCTCCCTCCCCGCCTCCCTGCCCCTCCGTAACTCCCTCCACGGCCCGCGGCTGCCTATACCTCCATGCAATGATAAGCCTCTAATTTGATTGGCTAAACTTTCAGGGACCAGTATCCATTAGGATAACTCATTATTTTGGGCATATGATCCCAGTGCCGCCCCAGTGAAGGCCTCAAAGATCCCCAATGCAATGTAATTGTGTTCCCAGGTGTGTGACCAATGTTATGTGTAAACACATGCACTTAGCATCCCGTTTCGGAAATGCCGAGAGACACAGATCCAAGTATGTGAGCAAACGGGGCAGGAGCCTTGACTAAGTAAGTAAAGCGAGTGTGATTCTGGGTGCACTAGATGCAATCGTTGAATTCTTGGGATATAACCGCTCGTAGTACAGTAAACACTGGTTCTCCTTTTCTCTCCTGGTCACACACGTGCAGTGTTTGACTACAGGGCTACTCCTCGATTCACAGTCTTTTGAGAAACGATTGGTCCTCTGCAATAGGGTAAGAACGCATGAAACATTATATGGATGGTAAAATGTCACCTGCAGATAGGTGATAAAGAAATGGATGACATGAACACCAAGAGGTATGTGTGGAACGGTAAATGGTGATAATGAATGGGTGTGGACGCACTACACCAATATACCTGATTTTACATGGAATGGTTGGTAAAGTGTAAATGGCACTACCACTCAGAATACAGAGTGTCTGGGGCACAGACAACCTCTGAGTGCTCGAAAAATGTGTGAGCACACTAGGCATGATGTTTGAACATGAGCTAAACCTTCCACTCTGACTGAGCTTCTAGGTGATATAAGTGCAGCGCGAGTTGGACACTTAACTGTTTCAATCACAGGTTGGACACAATATCCCAAAATACCGGATCATAGAAAATATATATCAGACCGGTCCTCAAAGTGCAGCTTTCTGCACGTTATATCAGATACAAGGTAGTACCTCTTTGCAAATCCAGGGAGGTAATTCTAATTGCCCTGTAGAAAGCCAAGGACCCTCTTGGGCCTATCTCTAAGGGCTGAAACATGTTGACACTAGGTTCATAGGACCATTACCTCCTCACGACCCTTCTTCTTTAATACTTTTAATATCCCCTACAACTCCGCGAATAAAAGGATACTTGGAGTTAACGGAGGATTTTTAATCTTTAGACCCCCTGGCCTATTTCTCCTAAGTGCTCCTATGAAGATGTTCGAGCCCAACCGATGATGAAGCATGACACTACTAGAGTGTATGAGGGTTACATATAAGGCTCCTTGTTTTCCGTTTTTACTGATTTTTACAGATAAATACAGAAAGAAAACATTAATTTTCTTTTCTGTGTTTATTTTTAAAAGTGGTTAAAAACGGAAATTGGGTTGCTTCTTGAGTAATTGTAAATATTGTCTGCCATGATTGCCAGGCCAATAGATGTGTGGATTGATAGATGAGGGTGTTAAAAAAGAAGGCATTTTAGTATTTTAATAAAGAGGCTTTAACAGCAATAGATATGCACAAGGTTGATACTGAAATTTGCATATTTTCATATAAGTGCTTTGATTTATGTTCTGCAGGTGTTCACAGCACTGAAACCTGGCAGTCATTCAAGCATGAGTGCATATTTATAGGTTAAATAAATGTGGAAATATGCTAATTTCAGCGTAATTTTTCCACAAAACCCAAAATAAATATGGATAAATGATGATAAAATTTGCAAAAAATGAATATGGATAAATACAGACGGAAATTGCAAAAATAGAAATACCATAAAACCGGGAGCCCTAGTTGTATAACAGAAAGGAATTGTTTCCTTCCCCGCCAATTAGTGGATGGTGTACCACCGCATGAAAATGGTGTTTTACTTTTCCTATTAGTTCGGTGGGATACTTATTTGTTTAGGACAGTCATAATCACCTATGGCACACACTGTGCCCAGGAGAAAGATAACAAAGATGGGGAAAGTAGATGGGAAAAGGGAATAGGGACTTTGTGACAGACAGAGAAAGTGAAAGTGGTGACACTGGTGCGATAGATGAGGAGAGGCAAAAGGGTAGTGACAGGGAAGGTTGCATCAGTGGGGTGTGGGAATATGCTGAGATCTATTTATGGCAGGAAAAAGTGAGTAAACCTAAATTGCAGGCACAGAGTTGGAGCTGAAAACTGAAAGTTTTGTAGCACTGAATACGTAGCACAACTTAATGTACACACTGAAAGTTTTGCTTGTTACTCTAAGCCCGCAACTCCTCCTAAATCAGGCAGAGTCAAGGGCGGCTATTTACCTGGCTTAATGCTACTTTGCATTGTGTCACTCAAAGAGGCATTCAGGTGTTTCTTGTAAAATTGAACAACAATGTTAACTTTTATTTAATCAATGTTTACAACTATGTCATTAACACGTTTGCTGGCTGCAATTGTAATTATGTATTTACTGTGATTGATGACTTATGTTCATGTTAAGTTAGTCTTAACCTTCACTAATTTATTGATATGTGGCAATTTTTAATGCCAACCTGCTCTCAAGCAGTCACTTTGCAATTATATCTGTAATTATGTCTTTGAGTCATTGTCTGACCATCCGGGGTGACCTAGTTCACATACTTGAATCAAGGATTGTGCTGACAATGCTGTCCCCACTTTCTTTGGTCGGGGTTGTAACATAGTCATAGATTACATATATTTGTCACTGGCCCTGGCCAATTATCTTTTGGTAGAGGAGGAATTTCAAAAAGATATTGGGAATCACAATCCTTTGGCATTATATATAAAAGGATTGTTGACTGGACCACAGATAAATGCATATTTTGTGAGGCACAGAATGTATCCCGTGAGGGACTATGTACAACTCAGCATTTCCTTCATTTGCATCTATTTATTAGTATGTAAGTCATTGCTAAGGGCTCCCATTGTACCTGGCTTTCATGGACATATTCAGTGCATTTGATCTTGTAAATAAGTCCATACTGGGGCATCACCTAAGAGAAATTGGCCTGGGTGAAGTGTTAGTAAATTCTGTTTTTACAGTATGGGTCAGATTTGGAACCAACTGAGAATATACAGAATTAGTTAAATTCGAATTTGGGGCTGTTAAGGCAAGGGTGTGTTTTGACCCCTGTTATATTTAATTTATATATCAATAATCTGATTTCCTTGTTGATCAAGTCGGGGCAGGATGTTTCGTTAGTGGGCTCTAGATCTATTACAGCTTTGTTATATGCGGATGATGCAGTTGAGGTGGTCTGTACATCCAATGGGTTGAAAACAGTGAATTTATTTGAGGGTTTCAGGAGTGCCCTTTATTTCATGACAAACGTTATTCAATCCCAAGTAATATCTTGTAATATTAGGAGTACTAGATCATGAACAATGTTTTTCAATAGCAATATATTAGAGAATTTGCATCAGTTTCCTTATTTTAGGGCTTACATTTGACAGTTAATACTCGTTCTGCAGGTACAGTGGGTAAATGCCTCATATATGCTGACAATAGATGTTTTCTTTAATGTTTCTATTTAGGTTTGCAATAGACCTATAGTTCCCTTACTGCACATCTATAATAGGCAATGTATCCCAATACTTACATATGGCACAAAGATTTGGGGTTACACCTATTGCTGGGTGAGGAGAATTGCTTCTGTTGGTGCCACCTCTCCCTCCTACCTAGCGCCTCATACTATTAAACTGGCGCCCTTACTTCTTTGGTTCTCCATTAGGAATATCCCTTGTGCTTCACTAAACAAAGAAGTTATTATTGATTGCTCAACTGGGACAATGGTTTGAAAATACCCTGGCTCTCTTGTGTTAAATTTGCATTGAGCAAGCATGACAGAACCCAGTTATTCTTGAACCCGCAACCATTCAAAAGGGGGATACATTTAGGACAGATTACATTTTATCTACAGAAGGCTTGTTGTTTTGCATGAGGAAACAACATTTAAAACAATTATCTACAAGGACCTGTGTTCCAAACCAAACAACTATGTCTATAGAACCTTACAGTGTTACAGTCTTTGGAGTTCATTCATTTACCGTGCTTCCCATTGGTCCAATTCAGCAATGATCCTGTCCATGCGCTGAATTCTCCGATCAGACTTTAATTGCATTTATCTGTAAATGTTATCAGTATTTTACAAAGAAATTTCCAATTCCGTTACTGAAAAGATACAATTATCACTGCTGTAGACCTTCACTTCGCTTTCTCCAAACGTAGTCTGATTATGATGTCTGTGTTGTCATTTTGCACTTTCTAAAAGCTGCGGTGCAACAATGCAATATTAACATGTTTTAATATTAATGTATGTGTTCGATGGATTGCAACTTTTATGATTATATATATGTAATCAAATAAAGTATTTGGACTGACTGACACTGGAAGTATTTGTTCTCAGTGATGAACAAAGAAAAGTGATATGTAAATGTAGGACACCATGTCGGTGTACTCTCTTCTGACAGACAACATTGCATTGCTTCCTTGGTACCCTGTGATATAGACTGACAGTGCAGTGACACATTCCAGACAATAATCTGGCTTTTGGACTCCACTATTCTTGCCACTATCTCCTCCTATGGTACATATTTTCATACACACTCACTCCAGCATCACAGACTTTGAGTACTGGTTCTTCAAACACAAATTTGAGTATCTGGAAGAATAGCCAAGAGCTGGTGATGCAAATGGTTAATTGTAAATGCCAGTTTGCAAATCAAAGGGATGAATATGCCCCTACCTTTGCATTGCCACATGTATTTAGATCACATGACCTCTACAGACCATGGGGTAACGTAGTGCTTTCTCTGGCCTACAGTACATTTCAGGAAGGAGCAACTTCAATGATCCCTTCCTACACCAAACCAACCCTCCATCACATGCCGCTTCACAGTTTCATGGCCACCACCTGCTTTATGCTCCTGGGAAGAATCTTGGTTGCAGTGCACTGTAAATGATACCACATTTGCGGTTGGCATCAGGCTTTCCATCAATTTCAAGATGACCAACCTGTACAAATCAGGTAACACTCAGCTGTAAGTAAAGCCACACCATATCAACTGGGGTATTGCCAAGTACTGAAAGGGTAATTTACCCCCTCTGTAATAGCAATGTGTGCAAGTAATTGTGAGTGGTGCAAAACTGGTGCTCTTGAGAGTTTTGTGCTAGTTTTGTAGCAACTGTACATTTGGCCAAATTACATAGCTGTCCTGAAGTTTAGCCTGCAGCGATTGTCTTTACCATTTCTGCAGATTTCCCTCCACCTCAAAAGTGGTGGTTTCAATTCTGACCTTATTTTGTGTTCTCCATTAAGAGAGCTGATGTATCTCCACCACAGAGACCTGCTACATGTAAGAGTAAATCTCTGACAGAATCAATCAGTGGTCGTTACTGCTAAATTATTGTATGCCATCAAATATGGGTTTTGACAATGTACCCCCAAAGTAGGTTTAGCCCATTTTAGTGTTTCTCTGAAATGGTGTGGGAGTTTTCAAAGAGCACTTTGAACTACAGCATTGATAGCCAACAGGGACAGCCAACGCAAATCTCCGGCAACAAATGTCTGTGACGCCCTACTGGATCTTCGTGTTATAGCAATGACTGTCCGTGACACCCGGCCTACTCCTTACGCTACAGCGTCGACTATCCACAATGATTTCCACAGCTCCTCACGGCCTCCTCCGCCGTGAACTGGACTCTTTAGGCTTAGGCTAGACTTTAGAACATAGGTAACCAACCTTTTCTGTAATAAGAGCTACTTATGATCAATAAAAATCACCCAGACGCACCTATATTATTAGTGTTGTAATAATGCCCCCATCAGACAAAATTGAGTTAGTAGCTACCTTATTCAAGATTACTAGCTATGATCACCTCAGTGCATCCTGCAGGCTAGCCAGCAGTAATATAAATAAGGCTTTGTCCGTTTGGAATGCCTTTACATAAGTAATGCATAAAGACTATTGCCCAAATGCCCACGGCACCAAGTTAATACCATTAGTACGTTTTTTTATATATTTTGGGAATTCAATCATTTTTCTCCAAACATCAGCTTATAAGTTCAGAAAATGCATTTTTTTCTTGAATGCACACTTTTAAATTTTGGTGTACATATATTAATTCAGTCAGGCAAAGATTCTAAATTAGTAGGCTGGTCTGAACACAGGATAGCTACTTACTGTTAGCTGGAGAGCTACCAGTAGCTCATGAGCAACTCATTCGAGAAGCCTGCTTTATAAAGTAACTTTTTCAACTGGACTAAACTAGTCCCTGTATCCGGTCCGTGGTCCATCGCAGTCGGCCTGAACTTGTAACTTTCACCTTGTCTTACACAATCAGATACCCTCAAGTGCCACTTTGTACATTTAGGCCCTACACTTCCCTTTAAAATGGCATGTCTCTGGTTCTACTGACTGGATTTTTGTCATTTTGGTATCAAATTATTTATTACCTTTTGCAACTTATTTTCTAAATTGGTGTGGGATTTTTCTTGTGTTGTGTTTTTGCTTTATTACTGTTTCCGAGCCACATAAATATTTTACACTTTGCCTCTATGTATACCTGATTGCTTTTGTGAAAATCTTACCAGATGGTTAAGCACAGGTTTATTTAGTGACTTTTTTGGTTCAGCCTGACCAGGATTGTGGCTGTTGTTTGAGAAGGGTTCACACACCCCTCAGCCAACAACCTAATTTCTCACATCCCTCTTCCCATTTTACTTCTTTTCCCTGATTTTTCCCACCATCCTGTCCTCCATTCCCTCTCTTTTTATTTGTTATTTCCTTTTCCTTGTCCTTCAAGGAACAAGTAATTTCTTCCAAATTCTCCAGTCCACCCCCATTTTAGACTCATTTGAACTCCTGTAGTTATGCTTCTACACCCTTATCTTATCTCCAAATCTCTCAAAGAGTAGCCTACAAATGTTAAATATAAATTTGGTAAAGAAATTCCAAATTCTCATAGCAAACCAGTTCTTCAGCATTAAGGATGGAGCCATGAAATCTGAGGTCCTCTTGTTCAAACCTAGATCTTGTTCCTCAACTGACATCATCTACAGTGCAGAGACTAACAATTGGAAATCCAATAGCCCTTAAATACTTCACCCAACCCTCTGCTCAGTTTCCTCCTCTTCACCTTTTCCATTTTCTACAATGATGCCATTATGATCTAAGCAAGGAATTAAGCTGTTGAACTCTCTCTTGCTCTTTGTTAAAGAATCCCTTAACACTGCCTTGTCAGCTATCTCTCACCTCACCTGTTCCTCCCTTTCCATCCCTCATTTACTCCCCCTTTTTGCCCTCCTTCTACCCTCTAAATATCTGCCATCAACATCGCCCTTCATTTACTTCTATACCTATCTTGTCTGATGCCCTCCTTCTTTCCCTCTCATACTCCTCATTCTCTCTCACCAGTTCTCCTCTGACCTGTCCCCTCTTCATCTTATATGTTCTTGCCACCACTCCTTTCTCTTCTTTCATTTGCCCTTTGTATGCCATCCTCCTCTTTCTCTGTTCCTTTCCCACTATGCACTCTAAAACTCTGTTAACCTCCATTCTCCCTCCTTCTGCCCCTACTACTTCCCTCACTCTAACCCTCCCTGCCTACTCTCACTGTAACCTACCCTGTTTCCTCACCGGCTGTTCTTAACTCTGCACAGCCCTCTTATATCCTCCTCAACTCTTCTGTCCTCTACAAGTGTGTGTGTGTGTTTTGTCCTTTAAACTGAATGATCTTAATTATTGTACTACAGTAATAAATATAAACGCATATATATACACGGGGATTCCTTCACTCTTCAAGGAACATTGTGTTGTTCTATTTTATGACAAGTAAAAAAAGGCGGGTGACCTCACTCAATGGTCCCACTTACTCCTCATTGAAGGATGTATGCATAAAATGTCACACAAAGGTCCATATGAACACACTTAAGTCACACAAGTCCTTGTAACTCTTCCTCTGTATTTACTCCTGAGCACTGCCCATGGTACAATTACTTTTTCTCTTACACAACCACATGGGCACTACCCAGCTTAATGCCGTGCTGGGTGTTTGCAGACTTTCCAGTTGCCGCTCGCATTCTGTTTCACTGGAATGCTAGGACTAAGGTGTGCCACTGTTATTTTGACTGAACAAGCTTTATTGCTGCATTTCATGATTTATCAAATGGGAGATGCACATTCCAAGGTTTATTCTTCCTTTGTGCTCTTGCAGATACTGTGTGAGTGTTGTTATTCAGACGGTTCTAGAGACAACCAGTACTGAAACCTCTGTGATGATATTACTGTTGGTACTGAGAGGGGGAAACATCCATTACAACGCAGTCATTTTAAAACGCAGTACCTTTACAAAGCAACTGTTACAGCGCAGCTGCCTTTACATCGCATGCCATTATAAGATATCCCATTACAACGCATGTCACTACAACGCATTCCATTACTACGCATACCATTACAACGCATGCCATTACAACGCATTATAAGGTAAGTAATGGAGATTTTTAGGTTTTCGGGTGGGTATGTGTTTTGGGGTACATGGTAATAGCAATTTTTACCCCTACACTATCCAACACTTTCCCTACTGTTGCACTCACTGGAGTGGGAATAGGAATTTTTACCCCTACACTATCCAACACTTACCCTACTGTTGCACTCACTGGAGTGGGAATAATAATTTTTACCCCTACACTATCCAACACTTACCCTACTGTTGCACTACAAGTATTATGTGTAGTAATGGTATGCGTTGTAATGGTATTCGTTATAATGGAATGCATTGTAATGGTAGTTTTAAGAAATGCGTTGTATTGCATGTGTTGTAAAATCGTGTGATGTAATGGTAGTTACGATGTAAAAACTGCATTGTAAAAGCATGTGTTGTAATGGTTTGCTTTGTAGTGTCATATATTCATTGAGAGGAGATTCTGAGACATGTGAGGGTAGGCAGATGAGGGTTTTGATCCAAGAGTAAATTTAAGGAATGGTGGTGGGTAAGAGCCACATATTTTACTGGTAATTCTGGATAAACCAATCATCCAGACACTCCACGGAGTAACCACAACCCTCATTTGTGGGGCTTTGGAGTAGTGCAGCGCAGCAAGTGAGCTTGCTGCGCTGCCCTACGCCAAAGTGAAAGGGCAGGAACGCACTGTATTCGTGCAATACGGAGCATTCCTGTCCTTTCCCCTTCTGTTGGTGCCATTTTGACAGCCAAGTGCCAACGTAGGCACCCTTGCACCCCGGTGCAAGGGTGCCTGTGTTGTCGCCAGGATAGTTTTTGTGCAAGAATGGGCCCCTACCTGCAAAGAAACAATCCTAAGAGGTGATCTACTCTTTCTAAGTGTGCTGCAGAATGCAGCAAACATAGAAAAAAGAAGAAAAAAAGAGGAGAAATAATGTTACTTCTCCTCATTACGCCTCCCCTCTGGAGGTGTAAGGTTTTTACGCTTCCCTAGGTTAAGATGCTTTGGTAAATCTGGGGACGTGTTAAAATCCATGGACGCTGTAAGGGAAAACCCACTGCAATGCACATCGAACACCGCCTGAGTGCAAAGTAAGGCAATGCAGCGATTTGCGCTGCTTAGCCTTACTCCACATCTGAGAGGCCATTGAAAGCCACACAGTAGTTTTCCGTGACCTCAATGATATGCGTTTTTGATTTACGCCGCCAGAGCATCACAAAAAGTGGCAATCCGGCGGCACTAGAGGCTCGTAAATATGCCCCCACGTGTTTGAGTTCCCTAGTACCTCTCAGGTTAATTCCAAGAGGTTCCAGTTTCCTGAAGTGTCTGGCATGTTGAACAGAAGACAGAACCAACCTCCTATCCTCAGTGGAAAAGCTGCGGATCCAGAGCTAACGAGTATTTCAGGTGGACTGCCAGGACTCCACCCATTATGAATTATTTGAGGGAATGCAATAGTCACTTTGTTTTTGATTGAAATAATGAAAGATAATTAACAGGCTTAATTAGAAAAGTGATCTTGGATGAGTGCAAAGGAACTGAGATTAGAAACTCCAATAGATCACCTGCCAGTTTTCTCACCTGTAGATTCAACTCAGTCATTGGCAAATAAACATGTTTTCTTATAAAAGCTGTTTAAATAAATATGTTATGGCAAAATAAGTATGACTCATTGGAAGGCACTGAGATTCTTACTGCTTGCCATGATGTATTTGACCATCTTGCATATAAATTATTTTGAAAAACTGGAGCTAGTTCATCATCCAACAAGGCAGAGTCGAGATATTATAGTGTAAAATAAAGTTCATCATGCTGGGAATAAACCACTTTATGATAAAAACACTTATAAACCTAGGTAGATTTCCAATGATCCAGGTCGACTGAGCCTCAACCTCATTGCTGAGTGAGACCCATGTCCTGACAACCACCTTATATTAGT